>NC_134856.1:84825640-85547307 GCF_049852395.1 Peromyscus maniculatus bairdii | reverse complement strand
CTGGAAGGAAGGGAAAAGCCAGAGAGATCAAGTGACCTGCCTCAGGTGTCCCGCTCTTTGATGGTGGCGCCAGACGCTGCCCCCACGCCCTGTAGCTAGCATTTGCCCAACTTCTTTGGAGAATCTTTGAATCCTGGTTTTGCTGGCCCACACCGAGGGTTTTGTAATAATTACCCTACGGAGCCTCCCTAGAAATCTTCTAATCAGCCCTGGTCCCACATAGTTGACGCTCTTGTCTGTCCCTCTGTCCTGTGTTTCTGGCTCACCTGAACTCTGATAAGCCCAGGACCAGAAAGAAGAGTAGAGATTTCTTGATAGGGGGCAATAATGTTTTTCTAAATCTTAGAATTTGGCAATAGCTCTTTTCAGTCCCGAGAAACAACAAAAACAAACTTCCCAGGGA
The DNA here is from genome assembly GCF_049852395.1 of Peromyscus maniculatus bairdii. Classification (NCBI taxonomy): domain Eukaryota; kingdom Metazoa; phylum Chordata; class Mammalia; order Rodentia; family Cricetidae; genus Peromyscus; species Peromyscus maniculatus. The sequence continues at coordinate 85,546,904 of NC_134856.1, read as the reverse complement.
GCTGAAGTGGTACCTTGTATTAACTTTGTTCCCGAGACTCCTAAAGGGCAGGAATAAACTTTTTAGGAGAAAAAAAAATATCCTCTGACATTTAAATTATTTATCTTGACAAATTCTGGGAAATAGAATGCACTAGGAAAAAACGTAAAATTAGAGCAATTTAAGGAGATTAAAAAAAAAACCAGGGATTACACAATTTAAGGATTTTAAACTGCTTTAACAACATTCCCTAATTAGTCTGCAAATTTCTCTATAAGACAACCCAGTTGTGTGATGAATTTCGAATTACTTGAGATTTCGGATTCATTAACAAGCGGAGAATAGGGGGGTGGGGGATCAGACTTTGCTGTGTTTGATTGGGTAGGTGTGTGCAGGGGTTGGGGGTTTGGAGTTAGTACAAATGGTGGATGTTATATTATGGGATACCCTTTGGATGTCCAATTTTGTTTAGTAGGGTTAAATTAGAAGGACTAAACAGAGGCAAACAGAGTCTGAATTGGGGCTACCTACAGCCTAGGAAACTCTGATATGCATTCTCCTAAAATTCCCAAGTTGTTTTTGTGTTTTATCTCTGCTGCCACTAAATTCCTCACAGGCCCAGACCTTTCTTTCCTGTAGTCCCCAGGATTACGCAATGAGCGCGGTTGGTCAACTGATCTGTATAGAAGCTGGAATTACATGACTCTTTCACATGTGACCTACCAAGGAGACATGAATTTGGAGATGAGGACAGAAGTCTCAAGGAATTAAAGAGAGAGTGACTAAAAGACTGAGGATTGGTGTCTAGAGATAAGATTATTTAGAATTCAAAAGAAAGGGTCTGTAAATTTAGACTAACAATAAAGCAATCATAAACCCAGAGACTGAAACTGTGGCAGGGGACGTTTTTAGCAGGTTTGGTAACATCTGGCCTGGGGAATGATGAATGGAGGGTCAGCTGGTCCTGACGCAGGGTGCAGTGGGCAGAAGCGTCAAGTTCAAAGAGCCAACTTGGGCAGCCTCCTTCCAAAGCAGCAAGTTGCTGTCCTCATGGTCTGTGTTGCAGCTTGTGTGCCCACCCTCCCCATGGTCTGCCTGTGACGAAACTCACTTCAGAACTCTGGTCTTTGCTGTCCACTTGTTCTCTCTCTCTCTCTCTCTTTCTCTCTGGGTTTGGTTTTTTGTTTTTTGTTTTTTTTTTTTTTTGAGACAGGGTTTCTCTGTGTAACACCTCTGGCTGTCTTGGAACTCTCTTTGTAGACCAGACTGGCCTCGAACTCACTGAGATCTGCCTGCCTCTGCCTCCTAAATACTAAGATTAAAGGTGTGCATTACCATGCACGACTACTTTCTCTTATTTTACACCCTTTTCTAGGATTAAAAGTACACCCTCCTTCCATTTCTCTCCTCTTGAAATTCCTGTGTATTAATCTACTTAAATTCTCAGCTAGGTGTGGTGGCACTTATCTGTAACCCCAGCACTCAGGAGGGAGAGGCAGGCAGATCTCTATGAGTTCGAGGCCTGCTAGGACTATGTTGTAAGACCTGGTCTCAGGAACAAACAAACAAATAACCAATCTGTCTGCGTTAAGATACTGTCTGCATCTTATGGCAAGACAGCCAGCCACTCCTGTATTGGAAAGCAAGCTAGTGCCAGTGGAGACTGGGGGACAGTGGTGTGCTTTGAGAGAGCTAGGGAAACACTCAAGGGATTCTGCTGGATTTTCTGCCTTGGTTATCTTTCTGTTCTCTGGTCCAGAGTTTTTTCCTTCCTCCCTGCCTGTCTCCCTCTCCCCACCTTTTTTTTTTTTTTTTTTTTTTTTGAGACAGGGTTTCACTCTGTAGCCCAGATTGGCCTTGAACTCCCAATGGTCCTGCTGCTTAAGGCCTCCAAGTGCTGGGATTCCATGTTTGCATACAAGGCCTACAAGGCCCATCTCCAGAGTTCCTGCTCTCTGTTGCATAGACAAAATGTGCTCATCTTCCCACTGGAGCTTCAAAAACTGGGTCTTCGGGAGGAAGGGATACCATCTTCTTCCTTTTCTCCCCAAAAAGCCTGAAAAAACAAGTCAGGACCCTTTCTTTCGGGCCAACCTCTTTTTTCGCCCGGCTTTCTTCACAGAGGCTCAGGCAGACACTCAAGGCCCCGGAATTCGGTGGGAGAAACACCCGCGGGCACTGTAAAAGCAGGTGTATTGAGTAAGTGAAGGTCCTCTGTCGACTCCAGCTTGGCTAGCAGGCTCCTTTGACCTGTTCCTGGGATTCCAGGACATTCCTTGCTTATCAAACTCTACCCCACCCTCCCAGTCAGGTGCAAGATAGAAACAGTCACCTGGGCCAAAATTTAGTGGTGGCGACTTCCCTAGGGTTCTTGCCCAACACTTTATCAAATCTTCCCTACCAGGAAATTCTTTCGATGGTTGGAAAGCATTCCCCTTCAGGTGCTGTTCGCTCCTTTCTGGCGACTTGCTGTCTCTGGTCTTCACATTCCTTTGGCTGTGTCTGCGGCACAGCCTTCTCGGTGGGGCCATCTCCTATCTCCACAATCATGCGGGTCTCTTCTTACAGAGCACTTCTTCGTTGGTTTTAGTCAATTAAAAAAATTCGCTCTTGCTCTCCCTTTCATTCTTACTGTTCCCCCACCTCGGAGACAGGATCTCTGTGTAGCAGGCGCTGGTTTGTGCTAGGATTTCGGGCATCTACCACCACATGAGATGCTAGGCTTGGCATCTAGGCCCTTGGGTATGTTAGATAAACATTCTGTCAACTGAGCTGCATCTCGACTCCCACCCTGATACCCCCTTTTCTCTTTCTTTCATTCTTGTGATTAAATCTAGAGCCCTTTGCATGATGGGCAAGCATAGTGCCACTGAGCTACCTGCCTAGCCCCTTAGGGCCTACTTGAAGGACTTGAATGAAACAGCAGCTTTGGGGTGTCTCTGATTGCCACACATTCCAAACCTCCAAGAAGAAGGACTTTAATTCTTCTTAGAGTCTCTTTTTCTCCATCCCAGAATAAGGCTTGCCTCAGTGACACCCAACTTCCAGTTTTTGCTGTCTGCTGTTAACAGGGCCCACATAGTGTTTCTGTACCTATCACACTGTAGATACACAATTAGTATTTGTTGCATGAATATGGGATTAAATTGTCTTGGGTCACCAGACACCACGGGCAGGTCCTTGAGAACTCTGTTCACATGTCTTCTCTTTCAAATTCTCATTAGAAACATTAGTAAAACATACATTTGGGTTTTTCCACACTCGTCTACTTTCAGGATGGTTGCCATGGGGAGACTGGCAGGATTACATCCTCCACAAATGTTCGTGTAGCAAACTCTTCCCATCTCATCTTCCCTGCATGATCGGGTCCCCAGGTTATGATGAAGACAGACAGCTAAGAACCCTGAGTAAGTCCCTGGGTAACAGATGGCAGGACAGACTGCCTGGTCCGGACTGGCTGATGAATTGGTGTCAGTTACTAGAAATCAAGCAATCATAGTCTTGCTATGGCATAACAGAATCCCTCCTCTACATCCCTGAAAAGGGGCCTATTCTCCCATGTAAGCCTTTGATGCAACTTCCTGGGTCTCTGTTCTTGATTGGTAGCTACTAGACCACATGGAAGAGAATAAGGAACCACCATCTATGAATCCCCAGACCAACTGCTTTCTGATGGCTTAATAGTCTTCACCATACCAATTGTATGAGACTTTAATTATTTTTCTTACATGCTACCAAGTTAGTCTCATTCTTCACCTCTGAGAAGAGGTCATACCACTGGAGTGACAAGATTCTGACCTATAATTAATAATGGAGTACATGACATTTATAATAGCTCTTTGGAATCCTTTGGGATGAAAGGTGCTCCATAAATGTAAACCATGATTATTTCTTGACAGCTAAATATAAAATTTCCACTAAATACTACTTAACAATGTTGCTTTTAAGGATATTAATTGGGTCTTTCAACTATACAATGCAATTATCAGTCTAATTGAAAATAATTGGTCAACACTGGGGGAAGAAAAATACTTAAACCAAATGGGGCAAACCAAACATTAAGGATGTTAAGACTCCAGTAAGTTAAAAGTTTACTTTAGTTGAAAAAGCCAATGGGCTTGCTTTGTCTTGGTGGGTAAACATTCTGGTGAAGTGTGAGATTCAAGCAAACCTATAATTAATCCTCAAAACAATGGCTGATAGGGAGAGAAACTTCTAGAATTAGCTTACGCAGCCCTACTGGAGCTTTCCATCAAAAATCTTTTCTCTAGCTGTGCAAACGCTGTTTTGACACGATTTCTGTGGAATAAATCAAATGCGTCAGCTACCCGGCCCCCTTCTTGTTGTGGGGGAGAGGCGCTTTCAGCACTAGACAAAACTTTTCGGTTATTGTTGTTGTTGTGAGCTCTCTGAGTAACAAAGCTCAGCAGAAAGAAAGAACAGGGAGAAGGCAGATTGTGGCGAGCTTTACAAATTGGCACAGCCTTATCTGCTGCATTTCATGGTTTTCTGGAATCCTTTCAGAAGAGGCTTTCCTTTGTAAGAGACGGTTTAAGCTTTATGTTATTTCAAGCTATATTTGAGAGTTTATGAAAATTGCTTTTTAGTTTTCCGGATGCTGAAAGCATCGATACTGATGTTTACTTCTTGGGAGTTTATCTTGCTCCAGTGGCCAGCTGGAGAGTTCAGCCTTCCTTCTTCCTGCCTGTCACATGGGAGGGTCTGGGCAGGTTACCTCACATGGCTCAAGCCAGTGTTCTCTTTCTGCATCAAGAAGAACCCAGTGTCAATCCCTCTGGCCAGAGGCAGCTTTCCATGTGGTCAACGTCACTCACTGAGAGCAGAAGATTCAACTTTCTTTGGATTTCCCAGATACTCCCCAAAGCCTCCTCTCCCACTTCTGTTCTTCCTGTACACTCCTGGGGTAACAGCTTGTCACCTGCTCTTAAAAAGAAAACTGAGGCCGGGCGGTGGTAGTGTACGCCTTTAATCCCAGCACTCGGGAGGCAGAGCCAGGCAGATCTCTGTGAGTTTGAGGCCAGCCTGGTCTACAGAGTGAGCTCCAGGACAGGCACCAAAACTACACAGAGAAACCCTGTCTTAAGAAAAAAAAAAAAAGAAAAGAAAAAGAAAGAAAGAAAACTGAGGTTTGGTGGTCTGGAGGGCTCATACTGATGACCACAGCAATAACAACAAGAACAAGAACAAAAACAAACAAACAAACAAAAAACAAACCCAGTTCTCAGCTCTGGACACACTGGGATACATGCTGTTATTTGAACACCCACATGAACAATCCTGTTAAAGAATGTAATTAAAATGGACAGTCTAATTAAACAAAACAAAATGTCTCAAGTCCCAGACAATGAGTCATTTATTAAAATAATGTTTGACAGTGCAGAATTCTGGGATCCAGAAAATTTGAAATCTTTAGAAGTCTATTAGACTTTATGTGGAGAATCACGGAGTCTCCAAAGAGAAGTAGTGAATAACAAGAAAATGAAGTTTCACATTTTTCTTTGTTATTCAGGGTTATGGCAATGGTAAATAGAGTCTAAAGGGTGAATGAGCGTTCTATTGCTGATGTAATATTAATTTATTTAAATTAGGTCTTGCTGGGTACTCCTGGCTGGCCTAGTGCTCACTGGGCACCGTGCTGGCCTCCAGCTCGTGACAATTCCCCCACCTCTGTCTCTCTAGAGCGGAGACGACAGGTGTGCACCATGAGGAGGCTTTAGTGAAGTCCTTTGAAAACACATGGTAGGGAGCAGTAAAACACGCTATTTTGCCACTTTGGATCAGGGTATTTCTGCTCTGAGTGAGTGGGGAGACTTTGGAAAAAAATGAGGTAACCTTGATGAGATTGAATTCTCCCTGGTCTGTGAAATGTCATCCCAAGGGAGCTATAGCATGCTATAAATGTTAGTTATTGTACCAGCCTACCTACCTACCCATGTATCTGTGCATCTAAGTATCTATTGTCTGTCTAACATCTCTCTCTCTGTCTCTCTGTCTCTGTCTCTGTCTCTGTCTCTCTCTCTCTCTGCTCTCTGTGTTTGTACATTTTTATCAAGGTGACATATTTTGGGCATTAGTACAATAATATTCTGGCCACAGGATAATCAGGGAAAGGAGATCCGTGTTAGGATGCGCTGAAAGAACAGACAGAGGGCTTGGGGTGTAGCCCAGTGGCTGGAGCGCTTGCCTAGCTAGCATCCTAAGGCCCTGGGTTCGATCCCAGACCCACTTTAACAAAGTGAAGAAACAAACAGAAAGAAAGGCAGGCAGACTGTACTCAGATGAAAGGAGAGGGGCAGCCTCTGTAAATCGTGCCTTTCCTGCAAGGAGAGAGAGGTGCAGTGGAGGTGGGGTTTTTAAAAAGTGAAAATATTTGCTAAGTATGATATTAGGATGGATGTGTGTGCCAATGAGCAAACTTTTTTAATTATGGGAGAAATGAGTTACTGTTTTAATTACTTAGAAAGTGATTATATTGAAGCATTGCCCACCCCCCCACCCCCACCCCCTGGGTTGCTGGAGCAATTTAGTAATTTAGTATGTTCAAGAACAGAGAGAGAATAGCTTCTTTAAAAACAAAACCCGGTTTCAGGAAAACGGAATTCCTGCTCCTCTCTTGCATGACAAACAGCCATTTGAGTCCAGGAGCTCCGCCTGTGCCTCGTCTTCGGTGTGATGAGAAGAGAATTACAATATTTGGGCACGGCTCTAGGGAAGGCCGGAGAGATGACCACTAATAGCTGCAGCTTGTTGTGACTATTGTTTGAACTTCTAAGCAGGGACATTTGAGACATCTACTGACTTAATTAAAACCCCAGATGCTGGAAAATCTCATTAGCAATCATGGAAATACAGAATGTAAACTCCCAAGCTTTCCTCCTGCAATTTCTCAGACAAGGACAGGAAAATCAGCTGTGTAGACACAGTTGCCTGCACCATCTAGGGAAGTCATCTCCAACACCTGGCCGTGGACACACACTTTTATTGCCTTCGATGGGTCTTCATGTGTCTTGTGGCTTATCTGTTTTTAACTTTATCACAGCTCCATTCCATGAGACTTAAACACTACCCTTAAAAATCCAGGCCTACCTGTGGCCCCAGAGTTCCTTGGAGGCCTTTATTTTAAGATAACAGAGTTGTAAATTGCACAGTGATTCCGTGAAAATTCCAATGATGCCTCCTTGGTTGGATGAAATGGAACTGGAAGGCCTAGCATGGAAACCAGTAATCACCCAATGAGTTGTCAAATATTTTGGGACTGAGACTTGGACCCTGTGAGAGGCGCCATCTACAATAGAGGTCTTTTGGCCATTTGATATTCACGAGACTGGAAGGTTTAAGATGTGCTAAGGACTGAATACAAGAGGCTTGGCTTCCTAATGTAAACACCATTATCATTTGGGAATCAATTAGCTCCTTGCACGGAGGGAATGAGGAGTCCCTTAAATGCCTATTGTGAGTTGGGCTATTTGCTTTAATTAAGAGGAGACAGAGTGGATTATTGTCTCCAGCAAAGGGGGTGGAAAGAGTCAGAAAATTACACTTTAGCCTCATAAGCAACAAAGCCCACGCGAGAGGCATGGTCTGCATCAGGCGGGTCTAAAGCAAATTAGCTTTTAATCGGAAACGCTAAATAAGGATGCCTGCACCCGACAATTAGGACAGAATGCAAGCCAGTGGTCCTTCTAATGCTTTAGGCTTCTGATAGTGCGCCCCATAGGAAGATTTGAGTGGTAAGTGTTCTTATTTCCTTGTCAGAGATTTAGAATTTAAGGTGACTCTCTTTTAAAAATCAATTTCCAGTGCAAAAAATGTTCATAGCAACATTTTCAGTGTGCTAATGGGAACCTTTACACTAAAAATGGAGTGGAAATTTAATTTCTTGATCTTATTTTTTTTTTTAAACTTTGGTAAATTTGCAATCCACAGTTGTCATCTGACTGGGTTTCCGTAATCTTTTCTCTTGCTGGGACTTGCCTATGTTAACCAGCCATTGGAAAGAGTTAAATTGCCTTTAGAGCACATCCATCAATCCACCCATTTAACAAATAAACAAACAGCAAGGGCTAAGTGTCATGGTCCCAGGTTCTGAGAGATGACTGAGAGTGAGATGCAATATTTTTGTAGGGTGAGAGAGAAGCAGATGGAGGATGCTCTGAGCACATAGAAGAAGCCCCCAGTCTTGTCTTAGGGAGTTGGGGCAGGTGCCTAGAGATGACCTTGAATTTCTGATGCTCCTGACTCTACTTCTTAAGTGCTGGGATTACAGACATGTCCCACCAAGTCCAGTTTATGGCGTGGTGTGGACTGAGTTCAGGGCTTTGCTCATTCTAGGCAGACACTTTACTGACTGAGCTACATCTCCAGCCCAACAGAATGCCTTCTAAGTCCACAAGAATTAGAACCCGCGCATGCGTGTGGGTGGTTCAGTTTGGCAAGTAGAAAGAATGAGAGCAATCTGATGGAATCAGAGTAGACAGAGGTAGCCTAACAGCACTCCAGCCACGTATGGGTCTCCGCTTTTCAGTGTTTGAGATTTTACTGTCTATATTAGCATTTAGAATTAATTGAAAGAACAAGAGTAGCTCTCAAGGACCATGGGCAATTCAGGAAGCATTAAGGGTAGCATTCCCTTGGTGAATGAAAATGATTCCCAAGTAGTTTAGTTTAAAAAAGGAATTAGATACTTTTAATTTTGTCCTACATATTGGCATGTCAGATGGTTTCCTTCCTGTGTATTTTGTTGTGGTGAAATACACAGACCATGAGATTTACCATTTTGACCATATTTAATGTTTAGTGATATTGAATGTTTTCAAAATGTGCAATCATTGCCACTGTCCATCTCTGTAACTTAGCTTATGACATTGAAACTCTATGGCCATTGTGTGGCACCTGTTTCTGTAGTCCCTACTACATGGGAGGCTGAGGCAGGAGGTTTGCTTGAGGGCAGGGTTTGGAGATTTTCTGGTCAACTACAGTGAGTTCTGATCTGGAGCCGGGTTCTGGAGCCAGTTCAGTTGGTAAGGTCTGTGCTGTGCAAGAATGAGAGCCTGAAATCAAATTTTTTGAACACACATAAAAGCTGGGTGAATGCACAAATCTGCAGCTCTAACACTGGGGGTGAATAGACAGGTGGATCACGGAGCTGTCTAGTGAGCTAGCCTAGAAAACTGGTGAACCATGAGTTCAGTAAGAGACCCTATTTCAAAAGATAAGGTCAAGAGCAATTGTGGAAGACACTTGATGTTGACCTCTGGTCAATCACACACACACACACACACACACACACACACACACACACACACACATACACACATACTATACACTCACATGTGCACACACTCACACATGTGCACACACATAAAAACCTGTTCCCATGATCATGTAATTTTTTTTTGCCAGGTCTCATTGTGGTGCACTTTGGAGACTGGGTCAGAAGGATTGTGAGTTCCAGGCCAGTCTGGGCAATATGAGAAGACCTTATTTGAAAAAAATAAAAGGAAAATAAAATAAGATAAAATAAAATCATGGTAGATGAAAATGAGAGTATCATCTGATTGGCCAATCATTTTCGTCTCTTATATTTTGTTTTTCTTTTTGTCAGAGTCTCATGTAGCCCAGGCTTGCCTCGAACTTGCTCGAGAATGACCCTGATCTTCCAGCTATCACCTCCCAAATGCTGGGCTTATGGCCAGGCATCGGCACACTCAGTTTTCTGTGGCAGTGGACTTCTAACGCCAGGCTTAGTGAGTGCTAGGGAAGCACTCTACCTTCACAGCAGTGTCTCCAGCCCCTAATGCTGTCTAGAGCCAAACTTCATTTCAGGAGAGCTAAGCTCACTTCAGCTGACATTACAGGGCTGAGAGTGTTTGAGCCTTCTTTGCAAGCAACTGCAGATCAGTAATGAACTCGGTCCTGTCTCCTTCCCTGCTGGCCGGGGACCCTCTGCACCACGTGCTTTTCGCCTAGTTTCTTGTGTGCTCTTGTGACTTTCAACCTGTTGTTTTCTGCCGTGATGGGTGATGGCCGTGTGCGGGCACTGGTTGAGCTCCCCATGTGTACTGCGCTCCCAGTCAGGTTCCCTTGAAGGCCAGACCGCACCTTGATATCAAGGGAAAACAGTGCCTCTGGAGCGGTGCCTGCCTGCCTTCTCGGTTGGTCTGGATTGTGGAATGGGAGCCTGAGGCTCCCATTCACTTATGTTTCTACTCTATGAAGTTTTAGCTCTTCGTTGTGAGTTTTAAAACTTGTTTTCATTCTCTCATTATACCAATAGCCCCTTCACTCTCTCAGCTAAATCAGTGTATTATACTTTATATTTCCACCTCCTCCCGATTATAAATACCTTAAGAGTGGGGATTAGCTCAATACTATTTCCTAATAATTCCCAAATTCCAAATTTACTTGCTTCTTTCTAAGTGTGCATGTGTGTCTTTGTTGGTGTATGGGTTTGGATAGGGAGCATACACAAGTGTGAACATGCCTGTGGAAGCCAGAGGACAATTTTGGCTGTTATTCACCTCAAACATTATCCACTTTCTAATTTTCTAATTTTTGAGACAGGGTCTCTTCCTGGCTTGGAGCTCACTGCGTAGGCTAGGGTGGATGGCTTGTGAGTCCCAGTGATCTACCCGTCCTGTACGCATTAGTGCTGGGATTACAAATGCATACCTCTATGCCCAGATTTTTTTTTTTAAATGCATATTCTTGGGATCAAATCAGGCCCTCAAACTTGAAAGGCAAGCACTTTACCAAGGAACTATCCCCAGCCTCTGATTTTTATTTTTATTTATTTGTTTATTTATGATATAGAGTTTCACTATTTAGCCTAGGTTGGCCTGGACCTCATGATGCTCCTGCCGTAGCCTCGCAAGTGCTAGGTAGGATTGCATGGATAAGCCACCACTCCATTCAGCTCCCAAACACTCTTATTGGCACAGAATGGAATAATCCTGGTAGGGTATAGTCAACTTTTTGCCCAGGAGAACTATAGTAAGGTTGAAAGTAAGGTAAGGATGAATAAATATCAAAAGAGTTTAAGGTTTATGGATCACCTGCCCTAATCTTCACAGTACACTACATCCACTTACTAATACTACAGTCAGAGTAGTATTATTGGTCCCATGTTGGAGCTGAGGAATCTGAGGACCAGGAAACAGCCTGTGGCCTCCCAGTTAGTAAATGCTGCACTTGGAACTAAAACCCAGCTAAGACTGACTCAAAACACCAGGCTGTGCTTTGAACCATCTGCTTTGTGTCGCATGTAAGATGTGAGCCACTCTGGTATAAACCGGCTTGTGGGAATGATTTCCACATACGATCTGAAAAAATTTCACATCTCATAGTTAGGCCAGATTGATGCTACTTCCATGTCCAGTGTGGGCTCAAGAGTAACAATCATATACAGATCAGAGAGTCATTGAGGGTGGCTGGGTCTGCCTGCTATTTGCTGTCCACTTGTGAAACATCCTAATTTTGGCATTCATTTTTTTTTTACTCAAATAAATAACTCCAGTTATAAAGCTATAAGTACGGGGCTCTCTGGATGGTCTTTCTGTGAGAACATTGGCTTTGCTCATCTCTGAATGGTTCAGTATGCCTTGATGGCCAGCATTTGTCCTGGCTGATAAAGAAGGAGCTGGTTTGGTGCCCAACGGTTGATAGGATTAAATAAAGAGATTTTTGTCACTTCCATATCCTGAAAATATGTATTATATGTATCTCTGTAATCCTAGCAGTGTGGGAAATAGAGTCCACAGGATGGTAAATTCAAGGTTATCCTCTAGTATATCTTGAATTTGTGAGTAGTATGGGTTACATGAGACTCTTTTTTAAAAAGGTTTCGGTAATAGCAAGCTGCTACAGAGTTTTCTATGCATTTGCTTCCAATTAATAGCTTTCTTTGGTGCCCATTCGTGATAAAGAATTCACAAATGGGTTGCACTTTATTTAATTCATACACATGGTCCCTTGGCTATTTATTGTCTTGAAAAGGAGTGGTAGAGACTCTGCTATCATACACCCCCCCTTTTTTTTTCAGACCTGAGTACTCCGAGACACCTAAGGAACATCACAGTCCAAGAACAGGACACTGCCCGCTGCAAGACACTCCTCACCTCAAACCTGCTTTCGGCCTTTCCTTGTTCCCAAGACATGGAGATGAGCTTTCGTTTTCCTGTAGACAAACACGAGAGTAAAAATTATTCTAGTCATATCCAAGGGAAATCAGTCATCCTTTGCAAAGTTAATCACAGCCTTCCTCCAGGGCCTCACAGCTCTCTGGGAAGATTTTCCTAGTGCTGTTGCTGCACGGCTAAAATATAGATTTTCTAAAAGTGCTGGATGCCTCTTGTTCTTAGAAAGGCAGACCCAAGTCCTTTGAGACTTCATCTTCAACTTTTCCTTTGTACTGCTACTTGAAAGGGCTGTAGACTAGCAATGGGGTCAGAGTGTGTGTGGTGTATGGGCATATGTCTTCATGTAGAGGCCAGAGGAGGATGTTGTGGGAACTGGTGGATCACTTTCCACCTTATCCCTTTGAGACCGAGTCTCTCCCTGCACCCTGAGCTAGCCTGGTGGTTGCTAATTTTCAGAGAAGTTCCTGTCTCTAGCCCACATAGTGGGGAGGTTACAGACAGCCACTCCTGCCCCGACAGTAGCCCTCCTCAGGTACCCTTACACATGCCCTCTCATAATAAATAAGGTCCACTCATCACTTAGGAGGTGAAGAGGGAATGCCAGTGTATGATTCCCAAGCGAAGCACTGAAGGTTGGGTGGCTTCCATCTTGGACTACATGCTCTTGGTAAAGGCATCATGGGGGCTTTCCAAGCTACTCCGTGCAGATATCGGTATGGTGACCCCAGACCTCCTGCTAACACACAACCAGCATCAAAAGGACAGCTGTTGTGGGGAGGCCTTTGTGAGAGTGGGTGCTCCTAAACTTCCCTTTCTACAGCACCTCAAGGCAGCTTTGAGAAGGAATCAAAGCTAGAACCATCTGGCTTAGCTCAGCTATGCCTGGATTCCCAACTCTGGACATTATTGGAAGGTTAATAAACATTTACAATAACCATGGCTGTTTTGAGTGGGTAACTTCGGGGGCATCTGATTAAGCATCGGTAGATGACCAAGTAAGAGGTCCATGCACTTGGTGCTGCCAATGCTTAGTGTCTCAGATGCTGCAGTTTCCACCTCACACAAACAGTAGGTTTCACATTCCTTTCCCGATTCAGTAACTTGGTGTGCTTTTTTGAACACTGCCCTTTGCTGTGTGGTTTCAATCCCACCGTGTCTTAGAAGGGGTTTCTTTCTTGTCTCTAAATTTCTTTCTCAAAAGCACATTAGGAGTGTGCCACTACTCCGAAATATCTTAAAGATCTGTTCAAATTTCTAGGCATTTTTACCCTTTTAACCTCCCTCTTGCCGAAGGTTAAACTAGTCCTTAGTCTTTTCAAAGCTGTTAGTGATTTGCCTGGGCTACCGAACGCTTTCATTTCACTCAGCGCATCATTCAGACTCCAGCGAAGCAGCGCGGATTCTGAAGCAGGGAACTACCCCAGCTTCGACAAAGGCCATTCAAAGTGATGGGAAAGGCTGTTTTTGGCTGACAGGCAAGCGTCCGCTCATGCCTCCTCAATGCCACTCCTACCCCCACGGTAGTCTCCTGCCCAGCTCCTCTGCTGGCTGTCCCATCGGAAAATTCACAGTCACTACCTTTCCCAGCCTTGAATCTGCCTCTGGAGACCCAGGGAAGCCACCGCGACCATTGTTCATTTGGCAAATGTGCCGCCTTTGAGGGGTATGGAAGCTTGTGGGCGTCATTGGTTTTGGGACTCCGTGAACAGGGGAAGCCCTGGGCATTGTGACTAGTGCCAAAGGTTAGCGGCTGTCCCTCCCTAGGGAGGCTTAGTGCTGGAATCGTTTGTGTTTGCAACCCTATGTGTAACCCTGGCATGCAATCAACAGAGAAAATATTCATTATTGCCTGACTGTCTGTTGAAGACAATTTCAATTATTCTGGCATTTCAATGGATGAAGAAGCCCTTTAGGCTGGCCCGGGAGATTAGCCTTAAAGGCTCTGTAAATTAGCGAAGTTACAATCGGTATATTATCTGGCAGGCAGCTGTGGAGACGCCACAGCAGGCAACGAGACAAATTACTATATTCCGCTTGTGGTTTTGATATATCAATTTACAAGTTTAACATACGCATTTGTGAAAGAATGATTTTTTTCCTTCTGCCTTTCTTAAATCACTTTTAACTGCCTGCACTCGAAGTTTTTGGAGCCTGTAACTTGAATGGTTGGTTTGCCTTGCTGACGTTTTTGTTTTAAAGCCCAATTTCAGCTAGGAAAAAATATTGCTGAGGACAGAGCTCTGGAATTAATCTTTCCTAAAGTTATTCAAATAATATAATATATGGCAGTTAATCAGAAAATTCCATTTGCAGAAATGTGAACAATGTCTCATGTAAAGGCTTTTCCTTTAATGGGATGTTTTTCATGTCTTTTTTTCATGCTAGATTAATTCTTCAGTGATTTTGTATCTTTATTCTTAAAATACATTTCACCAAACTTGTCTGATGTCAGTAATAAATACAAAAATTAAAACAATCACCATAATAGCATATCCCAATACTTTACAAACAGTCACATAATGAAACCTATCAATACATTTTTCATGATTCCAGTTTTTTTTTTTCTGAATGTTTCTGCTATCTTGGTGTTTAGGATTAACACACACACACACACACACACACACACACACACACACACACACATATATATATATTTCTCTTTCCATACTAGAGAGTGAACCCAGGGCCTTGCACACGCGACTCAGGCTGTCCCCCACTAATCTACAATCCACAGCTTCAACAATAAGCTTTTTCAAATGTCAAGCAACACTTTTAATGCTGATTGATATTTATATCTATGCATGAAATAAAGTTCATAAGTAGGTTATTTTTACTTTTCTTATTTTAAGAAAAAGGGTTTAGCTTTTGGTTAATAAGAAATAGATTTTTGTTCTGTGGTGATTGGCTTCCATGAAGCTCAGGTTTTGTAATTGGATGTGTGCTTTGGGAGATGGGTCAGAAGGCTTCAGTAGATATTACAATATAGATATTTTCAAGGAAGTCTTGTAAAAAGCACATGGTTTTGTTCTCAAATATCCAAGATATCCTTTTCCTGCTGTCTATGAAATTCAAAACAAATATATAAAACTCTAGAGGCACTGACTTGCTTTGGGGAAAAAACCTTTTATTTAAAAAAAAAGAGAGAGAAAAGGATGGTCGGGGTTTTGGATATGTTCTTATAGTCTCAGTGTACTTAAACAATTTTTAGAATTTCAATTCTAAAAATGACATGGGGAGCTGTAGATATAGGTCAGTGGTAGACTGCTTGCTTTGAATGTATGTCCAAGGCCCTGTTTCCATTCCCCAGCACTACTTAAAATGATATCGGTTATCTGCCTGGAGGTCAAGGGATCTATTGAAGGAAGTTGTGTCCACATAGCACTGGCTTGAGCTCTAGCCCTGAAGTGTTGAATTACGTGGCTTCTAACACAGATCCCCATAGACCTTGTCCAAAAGGTGTTTATCAACCAGTAACACAGATTTCATTTTTTTCCTATCTTGTTTACAGAACTGGATTACCCACGAGGGACAATTTCTTGTCACTTATAATGCCTAAGAAGGGCCATTCTTCCCAATTCCTGAAGTTTGACTGTGAGCCTTACCTTGTGCGTTGTGCTGGTGTTTTCTTATGGGAATTGCTGGGCTAGTCCAGGCAAGCGTCTGCAGTTCTTAAATGGACAGTTTCAGAGTGGGGAATTTAAGAGACAACCAAATAGAGTTTTAATGCCTGTAAGATAATAATGAAAGACATTTATGAAAAGGAAAAAAATATTCCAGTTTGTTTGAAAGCTGAGGCCCACACTCTGAATCACGACAGCAGATGGATGGCTAGCTCACTAATCCTGCTTTACTTTCCGACCCGGGCTTGTCTCCCTGGTCCAGTGAGATCCTGAGGGCCCCCTCCGATCTGGTTAATGTTCAGAACCAATGTTTGAGTTTTAGACTAATTATGGGCCCACCACTGACATTTTCTCTATAATATGAAGACTGGTGCCAGCCATAACTCAGTGAGATTTAACATAAAAGCAAGATAAAACAATTAAAGTGGAAGAATATTTGATTAAGTGGATCGCTGATTTATAGTGAGGTAAATTGGAATTGAAAGGAGAGTGAACTTTTTATGACAATCATATATTATGTTCATTATCGGAGACTCCCGGGTCCTTTTGTGCTTTTGTGAGTTAAAAAAAAAAAGAAGAAGAAAAAGAAAGAAAGAAAAGAAATAAACCAGGTTAAGGAGAGTCGCCGTGGCAGGGCAGGCATCATTTTCGTCTTCTCTTGAGTTATAGTTTCTTTTCATGGCCAAGGTTAAATAAATCATGTTTGAGAAAAGTCATCACAAAACACGTAGTCAGAGTCTGAATAGGCAGCAAAGTGCGGCAAAGAGACGGCACTCCCCAACCGCACACACGACCCCGTCTGCCTTGCTGCTGATAGAGCATGGCATACAGCACTGTTAGCACACACTTGGCATTTGGAGAACTTGTGACCCTGGCAGCTTGCCTGAAGGAGTCTTGAACCTGTTGCTGAGGGTGGCTCAGTGCCGTGTGCTTCCTCTTGTTCCTGTGCTTGAAGTTGGATGGTTGCTGAAGCTGCCTTTGCAGATGCTTGCAACTTGCTCCTGACATCCCATTCTCCGAGGTCCTGGCGCTCTCTTTTGTGTAAGGCAACAGGCTTCTGTAGCAGCGAGAAGAGCTGAGGGTAACGTTGAGGGGCAGGGTCATACGAGGTTGGAAAGGAATGTTTGGGCAGCTTCTCAGAGCGGGAGAGCTAGCTCAGTTGGCAAAGTTCTTGCCCTGCATGTAACAGGACATGTGTTCAAACTCTAGATGCGGTGGTACACTTGTAATCTCAATGCAGGAGAGGCGGAGACAGGCAGATCTCTGGGTCTCCATGGCCAGTCTAGGTGAGTTCCATGCCAATGAAAGACCTTGTCTCTTAAACAAACAAACAAACAGAAGAGTTGGGGCACGCAAGGGCATTTGAAGAACAATAGCTGAGGTTATCCTCTGGCCTCCACACATATGTGTACACAATGAGCACAAGCATCTATACATATGTGCACCTACACACCCATGAACAAACACATACACAAAAGGAAAGAAAATTAGAACAGGGAATGATTTTTTTTCCCCTCCTGGGAGCAGTTGTAAAGGAGGTTTGGGGACATGCCAGCAACACAGGACAAACATCAGAGACACAGATTGGCTATGTAGGTTCCTACTGTCCACCCCATTTCCCTACAGATGCTTTCATGCAAAGCTAGCAGAAACCGGAAGCCATGAGGAGTCGCTGACCATACCTAGAATAAATGTGACTCACCAGATTGTTCAATGATAGCCTTGAATTTTTGATGGAAGAGCTAAATTGCATTAATTTTAACTCAAATGTCGTTTTATATGTTATTCTCAATTCTCTCCCTCTCCCTCCCTCCCTCCCTCCCTCCCTCCCTCCCTCCCTCCCTCCTTCTCTCTCTCTCTCTCTCTCTCTCTCTCTCTCTCTCTCTCTCTCTCTCTCTCTCTCTCTCTCTCTCTCTCTCTCTCTCTCTCTCTGAAAGAGCCACTAAAACAATGGCAGTGATAACTCCAAGCTGAGTTCTGGCCCTCGACATCCTCACCAGGTGTGTGGTCCTAGGCCAGTCTTGAATTTCTCTCTGTTTCCTGGCTTTCTGGGTGTGAAAGGTGGGTTTGAACAGGGGCCTGGGATGATTGCTGAGGTCCTCAGAGGCCTCTGTGATTGTTGTTTCAAGGAAAGGAAAGTAGGTGCTGCGGCCGTCGGCTGCCTCCTCTGCAGAAGTTACACGACTAACAATACCGGATCACTGGACGCCAATGGGCAATTCGTCTAAGTTAGGGAAGGCATTTTCCACTTTTCAGGAGAAGCAGTTGGTAAAATTCCTGTAACCGAGGCAGACTGAAGGGTACAATGGAGATCTTGTTGTTGTGGCCGTCATCCGAGTGAGCAAGACATTGGCTCCGGTTTTGTCAGCGTGCCTTTCCCTGCCAAGTCTTCACCAGGGTATTGAGGGTGGCTCCTGCCATCTGCTCCCCCTTTCAGCACCCTGACAGTTTGTCTCTTTGCTACCTTGGCGCAGGACACCTGCCTCAAAGGCATTCTAAACCAAGCAGTGATTACAAGATGAGAAAGAGAAAAGAGCAGGAAAAGAAGCTGGGGGGAGAGGGCTCTACAGAGCCGAGAGGACTGTGGGAAAAGAGGGTTGTCCCAGGTGGTGTTTACTTTCATGACCATTCTATCCTTTGCTCCTGAAGCTACCTTTTCTTTTTCTTTCTTTTTTTGGGGGGGTGGGGTGGGGCGGGGACAGGGTCTTACTCTATAGCCTGGGCTTACCTGAAACTCACTATGTAGCCCAAGCTGGCCTTGAACTCACAAGCTCTCTTGTCAAAATCAGTTTTCTTCAAATGTTGACAGGTAGGAATAGGTCAAGGCAGCAGTATGTAGAGTTCCGGGTGGGGGAATCTCTGTGAGCGATGACACGGAGACCCAGTAGCCATCTCATCCAAAGAAGCCTCTTAGACTTGAGTGTGTAACGATACAGCTCAAATTCCCGAGATAATAAGCCTTATGCTGCCAAGAATGGTCGCCCTGAAAGTGTGGCTAACTGATGTCTAGCTGTTTCATAGACTCAACCTGCTACTTTTGAAGTGTAAACTAATGCCTCAGATGTCTAAGACAAAAGGGGAACCATTCCACTGGAGCCGCTGTGGGAGCAAACAGTGACGTCTTCTTAGAAAGGAGTGCATCAGTCTATGAAGACTCAAGTGGTTGAGTAGCTTTGTAAATATGGGCCTTTCCGATCCCTTGCTATGGAGCAGAGCTTCCCTCCCGCTTACACAAGGTTCAGAGTGAAATTGTGTTCTTCGGCATTACTTTTGGTGATGCTTGCAGATAAGATGTGCAATTAATTGTTAATGTGCTTGGTGTGAAGGCTACAGAATGATTTTTGTCCCTATTGAAAAATGGGTGATTATAGTTCCTTTGAAGTTATTGGTAAAAACTGGAGCTTCCAGTGGTCTAGGGAGGTTCAGTGTAAATGGAAACAGAACAAAAGACTATGTTAACCTCGTCTTGCTACCGTCCAAAGTGTAAAACTTTGAGACTTCTGCGGCAGAAGGATTTTAGGATGAGATTCATTTTTCTGATGCTGAAGGAGGTTTTCTCTCTGCAACTCCAAAGCCGTCAGCTAGCTGGGGAATTACTTCTTAAATTGTACATCCAACAGTCTGCTAAAGAGGTGTTCTTCTACCAGGAATTCTATACAGTTCCTTTGGGCATGCTGGAGTTTCAGAGGTTTTCTTCAGGATTTTTCTATAATTATAATGATATTGATAGAGATACTGTCTGTGGCTCTTCTCCTTTTGTTCTGTCACTTCAATAAAACACTCTGGTGAAATCAACTTTAAGAAAATAATTTATTTCTGCTTCTGTGTTCAACTCTATCAGAGAAAGGCAGGGCAGGAACCTGGATGGAGGAATCATGGAGGACCACTGCTTCCTGGCTTGTTCTCTGGCTTGCACACAGGCTCATACTCAGCGAGCTTTCTTAGACAGCCCATGACCCTATTAATGGGGATGGTGCTGCCCAGAGTGGGCTGAGCTCTCCTGCATGGATTAATAATCAAGACAAGCTTTCACAGGCACCCCACATACCAACTTTATAAACACAAATACTCAACTGTGACTCTCTTATTCTAGGTGATTTTAGTCTTTGTGAAGTTGACAATGTACACTAATTAAGACATTGACAATAATAAACACGGCTATTAGAATTAAAGCTCTTGGACCATTGGGATGGCTCAGTGAGTAAAGGAAGTTGTCTCCCAACCCTGATGACCTGTATGAACAATGGGACACACAAAGGAGAAGAAAAGAACCAACTCCTGCAAGTTGTCCTTTGATCTCCACATGTGTACTGTGGCATGCACACACACACACACACACACACACACACACACACACACACACACAATGTAATTTTTAAAAGATTAAGTTCTTGTCCTAGCAAACATTGCATACATGTATGTATATATGTATGTGTATATGTGTTTGAAAATGAAGTCTCAGACAGTCTTGAACTCTGGATATAGCCAAGGGTGACTTTGAACTTCTGATTCTCTTGCTTCCCCCTCCCAGCTGCTGGCATTATAGGTGTGTTGTGTACCACCACGTCTGGTTTTATGCAGTGCTGGGGACCACAGGGCTTCCTGCATGTCTGCCATCTGAGCTACGTTGGCAATCCAAATTCCGAGTTCTCATCTCGTTTCTGACAGTAAAGCAAATTTAGAGGGAAGAAACTGTCACTATCTCATTTTACAGATGGGAAAACTGAGGCTTAGGAAGTTATATGACTAGATAGCAAGTGGAAGCAAGACTCCAACAAATACCTCGGGCTTCTTGCAGTCTCTGTGGCATCCTACCCGCTGTCAACAGCTCTTCCGTGTTTCCAATTGCTCTTCCTTGGATAAGAAGGGTGATCCCTGTTTGACTCCTTATCGACTCACATAGATCAATCATAGGTGAACTCGTTGAGAGCAAGTGTGTTTGACTCTATTCTTCTTTCTTCCTACATTTATTCATTTGTTCAGTGTGTGGATGTGTGTGTTTATGAACATGTGCTCTAGAGCTAGAATTTGCTATCATGTGTGCATGGAGGTCGGAGGACAAGCTTTGGCTGTCAGTCCTCTCCTTCCATCATGTACTTCCTGAGATATAACTCAAGTCCCCGGGCTTGGTGACAAGTGCCGCTACCCACGGTGCCAACCTGCCTCACCTGCCATCTGATTCATCTTTACTAACCCTTGCTCATGTGTTCCGTCCAGCATGGAGTAGGTGCTTCCTCAACATTTGGTGAAAGAATCAGCGAAAGTCCTGGAAGGATGAATTATAGTAATGACAGATTCTCTCTTAACTGGAGAGATTGCCGAGGTTGAGAGCACTGGATGCTCTCACAGAGGACCCGGGTTAGATTCCCAGCACCCACGTGGCCGCTCACAACTGTCTGTAACTCCAGGCTCAGCCAATCTATCCTCTTCTGGCCTCTGTTGGCTCCAGGAACATACAAGGCACACAACGTACAGGTAGGCAAAGCATTCATAAAAAGAAGTAAATAAGTTTTAAAAACTTGATACTGCTTTCTGTTTATGAGATGTTTATAATCTTATTTGTAGTATATGTATATAGAGAGTAACTAAAATTCACAAATAAGCGTAGAGACAAGGTTTTAAGACTCATGGACTAACGATAAAAAAGAAAAATCTTGAAAGCATTAAGATAAACAGATAAAGGCCTGGGGCAATGGCTCACAGATTGCTTGCTCTGTATGCACTAGGACCTGAGTTCAGAGCTCCTTCAGTCCCCCTGCCTCTACCCCTTGAGCTCTGGGATTACAGACGAGAGCCACTACACTGACTTTATGCATGTTGGAGACCAAACCAAGGACCTCCTACATGCTGGTCACACTCGACCCACTGGACTACATCCCTAGTCCAAAGTCATGGCTTTTGATGTAAAGAAAAACCAAACCAAACCAAACAACACAAAGAACCTAAGTGTGGTGGCTCACACAGTCTCTTTACCTGGGAGGCTGAGGCAGGAAGGATATAAGATGAAAGCTAGCCTTGGCAGCATAGCAATTTGGAGGGCAGCCGGAGATACAGAAGACCTCGTCCAAATAAATAAATAAGCAAGCAAGCAAACAAACAAACAAATAAGGAAAGAAGAAATACTAAAACAAAAGCAATTTTAACAGGGTCTCAGGCTGCAGCCCCTCTGGCAATTTGGCACCACCGGATGCTTCAGTTCTTTGCTTTGTATTCAGCCTTATCCGACTGCATCTGCTCTTGGTCTCCTGCTTCCCAAGTTCGATACCCCGGGTTCCTTCCTCTGCTGGGGACAGCTTATCCAGCCTTGTAACCCAGCACTCACACGATCTCCTAGTCAAATACATCCTTTCATTCGACAGACAGGTGATTGAAAACTGGAGGGACTGAGGGACTTGTTCAAAGCCACAGAGCCAATAAGTAGCAGGGCGGAGGCAAGGACTCTGTTCAGACCTGGTCCAGACCCCTCTCCCCACTAAGCCCACAGCATCAGTTACTCAGGCTGCTTCCCATTTGATTTCATATCTGCTTTGTCTGCTGGTTGCTCTGCAGAAGGATGGGGCTGAGGTTGTTGCCAGGCGACAGGGTAACTGACAAAGATGCTTGAATCTCTGGGTCCAGCCCCCGCACTGCATGTAAACCAGCCTTCTGCTTGTACTCTTCAGCACATGGGAGGTGGAGGAGGAGGATCAGAAGTTCAAGCTCACCACCGAATGCATAGAGACTTTGAGGTCAGCCTGGGTTACACGAGACCCTGTCTTAAAACAGCGATAGCATTGCTAACAACAAGAAACAAAGTAAATAATTTTATGTGACTTTAGAACACTGGGTATGAGTTGATAAATAAGAATAAGGCACAGTAACACTGTATTATTTGCTGATTTGCTTATATATTTCTGTTTATTGTTTATGTAGGTGTTTATTTTTTATACATTTATATTTTTAAAACATTATTTCCCCCTTGATCTTACCTTTAGAATATACATGCCTTCACTATTTTAAGAAAACAAAAGACTTACATATTAAATCTTCATCTACTTGGTGTCACTGGCAGACTGGAGTTGACTATTTTAAACTTTCTCCTCTAAATTCCCCAAACCAGAATGCTCAGTTTTGGCCATGTATAAGGCCATCTTTGATCCAGGCATGTGCTACAGCATCCCTTCCAGCTGAATGTGGCTGTGTCTAGGATCTAGCTAATGACCCTTGGCAGGAAGTCTCAGCTACTCTTTTCCCTTCTCATTCTTTGGGCTGGAATGTAGAGTTAAAGGCTGATGATTGGCAGTCATTTTAGAGCATTTGACAACATTTTAAAGACATGGCAGAGCAGTTACACAGGAGATTGAAAGCCATGTATTAGTTTTGGTCAGCTCATGTCCCAACACATTTATATGTGAGAGAAAAATCAATTTGTGTCTTGTTAAAACTACCACTGGGTCGGGGGAGATGGCTCAGTGGGGTAGAAATGCTTACGGCACAAGCCTGACAACTTGAGTTTGGATTCTCGGAATGAACATAAAAGCAGACACAGTAGTGCCCATTTGCGATTCCAGCATTCCTATGGTGAGGGAGGAGGTGGAGACCTCTGAAGAGTGTGGAAGGTGGCGGTGACTACCAAAAGTTGTTCTCTGACCTTCACATGCATCCCTTATCACATTGTGGCTGCATGCACACACAACATGGAGTACACATACAACATAGAGTGTATACACACACACACACACACACACACACACACACACACACACACACTTTAAAAACCAAACTACTGCTGTTTAATAACACGTCTGTAGCCTCACAAAATCTAACTGATACAACACTCCATGTGACTTTAGAGTCAGTCATTGATGTAGAATCACAAAGTATTAGAGAGTTTGAGAACCATTTGACAGATGGGAAGGTTGATCCTCCAAACCTGTGAGAATCAGGACTTTGATTTTTCTGTGATTCCAACCAAATTACTTAAAGGTTTTAGATGATCACAAAACCCAACCATGTCAATAAACAAACAAACAAACAAACAACAATAATGGAATGCCATCTTTAGTGAGCAGAAGACAAAAGCAGCTTCATTGACAAACGGGAAGTGATCTTTTCTTTTTGAGACTTTATTGCTAATTCTGTGTATGTATGTGTGTGGGTGGGGTCATGAGTGCAGGTGCCCACAGAGATCAGAAGAGGACACTGGATCCCCAGAACTGGAGCCACCTGACATGGGCACTGGGGAGCACTCTTGTTTCTTCTGCAACAGTGGTGCATGCTCTTAACTACTGAGTCATCTCTCCATCCCAAGTGTGTTCTTGTTTGTCGCCATTTTATTTCCTAAAGGAAATACTGGTTAAGGGAAACAAAGTTGTGATCTGGTGCTTGAGTCTGGGAGGGAGTTTTGTTGTTTGAAGAGTGTCTATGTAGCTCAGGCTAGCCTTGAGCCCACTCTCTTCCAGCCTCAGCCTCCAGGTGCTGGGTTTTCAGTTGTGCACCATCAAAGCCAGCATTTTGGAGTGCATTTCCCTGTCACGTGATCTATGGTAAAGCATCACAGCCACGATATCACACATAACCACTGTATTTAGTTAAATAACCGCTAGTCAAGGGTGATGTTAATGTTTGCGTGTCCTAACCAAATCCCCATACAGTTATTTCTAGTATCACGTTTTACTTCTTTTCGTTACTTACATGTGGCTAACCGAGATGAAAGGCGCTAAGACTTCCTCATGTTGTCCCCAAGGCATAGCAATGCTACTCACCAAACATGAAATCATAAAGACACACTACACTTTAGGGGTGGGGGCAGCCTCTAAATGTGACATTAGCCAGGGGAGAAGGTTTGTATTGTACCCAAGGCATCCTTGTAATTGTGTGCCACTGAGCCGATGAAAGTGGATCTTGTGCAATGCAGGGAATAATGATAGACCTGTGGTATTGTGCAAGCCGGGGGAATCTCACAAGCTCCACCTGTAAGGCAGAGCCAGGGGCAATGAGCTCCGAGAAAAGACCCAGGGAATGCAAGTAACCCAAAGGGTGGGACTTGGAGCCCCCTCAAGTACCAGGAACTCCAAGAGGCCACTTCACTTCTTACTTGGTGTGGTGGAGACTGTTTCTCGTGCTTTGCACATGAACTTACATCTCACTAGACTGGTGGCTTTGTCGTCCAGGTCTGCTTTATGAATTATCAAGAAGTCTGGGAGTCTGAGTTGATATTATGACCAGAACAATCAAATACTTCCCCTCAATGGCCTGTGATTTAGACCCTTCATGGTGTGTGTGTGTGTGTGTGTGTGCCTGTGTATGTGCGTGCACATGTGTGTGGTTTTAAGCCACATATACTCCGAAATGAGAACTAATATAATCTTGAGTCTCTCTCTCTCTTCTAATTGAAAGAATTCAAACAATTTGCTAATATTTCACTGTTCTGTTTTTACCTTTGACTGTTGCACACTGAAGGTCTGTCTTGCTACAGCCCTCATTAGAAAAATATTAACTCTGGAGGTGACCTGCCCATTCACTTCCCCCATCAGAGGGGCTCGAGTAATTTTAGCTTAACTGACCTCAGAGTCTTTCTAGTCTGCCTTACCAAAATGGAAAACAATATGGCGTTCTGGAAATTTTTCATGAAGCCAGTGGGACACACCTGCATCACTTTTTTGTAGAGGTCACATGAAAGGGCGAAAGGGACAGAGAAGAGAGGCTCCACTTCCGCATTCTGCCGATTTCTTCACGGAGGAAAATGAAGCACTCAACAGCCTTTGTTTTGACCAGGATGTTGTTTTAGTACTTGCCTCCATCTGCATTCAGGGTCTGTGCAGAAAATCAATTCATGAATAACTGAGATCACAGCATGACCCACACCCCATTTTGGGCTGGTGGAGAATAGCACTTGTCCTATTGCAATTAAGCCCTACATGGCCACGGGGTATTTTGATAGCCAAGGGCACTAATTCCAAGTCAAATTCTTCCAAGTCACTTGTTGACTGTTTACAGCAGTTCAACTATTTTTGTTGATGGGTCATAAAGATTGATGACTATAGCTTCCTTCTTTGTGCTGGGGTGGGGGGCAGCAGAGATCATGCTTTTGGTTTTTCTGGATTCTCTTGATTTACTGATCAGATATGTGTTCAATGTGGTTGCCAGCTGGCCAAAGTAGCAGTAGCAAGGGATGAGTGTAACGTGCCCCCAACCCAGGCTCTGGTGAGTGTACAGCAGCTGTGACTGAATGGGAGCATCCCATTTGCTCTCTTGGAGGTGTGGCAAGGATGCCCCTTTATTCTCCTTATCTCCACATCAAAGGGCAGGCTTGTCATGTGCTTGTGATCTGGCCATAATGGTCAGTCCTCTGAATGCAGCTTCGGGTGGTGACACAGGCCTTCGAGTGGGTGAGCCATCAGCTGCTCTCACATAAAGTGTCGGGAGGCTGGCAACTAGACACCGAAGCAGTTTCTATGTTGTTGCTAGGGATGCCGCATTAAATACCCCGATCCTCTGTGCACGAAATGAGGAAAAAGTGACATTCTGACTTCCCTGTGGGAGTGGAATACGTGATTCACAGGCCTTCTGCACCATTAATCAGGCCTTGTTTACATGGAAGGGAGCCAAAAGAGCCAGAGCCAAGAAGGTGTGTTTGGAAAGCCAAGTGGTGATGTCATCATCCAGAGCAGCTCCAGCAAGTCACTTGCTCCCTTAGATGCCTTGGACTGAACCACGGAGCAAATCCCAGTTAAGTGTCTTGGGAACACCAAGGTGCTTCACCCTGGGCTTGGGATTTACATGATTTTTACTAGAATTTGTTTGCTAGATAGTAGAACATCATCATTTGTGACTATCCCGGCCTCGTCTACTGGTAAATGGCAACAAGGGAGTCTTAAACACTTGCAGGGCCACCCTCAGCTAATGTGATGTGAATCTCTGAAGGAATTCAGACATCACAAATGGACTGTCAGTGTCATTTGCATCCTATCAAGGATTTTAACCACATACAATGATTGTAGAATACTTTTCCTTTTTTAGACAAAAGCTTACATCACAGACTTGCTTAAACTTGTTACATAGCTGAGGATGACCTTGAACTCATCTTGCCTCTACTCTCAAGTCATTATATGCATGGACTGCCATGCCAGGTTTCTGTGGTGCTGGGGATGGAAACCAGGGACTTTTGCTACATCTTCAGCCTTCATATGTTTTTCATTATTTAAAACAATTCAGCCATCAGCCATCACTTCCTTTCCGGTGGAGAAGATGATATGATGTCTATAAAGACAAGGCAGTAAGACTTTGGGTTTTGGATGTGAACAGAATAAAGCAAATATTTGTTTGAAATATTGAAATGTTACCATGGCTTATCTCCTGTGATTATTTGGATCACATTCTTCACCTCAATGCTGGCACTATAGCCTCTGTCCTTAATTGAGTTCATGTGTCAAGCCCTGGATGGTTAGGTATTGAGGCCACTACTGTGAGTGAATGGACATTGTCCTTGTCATGATGCAGTAATGGGCCAAATATTGCTACCAATCCACGGAGTCTGCTTAAAGGGCAAAAGAATTTATTAGAGAAGGAAAACTCACTCTACAGAACAGAGGAATCATTGCAAAGCCCTGGAAGGTTGAGGCACAGTCCCACACTATTTTTTTTGCCTGCTCTGTCTCCAGCATCCAAGCCACTAGGGAGCAAAGAGAGTGCCTCGTACATGCATCCCAGGTCCTAAGGGTCCCTTATCCCCCCTCATCCCCCCACCAGTGGCCATGGCCCAGGGGCATGTACTTCAAGGTCATAGGCAGGTGTACCAGTTGCCTGCTACCTCACTAGGGGCAGTGCCTCAAGGTCATAGCTAGAACAGCTACCCACTACAATAGAGTTTATTCACTGCAATCAGCCACTACAGTAGAGTTTCTGTAGCATGAAAAGTAGAACTTCGGTATGTTAGTAAAATCACACCAATGCCTGAATTAGAGACATTGCTTTTTAGGGAAAGGCTCTTTACATTAGCTTCTCAGTTCAAAGCTCAAATACTTCAAGTTAGAGTCCTTGTCCATTTTAAAGGGATTCTAAAATGATTGAAATGGAAGATACTGTTTTTTTTTAAACAAGCAAACACAAAGGCTCGAAATGCAGTTCAATGGTAGAGCATCTGCCCAGCTGTGCATCCTCACACCTGGAAAAAAAGAAAGAAAACTATAGCAATCTTAAAATAGAGTCAGGTTCCAGTCCTTGAATAATTAGCCAGTTTTGTTCTACTTTGCAAACAATCCTCTAGAATATCTTACATAAAATGAACAAGGGGAAAGATTTAAGTTTATTTTGCAAGTAAGTCTGCTCAGAGAAAGGGCTCTATTGCTTCTCTCCTGAGCTGACTTCTGTTCACGGGACAGCAGGATCCTTTTGGTTCTGCTGGGCTAAGCTAGGGGAGTCAGCGCAGTAAGGACTGAAATAAAATAATGAAATAGTCCATTGGGAATAGCAGGAGCACAAGAGTCCTTATAAGAGATTCCTTTGGGAAAAGTTTGCTTTCAGGGTTAGACAAATGACAAGCCAAAGGCAGCGGGCTTGAAATAACCTGGCTTCTTGGAAGTAGAGATTCTCCTCCCTGATAGGAACTGACAGGACACTTAATCTTCTGAGACGGAAGAAAAATGGAGTCTCACTCAGGTTAGGAGACTTTCAGAAAACTTTAAAAACCAACACTCTCTTGCTTACATCGTGTTAATTACTTGTGTGTGTGTGTGTGTGTGTGTGTGTGTGCGTGTGCGTGTGCGTGTGCGTGTGCGTGTGTGTGTGTGTGTGTGTGTGTGTGTGTGTGTGTGTATACACTCACATTTGGAGGTCAGAGGACAACTTTTGGGACTCAGTCCTCCCCTTCTAACAGGTGAGTCCCAGGGATCAAATTCAGATCACCATCAGTGAAGCATCTTTGCCCACTGGGCCATCCTACCTGCCTCCATCTTGCTTTAGTGTGGGTTCTGCTTTGGTTTCTCTGGGGGTAAAACCTGTGCTTAGTGTCTTCCTGCATGGATTGGTGACTTTCACAATATCACATGCTCATTGAACTCCTGGGGACATGGCATGGCAATCCAGCTGTGTTGCTTTAACAAGAAAGTAGGCCATTTTCTTATCTCTTGAAAGATATGTTTGTCAACTACCTGCCTGAGAGTTGCCTGGCATTTTGATAGGGAAGAAAGAGTTGGTTGAAGGGCCTCACCAATAAGCCTGTTTCACAAGTAACCAAGTCATTACATGATGACATACTTTTATATTTTCTTTTGGCATATACAGTCAACTATAAACCAATATAGATTGAAGAAAGGCATGAACTCTGGTAGCTAACTACTCAATCCTCAGATGCTCCCCGCCACCCACTTGGGTTTGTGCTATTGTTTCAAGTACTATAAACTTCATTCTTCCCTTATTGATGTTAAAATTGAATCTGCATTGCCCAGCTGATGTGGAGGTATGGTGATTAGTTACATAACTGGGCTTCAAATATAGCTCAATTGGTAGAGCACTTTCCTGTGAGACTCTGGTTTCAACATCCAGGAACACACACACACACACACACACACACACACACACACACACACACACACACTTTGAAATATGTCTTTAATTTAATCACCAAAGATGGTAAAACTGTTAATCATCAACTTTTTGGTGTCTATATGTACTAAATTAAAGTAAAAATTGCTAAGTATTTTCACATTGGCTATAGTAGGTGTGGCCATCTAAAATTCTTTCGGGGAAATGCCATTTTTCATTAGTATTATGAGTACAATCAGGAGTCAGAAATGACAAATTCTTGTGTATAATTGTAAGTGAAGGGAAAAGTCTTTCTTTCTTAGCTGTAATTATGGAGCAGACGGTTTACTTAACTTGGAAATCTTTTTAATGTCAGCAGGGAAATGTCTGAGTGACTGTTATGGAGTCTTTCAAACTGGCCATGTGACTTCTTCAAAGAGCTCCATGCATAGTGCATGCTGTCAGCCACACACCCGTAAAACGCTGCTGCCAGAGCTGGGGGAAAGCCTGGCACTGGGCAGGCAGGCTTAGGAGTTGAACAGTGGTGACCTGTGAAAGACTCTAGATTCCAAACAGTGCGAGGCTCAAACTCCCCATGATCTGCCTGGCTCCTAACACAGATAGACCTGGGCTGCTTTCAACCTTAACTAGAAAGCTACGCCCCTTCTCCCCCCCAACCCCCCTACTCCTCTCTTTCGAAAGAGTCAATGGAGAGCTCCCCTCCATCATCAAGGCTCAAGGAACCTTGAAGAAGAGGAAGGGAGGAAGGAAGGGTGTAAGAAGAGAGGGGGTCTATGAAGGGCTGCTTTCTGGGCAAGATGTGGCTATTGACATCTTGTTACACAGCCGCTGTGGTGATTTGCACAAGAGCTGCCCAAATCCCTGGATAGGAAAGGCAGATGATGTACAGACCCTGCTGCTTACTGAGCAGCAGATACTGCTGGAGAGGAAGAAGTATTCTTTCTTTTATTCCTTTTTTTAAATCCTTTTTTATTTTTTCTCCCTCTCCCTCTCCCTCTCCCTCTCCCTCTTCCTCTCCTTCTCCCTCTCCCTCTCCCTCTCCCTCTCCCTCTCTCTTGTATTTTGAGACAAGGTTTCTCTGTATAGCCCTGGCTGTCCTGGATCTTGCTCTGTAGACCAGGCTGGCCTTGAACTCAAAGATCTGCCTGCCTCTGCCTCTCAAGTGCTGGGATTAAAGGCATGTGCCACCACTGGCCAGCTGGAGGAAGCATTCTTTACTGAGGATGTGGCCACTGGCAGGCATCCCACGCACATACAGGCAGCTCTAACTGAACTTAGTGGTTTATCTTGAAAAAGAGAGGACAATGGTTAGAAGGGAGAGTGTTGAGGGTGTTCAGGAGGAGTTGGAGGGAGGAATGGATGGGGTTAGAGTTGACCAATCCTATTTCATTATATACATTGTGAAATTAAAAGCTCCAATTCTGAAACGACTTAGACTTGCTGCAGCTGTCTCCCACCTGCGGTGGCAATGTACAGTTCTTGTCTTTTTCTTTGTCCCAGACTCCAGAGCCCCTCCCACTGCCTCTCAACACACAGAGCAAAAGAACCACCAGGCCCCGGAGGGAGAGGTCCACCCCAGCTCCAAACTGCCTTGATAACTCGACCCAAATTTCCTTCTATATGTAGACTCTTTGAAAAACCTCTTTTTTTCTCTCTCTCTCTCACAAGTTCTCACCAGCTCATTCGGGTTTGCTCACAAGTGCCAGTGTGTGGGATGTGAGACAGGGTAGGCTTGGGGCAATTCTGAGGGTACCATTCTTTTGTGGCCTGAGCTGACAGTGTTATTAGTCAACTGGGAGCCTGAAATGAACAGACAAATTTCTTAGAATTGCTTTGTGCAGGGATAACCAACACTTGTGATCACAATAGCCAAAGAGAAAGTGGTCTTTCTTGTGAGTTCTGGAACAGCTCATGCTATCCTTATAAAAATCTATTGTTGGGACTGGGGACTCGGCCCTGTAAAGTGCTTGCCATGTCAGCGTGAGGACCTCACTTCCATTCTCAGCCCCCTAATCCAGGTGTGGTGGATTGCAGCCTCAGTACTGGGTAGGCAGAGTTGGAGGGTTCCTGGGGCTTGCCAGTCAACTCAGCTACTTGGTGAATTCTGGGTCCCAGGAAGAGACTCCATTTTAGAAACCAAGTAGACAGTTCCTAAGGACCACCAGCCAAGGTTGATCTCTGATGTCCACATATACACAAACACACGTGGGTACCAGCACACACATACGCATATGAAAACCTGCACATCCCCATTCGTGTGCTCATGTACACAAAAGAAAAAAAGAAAATGGGTGAAATCAAGTCCAGCTCTCTCTTTTTACTGTGAGTGGCAGAACAGGCCAGGGGAAAGAGCTGGAGGGCTGGAGAGGGTTCTACCTCTCTCAGCTTGCAGGTGTCCTGGGTCCTCTCTTAACATTTCATTCCCGTTGTCTTGGGTGGTGTGGAAGCATCATACTCCCTCCTTGCCTATCAGTGACAGCATTTGAGCCAGGTCCACTTGACCTGTCTGTCTCCAGAGAGTGAGGGCTCAGAGCAGGTAGAGGAGGGAGGCTGTCTTCGGGAGGGAGGGCAGTGGCCTTCATGGAACTCCCAGCTCCTCCGTCGCCTCTGCAGCAGCGTTTCCTGTGCATGAGACCCTTTCCCGGGGTGATACTTGGAAATTGCAGAACAAGGGCTCCAATTCTTGGCATTTTTTTTTTTTTTTTTACTTTTGGAGACCCACACATTTAAACTTAGAAACTGGTTGGCATGTTTCACGCCTATCAAGTCAACTATCTTTTATCTGTGTGGAATCCTAGGACTGTCTCAAAGAGAAAGGAAAAGGATGGAGGGAAGGGAGCGAGGGAAGGCAAACTGGAGGGCGGCCACCTTGTGACTGTTGCCATGGAAATGTCTATGTCCTGTGACTGAGGTCACACAGTTTTCTGTGAAGATGTTTTTTTCAGTTCGCTACCTTGAGATTCTGTGGATTCACTAACAGGACAAGAAATGACAGTGTGCCACCATACCTAGTCCCCCAGTTCCTGGACACACTGGACACATCCGTTCATTTAAACCTTCCTCCATCATTGTCTTGTGTATTCTGTGTTCAGGGGTGTGTGTGTGTGTGTGTGTGTGTGTGTGTGTGTGTGTGTATGTGTGTGTGTGTGCACATTTGTATGTATGTGGGATTCATCCCTAAGCATTTTGTTTTTTGGTTGGCAGTCAGAAATAGTGTCTGGAGAAACGGCTCAGTGGCCAAGGGTATTTGCTGCTCATGCGGAGGACAGTACCCACATGGCAGCTAACAGCTACCCTTAACTCCAGTTCCAGGGTCTTCTGATACTCTGCAGGCACCAGGAAAACATGTGCCATACTAACATATATTTGGGCAAAACACACATGAAGATCCAAGAAAAAGAAACAGAGCTTTTCAAAGTTAATTTTTATAAAGTGGTATCATGTAAGAAAAAGTGAATTCACTGGTTGCTTGTTGTTGTTGTAAAGAAATATCCATGCTCAGTTTGTCATCAATACCGTGCTCAGACCGTGAAGCATGGACTTTTCTTAGCAAGGCTCCTGCTTATATTTTCTTGCAAAGTTTTAAGCAGATCAGAGTTTTCTGTCCTTCCAGTGTGTAGTTGGATGAATTTTCTTTTAACTCCCGTACCTGTTTCTTTTTTTAATAGATAGTTCTTTTTTTTAAAATTGTTTCCCACTATATACGCCAATCTGATTGGCCCAGCTGCTTCTGTGGCCCCGAGTGGCCTGAAATTCACTACATAAGCCAAACTGGGCTTGAGCGTGTGGAAAGCCTCCTGCTTCAGCCTCTTGTACATGAAAATTATGGATGTGGGGCTGGAGCAACGACTCAGCAGTTCAGAGCCCTGGCCAGGAGTTTGATCACCAGCACCTGTGTGCTGCCTCAAAATCATCTCTGACTCTTCTTCAGGAGACCCAGGGCTCACTGAGCTACAACTAGTATTTTTTCCTTTCTAACGCATTTAATTCATAATTTTTTAATTAGTACAAGCTTTGGCTTCATCTTAGTAAACTTGAAATATGGTGTTTTTTGCCAGGGATTGTGGTGTACACCTTTAATCTTAGCGCTCAGAAGGCAGATCTCTGTGGGTTCCAGGACGGCCTAGTTTTTGTAGTGAGATCGAGATTAGCCAGAGATACATAATGAAACCCTGTCTTAAAAACAACAACTTGAAAGACAACAAACAAACAAAAATCACTGGTTTTCCTTTGGAAGGTGATTATTGCTTCCCCTTCCCAGCTTTTCTTAAACACTTTTTGTATGTTTAGCTTAACCTATTAAATTTTAACTTATGCATTTGGGGTATATAGTATAATGATTTGATATACATGCACACAAGAAATGATTACTGTAGTCAAGTCAGTAAAGATGTCCATCATCTCACATTCTTGTCTTGTTTTTTTGTATGTATCTGTTCATCTTATCAGGTTTCAAGTATATAATAAAGAATTATTAACAAAGTCACCATGCTGAACACTAGACTCCCACAGTCCACTCTTCTTCTGAAAGCTTTGAGCCCTTGACCAATGCCCTTCTGTCTTCCCTGTGCTAGCCTTCCAGTCCTGAGTAATTGTAGTCACAGTGTCCCACACTGTGAGTCTACAAGTTGGACTTATTTAGGTGTGCATATATCACAGATCATGCAGTACTTGAGGACAGTAATATGATGCAAACTGGTGTTTTAGTCAGCCATGGACCACTTACCAGATGATGACCCATAAACTATTAAATGGAGCTGATAAATTCCAACTGCCTAGTGATCCTGTAGTCAAGTTGATGTCGTGGTCCAATGTGTTATGTGCTGGTGGGGACCCAATACAGAAGGACCAGGTACTCTGCCAGTTGGTTTGTAAATATAATATGTTTCGTTTTCATGCATGTATATAATTCAATTTAAAAAGCATATTCACTTTTCGTTCATTGCCCTCTTGTGGGTCTCCTCTCCCTCAGAGGGGTACCCCTCTCTTGCATGCTGAATTCATTTCTGTGAGTTGTTTAAGGTCGGGGCCAGTTTTCTTCCTGGAGAGGGACATCCAGTGTTCCCAGCACTGGTCGTCTAAGCACCAGTCTTCCCCATTGTGGGTTCCTGACACTCTTGTCAATCGTAGACTGACCACATAGACATGATCTGATGTCCAGGCTCTCTGTGCTCTGTTGGCTCCTGTGTTGTGTGTCTTCCTGATGCTCTGTTATTTTTATTCAGCTTTTCAGTAAAGCTTGACACTGGGGAGTAGGATACCTCCAGCTTTTTTGTTCTGAGGATGAATTATTCAAATTTCATATGAATTTTTGAGTTTAAAAACTGTGTATAAAAATGCAATTTATTTCCCTTCCTCCATCCTTTCCTTCCTTTCTTCCTTCCTTTTGTCTCTCCTTCCTTCATTCCTTCTTCCTCCTCATTGCTTGATTTCTCTAGTCAAGTTTTCCAGTGCTATATTGGACAAAAGTATGAGAGTTAGCATCCTTGTCTTGTTCCTGATTTTAGCTAGTGGAAATTGTTCTGATTTCTACCATTTGAATCTGATATTAGCAGTAGGCTGATCATGTACAGCTTTTATTGGAGTGAGATAAATTCCTCCATATCATAATTTGATGAATCATGAAGGCATGTTGACTTTTGTAAAATGTACTTTCTACATCCATTGAGATCATGTAGTCGTTATCCTTCATTCTGATAAAATGTTGAGTCAAACTTATTCATTTGTGTTGAACCATACTTGTATCCAAGAGATAAACACCAGTTGATCATGATGTATGATCACACTAATGTGCTGTTGAATTTATCTTGCTAGTACTTTGTTGAGAATTCTTGCATCTGAATTTTCTTTTGTTTACAATGCTTTTGTCTCCTTTTGGTATCATGGTTCTCTCTCTCTCTCTCTCTCTCTCTCTCTCTCTCTCTCTCTCTCTCTCTCTCTCTCTCTCCCCACCCCTTGTGTGTGTGCCTGTTGAATCCTCTTTTCTCTTTAAAATGACTCTATGGGGGTCACTCCATCTACACTGTTTTCCTTAATGCTTCCTACTAAGGAAGTAGCCCAACTATGGCACCTAATGTCAATGACCCCCTACACTATTTTATAATATAAAGTGTTTGGTTTTTCCACTTTCATCATGAAACCAAAATATCAAAGGGGTGTTTTTCTATCTTTGTGTCTCCTGTACTTAGCTCATGCCTGGTGTATTATAGGTGGTCAGTGCTATTTGTTAAATGAAGGAAGACTTTTTTTTTTTTAATTGTTGTTATTGTTTCTGACACAGGATCTCCTGGGGCCAGGTTGGCTTCAGATGCACTATCTAGCCTAGGATAGCCTTGACCTCCTGATTCTCCTAGCTCAGTCTGCTGAGTTCTGGCATTGCAGGTGTGACCTATTACTCCTGGCAGTCACAATATATCTTAAATAAGCTCTGTCTATTTGTGTAGCTAGCTCAGGATGATAGAGTTCAATGACTGGAGGTCATACTGCTCTGACTGCGTCTAGCTCTGTACTCTAATCCTATCTGCTTTAGTCTGGTCAGCAACTGGAGATGTTATTCACCTTAAAGACTGTGATGAAGGTGAAGGACACAGTTCCATCAATACAATAATAGCCCAGCACCCAGCACTCAAAACAACTATCGCTTTCCATAAACAAATGCTTTCTGTGGTGTTAGCCTAATTTTCTATTTCCTTACCTGTGACTTCTTGTGACTAGTTGTCTAAAAGTGGGTGGAATTATAATAGATGGTGTGATGGTTTGAATGAAAATGCACCCCCCCCATTGGCCCATAGGGAGTGGCGCTATTAGAAGGTGTGGCCTTGTTGGAGGAAGTGTGTCACTGGGGGTAGGCTTTGAGGTTTCAAATGCTCAAGTCAGGCCTGGTGTCACTTTCTTTTCCTCCTGCCTGCCAATCCAGATGTAGAACTCTCAGCTCCTTCTCCAGCACCATGTCTGCCTGGGTGCTTCCATGCTTCCTGCCGTGACAATAAAGGACTAAACTTCTGAAAGTACAAGCCAGCCCTAATTAAATGTATTCCTTATTAAGAGTTGCTATGGTCACCGTGTCTCTTCATAGCAATAAAACCCTAAGACAGAAGTCATGGAAATTTATCATTTTTTTTTTAATAGAGGCTGGATCTCTTGTAGCTGAAGATTAACTTGAACTTCTAATTCTCCTGCCTCCCACTCCCCAGTGCTGGGATTTCAGACTTGTGTCACGGTGTCCAGTTTATTTGGTGCTGAGGATTGAATCCAGGGACTAATACATGCTAGACAAACACACTACCAACTGAGCTACAGACCCAGCTCTTGTAACCTGCTCAGGGCCCAGGAGACAGTTCCCTGATCAGCCTTGACTCCCTAATGCCATTAACCCCACCCCTCTTCTTTCACTAACAAAGTTCTTTGGGTGGACATCATTATTTGGTATTTAGCATTATATTACCTTTGAGTTAAATAACTGTTGCTTCATGGATGTCTCTCTTACACATAGAAGACCATGTGGGTTCTGATTGTAACTTACCTACCATTCTCTTTTCCATGGCTGCATTTTGCAGTGAATTCAATAAATATTTGCTGGCTGATTAGTTATATGGTAGAAAATAAACTATAGTTTAATAC
This sequence comes from Peromyscus maniculatus bairdii, assembly GCF_049852395.1. Classification (NCBI taxonomy): domain Eukaryota; kingdom Metazoa; phylum Chordata; class Mammalia; order Rodentia; family Cricetidae; genus Peromyscus; species Peromyscus maniculatus. The sequence continues at coordinate 85,510,003 of NC_134856.1, read as the reverse complement.
AGACTATTTAAAGGGTTCTTTTTTAAGTACATCCATAAGTACAATGCTTATATTTTCATTAACTGGTTGATTGTTTTTACTTACTTAATTGATATATGACATGAAAGCTGTATGTTTTCAAATTTGAGAGTGGGAGTTTGCAAGGAATATGTTTTCTAGATCATTCCCTGTATCTATTCCCAAGGACTACCCAACATTCATCTGGAATAAAAACAGGACCTTTATTTTTAGAAGTGTGATTCAAAAGTCTACAGTTGGTCAGATTAAAACTCGCTCTGCTCAGTCTGAGTGGCTCTACCAGGCTCATGTCGGATGCTGCCACCCTAGTGTGAGTCTCAGGCGGGTGAGGCTGCAGAGCCCTATGCAGTTCACAGCTGTTGTCTCTAACCTGTGCCCATGTGAGAACCTTCCTCTGGTTTGTGGTTATAACCAGAGAGCCTAGAGACTGTTTGTGGTACTTTACCTTATAGACTTCGGAGCTATGTGAGCCCTAAATAGCCACCTTCCTTCTAAATGCTGCTTGCCCATGTGGCCTGCCAGTTGCTTTTATTACTTCCTAGCATTCCAGAGAGCAGGGTCAGCTTGTAGTGGTGAAAAATCTGTCCCTGTCCTCTTTTTAAAAATGCTTAGACTGAGTTACTCAAAGCTAATGCCCATGGTGTGTCAGATAATTTTGTAAAATATATTTCATTGCTTCCCTATTCTATAGATAAGAAAATTGAAGGGTGAGAAGTCCAGCTAAGCTGTAAGTTGCAGAAGCCTGAATCACATCCATCATTATTGACTCTCATGTTCTGTGAGCTTTCCATAAAGCAATACTGACTCTCAATATTAGTGGCATTTCTGTCTCACTTTACATTAGTGAAAAAGTTCAACTGTTCGTGTAAGGGATGCAAATATGAGAACCTGAGGGTGGGTCCCCAGCACTCCTGTAAAAAGTTGGACAAGGTGGTGTGAGCCTCTTATCTAAGTGCAGCATACAGAAGCAGGAGGATCCTGGACTTGCTGGACAGTCAGTCCAGTTGTTGAACCCCAGGTTCAGTGAGAAACTCTGCCTCAGTAAATAAGGTGAGGATGTGATTGAAAAAGACATCCATTGAGATCTACATGAGCAAATTGGATGTGAGGGGGGGGGGTTAATGAAGGGCAAGGATCGAGGGAAAGAGAGCTTAGGGGAGCAGGAGATCCCAGCTGGATCAAGAGCAGAGAGGGAGAACAAGGAATAGGAGACCATGGTAAATGAAGACCCTATGGGAATAGGAAGATGTAAAGTGCTAGAGAGGTCCACAGAAATCCACAAAGATACCTCCACAATAGACTACTGGCAGTGGTCGAGAGAAAGCCCGAACTGATCTACTCTGGTGATCAGATGGCCAAACACTCTTAACTGCCATGCTAGAACTCTCATCCAGTGACTGGTGGAAGTGGATGCAGAGATCCATGGCCAGGCCCCAGGAGAAACTCCATGAGTCCAACTGGTGAGTAAGAGGAGGGATTGTATGAGCGAGAATTGTTGAGACCAAGATTGGAAAAAGCACAGGGACAAATAGCCAAACTAGTGGAAACACATGAACTATGAACCAATGGCTGAGGGGCCCCCAACTGGATCAGGCCCTCTGGATAAGTGAGACCGTTGATTAACTTGAATGGCTTGAGAGGCCCCCAGGCTGTGGGATGGGGACCTGTCCTTAGTGCATGAGCTGGCTGTTTGGAGCCTGGGGCCTATGCATGGACACTTTGCTCAGCCTGGGTGAAGGGAGGAGTTGAATCTACCAGGCTGAGCTGAATCCCCAGGGGAGTCCTTGCCCTGGAGGAGATGGGAATGGGGGGTGGGCTGAGGGGAGGGTGGGGAGGGATTGGAGGAGGGAGAACGGGAATCCGTGGCTGACATGTAAAATTAAATTAAATTATAAAATAAATTAAAAAAAAAGAAAAAGACATCCATCATTGACCTCTGGTCTCTACATACACATGCATCTACACACATTTGCATGAACACACACACACACACACACACACACACACACACACACACACACACACACACACAGGTTGAGAAAGAATTAAGGAAAACACCTGATGTTGACCTCTGCCCTCTGCCCACAGCATACACATATGCACACTCACACAAACAAAGACATTCACTTTACAAACACAGACACAAAAAGTTCATAATTTTTTTTTATACACAGGACTTTGGTTTAATTGCACCTAATCAATGACCAACTCCAAAAATCCCTCATCGCAGTAGTTTCAAGTCAGCCCTTCATTAATACTGGACCATTAATACAGCTCGGGCATGGCCTCTTTTGACACCTGTGTTGGATTCTCCAACTTCCAGTTCTGTGATGATACTCCATCGATGTCTGGAGAAGGTTCCTGGATGGAGCAGACCCTTATTGACAACCCTATTAGTCCCATCTGTTCCACGGCCTCTTGAAACCCTAAACTACCACCAGGACCCATGAGCAGTTTCCTAAGTTTATATCTCCATTCATTCTTTCCCTGCATCCTGTGGCTCCTGGTCAGCCTTCAAGATCATCCTCTATCCCTACTGTGAACTGTGAGTCCAACATGCCTCTGAGAATGGACTAGTCTCTTTTAATGGGTCTAGTCTGTCCTGTTTAGAATCTAGGTACAGATCCACAGTATTCAAGGACACTTTATTTATTTACTCTTTCTCTTTCTGTAGATATCAAAGAACATTTGTCTTTGTTTCTTTGGCTTTCAACATCTTTAGAACACAATTGAAGCTGTAAACGTCTTTGTATGGATAGTGCCTAGAAAACTTGCACATTAGCTTTTAATAAATGTTGCATGCAATATTTAATTAACTTCTTCAAAAGGCTTTACAAAGACACAAAACAAGTCTTTGCATCTCAGAAGAAATGCTTTGGCCCCACATGAAGTAAGAGAAAACTAGAGTAAAAATGATATTTCTGTACATTTGGTGTTTTAAAATGTAGTATTTTCAACTTACTAGAGGTTAGAAGAGGAGAGGATGGAGAGAGATGGAGATTGAGAGAAGGTAGATCAAGGAGGATTGCCAAGCTGTGTTTTTAAGATGGGAAAAGAGAAAGTCAGGAATGAGGGAATTCACTGTGACAACCACATTTTAACTTAATATTCAGATTGCATCACTAATGAGCAGTTATTTTATGCTTGTTCATTTCTACTCTATGGCAAGAGCATGCAAAGCTGTCCGTGTTCACTTCAGGGCTGGAAATCGCAGGAGAGTTTCATAGAAGAAGGAGGGGACGGTAAGAGACTGAGAGCAGAAGAGAAATAGGGAGCTAGTGAAGCCATCTTAAAATTAGTTCTGGAGTGTTTTATATCAAGATAGTTTGAGTGGGAGGCGGTGTTATTTTTCTTTCCAGGTAGATGTTTTTAAAAAGTAAGAGGTCTGGACAGATAGCTCAATGGTTAAGCACTTGTGGTTCACAACAACACATGTTATGCAGTTCTCAACTTCAGCTCTAGGGGATCTGATGTCTTTTTCTGATCTCTGTGGGCACCAGGCATGCATATGGTGCCCATACACACATGCAGGCAAAACACTCATACATAGAAAATCAAGTAAATCATTCTAAATTGTTTTTTAAAGTAAGAATAAAAACAAATGACTGGCATTTTCAATCCCTTCTTTCCTGATGTAATTAATTATTTAGGTAATTTACTAATGATCAACTTCATAGAAAATGGAGTAGTATTTCTACAGCCTTCTAGACTTTCATGCACCACATTTGGCTTTCGTGATATATTCCACAAATTCACCGTAATTAACTTAATCAATTGTATTTAATGACTTTGGGTCAGAACACCAGAATCTCTGTGCCAATTTCATTGTCTTTGTTGAAGCCTCAAGAGTATATTTCAGATATTGGCTTTCAGACATTTCCTTTTGAATCTGCTGCTATTTACTTACTATGTGCCAAAGCCACCATGTCAATGTAATTGAAAACAAGCAAGAAGGAGACTTGATGGCTCAGATGAATGGAAATGTGATCTAGACCCCTCCACCCACAACCCACTGGCTGGAGTCCAGACGGGGCTGATGGGGATGAAAAGTAATTACCATCCGATGGCTGGACAATGGTCTGTGAGAAATGAGCTGGGTGTCTCCAGTCTGACCGCCAAGGACAGGTGTTCATACTGCAGCCTCCACCTCCAGTGACACGAGCCCAGGAACTGAGCAAATCAGAGATGCCAAACCTGCCTTCTTCCCCATTCCAGATGGGTGCCCATTTGTCATACAAGGGAACGTGGCCTTTGGTTTTGAACTTAAAACAAGTAAGTAGGGAACGTGAGTGTGAACATCTAATCAAGTTTTATATTTTTCACTTCTCTGAGTGTTGAAATGAGTATAACAACAAATGTTAGACATATTTATGTGTTTAATTAAATGCACTGCTCATAACCAAGGTAAATGCAATATTGGACAGATCAGAACAATATGACTATTTCTTAGCCCTATGATAATTTGTCTTGAACTCTCAAAATGCCATTCTTGCCTTAAAAATGCTGAAGAATAATAATGAGAATTCACTACCCACATCTGTTATAAAAATCATAGGAAACAACCAAATTCAATATCAATATTATTATCCCTCCTGCCAAAGTTGAAGATTATTTTCCCTATTCATTTAGTTAAAGATTTTTTCCCAAACTTTATAAATATTGTTATGTCTCTCCAATGCATTACCTCACAGGTCTCTTCTGAAAGGTATCCAAATTTTACATTAAGGCACTTGTGGGAAAAGTAAAAAAAATAAATGGTTTACTTTAAGTGGGATTTGGAGAGGGTATGATTACGGTCTGAAATGTAACTCACTGACATAGTAAAAATGAACTTCCTAATGGATTCTTAAATTTTGCGTAAGCATTAAATCCATTTATTGAACTCCTTTCTGTGTGTCTAAAACTTACAATAAATATATGTATATATATATTTCCCTGATGGACTTTCTGCAGGGAAGGACGTCATACATTAGCTGTGCAGGTTGTGCTTGGAAAATGCTGAGAACACATAGCCAGCAGGCTAAGCGGAGTGTTAAGAAGGAGTCAAAATATTTTCCTGAGTGACCAATTAAGTATGTGAATGGAGAAAGATTTGCTTGACAACATAAAGAATTGCTAAAATACACAAAGCCAAAATGTCCTTCAATAGCCTTCCAAATGGATGTGGCCCCTACCCACTGAGTTATCCTCTGACCAGATAATCAGATTGCTCTCTCCCTCCCTCTCTCTCTCCCTCCTTCCCTCCCTCCCTCCCTCTCTCTCTCTCTCTCTCTCTCTCTCTCTCCCTCCCCCTCTCCCTGTCCCTTTCCCTCTCCCCTCCACTCTTCCTCTCCTCCCTTTCTCTCCACTGCATCCAGAAACAGAAACACATGAGATCTTTCACTTTGATGGTGCCAGGCAGACAAATACCCAGAGTGACACACAATGGCGTTTCAAACTTGAATAGAGAGCTGGGTATTCATTGTTCCTTCCACAATACCTCCTGGGTGGAAGGAAGGAAGCAGGCTGTGTTGCCTAATAACTTGAAATGCCCGAGAGAAAGAAAAACAGACAGATTCCCATTTTGGTGGCACATTAGCTGGGGGTGGCCAGCAGTTTCACGTGATAAGTCTGTGACAGGGAAGTTCTGCAAACCCTGCTCACAGTCTGAAGTCATAAACCATCCGTGTTGTCAGAGAGTCTGTCTAGCTATGATGTATCCCAGGATTTACACTCAGGCAGAAGGACATCCATGGGAAAGTTGCCTTATAAGCCGAGTACAAAAGAGACCATGGGTAGAAGATTGGTGGTATTTTACTGTTTCTCTGTTTGAAAAGTGAAATAGAGGGAAAAATGCATTTTTTTTTTCAGTTTGTGAAAGTTCTGTGTGTGCTCCTGGCACAGATTCCATTAGGGATCGGTTTACATTTTGGCCCTTGGTCAATAAGAGTAAATAAAACCATAGCTGTAAGATAAAGGAGAGTAGAAGTCATATAGCCTAAAAGCGCATGAGCAAAGAGAGGCTACTTTATACCAACAAAGTGAAACTCAGCCTTTGAAGACTTCTCTCTGGACTTGAAGGCAAACTGAAACAAGATAGCTACGAGGATCTCCCAGCAGCCGAGAACGGCTCCACCTCTTAAATTACGGCTACTCTTACTGTTATCTGTGTGTCACAGTGCCAGAGTGTTTTCAAATCTTCACATGTTTAACTTTCCATCTTTCCCTTCTTCTCTTACAACAAGGGTTCTGCATGACCTCTCCAAGGCTTCATTGTTTCAGAGGACTCTGCAGCATTAGTAAGAACACTCAGGTTTTTCTAAATGCTCATTAAACCAACTGTTTGAAAAGAGGAATTGGTTATTACCATTTATATATTTTTTAAGCAACATGATTTGTGTGTGTATGTGTATTTGTAGCTATTTTGTGTTGATGGGTACTGCGTGTATGATGTACATATTTGTTATTGTGGATATATACACATGTTCATGTGTGCATACATGTGATAAGCATGCATATAGAAGCCAGAAGTTGATCTTGAATACTTTTTATTTGATGGTTTAGCTAGACTGGCTGACCAATGTACTTCAGGAACCCATCCATCTTTCCACTGCATGGCCTTGGGGTTGCAGGTTTATGCCACTGTTCTAGGCTTTTTAATGTATGTTGCAGTGATCCAAACCAGGTACTCATGGTTTCAAAGCAGGTTACTTTATCAAAAAAGTACATAGAAAATAAAATACATATACAAAATACACCCATGTATAGAAAATGCACAGAGACTGTAGAATCCTGTTCAGATTTTGATATTAACTTCTTCAAAAATAAGGGGGAAGAGAGAGAGAGAGAGAGAGAGAGAGAGAGAGAGAGAGAGAGAGAGAGAGAGAGAAGCAAGCATCCTTGGATAGCTACCTGGCTGTCACTCTAGTATGAGTTAAGAATTCTTTTTTTTTTTTTTCAGTGTGCACATGGTGTGGGTGTGGGTGTGTTTATGTATACATCCATGTGTGCGGGCACCTGTACATATGCACATGTGTTGGTTATATCAGGAGTTGATGTTAGGTATCGTCCTCAGTCAGTCTCTACATTGTATGTTGTTGAGGATCTCCTGTCGAAGCCAAGTTCACTGATCCAACTCTTCCAGCCAGCCATCTTGCCATGGAGATACCTTGTCTCGTCTTTAAAGACACTGGGATGAGAGTTGAGCTGCCATGCTGCCCCACCTGTCACTTGAACGCTGAGGATCCAAACTCGGTCCTTAAGCCAGCACAGCAAGTGTTTTACCCACTGAGGTGTCTCCCAAGCCCCACCCTTTTCCCACTTTCTTTGTTTTTTTGTTTTGAGACAGGGTCTCATATATACCTCAGACTGGCCTCAAAACCAAAGCCCTCCTGCACCCACTTTCAGGATACTGAGATTATAGATGTGGATGATCATGCCTGGCTGTGAGCAATTCCCCCTCCTCTGGAAAACAATCAATACAGGCTTTCATTTGTTAATGCAGATTTCATTCATCCTTGTATCAGACACAAGAGCAACAGAGCAGCAGTTTGTATACTGTTTTGTAGTGAATCATCAAAACAACTGGTGTCATTCTATGTAGACTGCATCCTACTGAAATCTTAGCTACTGAATTTTCTAACCATAAAACTGCTGCGCGGCAATCATTTGCATCAAGGTCTTGAGCCCCATATCTACATAAAATATTGATGTAGGGATAACAGCCGATAGATAAGCAATCAGGATGTCTTGTGCATGTGTGTTACATGTAGGATATTGATTTATGGGCACTAAAAGAAATACTAATTCATTTGATGGAGACCCAGAAAAATCATTTAGCTTTGCTGTTTCACCTATTAAAAGAATTGTATTGGAACCAGGTGTGGTGGCACACTCCTTTAATCCCAGCCCTTGGGAGGCAGAGGCAGGCAGATCTCTGTGAGTTCAAGGCCAGTCTACTAGTGAGTTCCAGGACAGCTACACAGAGAAATCATGTCTCAAAAAACAAAAACAACAACAACAAAAACCGAAAGAAAGAAAGAAGGAAAGAAAGAAAGAAAGAAAGAAAGAAAGAAAGAAAGAAAGAAAGAAAGAAAGAAAGAAAGAAAAAGAATTATGTTGGATCTCCCTACCATCTTCCATCATTTATCCTCGTGAACAAATCTTGCTATATCCCTATCTATCTATCCATGGGGCGGGGGAGGGGGACTTCTGCCTCTGGTAATGTGGAAGTCAGAGGACAATTTTCAGGAGTTGGTTCTCTACCACTCATGTCATCAGGCTTGGCAGTAAGCATCCTTGCCCATGGAGTCGTCTTGCCAGCCCAAAAATCCTGCTAAAATATACATATTTTCCCAAGTGGAGGTTGATAATTTGGAGGGGGAAAATGGATGATTCAGAACCCTAACTTGATGTTGGGTCCCCTCAGTGTTGATCATTGAGTCCCTTTGTGTAGCAATGGGATAAGATATTTCACATTGAAGGGAAGCTTTTTAAAATGCAGTATGTTCTAAAGGAAGGTGAAATAGTCTATACTGCAGGGCAAGTCCTTAATCTCAGGAGTAAACAACTCAAAAGCTTCAGGAAGTTCCTGAAACTGACCAGATTCTATTGGTCCTTCCTTCCCAAAGGGTATATAGGTAAAAGACTATGACACACATTCCCAGCACAAAAAAATGAACTGTTTAGAAGAGACTCAGATCAGCCAAGCTCCCCTAAAGGCAGAGATTAGCAGGGCTTCCTGAAAGAGGCAGAGAGGTAGCCAAGCTGTCTAGAAGTGGCTCAGACTAACTAAGCTGCCTGGAAGAGACAGTCTCCTACTTATGAAGCTGTGGCTCAGTGCACTCTAGGTTTCCAGCTTTCATGAACTGTCACCCATGCTGGGGTAGCCTTTGGTGATGCAGCTATCTTTAGCCATTTCTGCTCCTATAAGCGACTGCTCACCCAATACTCCCATAGGTAACACCAATGAAACTTACTGGTCCATCAAGTTCAACTTTGGGGTGTCCTTTCTTTGGCCTGTCATTGCTTCCTTATCTGGGGTTAACATACATTCGTTCATGTCTCACCAGAAACAGTGTCATACAAGCCCTTCTGAGGAGGGACACTGGACTATTCCCAAACTGAGTAAGAGTCTGGAATTGATCATTTAAATGAACTCCTTTATATGTAGTTCCCCAAATTCCTAATCTTTTGTTCCCTTTCACTCAACTATCATATTTTCAGCTCAAATTCGATGTATTCAATTGATAAGAATTTGTAAAACTGGTACCTCAACCTAAAATAAAAGAAACCAAGAACTCACTACTTCCCCACCTCCCACAAATCTTAAGTAGAAAGCAATAAGGACAAGCTGCTTTGAGAATGAGGAGGATCCTCATCCTTAGAAACAGCCCTAAGACTTCTTTGAAGTTCATGAATCATCTTGATCTTCCATCACTGATTTTTGGAAGAGCCTTCACACTGATGTAAAACAAGGAAAATGGATTAAGGAAGTTTGCACATTGTCAAGCACTACTGACTTATGCTTGATGTTTCAAATACTGTCAAACCTAGATTGGAAAAGTCTTCTAGTGGTGTGTGCAGAAGAGGAATGCCCACAGGGCACATAATGATTGCCAGGTATATCTCTTCCATGAAATTATAACACTTTTTAAAAAAATGTAATCAAGAAAGAAAGCATAGAGCTATCCCCATCCCCCCCAAATATGGACCTTTGCATATGATCATTGTAAATAATCACTAACAGAGTGGTCTGTTCTGTTTTAAATTGTACATAGAAGTTACACCAGTAAAGCCAAGTGTATTGATGTACACCTGCATCCCAGTGGTTGCGAAGTAGAGTCTGGAAGATGAGAAGCTCAACATTATCCTTAGCAACATAGCAGTTGTGAGGCCATCTTGGGTTATATGAAGCCCTGTCTCAAACACATGAACAAACAAACAAACAAGGCTGAGAGGAAATGGTTCAGTCAGTAGCGTGTTTCCTGTGTAAGTGTAAAGGGCCTGAGTTCAGCTTCCACAGCACCCACGTAAAAAGTCAGTGAGTGGCCCATGTCTGCAAACCCAGGGCTGGAACTGAAGAAGCTCATTGGCCAGCTAGCATGGCCCAATCATTAAGCTCAAGGTCCAGCTCTAGGTGAATAATCCAAGACGACACCCAATAGCAACTCCTGGCTTCTCCACACATGTATGCACTGTCGTAGCTAGGTTATTGTTGCTGTGGTAAACACCGTGGTGAAAGCAACCCCGGAAGGAAACAGTGTCTTTCAGCTTACCATTGTCATCCCTCATGAGGAGAAGTCAGGGCATGAACTCAAGGCAGGAGCTTGGAGGCAGGACCTGAAGCAGAGATGGTGGAGGACCACTACTTACTGGCTTGCTCCTCATGGCTTGCTCAGCTCATTTTCTTATACAACCCAGCACCATCTGCCCAGAGGTGGAAATGCCCACCATGGTCTGGCCCCTTTCACATCAGCCCTAAATACAGAAAAGTGTTCCATAGACTTTCTCACAGGCTGATATGACGGAGGACATTTTCTCATTTGAGGTTCCCTCTTCTCAGATGACTCTAGCTTGGGTCAAGTTGGCAAAAAACTGACCAGGATGCACATCCATGCACATTCTCACACAAACATGTGCATACACACACACACACACACACACACACTAAAACAAACAAAAAGGTTATGATTTGATAGCTTCTCCTGCTTTAAAATTTTATATTTTTGTCTATTTGTTTATTTTATTGTTTCCCCATGAACAAATTCTTCCTCATGAACCAAATCCATGACCTTATTTGTTAGCCGATGGACCTCTCTGCTCATGAACGACAAAGAACAGGTTTATCTATAACTCCAGTGTCTGTTTGGTGAAGACAAATCTGAGGGCACTTAATGGATTATGGAGGCATGGAGAAAGCAGGATAGGTCAGGAGGCCAGCCAAAGACAGGTGGGGAGGTCTACTAATGTGCTGATGGTGTGGAAGGGAAGTTAATTATTCATGGCTGTTTCAGGCACACAGAAACAGCACATGGTGGGAACTGATTCTAACTGCTGAAAACTGGGGAATGTGGCTTCAAGAGGCACCTGAGCCATTCCCAATTTTGGGCAACTGTAAAACAGACCACCAAGGAATAAAAGTAATGGTTCCTGGAGCAATTCGACTACCTCTCTCCCAGTTACAGCCAAGAGCACAGCTAGTTTACTTGTTTGCAAATTATTATGTTATTTATTTATATTGTGTGTGTGCATACTTGTGCACTCATGTGTTTGTGTGCACTTGTGTATGTGTATGTGTGTGCATGTGTGCACACACACATGCACTTTGGAGAACACATGCACCTGCCATAAGATGTATGTGCATGTAGAGATCAGAGAACAACTTATGGGATTCTGTTCTCTACTTCCACTGTGTGGGTCCAGGGGGTCCAACCCAAGCCTTCAGCCCTGGTATCAAGCACCATTAACTACTGAGCCATCTCATTGCCCCCCTCTTCTTTCTTAGAATTCCAACTTAATTGCCATTGAGCCCCTTGCTGGAAACTTACCTGATGACTGATTCGTCATGCTCACCTTCTCTGGCTCCTCCTGTGTTCTCCATATTTCACTCTACTCAGCCCCTTTCAAGAGGCAACATACAAAGGACATGCCTCTGTCCTGGTGCTCACAAGCTCTTTGTTGACTGGAGCAAGCCTTGACAAGTGAGAATCAGAAAGGGCTGGATGAGAACCCAAAGCCAGGAGAGAGCCAGGAGTGTGTGAGGAAAACCCTGTGAACCTTCACCACTCAGACGTTTCCTAATTTTCCATCTTCAGGGGGGAGCCCAGAACAGTGTGATTGGGAGAAAAGTAAAACAAAACAAAAAATAGCAACTGGGCAATACTCTTTTAAGAGAAGCCTGTGTAAATTTAAAAAAAAGCAGTCAAAAATGAATTTGCAATGGGATTCTCCACCCCATCCCCAACCCTCAACACCAATTCTCATTGTTTGTGTAGATGTTTGGAATGTACTGAACACATCCATGCCATGTTAGAGGCCGTCATGGGGTTAGATACAAATAAAATGGAAGCCAGAGACATAATAAGAAATGTAATCACTGGCTTCATCAGGGTTACATAAAAGCAAATAGGAAGTGATTAAGGGCAGTATCAGCAAAGGACATCCCTCATGCTATGTCTCATAAAAAAGTCATCCTATAAAAGTGATAGCGTTTATAATTACAATGATTTCTTTTAAGAGCAATGTGCAGCTCTGTCTATATCATCTAAGGCTAGTTCATCACCAACTTGTTTTCAAGCTAGGATCCCCACCAATGAGCAGTTGTGCCTAAGGCAGTCACTCTATGCCTCTGTGTGTACGTGTGCAGTGTGTGGTGAGTATGTGTGTGGGGTACATGCCCGAGAGTGTTGGGATGTACCCACTCATGGGCATGCATGTGGAAGCTAGAGCAGGACAGACACCAGATGTCTTTCCTTCCACCTTACTGACTTGAAACAAGGCATCTTATTGAACCGGAAGCTGGCTATTTCAGCTAGGCTGGTCGGCCAGGAAGCTGTAGGGACTCAGCTGTCTTGATTCTCCAATGCTGAGATTACAACATTCTCAGCTATGCTCAGCTTTGAAAGTGAGTCCTCGTTATTCAAACTTGGGCACTGATGCTTGGAGAACAAGCATCATTGCTCATTGAACCGTCTCTGTGGCACTCTGTAGACACTTCTTGATAGAGTAGCTATTATGATGAAAACCAAACTGGCTGTGAACTTGTGATCTTCCTCAGTTCTCCATTGCTGGGATAGCATGTACAATAGGGTGGACCCACTTCATTCCTCTCCCCTCTCCCCTTTAACCCCTCTGTCTCTGTCTCTCCCTCTCTCCCTCTCCCCCCCTCTCTCTGTAGGTCCAATAATAAATAACACAGGAATTGGTCATCCTTCCACCATGGGTCCTGAGCATCAAACTCCGATCAGCAGGTTTGTCTGTCAAGCACCTTTACCTATGAAGCCATCTTGTTGGTGCCAAGGCTATTTTCTTGTACACTGAAGATGAAAGACATGCCTCATCTTCCAGCACATAGAACAATGTGACTTCATGAGCACACGTGGATAGTAAATGACTTCTGAAAAAGTAAAGAACTGCCCCCACAGGTTTTTAAAGGCAATGTGAAGCCAGGTTCCAAATGACAGTCAGGGAAATAATGGGTTGGCTCCCTGGGGGTGGCAGTGGATTCTGTGTTGAGATGGCAGAGAGAGCTCTTTGGCTGGCCTCTCCATTTGGAGAAGCATTTATCTGTCAGAAGATTAGTATAATGTCTACAAGCGATGGTGGTTAAGCAGTCACAAACCACACATAATTGAACAATGCGTTCTCTTACTGTGCAGGGGTATCTTTCTGGATTGTATTAAGCAATTGTTTATTCCGTTATTGTTTCCTGAGAGCAATTACTTCCTAGGGCAACTATATTGTACTGAAAGCGGTACCCGGAGTGGGTCTGTTCTTCAGCCTCGTGTGAGGAGCGCAAAAGTAAGCAGAATCCAGGAATGTTGCAGGAAATGACTGAAAATAGAAATGAAGCTACAACAGGGGAGGAAGCCATACATCATCACACAAAGTAGACATCATGACAGGGTGGTCTTAGCAGGGACTTCTGTGATGCTGCATGCTGCAGCTGAGAACACTGTCAGCGCTTGAACTTGGAAAGCGGCTTTGCCCCCGTCTTGAATGGCTGCTGAGCACATCGGCTTTGTTTATGTAAGTCTTTGTTTTTCTCTGACTGTACCAGGAACCTGACATTTTCCCTCTCGCTGTATTTCTGTGTTCTTTGTCCTGCAATGCCAGGCTATGTTGAGTGGTTGACAAGTTGGCCGTGTGAGTGAAAGAGTCTCATTGACCATCTGACTTGTCCCTTTTTTCCTATGCCTTTTGCGTTGAATTCAATTCTTCTTTATTACTTTTTTTTTTCCTGGCCAACTCTGTGCAAGACTAAGGCCTCCAGGAAGCAAGTGAAGCAAACTTGGCCTAGTTGAGTGGACTGAACTTAGTGGTGAGTCAGGAAAATTCTAGTGTGGATGAGAGTCACAGGGGTCGGCAGGAGACAGAGTTCCTCGGTAGCAATTCCAGCTCCTCCACAAGCTTGCTGTGCGACTTTTTGGGGAAGTCATAACCTTTCTGTTTTTAGTTTCCTGAGAGGTAGAGATAAAACTCCAATGCTTTTCATCCATCTACTTCAGAGGAGTTGTGGTGAAGGTTAGTTAATTAATTGTCAAGACTGCTGCGCATGGGGTGTGTTAAGAAAATGTCAAAAAAGAAAAAAAAAGAATGGACAAATGGAGCAGAGTGGGGGGGGGAGGAAATGATCGCAGGCTAATTGCTAATTTTTCAGCGTCTGTACATTTCTAGGGCAGCTGTCAGGTAAGGTTTCCAAATTTGATTACTCTAAAATTATTCAGATGTTAGGTTGGCTATTTTTAGCTTCATTTCTTTCTATAGGTTCTATGCAGGAGTCTGGTTGTGCCATAATTATATTTAAACCTCCATCAAAGAAGCAAGTGCTAGTGGGATTTTTGCTTATAGATATGATTTTACTTATCTACTTTTGTTTTGTTTGGAGCCAGGGTCTCATTCTGTAGGTCAGATTAGCCTGGAACTCACTATGTAGCCCAGGCCGGCCTTGAACTCAGGATAGTTCTCCTGCCTAACCCTCCCAAGTTGGTTACGATTCCAGGCACACACCACCAGGTCCAGATTTCATTTTACTGCCCCTTTAAGATGCACCTAATGAATGTCCATGCCAAGGTGAAGATGCAATTGTTTTCTGTAGTGGAGGTCTAATTGTCTTTGGCCAGGCGAATAAGTGTTCACAGCAAAGTGCAGAACTTGGACCCTTCCAAGCTGCCAGTGCTTGAACAGTAAATGTAGTCCACAAGCTTTATTTTTATTATCTTCTGTAGCCAAACATCAGTGAGTGTGGGCGGAGTATTGTTTCCGCCCCCAGTCCTCTCTTGATGCATTTCCTTGGTAATGAACTTGTACCTCCTTATGAACATAGTCAGTGACAGGTGAGATTTGGGCCAGACAGGTACAAAGGGGGCCTGGGGACACTGAACTATGAACAGTTTTGGCCATATTAGTGTCAGGCTTTGCAGAATTGTACTACCTGATAATGGACCAATAAATATATAATAAAACAGTCAGGCTTGACACTAATGACTCAGATGTCAGCTAAACTGATGATTCTGGAGTCTCACCGTTCGAAGATAAAATAGGCCAGTTTCTAGCTTTCTCCTGAGCACGTGAGTATTCACTGGCTTGGAGACACGCTGGAGATGGTAGGGGAGCAGACACAGGAGCACACACAGTGTAGAAACTGCTAGAACAACTACTTTTTCATGTTTGCCCAGGTTTGGTTGAACTAGAAAAATCTTCTCTGCTTGCCTACTTAGTTTACTTGTCTTTGGACAAGTTGGGGAGGAAGGTGGGACCAGAAATCTGTCTACATTATAATGTGCTAAGGAACTAAAGGTTAGGTGTGGTAGCACATGCCTGTGATCCCAGGACTACAGCAGCTGAGGCAGGAGGATTCTGAGTTACAGCCCACCTGGGCTGTATAGTAAGAGTATGTTTCACTCCATCAAACCACTGAAGACTGCCTTTGGTTTGTAGTTGCCAAGATGCCCAACACTCTGAGACCTAGATTAGAAGGATCATTTCTTCCCATCATCAGGGAGATTTGGGATTCCCTAGGAGCTTGGCTTGTGACACAGTGGGCTAATAGTTTAGCTACAAATAGACACTTCCCTGACTCTTAAGGCCCAGAGTTCACCCAAAGTGAAAATGGGGGCGGGGGCTTAGGAGATGGCTCTTATTGTAAAGTGTTTGCCAGGAAAACATGAGGACCTGAGTTCAGACCCCCTCCCCCCCCCCCCCCCCCCGCGCCCCGGCCCAGCACCCCCTAAAAAGTCCTCATGCAAAAGGCACATATGTCTGTAACCCCAGTGCTGGGACAGAGTAGAAATAAGATGATCCCTAGAACTCACTGTGGCACACTCTCTCTCTCTCACACCCACATGCACACACGTGCACACACTCTCTCATACACATATACACATGCTCTTTCTCTCTTTCTTACACACATACACACGCTCTTTCTCTCTTTCTTACACACATACACACACTGATGTCCACCTAGCCGCCACACACACTTTCTCTCTCTCTCTGTCTCTGTCTCTCTCTCACACACACATTCTTTCTCTCACACACACATACACACACTCTTTCTCTCTCATTCACATATATACACACACTTTCTCTTTCTCACACACACATACACACACACTCTCTCACACACACACACACTTTCTCTCTCTCACACACACACTTTCTCTCATATACACACTCTTTCTCTATCACACACTTACACACACTCTCTTTCATACACACTCACACACACATACACACATACACTCTCTCACACACATACACAGACTCTCTCTCATACACACACACACACACTCTCTCTCTCTCTCACACACACACATACACACACACTTTCTCTCTCTCTCTCTCTCTCTCTCTCTCTCTCTCTCTCTCTCTCTCTCCCTCTCTCTCTCTCTCTCTCTCTCTCTCACACACACACACAGACAGAAAAAAGTGAAGAGCATTTTCTTTACAAAGTGTTGTGGGTAGTAAAGGAAGTCTGAAGAAAACACAGCTTCCCAGACATGCGTGGAAGAAAATCAGTTTTTAGGCTATCAACAAATGGTCACAAAACCTTAAAAGTAAGTGCATTTTTGGACACACTGCCAAAAAAAGTAGCAGAGGTTTGTTTTCTTCTTTCTTTTCTTCTTTCAATGCCTACCACCTCTTCAAAGCATGGAGGAGGCCTCATACCTAGGCTGAGAGTGTGGGTGGTATGCATCCAGAACCCAAAGCCAAGACCAAAATAACAACATACATACACATACACACACACACCACTCTGAGAGACATTTCTTCTTGTCACATATGTGTTGTGGAAAATGTCTGGGGGGAAGGGGTGGCAGGCAGCTTTGCAACCTGAAGATGTTTCCGTAGGAGTCACTGCTGCCGGGATCTTGAGGTAGCAGGCCAGTGTAGGTAGAGCAGTCAGAGCGTCCCACATGCTGGGCTATTTATAGCTTCCATGGTGAAAAAAAGAAAAGCTAAGTGCAGCTTCTGCCTGCTGCTCCCAACCGAAGCTCACAGACAACCGATAAGACCTCCTTTTGGTTGGCTTTGTAGTTCTAACTGACGCGTATTTAAAAGTGATGACTTGGTTGCACACCCCTCTCTCCCCCCTCCAACAGGTGAGAGTCGCCCCCCTCAACGTTCTCCTCTTCCTCTGCAGGAAACCCACTTGTTAGGCCCTTCCCAGACCATGTGAAAGAAGACACCAGACTTCTTTCTTTCTTTCTTTTTTTTTTTTTTTTTAAGAAAAATCCTGACCGGTCTACTGACACAGGTCTGTAATCCCAGCCACTGTGTTGAGTGTGTTCAAGGATAGCCTGGGCAATTTAGCAAGTCCTAGGAGTGCCTTATCTCAAACTAAAAAGCGAAGAGGGGGCTGGGGATATAGTGGGGTGGTAGAATGATTGCACTCGTCACCCAGAAAATAAAACACAAAATTATAAAAATTTCTATTTCTTTTGGGGGAGAAAGTTTGTGATTTACACTTGGGAGCTTTCCCGTTGAAAAGCATCTCAATGCGTGCCAAAGCACTATTGCAAATTATTTGTCTTTCAGATCTTTTGTCTCCTTCCCCAGTTTACATGCAAGACACACAACACACACACACACACACACACACACACACACACACACACACACACACGGAGGAGGAAATTAGAGACCCACAAACAAAACAAAATTGGTATGAGAGGGAGTCATGCCTTGTAAACAAGATCTAGCTGTTGTCAGCTACGAACCCAGCCCTGGCCTGAAGTTCACCTCCAGGGGCAGGGGAGCTATCATGGGACCAAGCAACTGGACTTGTTAGAAACACCAACTGAGGCCATGTTTCCTAAGGCTGCCTACACCAAAACAAAAACAAAAACAAAAACAAAACAAAAAACAAACAAACAAACAAAAAACTAATACTGTCATAAACTCTCAGTATCTCTTGACGAGAGCTTATGATCTTTGCAAAAGGAGAAATCTCTTCAGAGCCAGGACCCTGGTGTTTAAGGTGAAGGGTGGTGCAGGGCGGGGCATGGCCCCCGGAGGGAGGCCAGGCTGGCAGCGCCCCAGGCAGCGCTCTCGGTAAGCAGGAAGCTGCGGCTGGGCTGAGTCGCTGAAAAGCCACTGGAGCTAATAGATTGTGGTCATGAGGAGAGCGGCAGCATCTGGGTAGTGATGGGAACACTCACAAGCATCATCAAAACAGTTGCAGAAACGTGCTGAGCTCTGCACTCCTGAGGCGGTGCCTTCAGCAGCCGCCTTGGAGTTGGCTGGAAGCGGCTGCAGCCTTGTGTTCGCATCTAGCCTCACACTGCCTGAGGATGCCAAGAGCCATAGTAGGTGCAAGAGGGAGTCCACCCGCAGCCAGCGCTGCGGGGAAAGGTCCCTGCGCGTTCCAATGCCCTCACCCCTTCTGGTTGGTTGGTCAATGTTTGCTTTTATCTTGCAACCCACCCACCTCCGTCTCCAGTGGAAGTGTTGTTCCCCGCCCCTTTCCAGCCCCCCCCCCCTCCCCGAATCAAGGGAGCTTCCGTCATCTGAGCATCTGCATGTGAATTTTTCTCCGAACACGGTCCCTGCTTGATAGATGAAACTTGGCAGGTGCCACTAACCATTAAGAATGTTACATAAGGGAGAGATGTTCTTGTTTCAAGCCCTCCCCGATTCAATATTTGTTTTATTACACACAAGGGTTAGAATTAGTCTCCTTAGGAAAGGACTCCAAGAAAGGACCAAGTCACTGAGAGAGGATGCTTGTGGGTGTGACACTGCGCAAGGACAAGGAAACCAGCTCTGAGGTCACAGAACACGGCTGCCTGTCACTTCACTGGGTCCTGGGTGTTCCCCATCCCTCTGTGAAAGGTAAACCCAAGCTGTTTGCAGCGCCGCACATCTGTAATCCCAGCTTTTGGGAGGCAGAGGCAGGATCAGAAGTTCAAGGTTGTCCTCAGCTACATAGTGATTTTCAGTCCTTCTCTTTATTTCATTTTTTTTGTTATTAATTGTATTATTTTATCTTTTAATTGTGTTATAATAAATTCATTGTCCAAACGTTTAGTGGCTTGATGACATTCACATGTTGAAGGGTTGGATTAATTTCTCTTATCTCCATCTCCTTCTCCTTCATCCCCTTCCCCTCTCACTTCCTTTCTCCCTCTTCCCTTCCCTTCTTCCTCCTTCTCCTCCTTTTCCTCCCCCTCCTTCTTTTTAAGAAAGGAACTTGGGGTGCTCAGGCTGGCCTCAAACTGTGTAGTAGATCCTGACCTTGAACTCTTGGCCCCTTCCCTAGTACAGAGAGCTGGGAGGCATGCTCCATCATGCCTGGCTATATGCAGGTTTCTTTAAATAGCGGTTTCTAAAAGTGTTCAGCTTTGTTTTAAATCCGATAATCCCTCTCCAAATAACTACTGTGCAGAATGTGCCTTTTGGTGTCTATTCTTTCAAGCTTGGTTCTGCACCTTCTACCCACCCACACTGGCATCTTTTAGCTTTGCAAACTACTTCTCCATTTGTACCTGTCTTAAGACTTCAAATGTGTTGCAGAAAGGGACTCTTAACAAATCCTGTTGGTTTGTAGTATGCACAAGATCTCATAGGATACTCCTTTCTGTCAACATCTTGGGTCCTTTCAAACCCAGGCAATTTCAGACATGAATATGGTGTGTCAAGAAGAGGCGAGACAATGAGCAGGCAAACCTTTAATCCCTTCAGAAATCAAGTTAGCATCCAGAAGACGGTGACATTCTGCCTTATGCGCCTGCTGTCACCTTGATCATGACCTGCAAGACTCACCTGCAGCAGTCTTTGTGACAGCATGCAACCTCTCTCTTCACTATGGAATATTCACATGGAGGAAGTGAGAGGAGATAAAAGGATCCAGGGGTTGGAAACAGTAGACGGACAGCATCATTTACAGGTATGTGAATTTGACTTTTTGGAAGATTTCTAGATGTAGTTGAAATGAGTTCGATATTTTAGGCTTGAGAAGGCATTATGCAATCTCTAGTCTACATCTCTATTTATAGAAAGAAAGAAAGAAAGAAAGAAAGAAAGAAAGAAAGAAAGAAAAAGAGAAAGAAAGAAAGAAAGAAAGAAAGAAAGAAAGAAAGAAAGAAAGAAAGAAAGAAAAGCAAAGAAAAGCAAAAAGGCTATGGAGACCCAGGGGCTCATTTGTCCTTGAAAGAAAGAGCCAGGTTCACTACCGTTGCAAGGCAACCTCTTTATTTCTCTTCCTCTCTGCTTCCCTTCCTGCTGTGTTTATTGAGCACTTACTATGTGCCAACCATTGTTCTTTCCAGTGCCAGAAAAACAAATAACCCGCTTTCCTTTAGTGTGCTCTATGCCACACACTGTTCCGATTATCTTTCATGTATTAACACATTTATTTACCGTGTTGACAGTCAATCTCAATTGATAAGATCTAGGATCATCAGGAAAATGAACTTCTGGGCATATCTGTGAGGGATTATCTTGATTCGGTTCATTGAGGAAGGAAGACCTGCCCACTGTGGGTGGCACCATTCCCTGAGCTAGGATTCTGGACTGCATAAAAGGGAGGAAGTGAGCTGAACATAAACATTCATTGCATTGTACTTCTTGACTGATACTGCAGCATGAGTCTGCTGCTGTGGCTTATGCTCCAGGTAGGACTATAACCTTGAACTGTGAGCTGTGAGCCAAAATAAGTCCTTTTCCCCTGAAGTTGCTTTGTGTTTTTTTTTTTTTTTTTTTTTTTTTTTTTTTTTTTTTTTTTTTTTTTTTTTTTTAACAAAAGTAACTAAGAGACTCCTTCCAAAGCCTTCTATGGTATTACCCACATTTTATAGAGAAGCATGGAACACAGGAAGGGAGCTGTAAAACCTAGATTTAAATTCCACAGCCTAACTGGGAGACCACACTCTTAGTAAAGATTGTTTGTGTTTATATTCAGGTCCAATTGTATATTTATTCATTCTTATTGCTATGGTTAAATACAGGCCCTCTAAAACTTTTCTTTTTTCCTCAGACTGGCTTCAAGCTCATGACCTTCCTTAATGATGGGATTACTGGCTTGATTGCACTAGCTTGTGTGTGTGTGTGTGTGTGTGTGTGTGTGTGTGTGTGTGTGTGTATGTGCGTGTGTGTGTGTATCTGCAGGTGGAGGTCAGAGAAAAGCCTCAGCAGTTGGTCTTTAGGAATCATCCATCCTGATTTTTGAGGCATGGCTCTCTTTAGCTTAGAGCTCAGCAAGTAGTCAGGCTGGTTGGCTCACGTGAGTTCAGAAGTCTGCCTGTCTCTCCTTCCACTGGGATTACAAGCATCTGCCTTTCCATATCTGACCTGGATAAAAAATGTGGATTCTGGGGATCAAGCTCGGGTCCTCATGCTTGCAAAGCAAAGCAAAAAGCAAAGCAAAGCAAAGCAAAGCGAAGCAAAGCGAAGCAAAGCGAAGCAAAGCCCTTATCAATTGGCTGAAATGTCTTGCCAGCCCCTAACATTAGGGAATTTGCCTCGAAAGAGACAGTCAGGTTGGGTTAGACATCTTGCGATGGCTATTTCTTATTAGAGACCTACTTCCTGCAGCCTACGTGTCCTAGCAAACAGTGTGTTCTAGATCTCAATCCTACCATTGGAGTTTTACAAAGCCCTTTCATAGTTTTTCCTTGAGCTTCAGTCTTGGCCTTTGGAGTAGACATCGCTATCTCTGCTCTGAAGACATGCACATAGAGGAGGCTCAGACAAGACTCCCAAAGTCACCCAGCCAAGTTGGGACCTAGGTTGAGCTGCCATGTCTGGAAGGTCATCTGAGGCCGACAGGGCTCAGTTAACTCTGAGTAAGGAAGCAGCCTTTCCTGAGTGGAAGTGGATTGATGCTGACTGAGATGGGGCTGCTCACAGGTTTGGCAGGAAAACACAGTGGCCTGCTCTCTCAAATGCAGAGTTTAAAGAGCGCTTTCATGCATTAAGCAAACTTGTAGAGAAACTGCTAGAAAGCAACGAGATTGGGTCTGATGTTGAGATTCTTAAACCACTGTCAGCTTCCTGGAAACATCCTTAGCAGTTTCTATGCACATCTGTTATGATCTTTCCCTTCTCATTTCCTTCCAGTTACTTCCTCCACTAGGGCAATTTCAGGAACAAAAATAAACATGTTTGATGTTCTTTTGTTCTCCAAACTAAAAACTGCTTTACTAAGTCTCCAGGAAAAAGTATATATCCATATTTTATTTTTTAATAAAAGCATTATTGAGGGTGGTAGAGGAAGGGGGATCAAGAGTTGAAGGCCAGATTTGGCTATATGGTGAAGCTAGCCTGGACTATGTGAGATCCTTTGCCAACAAAAAAAAAAAAAATGAAAACACATCAATATAACAGGGTTGGAACTCTTATCATAGAGAGAAAAGCATGAATGAGAAATTCAAACAGTCTTTGGCCACTTAACTATTTGTCTTGGGGTGTGAATGAGAAACAGCAAAATGGAAATACATATTTTACTCGGAAACTATATCTCTGGCTGTGTGGACAACTGAAAGTCTTCACGTTTCATGCCAGCACTGGGAAGGACAGGCCCTGAGGAGAAGATGAGTCAAGGTAGGTGCTGGCCTGGTCCACACTCTTACTCTGCAGTGTGTTTCCCAGTGTTGACTTCGGGCTGTAATGCACCTGTGGATACGGCTCCACCTATGACCTCTCGGCAGAAAAGTATACCTGTTTGAGAACCATCTATACCACTTCACAACTGTTAATAAACAGGGTTAAGCACAGCTCTCCTAGAGAAATAGTACCTCAGATTGTATTCTGGATGCTTAAGTGACCTGAGCTCAGTTCTGGAAGCACAAAGGTCCAGGGGTACCTTTAAATGGGGGTCAGTGTTCTCTATACTATATTTATCACTTGTACAATAATTCATTAATTTATCTTTAAAGAAAAGAAAAAATTAAAAAGCAAATGCCAGATGCGGTGGCATACTCCAGTACTCTCAACTCTTGGAAGACTGAAGCAGGAGTTCAAGGCTAGCCTAAGCTACATAGTAAATTCCTGGCCAACTTGGGATACAAAGTGAGAACCCTTCTCAAAACACACACACAAACACACACACACACACACACACACACACACACACACACACACACACAAATGATGATGATGATGATGATGATGATGATGATGATGATAAATTTTATTTCAAACATTTTGGGAAAACTTCATATTGTATGAGATCTACCCACCTACCACAGTTTTAAAGGTTTACAGGATTGCTCATTATAGGTATCATACTGTAAGTAGATTTCTAGAATGTTCTTATCTTGCCTTAATTGAAACACTGTACCCATAAACAACTCCCTCTTGCTCCTTCTCCTCAACCCTGGCAGCTCCATTCTCTGTGTGCTTCCATGGATGGATTTGGCTGTTTGGGATTCCTCGTGGAAAAGAAGATTAAGGTTCCTCAGAAACTGAATGAATGAATGAATACCGAGATCTAGGAGATCGCCCACAATCCCAGTTGTGGACGTGTTTCCTGGCTAATTGAACTTCTATACTCTTGCAATCCTGTTGACCTTTGGTGGGTTTGGAGCGGCCTGTGGGAGGGGCTTCTGGGGTCAACATGGATAGGATAAACAATTTCCTAGTTTAGACTCCATGACGTGAAGCCCTTTTCAGTTTATTTAATGAAGCTATATTTGGATGTGGCCAACAAGAGGGTGAGATTATCTGTAGCAAGGGCTGAGGTATGACTTCTCCTTGACTACACTGGAAATCACATTTTGTAAATGAGTGGTATTTTGGGTATCTTTCCGAAGACCATCTACGGGCTTCTAAAGGATATTTGTTGCTGTTATACCAATAGGCTGAAAATCATGGCTAGCAGGTCTATTTTGAGGGTGAGTGGTCCAGAGCTAGATGGCCCTATGGCATAAGTAGTGTGTCCCAGCTTTCAAAATGTCTTTTCCAAGGGAGACTCTCTCATCCCTTTCTTGAGTAGAGACAGGTAGAAGTCCATCTGTCAAAAGTATGAGAGAAAATGTTTCTTTCTATGATTAGTTCCTTCTAATAAACATGGAGCATGAATTGTATAAGTGTGGGACACTGTCTCTCCCAGTCAGAGCAGCAGTAGCAGCAGTAGCAGCAGCAGCAGCAGCAGCAGCAGCAGCAGCAGCAGCAGCAGCAGCAGCAACAGCAGCAACAGCACACTGACATCTTGCTTCTTTCAGGCTGGTGTATCAGGAAGAGACATTGGTGCTTTCCATTTCTAAGTTTTCTCTTTAATTTCCTTAGAGTCATTTTCAGAGTCTTGAATTACTATTCAATCCTTTCATGTTCATCTGCCACTCCCTGTTTAGAACGTAAGTCTTCTCAGTAGCACAACAGGGCTGCCAGTCCATGCCTGTTGCCTAACTTGGCTGTGTGGTTTTGGACAAGTGACTCTAACTCTCTGGGTCTCTTGTTTTTTCATCTCTGAACTATGAGTGTTTAGGCAAGAATGACCATGTCCAGGTTCTTGGGAAATCGAAAAAAACAAAACAAAACAACAACAACCAAAAAAACCCTTAGGATGTTGTGGGCCAGGTGCTAGGGGTGGTCTTCGGTTTTCACCTAGTAACCAAGATACAAGCATCACAAGATTTTATTTCAACAACGGGAACTCAAAGGTAAGCTCGGAGGAGAAAAATCTTAGTGAGTGGGCGAGGGTGCTGGGCTTCTGAAGAGAAGCTCGTTCTGACTATTAGCATCATAGGCAGTGGTGTAACACCATCAAGTTAAACATGTGTGATCCACAATTCTCTAAAATAACTGTTGATCATGTTGAAATCTCGATGCATCTGTATGAAAATGTGTTGGAGAGGAAACCACTCAGGTTCCTCTCCCACTGCCTCTTTAGAACATACCTCTTCTCAGCAGCACAACAGGGGCAGCGGACACCCCAAATTCCTCTCTGTAGTGAAAAGCTCTTCACAAATCTGAAGTCAAAGCATGCAGCTGGAGTCTCCAGTCTCCTGCTCCTCAGCCCTCTGGAGACCATAGTAGATCTAGAACAGATTATTGGTCTTTTCTGATTTATCGTAATTTCACCTGATTTCCGTAGGAAACCAATACAAGGCTTGTCATTCTGCCTTATTTGGAGGGGAAAGGAGGGGTGCAGTGCCATTCTTAAGTTCTGTTTTTTGTAAATATCCTACATACTGTTTGTTAGTCTGTCAAAACAACTGCTCAGCTTTGTACAATGGAGTTCGGTCGGTCTTTGGAGTGCGGTGGATGGGTAGAATTCAGTTCACAGTCTTCTGATTAAAAGCAGGTGATACCAAGAAGAGTGATGATGTGCTTAGCTCTTCAGTCCTAACCCGTGCACGCCAGCTAGCACATCATTAATGCAGAATCTTTGAGAGCCTCTAGAAGCAGACAGTTTGATACTTCTTTGGGACTGGCAGGTGGTCTTGGCTTCACACTCAACTCTTCTCTGAGGAGAAAGGTGGTATAACTTAACAAGTGTAGGTTCTGCTTTGGATTATAAATCATAGTTCAGGAACTTCTCTCCTCTCTTCACAAGACAAATACAGTGCCACAGAAGGAGCTGTCAGTGTGAAATTATTAATTTATGTAATCGCTCAAAATACGTTATATCCTTCACTCTCTTTTCGGTAGGAAAGGTGGATTGGTTAAAAAGAATCATGGTCTAGAAATTTAGCACTTAGATATTCTTGTCTTAAAAGTGAGAGAAGAAAGCACTTTGGTGTTACTATAAATTCATGTCATAGGACTCGAATGGATATCGTAGCTCTGCCATTTCATTGTGGTTCTGGGTCAGCTAGCTTCATCAGTTTCCACAGCGACTATTTCAAATGCTCTCTGGCTTTAAACATCTGGCCTCTTTCGTCTTACTGCTCTGACCATTCTTGCTTCATCTATCTCAGCGAAACATCTTCTCTCCTGTGTCATAAATAAAATTAAAGCTCCCAGATGGAAACTCTTTCAACTTTCAGGTATCCAGACACGGATAATGTGGTGGCTTCTTGTTTGCTTGTTTTGATCTGTATCCATGACTTCTTCCTTCTTTCTGCTCCCTGGAGCTACCCCTTCAATATCTCTGTCATTATTGCACATCTCATTCCTTCCCATCCTTTATGGGAAGTGACATTGTCAATGGCCCCTTTGTTTGTCTTTTATGTTCTCACCATCTGCATATCTCTAGGGCTCTTTCTATTTCATATAGTTGCTTCTTTCAAGGTTTCAAATTCTTTCCCTTGAGTTTCTTTCTTCTCCACCCATTTGCCTTTAAAGGTCATTTACATTTTTTGTTACCACTTCGTTTTCTCTTACTCATTCAGGGAAATCCATTGCTTTTCTGGCTCAGCCTCCCTTAAGCTTATCATACATCACTCTATGGTTATTGTGTTTATTTTCGGTCATCTCTACCTGATTATTTTAAAAGTTCTTCTGGCTCAACATTTCTAAACTTGAACACACAGTCTACTGATGCTCTGTGCCCAAGACTGCTTCTCTTGCTAGCTCACTGGCCCGCTTGTCTCCTCTTGGCTCTTCTCAGATGACCTGCACTATCACATCCTTTTGATTTAATCTTCTGGATATCTCTTGGATCTGTCCTTTGCTTTCTATGTCTACAGCCTCCTGCTTTCTCCATCATAGATGATTGTGCTGCCCTCCTGACTGGCCATCAAGCACTCTCTCAGTTCTTTTTCACAGTAGAACTAAAGCTAACCTTCCACACAGCAACTTTCACTCTGATCTCTCTTGCTTAAAACACAATAGCTTTTTATTTTTTCGCAGGCTACAAGTGTGCATAGAGTTGTTTGTCTAAGATTCCCCCCCTCCATGCTTTCTTTCATTGATTCCTTTAAATTATCACTTCATGTATGGCTTAGCTGAGTCTTTCTGAACTTCCCAAATGCAAGTTAGCAATAACTTCTCCATATTTGTGTGGTTGTTGGATTTATCTAGATAGACATTATATTTTGAGAAATAGTTCATATGTCTTTGACTCATCAGTTAATCTTACATGAAGGAATAAATAAATGAATGGACCATGTATTTAAGAAAGCTCTGTGTACACTTTGGACAAACACAGAAGAAAGAGAATAGAAATATGTGCTTAGAACCATTTGTATTAATCTTCCACACCAGAGACAACTAGGCATTCACTTCGTATTCATGTTCCCCTGATGATGGGAAGGATTAGCCAGAGTTCTTGCTAGAAATGCCTCCACACCCCCCAGTTCTTCATACTGATGTGTTCACATGTAATTGGCTATTGCTCGTGAATTGGAAGTTGGAGGATGTATATTTTATTTCTAGGTCAAAGCTATTACCCCCTTTCCCTGGCAAGACCGAGGAATAGAGAATTGTGAGATTCTAGTAGAAGGTAGAGCAGAAATAGAAGTAATCAGAACTGAATACCTACAAGGAGGAAAGGTGCTCTCTACCCATAAAGAGGGCATTGGATGGCTCGATGCTGGCTGCAGTTACAGGTGGTCGTGATCTGCCCGATGTATGTGCTGGAACGGAACTCAGATCTTCTACAAGAGCAGTATGTGTTCTTAACCACTGAGCCATGTCTCCAGGACTGCTTCCTAATCATGAATAAGAGCTGATCGACAATTACTGGGAAAGTAGGGCAATCCACCCTTCCATCTACTTTTCTAAATAAGTTTTGTTCGGACATTGCTATGCCTGTTTGCTTGTATACTGCACGTGGCTAACTCTGTACTACAAGAGCTGTTGAGTTGTTGAAACAGATTGTATGACTTACAGTTACTAAAATATCTATTATTTTGCTCCTTACTGTGAATGTTGCCAATACCTGGTCTATTGTGGTGAGCAACTGTAAATTAGGGATTTAATTGTTATAGCAACTAAGATTACCCTGACTAGTCTACCCATGTTACACATCCTTGTTTTTTTTTAAATAAATATTTATTGAACATCTAATATGTTTTTAATATTGTAGGAGTCAAATCTTAGAGATTTGGTTCCTGTTCTTAAGGAGCGCGTGGCTTTGCTAGGGAGATAGATGAATTAATGTGCAATTAAAATGTTGGTATAATAGTGATATATGCTAAGTGCTAGTGACATGCTTTAAGACAGAGGAAAGGTAAAGGCTGTACCAGTCAAACGACTCATTGAGACTCTGCCATGAGAATGAGTCTGTAGGAAACTTCTCATGGACTGCCCTTGGAATGAACACCCACAGTGGATGAAGAGGAAACAGGAAGAGGAAGAGGGAGAAGAAAGTCCTCAGCAAAGCGTCTCAGCAATTCTGAATGTGGAATGCAAGCAGCTGGGATGGAAGTTATGAACTTGTGGGAGCCTGTTTCTTTCTTTCTTTCTTTCTTTCTTTCTTTCTTTCTTTCTTTCTTTCTTTCTTTCTTTCTTTCTTTCTTTCTTTCTTTCTTTCTTAAGATTTATTTATTTATATGTATGTATACAGTGTTCTGTCTGTGTGCCAGATCCCATTATAGATGGTTGTGAGCCACCATGTGGTTACTGGGAATTGAACTCAGGACCTCTGGAAGAACTCTTAACCGCTTGAGCCATCTCTCCAGGCCCTGAGCCTGTTTCTTTCTAGCTCAATGCATGTCCTTGGGAGAAGCTTGAGCACAGTCCTGTCAGTCACTGGGATGTGAGTTCCTCCATCTTACAATGCAGTCTGGATGGTGGACGGTTCACCATAGGATGACTTAGTGTAAATCCTTGAGGGAAACTAAATCTAAGGTCAGGTCTCAACTTTGAAAGGAGCTCTCTTCCTTGTGAAGGGAGTGCCTGAGGCAGGAGGAAGAACATACTGAAATCCCAGAAAATGGGACAGAACACAGGAAGGGTGGAGATAGAGATCCTACCTTGACCTAGAGGCCTGTTTTTCTGTGAGGGTATTTCCTGCCTCTGCCAGACAGACCGGAGACAAGGGAGCTGTCTGTGGTGGGACTGGCTGATTAAGATTGTGGAATACCTACATTCCAAACTCCAGGCCATAATTACAACTCTCTTACATTTTAAAATGGAATTTCCTCTGCTCAGGTACCAGGTATCTAAACCTTCAGTCTGTATGGCTTTCCAAGGTCTGTATTAGGAAAGAGATGTCTTATTCTTACAGTTTGAGTTTTTATCTTGAGACAGTGGCTCCCATCCTGGTCAGGATTTCTGTTTCCTGGAATTCTCTATTCTGCTCCGTTCTCCCCCTGCTACCTTACTGACAGAGTTTGATTGATGGATGTAGTTGTGAGTGGCATAGTCAAATCCTCCACACTGGTGAAGAACAGCCATTGTTTGGTTTATAAACACAAACACAAGACATGTTTCACCCATTAGGCAGAGTAAGTGGTAAAACGACTGGGCTCCCAGCTCAAAATGAAATTCTGCTTAAAAACCTAAAACAGATGAATGAATAAACAATGAGGCAGAAGCCCTTCACAAAACATGTTTGTTATAAATACCCAGGGAAGATCTGTATATATTTAAAAGCTGACTTTAAGCTCTGTGCTAAGCATATTGTTTAGTATATGCCTTGGTTTGATACATTGTAACTTTATTTCTATGAGTGTCCATTATTTGTTTTTTTTCTTTTAATTTAGTTATTGTGTGAAAAACCAAAAAAAAAAATTAGTTATTGCATTGATTCTATCCCATCGTATTCCATTATACTGTGCTATATTATGGCTCATGATGTTGACTTTGTATTTTATGAAGAAAATGTTGAATGTTGTAATGAATGTCCAGTAGCTATATATTTTTATAATGTTGATTGTGTGCTCTGTGTTTGTAGAGTAACCTAAATGTAATGTGAGCACAAAAATTTACTTTCCTTGGACTAGAATATTTGAAATTTATATCTACTTTATGCTCTTGTCTGGTCTAGCTGCTATTCTAAAATAGTGTAGCTATCTTAATCAATTTATGGGGCACTATTACTTTACAGTAGCCCTTTTAAGGACAGACATTTTAGAGGCATGGATACTGATATTATAAATATTTAGCATGTTCCTGAATTATACAAATTGTTAGAACCACAACCAGGATAGAACCCCGGATTTTGGACTCTTCTTTTGTCTGTCAAAACAAAACCAAACAAGGGCTGGGTCTCAGTGGTAGAGCCTTGGCCTAGGTTGTGTGAAGCCCCAATTCAAAACTCGGCACTGCCAGAAGCAATGGAAATACAATAAGGAAACAGACATCCAAACAGAATGGTACTTGTGTTCCAAGCTCTCTCATGTAAGTCTCCTCAGAAATCAAAATATGAGGTTTAAGGACAAAGGGGGCAGTTCTTTAATATCATAAACCTAGAAAATACTGTTTCAAAAAACTCAGGAAAGAGTGTCTCAAAAGTTTCTCAAAGATGTGCTTTGTAGGACCTAATGATTCCTTCATGACCTGTTCCTCTACTGTGTGTAGTGTCTAATATTCCTCCATGACCTGTTCCTCTACTGTGTGTAGGACCTAATGATTCCTCCATGACCTGTTCCTCTACTGTGTGTAGGACTTAATGATTCCTTCATGACACATTCCTTTACTGTGTGTAGGACCTAATGATTCCTCCATGACCTGTTCCTCTACTGTGTGTAGGGTCTAATGATTCCTCCATGACCTGTTCCTCTACTGTGTGTGTAGGGTCTAATATTCCTCAATGACCTGTTCCTCTACTGTGTGTAGGTCTAATATTCCTCTATAACCTGTTCCTGTACTGTGTGTAGGACCTAAGGATTCCTTCATGACCTGTTCCTGTACTGTGTGTAGGACCTAATGATTCCTTCATGATCTATTCCTCTACTGTGTTTAGGGTCTAATATTCCTCCATGACCTGTTCCTCTATTGTGTTTAGTTTCTTCCTTCTGAAATTTTGTGCTCATTCCCTTAACTGTCCTTTCTCCAGTGAAAGAAGTTCTTATCTTCTAATTACATGTCTGTGTATGCATGTATTTAAATTATTGTTATTATCATTATTATTAAGGTAGGCTCTTACTACACCGCATAGGCTGGCCTTGAACCCATGATTCCTATGCTTTCAGTTCCCCAAGGCTGGGGTGACAACCACATGCACAATGTCCAGCTTTTGATAGTTGCCTCTAAGCTTAGCCAATGGCGCTGTAGGTTGGTGGAATGGAAGAAGACTGAGGTCCCACTTAATCCTTTTTTTTTTTTTTTTTTTTTTTTTGGTTTATCGAGACAGGGTTTCTCTGTGTAGCTTTGTGCCTTTCCTGGAACTCACTTGGTAGCCCAGGCTGGCCTCGAAATCACAGAGATCCGCCTGCCTCTGCCTCCCGAGTGCTGGGATTAAAGGCGTGCGCCACCACCGCCCGGCTGCACTTAATCCTTAATCATCTCTTCAAACTAAAGATACATCAGCTTTGGCAATGCCATGGAAGGCACTAACTCTCCAAGGCTATGTGCTGTTCTTTCTGGGGTATGTTCTAGCATGCCTACATTTCATTTTTTGTTGTTGTTGTTGTTAAGAAAAACAACTCTGTTTATATTACTGAGAAATCCAGTCTTTCTTTCTTTACCATAGTTGTTTGTTTGTTTGTCCAGATTTAGGAAGCACCTTGTGCTCTGTATTTGTGAGAGTCATCCTTCCCAGACTGAGTATCCATGTCATTAGATACCAGGCCAATAATTCCTTTCTCATTTTCCTTTTTTGAGTTACACTTCTGAATAACTTCTTATTCTTCTTTCAAAAATGGAGATATTTAGTTGGGTCTGATAAATTCAATAGAAAGTTGTTGACTCCAGTGCCTTTGTATTTTGCACTTCACCTTAAAGAAATAGGCTAAAGACAGTGTAGAGCAGTGGTTCTCCACTTGTGGGTCATGACCTCCACAGGGATTTCATATCAGAGATCCTGCATATCAGATATTTACACTACGATTCATCACTAGCAAAATTACAGTTATAAAGTAGCAATGAAACAGTTTGATAGCTGGGGGTCACCACACCATGAGAAACTGTATTATAGATAGGGTTGCAGCATTAAGAAGGGTGAGAACCACAGTTCTAGAAGTTTCTGGCTTATGTGGTAACCACATTCTTTATCTTTTCTATTCATTTTCATTCTTGTTTTTGTTTGTTTGTTTTGCTTTATGAGACAGATTCTTCAACAACTCTGGCTGGCCTTGAGCATAGCCTTGAACTCCTGATCTTCCTGCATCTACCTTCTGGATACTTAGCTTTATAAACATGACCTATCAGAAAGCCATGACAACAAATCCCATGGAAAACAATAACTTTAACATGAGACAAACAATGTTAGATAGATTTTGGAGAAAATTGGAAAGAAATTGATCTATCATTTTATCATTCCTCTTCATGAGAATGTCTACTTTTGACATATTTCCTGCGTTTAACTATCAATTGACTTGTTTTCTAGCTAGTTTTACAAAGTGATGTATTTGAACTGATTTGCACCTCATTCTTTGCCTCAAAAGTGAGTTTTATGTAGCATTGCTGGAATCAACCAGATTGTTCTTTTTGAAAAATAAAACAAAACAAAACAAAAAATAGCCTTGGCAGCATGTTGAGCTTTGGTTACATTGATTCCCCTGCTTCCTGCATTTCTAGACAGATTTTCGCATTTCCTTCTCCTTTGCTGACTGGCACCACAATACATTTTATTGTCAAGTGTGCTGGGGTGTCAAGCTACTAATGCCAAGGTTGGAGCCTCTGGGGATCAATTTCTGAGGACATGGGTGTTCTGGAAGCCAGTCTCCTCCCTCACCACCCACCCCCAGTCTTTAAAGCAAGCACTGTGCAAACCCAACCAAGCAGATCATTAGCCAAGTGTCGCTCTCGGTGCAAAGGAGGTGAAGGTCATTGTGTTTAGTGACTTGAAGTGCCTCCTTCGAATTGTATCGGCATTCCCCAATAAAATAAATAAATAAATGGGCAGTAAAGTTCAGTGACCTTCGGAGGGTGCAGTGACAGCCATTTAGTGTCAAGTAACAGAGAAGGGTATAAAGAGGAAATAGAACTGGACACACACACACACACACACACACACACACACACACACACACACACACACAAGAGTTGGGTCTGTCAGAGAAGACAGTGGGAGATTCATCACATTTGAAGACATTTTATTAGATATAAGGTTTTTGTTTAAGGATCCATCACTGCTGGGACAAACCAGTAGGTAGTGTTCTTAAATCATGGCCTCTGTCTTCAGTTGGATATAAAGATCAGGAAGGGGTTCATCTAATGTGTGTTATCTCAGTAACCTTTGGAGGGCACATAGATGGGAATGTCTTTGAAGGGAGCAGGGCTGCGAAGGGAGGCCCAAGCTGTGTGTACAAAGACACGGACTCAGACTTCTTGGAACACGTGCAGCATAAGTAGAGTCCGTGTTTAAGGCATGGCTAGAAGGGAGGACCCATGTGTGGTGGAGGCAGAAGCTCCAGTTCATGGTTGACTTGGACTTGACTAAGTGGGCCTTAGGGAGCTAACAGCAGGGGTTTCAGGACGACTAGAATCATAGAGGTTTTTAGCACACAAACTTAGTAACTTGCAAAGACCAACTTCCAAACACCACTAGGAAGTTGGTGCTGTCCCTTCTAGCTTGAACACTAGAGATGATGGTCAGGGGTGGGCTGAATAGACTTGAGCATCATTGATGGATGCTAATCAGCCTAGCAAGAGTAACTTTCTGGCCTTCACTTTTGTCCTTATCTCCTAAAGCAGATCTGACACCAAGGTCAGGGCCAGTCCTATCCAAACTGAGAACGTGACAACTCGGCTCTGCTCAGCTCCACTTGACCTTTAATATTTCTTTTCAGTTTGGTTTTGAATTCTGATCCTAGTTTGACTGTGTTTATAATCCATGACATTTAAGAGTTCATCTTACAGCTCAGGCTCTGCTGGGATGTTACTGAAAAGCTTTGTTTCCTTCTAGATTTAGGGTCACTCCACGTATTTCTGTTTTCTTCTTGGTGCATAGTTCTGATCTTTGATGAAAAACTAAGTTTTCAGCAGTGTCTTTTTATACAAGGACTGTAAGTTTGCCTGCACGCTGTTTCTACAGACACATTGTGTTATCTTGCGATTCATTTTCATTGATTTAGGTCCTGGGGTACTGGGGTAGAGCTCTCTGGGTAGAGGGCTTTCTCTGCAAGCATGAGGACTTGAGTTTGGATCTCCAGCACACACGTAAAAGGGGGGAAGGACAGCCTGTGCTGTAACCCCACCACTGGGGGCAGAGACAGCAGATTCCGGGAGCTCACCGGCCAGCCAGCCTAGCTGAAAAGGCAAAGTCCAGGTTCAGTGAGAAACCCTATCTCAAAAAAAAAACTTAAGGTGTGGAACAATTGAAGAAGTCACTTGACAATGATCTCTGGTCTTCATAGGTACCCACAGGTGAGTGGACATGCGCACACACACATGCACACACAAAACATTCAAACATGCACATACACGCATACACACAGACATGACACATACATACATACACTATACACAGAAAAAATACTGAAAATTATATTTTACATATATTATTACAAAATTATTATTTTGACATTTAGCATACAATCAATTGGCAGTATATTATGGAAGAGGGATAATCTACATACAAGACATTGAAAAAGTCCATTTGTTAAGTTGCACTTAATGTGGTGCCTTATAGGAAGGGGTTATGGGGACCACCCCTACCCTGCCACATAATCACATACTCACTTCCTAAGTGAGAGAACTGACAAGTCACTTGAGAATTGACAAGTCACTTTACCCTGTACCTGCTTTAGTCAAAATGAAAAGCACTTCGAAGAAAGGGTTCTGGGCATGGGGTCTAAGGGTGAGTCCTCAGGTCTTCTGCTGCCTCCTCTGGAAACCCACAAATTTGGCCTTTACCTTACAGAGATGATTAAAACTCTGACTTACACAGAATCACTTTCTTCAAGATTTGTGTATCGACGATCTTGGGCTTCGGGGTTTTCCTCAGTGTTTCCATTAAGTTGCACATCTGTGCCTCCTCCCCTGACCGACCTCTGCACTGGAAAGAAGTAAAACATCCCGCATTAGCATAACTTCCCAACCCGACAGGTAGTATTTAGCCACTGATTTATAGTCTCTAACCTACATTAGTTTCCATCCCTTTCCACGCATCATGGAGACCCTGTGTGCTCCGTCAACGCTCACTTTTTTTTTTTTTAAATGGATGTGAACTTAACCATTAACTTAACATCTCTGGTTTAATGCAGATACTTTTGTTAAATGACAATATAATTACTAGTCATCGGCAAACCTCAAAAAGGTTGGGAGGTTCGGTTCAGTTAAACACCCAAGAGCTCAGATCCTTATCTGAAGTTTACCCCTTGAGTTTGGCAGGTCCAGGCTGGCAGACTCTCAAGGTGAATCCACAGTATGCGATCTCTGTCAGCGATTCTCTTGTTCGCTTCTCAATATCAGTCCCTCTCTTCTTCAGCCTTGGTTGATGGAGTCCAATAAAATGTAGCCATTAAAACATAAAGAAAGAGGTTGTCCCCATCCAGCTGATGTGAATAAAGTTTTCAGCAAGATAGAGGAAGCAACGGCCTAAAATTGATGGTGGAGGAAAAATTGGTACCATTTTGATTTTTCTTTTTCTTTTTTTTTCCCCTTAAAATGTTCAGAACTGCAAAGTTGTCTAGAAGTTTTGGCATCAGGCTGTGGTAGGGTGGAGAGAAATTTCTGGGGATGACAGGGAAATCCTATTTAAAAATGAGTTGTGTGTGTTCCTGTAGAAAAAGTGTTAATGTTTAAACTTCTTTTGGTATGCTGGGACAAGCCAGCAGGTTCTGTACTTAAAAAAAATAATGAAGACGCTTTCACCACTGTGTGTTTTGTGTTTCGTTTAGAAGGCATGCATGTTGCATCAGTGGTGGTTTTTCCAGTTTGGCCTTCTTCTAAATGACTTTTTGTTTTGGGTCTTTCTCGTGTTTTCTGAGATGAGAAAGGCCTTCACTTACAGGGGCACATCTACCCGTGACTTGGAGAAGTGGTATTGTCTGCTACGTAGTTTTGGATTGTCAGTGCCAGAAGGAAGCCTATCTTTGGAGTCGGCGTTTGGTATAGAACTCTTCGGATCTGTGTGGCGTTTGAGCCCTACTGGAGAAATCCAGCCTTGAAATAAAAACTTGGCCTTTTGAGATCTGTTACAGTTGGAGGCAATCTCTCTCTCTCTCTCTCTCTCTCTCTCTCTCTCTCTCTCTCTCTCTCTCTCTCTCTCTCTCTCTCTCTTTCTCTGTGTGTGTGTGTGTGTGAACATGGGAACCTGTGTTCTTGTGTGCATACAGGTATGGGTGTACTTAACCCCAGAGGTCAGCATCATGTGTCTTGACTCTCCTTCTGCTTTGTTAAAGTGACAAGGTCTCTCCCTGAACCCGAAGCTCACTAGACTGACTGGCCAACACGTCCCAGGGACCCTCCTGTTTCTGCCTCCCCAGCAGTGGTCTCTTTATGTGGCTGCTGGGGATGGAACTTGATCCTCATGCCTACAAGGAAAAGCCATCTCCCCAGCTTGAATCAAACCTTAAAAACTATTTATTTACATTCATACTGAATTTATTCCTGTGTCATATGTTTTTTGTTTCTCCTAAGTTTCCTCTGGGATATTTATTTATTTATTTATTTATTTATTTCGAGACAGGGTTTATCTGCGTAGCTTTGCGCCTTTCCTGGAACTCACTTTGGAGACCAGGCTGGCCTCGAACTCACAGAGATCCGCCTGCCTCTGCCTCCCGAGTGCTGGGATTAAAGGCGTGCGCCACCACCGCCCGGCCTGGGATATTTATTTTTTAAAAACAATTTTTTTGATTACAATATGATTACCTCATTTCCCCTCCCTATATACTGGTCAGACACCGCCCCCCCCCCCACCATGTAACACTCCCTCCTGCTCTTTTTAATGACCTCTTTTTCTTTCATTGTTGTTACACACACACACACACACACACACACACACACACACACACCTAAATATATAACCATAACTTGTTCAATCCATATACAATATTAGTTATATATACTTGTGTGTAAGTTATCAGGACTGACATTTTGATATGGGATATCTGCACCACCACCCCTCCCCCAAGCAACCTCTTTTTCTGGCTTAGGATCACCTCAGTATGGCAGGGGGAGCTTGTGTATGAGTTAATCTGATGCTGTGCTCTGTGAATTCAAAAGTGTATCTTGATTGCCTTGTTCCCCAGGAGATGCTCTATGGCCAGCTAGAGCATCTCCCTTTCCATCCTCAAGTTCAGGTTACTCTCTGCGATTCTGCGCTCTTTGGGGGCAACCAACCCTGTGTCCAGCCTCGTTGGTTGGCCTGGGCACACCTACCTACTCCATTATACTACTAGAAAGGTCCACAATGCCTCTTATATTAAAGTGATATCTTTCAATTACTCGGTAGCTTTTCAAATATGCAAGCTTTTGGTGGCCAAGTCAGTTTCCTGGGTGTTCTTAAGTGAACGGGAAGATTTGAACCTTTGTTTTGCCTGGTTTGGTGGGGTTTTCTGGGTCAGGGGAGTTAGCTAACCCTTTCCACAGGTCACTTGGGTCATTTACATGAAAAGGTATTTACTTACTTACTTACTTACTTACTTACTTATTTTTAAAATTCACTCACACATTTTTGTCTCCTCAGAGAAGTTTTAGCCTGCCTTAAACTCCAGGGTTGTGGACCCTTATCATTTAGCTCTAGAACAATTCACATGGCTTCTGCTTTGAGAACATTTTTGAAGGCTTTCCTGAAAGGGGGGTCAATGACTAAAGAAGGTTTTCAAACAATGGAATATCATTGAACTGTAAATATTAGTCTGAACTTGGAGCCCAGTAGGCTAATATTATATTTACTTGAATGGAAAACTCTAGAGGAAATCCTTAGGTCAGCACAGGCATGTGAGCAAACAGTGTCCAGCACATAGAATTCCAGTTGTCTTGTAACTATTGTCTCCCAGTCTCTCTTTAGTAGTTAGAACTCAGGTGGAGCGCCCTCTTTCTCTTTCCTGCCCTTTCTTTTTCTCTTTTAAGACAGGCACATGTAGTCCAACTGGCCTCGGCTAAGCTTACTGTGTAACCAAAGATGACTTTGAACTTAGGATCCTCCTGCCTCTACTTCAGAATGCTGGCATTATTGACCATGTCCAGCTATGGCTCTAGAGATCAACCTAGCTCTTCGATCCTGCCAGACAAGCATTCTGCCAAGAGAGACGTCTGTGGGCCCCTGTTTGATTTCTTTAGCTTTGGTTGGACTGGGACGTGCTGAACTTGGTCCTGGGGAGCAGCAGAGTCTTTCTGTGCAGGTCTAGGGTGACATCAACTAGAGCCTGCCAGGTGTCTTTCTGCTTTGCAAGTTCGTAAAAGACTTGAGATAGCTTTCTGGGTTGTGCATTTGAGCAAGTAAGTGCTCTTTCCAGCCATGCATCCTCCACTGGGAACTTCAAACCTTTAGGAACCAGAAGACAGACTGCAGACTTCCTCAGACCCCAAGTCCTCTCTCTCAAACTAGTCAATGGGGCTTCTCCTCATCTCCAAAGGTGGTCACGAGTACTGACTACAGGCTTGTAGGGGCTCCTGGGCACATGTGTTACCCCAGCCTCATTCTCTTGGGTGGGGCAATAAACCAAGGCAAGGTGAGCCTGGCTCTTTCTGGTGAAGCATCTTGGTTTCCCCGCGGCAGGTTTGAAAAGGATACTCGGTATTGCAGCTGAACAGGGTTTTTCCATCATTTAAAAAGGGCTCATTAGACTCTGCAAATTGATGCAGCACAAACAACATGGAGAGGGTCTGGGTTCCCACATAAATTAGCTCCATTTCTGCAAGATGAAAAATGCTTTGGCCCCAACTGCCAGTACTACAAACACAGCCCGGCTTGGAAAAAAACAAGGTGTGCCTACTGTGCCTCTTACATCACCAGCAGTCATAAAAGCACTGTAATTAAAACTGAGCTGACAATTTGCTTAATGATGTGTGAGGCAGGGGAAGAGAATCCAAGTAGGGCCCCCACGTGTGGTTGGCTGTAGTTTCTGCCTCCGCTGCTGCCCAGGCAGGGGCAGCGACAGGATTCTGTTACACTTGAGAAAATGGTGACTCACCTAAGAGACCTCAGGGAGGGCGACGAAGCCAAGCCACAGCCCTGAAATCATCAAGACTCTTTTCACCATAATGAGTTTGTGTGAGGGAGAAGGTACTTAAGGTGTCCTGGAACCATCCATTTATAATTAGCCAGGTAGATTAAAAAAATAATTTAAACGATTCTTCACAATATAATATAGGCCAATTAACAGTGTAATTGGTTCACTACAATAATATGAGGGAGGGTTTCTAATTCACTCTTCTGGCCTCAGATTTACTATTATTATATAAGAAAGGACTCTTTTAGAGCCTGAGAAGCACTGGAGTTCAGTTGGGAGGGACACAATGCTGAACACGTGATGGTGGATAAGCTCTCTTGTCCAGTGTTCAACCAGAGTTTTCTCTGACCTCTGACCCCAACGTTTCACCATCTACAAAATGAGGAGCCCAACTTCATGCACTCTATATTTGAAAACTTTGGTAACATTCTAGAAAGAGCCAATTAGCTTGTTGCTCAGTCATTGGGATAAACCATTGTACTTGACATTTCTTGAGTTATTCTTGAATAATTTAAAGATGCATTCCTTAAGTACTCTTCAGCTAAAACCCAAGATTGAACAGTGAACATCAGGAGACATTTTCCTGACACATGATGTTAAGCATTTAAGGTAGACAGTTTATCCTCATGCCATTTCTAAAGGCCAGGTTACCATTAATTCATAGAAAAGCACTCTATGTTTATAAACATCTAAATCAAAGAATTACTTCTATGGACTCTATCTACTCTTCAGCTAAATTGACTAGAAAGTAAGGGGATGCTTATGCCAAGAAGACTCCTACCTTATGAAGGGAACTTGAAAGTTCCAATCGATATCTAATAATGTCTTAGGCAGGCAGGAGGCAGCCCTTGGGATTTCCCATTTACAACCCCCTTTGTCCCTGTTTTGAAATTTCTAAATAATTGTATAGTATCAACTTATCAGAATGGATTTCTTTAAAAATTACAGACATGCTTGTCTTGTTTCAGCTGGTGTGTTTCTTTGGGACAGTAACAGGTCCTTCAAACTCATGAACTTAGAAAACTCCGTCTTCTACTGGCTTTTAAGACATTGTTCATCTCCCTGAATGAGGCTCCCATTGAGAAGCATCTGGCTAAGTACAACACCAGGGCAGAAAATGGGTCTAGAGTAAGTGAGGAAATAAAATGGAGTTTTTGTTCACTCCTCCATGCAAATTGCAATCGCAGCTGATGAAATTAACAAATAGCTCATGTTCGAACATCAGGCACTTCCCCAAACTCTTCTCTATCACCAAGGTTGGGATTTTCTTTTATAAATTTGGATGCTACATGTGGCACAAAACTGTCTCAGATCTGAAAATCCAGCCATGGTCCATGTCTTAATTATCTTATATAGTACATCGCTTTAATTTCATTTTCTCAGAATTTTAATATTTTCCCACAGGGATTTTCAATTTTCTTATGTGATCACTGTTTACCTTGGATTCTTTTGTTTAATTTATATCATAATGGCAAATAGTTAATAAATGTGCTTAGCCGAGCAAATCCGCCAAGAGATGGTTTTTAGATGGTGTTGGCTGCTTGAGAGTACAGGAAAGGAAAAAGGATAAATTGGAGACAAAGAAATTTTGATTAAAAAACCCAGTACAGTTCTTGATGAGCAGGGTGGTTTAGATAAGTTATTTAATGCCCCTGAGCTTTAATTTTCTTATCCACAAAACAGGAGAAATAAAATAATAGTTACCAGTCATGGTGTGAGAATTATGTAACACATGTTGAATGTGACGGCACACGATTGAGAACACGCCGCAAGCTGGGCACCCGCTGTATTGTGGTGGCAAACAGTTTGAACCCTTAGTTTGTTCATTAGTTCCTTCCTTCCTTCCTTCCTTCCTTCCTTCCTTCCTTCCTTCCTTCCTTCCTTCCTTCCTTCCTTTCCTCCCTCCTTCCCTCTCTCCCTCCATCCCTCCCTCTCTTCCTCCCTCCTTTCCTTCCTTCTTTTCATGGGAAGGGGAGGTGTCTCATGCAGCTCAGGCTGGCCTCAAACTCCTTCAAGATGACCTTGAACTTCCGAGATCTGTGCCACTACACTCAGCCTGTTGTCTTTCTTATTCAACTTTGTATGTCTGATGGTTGGCTTCTCAGCTAGTACATAGTTATTAAAAAAAAAAAAAAAAAAAAAAAGCTAGTACATGGCTTTAAAAAATGCTCAGTGTGCCGGGCGGTGGTGGCGCACGCCTTTAATCCCAGCACTCAGGAGGCAGAGGCAGGTGGATCTCTATGAGTTCGAGGCCAGCCTGGTCTCCAAAGCGAGTTCTAGGAAAGGCACAAAGCAACACAGAGAAACCTTGTCTCGAAAAAACCAAAAAAAGGAAAAAAGAAAAAGCTCAGTGAGCAACTAAATAAGTAATGCTCTGTTTTTAAAAGGATCTTAACTATCTAGAGACGACTCCTATGCATACTCTTATATAACAAAATATACCAGAATAAACAGGCAACACTTAACTCTAAGCCAGTAAGCATGACAAGGATATCTGCAGGCTTTCCTAGGTGAGACTTGGCTGGAGTTCTGAAAGTTGACTGAGCTCACTTCCTCATTAAGAGAGCTCATTGAAACTCAGGACTATCTAGCAGATTGACTGACTGGCACCTGTGGGCTACAGTGAGTCTGTCAATAATGATTGTTCATGCAAGTGTAATTTAATCTTTCCATATTGCTCTCAAGGATGTCATGTCAGAGGTTTGAACCCCTTGTCAGGTTGGGGCTGTAGTCCCAGTGAAAAAAGAGCCTGTGCTTGATAAAGTGCTGTTGACACCAGGGGTCATTCTTTATTCCGGAAATCCACTAAAATCTCCCGAGCTCAGGAATGAGCACCGTATCAAAGCTGGTGGCCAAGAACAGAGCAGAGCTGGATGTGAAATGTTTTCATACTGAACATCTTTGAAGTGTTGTAATATTCCAGCCAGACTCACCTTATCCCTACTTAGGGGGTAATATTGGCACTCATTGACTCAATTTTTAATAAATACGAAATGAATAATTTACTTGTTTGCATGATTAACAAGATGGTGATGGTGAGGAAAGTGGAGGTGGGTGAGGGAGA
This sequence comes from Peromyscus maniculatus bairdii, assembly GCF_049852395.1. Classification (NCBI taxonomy): domain Eukaryota; kingdom Metazoa; phylum Chordata; class Mammalia; order Rodentia; family Cricetidae; genus Peromyscus; species Peromyscus maniculatus. The sequence goes on along the minus strand of NC_134856.1, from coordinate 85,467,667 downwards.
GGTGACAGTGAGGGGAAGCAGAAGACTACTAAGGCCTACCTAAAGCCTTGGGAGACCTGTACATCTTATGAACTCTCCACACGGAAAATCAGTGTGGGACAGACACTAAAATCCTTTTCTTTTTCAATTGTTAACAAATATATTAAACATATATATTTATTGTATCATCTATCTATCATCTATCATGTGTGTGCATGTGTGCATGTGTGTGTATGTGTGCATGTGTGGTGTGTGTGTGTGTGTACATGCATGTGTGTGTGTACGTGCATGTGTGTGTATATGCATGTGTGTGTATGTGTGTATGTGTGTGTGTGTGTACATGCGTGTGTGTGTGTGTGTGTGTGTGTGTGTGTGTGTGTGTACGTGCATGTGTGTGTACCTCAATACACGCCTGGTATAGGGCACATGTGGAGGTCAAGGGCATCTTTGGGGAGTTGATTCTTTTCTTCCACCAATGTCAAACTCAGCATCAGGCTTGGCAGCAAACACCTTTCCCCACTGGGCTATTTTTCCCCTGCTAAATTTCTTAGCCATTTTAATACAATTTGACGGCTCTTAGAACAGCTTCATGACAGTGGGGCTGAGGATGGAGCGCAGTGGAAGAACGCTTGTCTAGTATGCTCACTGGCCTGTCATCCGCCCTCAGAACTCAACGTAGAGACAGGACAGATGGATTGTTGTCGTTATTTTATCTGGTTGGAACTTAGACTATGTTTGAGACTGCTTCTCGTAGTTATATAAACAGTGTGTGGCGAGGGAAAGCCATTGGCCCATGATGAAGGCACACTATCCTCCCCACATTAGACATGCTTCTAGAACTTTCCTTCGTGGACTGTGGGGTCTCCATCCCATAGCCACTCAGTGCTTTGACTTTTTCCCTGCCTCGGAGTCCAGCAGTCCACTTAGCCAGCTGACTTCCCAGCTGCACTTCTAAAAATAGATGGATGAGAAGAAAACTTCTGGCAAGGGATGTGACGTGTTGTCTCCTTGAAGGTCTTTCCTGACGGGCTTACTGAGAAATGGCATTAGCAGAACTGGCCTCAGGTGAGCCTCTCCCCCTGAGCAAGCCACTCCTGAAGTAGCTAATATTTAATTTAAGTAGATGGCCATAGAAGAAGCATGGGCTGTGCCTTAGAGGGTAGAGGGCACATTTGTTCCTGGTATGCCTGTTGAAAGGGAGTATTTTGAAAGGTTAATAGAAACCAATTGATTTTCTTTCTTTCTTTTTTTTTAAATTAGATATCTTACAATGTAAGTCATATATTGGATCTGGACTTTTGTAATTTTTAGGAGATTTGTTGATGAAATTAAGTCATTTGTAGATAAAATTAAAGGAGACTTGAAGCAAAAAAATGTTTCTTTTCCTGACTTGTTATTGCTTTAAAGAAAAAAAATAAAAATTGGAAATCAAGGGCCAATTTCTACTCAATTATTTACAAACCAAAAGCAGACTCTCTCTGCCTCCTGCCTCGTCACCTCCTTCTCTCATCCTTCCGCTCCCATCCTCAACACCATACATGCCTCTCCCACCATCTTCCACTTCTTCCTCCACTCTCTCTCCCTTCTTTCCTCCTTTGCTAACTTCCATTTCCTCATTCAACGCTTCTGTTAAAATTTCCCTCCTGGATTGGGACTCTACCTTGGGTTGGGTGTGTTTGTGAGATGTGTGTATGTGTGTGAGTGCCCATGCCTGTGGAGGCAGAAGTCACTGGATGTCTTCCCCAACTCTTCTTCACCTTGTTATGAGACAGTGTCTCTTCACTGAGACTCTTCACTGGGGCTCACCAGATTTCGTAGACTGGCTGGTCAGCAAGCTTCAGAGAGTCTCCCATCTCGTCCTCAGCGCTGGGACTGCAGGTGTGTGCTGTTGACCCTGGCTCTTTGATGGATTCTGGGAATAGAACGCAGGTCTTCATGCTTGCGCAGCAGGCCCTTTTGACTGAGTCGTCTTCCTATTTTAAATCTGCTCTTGTAATGAATGACTTCTGAAACATTTCCATCTCATCCTTATCCCATCAGACTCTCAAGAGTTCACCAGAATCTATCTTTAGGACCTTTCGTGTATTCCGCTAACTATGTCCCTCTTGGGCCTTCAGGGAAGGCGCTTCTCTAGCAAAGCAGAGAAGTTGCGGAGGACAGTGAGGATCTGCTCTGGCTGGCATTTGTCCAGGTGTGAAGGGCACAATATTTCATGTGTGGTGAATTAGTAAGGAATTGCATTTGACACCCAGCGAGGCTCTCATATTGAGACCTCTCTGCATGTTATTTTGTACCGAGTTTCTCAAAGGGGGAAAACCCGTTTTTGTGTTGACTCGTACATAATTTCCCATCACTCATTGCTTTTCTTGGGGGACACCCACAGAAGGGCTGGCAAGACTCATTTCTGCTTTTCCTTAGCGGGGGCCATGAATGCATAGCCTACAAAAGGTTTGCTTCTGAAGGGGTGTCTTGTGGCCCTCTTTGTGAGCATTCTTGGAGAGGTTAACTAGCTTATACAGAGGACATGGCATATAAGCCAGAGTGAAAAAATGACTTTGGAGGCCAAATGCAAGATGGGGTTCCCTCTGGGCAAAAGGGACACAGGTAAAAGGCTACCCACGCATTTCCTCAAGCCCAGTGCGGGAGCAAAGAGTGTGTGCAGGCTCCTTTATTGTGGAGCCCAGCCCCATTCGAATATATGCCAGCAGGGGAGGAGTATGGCTCAGCCCACAAAGCACAAGATCCACCCCCAGAACACACACTAAATTAAATTAAACACACATTAAAATGCTGGGCATGGTGGCCAATGTTTGTAATCCCAGTAGTGGGGAGGTAGAGACAGGAGGCTCTTTGGGGTTCAGTGGCTAGCAACTCTAGCCCAGTTGGGGAGCTCCAGGCCCATCAGTGACACTATCTCCAAATAAGTGAACAGCATTCCAGAGGGGGATACCTGAGATCTTTCCCTTGCCTCCTCACATATGTGCACACACTGGACACCCCCCTCTCCCCCCCCCCCCCCCCCCCCGCAAACATGTACACAAATGCAGATTTATTAGGAAATTAAAGAGCAAGGACCAGTTTCTTGGGGAGGTGGTAGATTAGGGAAGCTCTCCAAGATGCACAGGAAGGGATTACTGTCAAAGTAGTGATGCTTTTCTTCTTCATGTCTTCTCAGTTCTTTGTGGAGCATTGCTGAACTCTGTGTGTGTGTGTGTGTGTGTGTGTGTGTGTGTGTGTGTGTGTGTGTGTGTGCTTACTTATCACTAAGGTTAGTGATAAAGAAAGGTGCTTATCTATCCTTCACCTGGACACTGACTGTAGAGCCTTAGATGGAAGGATAGAAGGAAACTTTATCTCTGGAACTTTCTAAAGACTCTCTTTTCAAATGCTACAGGAGGACTGAAAGAGTAGCTCAGTGACTGAACATGCACTCGGTCTTGTGTTCAACCCCCAGCATTATATATCCCCCACTCTACTGAAAATAATGCCTCAAAGAAAATATAAAGCACTTGTTATGGAATGCCTCAGTGGAGAGGAACTTTCATGCAAAGAGGAGAATTTGCTTTAAAAGAAGCATTGGTTTAAATAAGATTCTAATTGCCACAATTTCTCCCAAATAAGCAAAACTAAAAGACAGACAATAATATGGAGAACTATTTAGAACCAGTTAGTCAAATATTTTAAATCCAAACTACTAACATATAATACTCTACATAAAAACTGACTCAGAGAACAGTGTGATCTAAATTAATAAATGATATAAATATGAAAGGGAAAACTCCCATAGCTGGGAAGAAATGTGAAGTCAGAGAAAGAATGAAAGCGTCCAAGAGAAGGACAACCCACGCTATTTATCCTGTTGGTGTCGAATCTGCTGCCCAGAGAAGAAAATCGCTCACATCTTCTGTAGGAAGGCATATTTTGGAGGCAGTACAGGGCCCAGAGAAATTTCTAGGGCAAAATATGATCTTTTCTCTCTTGTTAGAATAAACGTCAGAGTTAGAAGTGCAACTCAGTAGTGGGGAGAGTGCTTGTTTGGCATTCACGAGGCCTGGGTTTGGGTTTAGGCACACCACTGACTGGGTGTTGTCGGGGGCACACACCTGAACTCCCAGCTCTCTGGAGGTGAAGGCATCAGGTGTGTGTGTATGGTGGGGGGCACACATCTTCACCCCCAGCACTCTGGAGGTGAATGCATCAGGTGTATGTGTGTGGGGGGGGGGGGCACACACCTGCTCTCCCAGCACTCTCGAGGTGAAGGTACCAGGTGTGGGGTAGGGCACACACCTGCACTCCCAGCACTCTGGGGGTGAAGGCAGAAGGGGCAGGAGTTCAAGGTCATCCTTGGCTTTATAGTGAGTTGAGGCCATCTTGGGCTCCTTGAAATCTTATCTCAACAAACAAACAAACAGACCAAACAATGAACAGACAAACAGAATAAGTATGTCTGGAAAAAGAAAGTTACTTTTTCCTCCTCTCCCTCTACCTCATGCTCACCTGTGTAAGGATGAAAAGCCATGCCTCTGCTCAGCCTGACCTCTCCCGCTGAGTTACACCCCAAGCCTGAGTGTGTTTTAAAGCCAAGTTATCTTCCCTGAGACAAGTAGCAAAGTTGCATTTCACCTTTAAAAAAATCACTATATGCTTTTTTCTTTCTGAGTCTCAAGGAGACACCGCTGAGTTATTTTCCTGTGCCACTGGTTTTCATCTTGCCCCAACAGTAGCTCCTGTTACTGATTACTTGATACGAGCAGATTGATGTCATCTGTGGAGCTGTGCTTGGTATTCCTTGTAAATTCCACGGCGGTACTCACTAGCCACCTTGCTCAGGTGCTCAGCAGCATGTGTCTTAAGGGTGGGAGAACAGCTCAACCCTTACATTTCTTCAGGACCCCAGTACCATCCCTTACCTGTCTGGTTCCAATGATTTCATTAAAAATATGCTTGCGCACTATAAAAGGATGTTATTAAAAATACTTAAAATGAATGGACTACACTGAGTTCAAAAAAAGAACGAAGTGTTCTAGAAAGGTTTAATAATAAATGACTAAAGGGATAAACAATTTCGCTCTAGGGCTATTAATCCAGCACCTTTCATGAGCCCCTAAACTTCCGTAAGCTAAATAAAAATAGCACATGACAGCTTACTTATAGGAAATAACAGCAAACAGCAAAGACATTGGAAAATTGCATTTTTTTCAAAGATAATTAGAGGTCATACTATTTAGCCAAACCATAATCCATCACAAGTGAGGCATTGATTACTGCTCCAGCCACGTGCATTTTTAATTCCATTAGTGAAATAAAAGACAGCCTTTGAATCTGCCACTTTCGTGATACAGAGCAAGAAAGAATGGCAAATTACTCTAGAATCCAGAACAGCTCAACAGATAAGCTTCTCTGTTCCTCTTTGGCATCTCCAATCTACAAAGTTTTAAGTAGCAATAAATTTAACAGCCGCCTTCCTCCCAATGTGTGGTAATAGGCACTCTCTGGAGATCTGAGACTCTTCAAAGCCGTGCACCTCTCACCGTTTACCCCTCAACGGAGTTTGCAGAGACCCAGCACTCCAGGCGCACCACCCTTTCCCATTTGTCCCGGGCAAAAGCTGGTTTCCTCCAGGGCCCTGAAGCTGACGGTTATCATTCAGATGACTGCGGCGCGCGCGCACCCGGATGTTGAGTTATATTTCTAGGCACCGGAGGTGTAATGGCTGTCAAGGAGAAGCCCCGCAGCAGGTTATCTGGCTTCCCCATCTTCTTCAGGTGTAATGTTGTCATTCATTTTGTTAACTCTCCCTTTGTGCTTCAACCCAGAGGAGACCACAAACTGAAAACTACGCACTGGTCTATTTTTGCTTTCTGCTGGTCTGTTTGTGGGTGTAATTGTTTCGCACTCAGCGAGCCACAGATGAGTTTATATTTGTAGGACTTTTAAAAGTGAACGGAGGGGCATTATTCTCTAGGGGTCAGGGCATGGGGGTGGGGGGCTCCTTGACCTGCAGGAAGACTGGAAGATGGACGCAGGAGCCTATGAGCCAAATGCTTCAGACGATTTTACTCTGGTTTTTGTAGGATAGTGTAGACAGGGGTGGGTTTTGCTGAATTTAATTTGTGCCATCACTAGTAAATCTGCTTGGAAATTGTTCCAGATGATTTTTCACGTGTTTACAATATTGACTTGTATCAGTAGTTCTTTTTTCCCAACTCCTTTACACACACACAGCATATACACATACAGCATATACACACAGAGCTTACACTACACACACACACAGCACACAGTGCACACACAGAGCTTACAGCACATGCACAGCACACACAATCATACACACACTCAGCAGGCACACACAGAGCTTACAACACACACACACACACAGAGGGGGAGAGAGAGAGAGAGAGAGAGAGAGAGAGAGAGAGAGAGAGAGAGAGAGAGAGAGAGAGAGAGAGAATACAATACACGAGAATGCCCAGTGCATTATCAGGTGAACTTCCTGACCTGGGTCAGGCCAACTTTTATGTATTAGAAGGACTGCAATTCTTTCTATTTTTAAAAAACTGTCCATTTATAATGTTATCATATGCTTTCCATACTAATTACAGATACTTTCTCTTATAGGAAGTGTGTTTTACATGAGGCAACTCATGAATTTGAGTCTGCTTTGCCATGGAGCTCAGACCATCCAACTGTCACCAAGGTCAGAAGAAAAATATGCTATAACTGAATTTTTTGGCATAAGGCCTTTCAGCGTGGTTAACCAGGGCATGCGGTATTTTGAGAGCATTACAGAAAATGTTGACCAATGGCTGGTAAGGAGCACAGCTTGGTAAACTGAGATAATGATGAGGGGGTGATCACGTATGCTTTAGGGCATAGGTGATTTCAGGCAGGAGCCAGAGAGGAATTTCTTCCTCTTGCAGAACCCTCTAGCAAAAGAACATGATGCAAGAGAGCAGCTCTTGGAGTCTGGAAGTCTCTGACTTGGTGCCTGGAGCAGGAAGTCTTGCATGGGACAGTCAGCTTCTAGCCGGAGGCTCCTCTGTCCCTTTGTACTTACTGAGCAGGCCCGCAGTGCAGGCCGATTCCTATCTGAGGCTCTGGGGAGGCCTGTGTCATGGTTTCCCAGCTTGGCTGCTCACTGGACTTGCTCTAAAGTTGATGAAAGTGATGATAAAATGCACTGTATCACTCAGTCTTGGTTCTCTCTCTCTCCAACTCTGGTTATGTGAAATATAGTTTTCTGAAGAAAGGCAGTAACATCAGAGGATTTTTTTTTCATTATTAGACAGAAGAGAGAGAGAGAGAGAGAGAGAGAGAGAGAGAGAGAGAGAGAGAGAGAGAGAGAGAGAGAGAGAGAGAGAGAGAGAGAGAGAATAGATATTGTAATCTTAACTGCTGGTTGGTATCCTGTTTATTTTTGAGTGTGTGTATGTATATAATACACATTTCATTTTCTTCCATAAAGCAAGTTCTGAAGAGTTTTGTATATGTAGTTAAATTCTGTGTGTGTGTGTGTGTGTGTGTGTGTGTGTGTGTGTGTGTGTGTGTAGGCCAAAGGTTGATGTTGGATGTCTTTTTCATGGGTGCTCACAATCTTAACTCCAGTTGTTTATACTTACACAACAAACCTCTTATCTGTTGAGCCATGTCCCAAGCTGCTGAAAATTTTTTTAATTAAAACTTTATTAAAAAGAATTGGCAAATGAAAAACATGACATATGAAAAATAGACTGATCCAAAGTCTCTCTATCCCAGTGAACTTCTACCCAGTGAGAAGAGCCGTTCTGAAGTTAAGGCACTCCAGACTAGTGGCTACAGTTTGGTAGACTTCTTAGGCTTAATTGTATCTACCTTAAATTAGCCTTTTTCAGTCACAGGGCTTCATCAATGACAAAATATAAGAAATTGTGAGAGGCTGCTTTCTAAATTGTCCTAAGGAGAATATGTAATTAAGGTCCACCTTCTCGGAGTATGTTGGTGAGAAGTGAATTCACTAGATAAACAGATGCATTATGGGAAACTGTAAAGTTCTAGCTGATGCTCAGTTGTCCTGGGCAAGTTTTTTTTTTATTTGTTTTTTTTTTTTTTTTTTTACAGCTCTATTTTACTTTTTACGTGTGTGTGTGTAAGTGTGTATGTATGTGTGTGTGTGTGTGTGTGTGTGTGCTATGTGTTCATGTGCCACACATGTGGAGGTCAGAGGAAAACATGGGGGGGGGGTTCTCTGCTTCTACCCTGTGGGTCCTGGGGAGTAAACTCAGATTCTCAGGCAATGAGGAAAGTGGCTTTATCACTGGCCCATGGGCACGTTTGCCCGCTTTCTCCTCTACAGCCTGTTCTTGTCACCGATTAAGATGGCAGGACTTAGTACTTAGCCTCACCAGATCCTCACCTGATCCTTTTAGAACAACAGGCCATCTTCTAGGCAAACCAGGCCCTACCTGTTTGCCTTCCTTAACACTCCCCTGTCTCTTTTCCTGCCTTGTTGTCTGACTAGGGGCAGCATGATCTGCTCAGCAGAGGGAGATTATACTTAAGGAAAACAAACCTTCCAAAGCAGCTTACTCAATACCTAGTCTCCTGGAAAAACAAAACAAAACAAAACAAAAAACCAACCAACCAACCAACAACAACAACAAAACCCCATACTCAGGATGTTCACGAGGAACGCTTCAAAGCTGAACATTTCTAGTGGGCAAGCAATATTATTTGTTTAATGGCCTGTATTAAAAACCTAGTATGTGTAAGCTCAAACACAGACAGGAATGAAACAAGGCTGATGTTCTCATGGTTTTATAGTCGTGTTAAGTAGATAAATACACCCAAAACACAAACAGCACACCACAGAATCAAACGTCCCCTAAAGTCCATGCAGAGGAATGTTAACGGTTTGACATTGGAGCATTGTATCTGTATTAATCATTCCTTGCAAGACAGCTGGGTCCTAGCAGGCACCTGAAGCCAAGGCATATAAAATGTTTAAAAAATCATCAAAGCCTTCTAGATATGGGTATGGGGTGGTGGTACCGGGAGTGAGAACCTGACCAAGGCTCTAATGAGAAGGAAAGAAAAAATTTTTTATAGATAGAGATTGATGTAGGATAAGATGGCTTGATGAGTGAGTGATTAGTTATGAGTATTGAAGGCGAGAAAGAACTACCTAGTCCAGGATGAAAGGATGGTGGACCCATCGGCGATACGGGAAAGCCAGGAGCAGCAGGTCCTGAGGAAAGAGGGCAAGTCCTGTTTGAGCACGTTGCATTTGCAGAGCTGCGCGGCCTTCAGGCACAAATGATGGAGGCTGTGTTAGGGTGTATATTCGAGAGCTGTCTCTGTGTAGATCATGGACGTTGATGAGATAGTCTAAGAGAAGGCAGCAGAGAAGAAAAGCGATATGAAGATGTCCTGAGGGAAACAGAAGACAGCAGAAGACACACAGTGCTGAGGAGGGGTCAAGGCACAGGCTGCCCTTTTGAAAACTCAGTGCCACTTGGGTCTGACGGTTGGTGCTTGCTCAGGAAGTAATGATCAGTATTCCTGTAATTCCCCCCAGTTTGGGGACCCTATCTTCCTGGTCTCAGGAGTCTAACAGTTTGCATTGTTACCTGCACACATGGCAGATGCGACTGGACGAGTGGGCTGGGCCCGTGAAGGAAACAGTGGTCAGAATGCGGGCCTCTCTAGCTCTTTGTTTCTTCCTTTTCTCATGTGGTCTTCATTTACCATGGTCTCCTATTCCTTGTTCTCCCTCTCTTTTCTTGATCCAGCTAGGATCTCCCGCTCTCTTTCCCTCGACCCTCGCCCTTCATTGCTCCCACTCATGTCCAGGCTGTTCATGTAGATCTCATCCATTTCTCCGTGTCTTTCTTGGGGTCCCGTTTTCCAGGTAGCCTCACAATGCAGAGCAAATTCCAAGAGGTAGGCACAGGGCCATAGGGTCTTCTGCCACCAACAGTGAAGCTAAGGGATGAGAACTGTCCCTTAGGTCTGGCTGTCAGGAGGTCGTCTGTGACGATAGGGGGAGCAATTTCAGCAGAGCCGGAAAGGTGGAGGCCGGAATGCAGAGGGGTGAACAATGAGTGGCCCAGAGAAACGTGGCCGCAGAGCTTTTCTCAGGAAACAAGACTGCAAGCTGGAGAGGTCTCTCAGGGGTAGAGTACCCGCTCTAGAGTGTATGAAGCCCAGATTTGGACTCCCCGACACTACGCCAAACAGGGCATGATGGCGAAGGTGGAGGTAGGAGGACCAAGAATTCAAAGTCATTCTTGGCATAGTGAGTTCAAAGCCAGCCTGGTTGACATGAGATACTGTCTCAGAGAAAAGGGGAAAGGATGGGAGGGAAGGAAGGGGGAAAAGAAGAAGAAAAAAAAGAAAGGAGCTGGGTGTCTTGGCACATCCTTTTAATCCCAGTATGTTGGAGACAGATCCCTGAGTCTGAGGTCAGCCTAGTCTACCATAGCGAACTCCAGGCTAGCCAGGGTTACAGAGTGAGAGCCTGCTTCAAAAACAATAGACAAATAAAACAAACATTTAAAAATATATAAAAAAGAAGATAAAGAAAAAAAAAGACTAGGAAGGAAAGAAAAGATACTTGTGCCCGCAGATGGCCAACGCCCCTTAGATGATCCACAATGTTAGTTCCTAGGATATGTTTCAATAGCTCACGGGACCTTCGCCTTCCACTCTTCGCTGGCCGAGGGGCCCCGAGCTGGCGCCGAACTTTGTTGCTTTGGCCTCCCAGGCATGGTTTTTACAAAGTTCTTACGGATGGAGCCCTCACATCCCTGACATGAGCATACAAAGCAACTGACTGGAACTTGCCTGCTTTCTGGAACCATAAAAGGGTGAGAAAATAAAAAGGGAAGCCAAAGTTGTATCTGAAGACATAACTTCTTACTATAGTTTTATCCCCCTTCCTCTCTCTCTCTCTCTCTCTCTCTCTCTCTCTCTCTCTGTGTGTGTGTATGTGTGTGTGTGTGTTTTAAAACTACATGAACTACTTTGATAGTGAACAACCAAAAATCTTCTCTCAAAATATCCAGTGGGTTGACGATAAACCAAGCGAGTGGGAATATCTTTACTTAACACAGAATCATAGCTCAAAACATATTTCTTTTGAAGCTGCTTTAGAACGTAAAAGAAAATCACCACAAAGTTGTGTTTATCTAAACGAAAATTTAAAAATGATTATTTTGTTATTATATTATTATTATCATTATCATCATCATCATCATCATCATCATTCTCGGCTGCACAAGGTCACTTTCACGCAGTTCTATCGTGAAGTTGGGGCCGATTCTTCACACACACACACACACACACACACACACACACACACACACACACCACTTCCCTCCCACTTCACAGTCTTCCCCTCTCCCTCAGTCTCCTTCCTTCCCCAGAAAGTGAAACTAATTTATATAAACTATTAAGACACACACAAAAGTAACTTGACAGGCAAAATAGAACAGTGTATTTCCCCTCCTTCCTTCAACTCTTTCCTTTGTGTGTTTCTAAATTTGGAAAGGAAAATAAATGAAAACTATATGGATGTTTGCGTGCAGGGGTGTCGGTACAGCGTATGCATACCTAGTGTCTGTGGAGGCCAGAATCGGGTGTCAGGTCCCCTTGAACTGGAGGAATTATGGGTGGTGGTAAGGCAACATGTGAGTGCTGGGAACTGAACCTGGGTCCTCTGCAAGAGCAACAAGTGCCCTTAGCTGCTGAGCCAGCTCTTTAGTCCCCTTGAGTAAACTTTTAAAAGCTAATCAATCTATTAGCCATAGACATCTACTTAATTAACTACTAACAACTTCAAAACCTCGGTTTATTTGATTTGATATTATGTATTCACTGCCACTATAATTTTAATAGTGGATAAGTTATGGTGTCTATAAATCACAGCTTGGGAGTTATTTTCAACTTTGCTTTCAGTATTTATTGCTTGTCTGGGCTCATCTAATTGAAAGTCTTTGGAGCCCAGTACTTTAGCACAGACATTACAAGTAGATGTGTTGAAAACACTCCCTCTGCTTATTTTTTTTTTAATGTTCAAATGAAATATCAGAAACATGGACTTAAAACAAAGTGGTTTAAAAAGGTAGTCTGGTTGTCAGCATGATTTATAGTGGCAGCTGTCTATATTTTTATACAATCGAGTCTCCATTGCCCTAGAAACAGGTAAATTAACGTGTGGTTTAAGTCCTAACCACAACTCTTACCAGGCCCAATTTCCCAGGCTTGTTCCATTTTGATTTTTTTTCTTCTTGAAGTTTTGTTTGTGGCTATGAGACAGCATTGGCCTTCAGACTCTGGATGAGAAAATGGGCTTGCAAGATGGGGAAAGCCGCTCAGTCGGCAGAGGCTAAGTGAGACCTCTCTCTCTTTCTTTCTGTCTCTCTTGTTCTCTTTCTGTCTCTCTGTTTCTGTCTCTCTCTCTTTCACACACACACACACACACACACACACACACACACACACACACACACACACACACGCCCCACATAGGCAGGGGAGTCAAGAAAGAAAAGAAAAGAAGAAACCGGGCAACAAGCTTACAAGCCGCGCAGCTGCAGGAATCCAGTGGGAGGGAGCCTGGTTCACACTGCGCTGGGTACTTTCCACACTCCGGGGAGGGGGCCTGTTTCTGCAAGCTTCCAAGCCCTACACAGGTCTGGGAACCAGCTCCTCTCTTCCCACCCACAGGGCTCAGAAACCCGTTCTCATGTGGTTTTTGAAGCAGCCAAGGGTAGGACATTTTCCTCTGTGGTGCTTGAAGCGAGAGGAGGGGCGCTTGGTTAAGGAGGCCGTGGATGAGGGATGGAAGCAGGCTTCCCAGAGGAAGTGGCCTTGAAGCTGCTCCTTCGAGGATGCCAAGAGCTGTACTGGTGAGCAAGAGAAGAACAGCTTTGCAGGTCTGCTGGGAAAACAGGAAGTGTCACCAAAACATAGGAGAGGAGGTGACTGGGTGAGCTTAAAAAAAACTGTGTGGGCATCATGATATGTGTGAATTCAGTCCGTATCCCGATAGCTATCAGAAAGGAAGTACTGAGCATCAAATACATGTCCAGTAGGGATTCAATATTTCATCTAGTGCATGTAGATTGACTTTTCAGTAATAAGGTCCCAGAATTTCACCCCACCGTCTTTATGATGGGTCTTCCAATCTAATAAACCACAGGTGTCAGAGGCAGGAACTGTGTCTTCATTACGGGAATGTTATAAAGACCAGAGGGTGGAGATGAGCATGGCATTTGGTTCCAAAGCAAGTCATTGGATCCCATGCTTGAACACTTTAGAGGTTATTAGGTGGCTGTGGATCTGCTGAGGGCCAGTTACTGTTTATGGTGGGTGCTACCTCTGTAGCATCTTCTCACCCTGTCTCTCGTATCTCTGGAAGCCTGCCTTCATGAACAAAGCTTTAGCTGAACTGATAAACACACTCCATTCTCTCGAGAACACATTTCAACAGTAGCACAGAGGGCCACACATCACGTTCTAGTGACCTCACTTTGCATTTTATAAGGATGCTGGAGAAGGCCAGGAGGAAAACTTCCCTTCCGTTGCTCTCCACCACATCAAAAATCACTAAGGGAAGCAGTGGATCTCTCCGTCACAGTGTTGTTCTTAGCCAGTCTGCATGTTTAGTTCTCATTGCCACTACTTCTTCAGCTGGGAGATGGGTCTCCAAAGCTCTTACTTCTTCATGTGTAAAATAGGGGTAGAAATCATGATGATCTATCTTGCCAAGGTGATTGGGAGGATGGAGTAAGATAAGATAATAAATCTGACATCCCTGGTACACTAAGTAGTTAATAAATGGTAGGTCCAAGTGGGTGGGGAATCTTCACAATCTATATTCTTAACTAATCCATTCATTGTGTGTGCCACAGTGTGTGTGTGTTTGTGTGTTTGTGTGTGTGTGTGTGTGTGTGTGTGTGTGTGTGTGTGTGTGTGTGTGTGTGTGTGTTGGGGGTGTCAGAGAACACATTGATTCTTTCCACCTTGCAGAGTCCCTCGGCTTGACTCAGGTTCTCAGGCTTGGCCGCAAGTGCCCTAGCCTGTTGATTCAGTTCACTGCCCCTAATTGTCCTGTTCCAAATCACCAATCCTCACATTTTGTATACTACATGTTTGCTAAATACCTGATGTCACCCTGAGAATAAGTGAATCCTACAGTGCTTTGAAAGGGACAGAGATTTAGGAGGCAAATTAGGTGAGGACTCAGATCCTAGATTCGGTAGCATCAGGAAGAGGACGAGCATCATCCATTAAGCAATTTGATAGACATATACTCTACAGTATCAGAGGAGGGTTCCAACTGGATCTTGATTCACAACATTCAATGTGAGTAAAACTACAAGGGTGAGCTGAAGATTGACAGGCCTGTAGGCCATGGGTGTTATGTGGAAATGGAGTGTGAGAGACTATCTGGGACCCAGTGAGGAATAAAGTTCAGGTAGCCAGCATCTTTTATTTTTATTGTAATTAAAAAATATTAATGTCCAGAATTGCTACAGCAAATTACCCACAGGCTGGGTAGCTTAAACAAGAAAGATTTCTTGTCTTGGCATTCTGGAACCTGGATGTCTCCTCTGAGGTATCGATTATAGTGGTTCCTTCAAAAGCCTGTAAGTGGGGAGAGAAGACCCTCTCTTACCTCTTTTAGCTTCTTTCTTGTGGTCCAGGAGATCCTTGAGCGGGCATCACCTCTGCCTCTGCCTCTTTATGTGGTTGCCTTCCTGCTTTATCTCCATCTTTCCACGACATTCTTCCTGTGAGTCTGTGCCCAGTTTCCTTTCACTGGTGAAGACACATGGTCATACTGGGTTAGAGTCAAGGCTTTACATCCACAAAGACTACATTCCAACTAAGGTCACATTCATAGACATCAGTCGTCAAGAATTCAATGGATCTTTTGAGGAAACATAGTTCAACCTATGGCAGAGAGCTTTATCCTATAAGCAATGGGAGTGGTTGAGTCTACCCACTGGGTGGAAGGAGGGAATCAGAGGGACATGGCCTACAGTATTACATGATGAGCGGAGGGACCCAGGGTGGCCATTAGATCCAGCAGCAAAGGAAGCAAAGGTGATCCTGTGTGACTTCACATGAGTCCGTAGTGGAATGCTGGGGATGGAGTCAGGGGCTTTTAGTTAGAAACGGGCACAGACTGCTCTTAAGAGTGGGCAGCTGGGGATCTGGGAAGAGTATCTTAAGATCCCGGAATATCTGCATACATGGAGCTGAAACATTGCAACCGAAAGCAATATTAAGCTAAAATAGAAGATCAAACCTGTATGCACAGTGATGGAGAAGTCAGCCCTGGAGCTCAGAAAGTGAAAGAAGTTGGTTTAGGAACACAGGAGGAAGCATTCTTCAGATAGCTGCTGCCATGATTTGGATATGATTCGGGTATGTGTACACACTTGTGTCCTAAGAGGCGATGGGACCTTTAAGAGGTGGGAGCTAGTGGGCAGTGATTAAGTCATGGGGTGGAGGGTGAGCCTTTGGAAGAGGATAATGCATTTCTTATGAGACTATGTTGGTCTGTGCAAGACTCACTGGCTTCAAGAGAGAAGCTCTGGCTGCTGAGGCCTTCCCTGGCTTCCAATCTTGTCAGGCATGGCTCTGCCACCCTGACACCATCTGTCACAAAGCCCTATAAGAGGAGAAACTGACTAAATATTGAATTTCCAGCCTCCCAAACTGAGCTCAACAACCTCTTTCCTTCACAAGACACCCAGCTCGGGGTGTTTTTGCTGTAGCAATGGAAAATAGACCAATACCAGCCTGACTTATGCAAATGTGTCGGTGAAGAAGAGGTCATCCACAAGAAGTAGCTCATCATTCAAACTGCTTCTGCAGCAAGCCTTACCTAAGACCATTCTGGGGAGCTCTGCAAGCCTCGGCGGCTTGCCTATCATTGCTTTCCCTGCAATCTGCCCCACCCCACCCCCAAACACACACCAGAGTCCTCACCCTGCTGGCCATATCCTCTGGGTACTGTGGATGGGTGACAGAGGCGCACTCCCTGGGTAATCTTTCACAGATCTTTTCTCCTTTGGTTTTTACTCTTGCTCCTCTCTGTAAAATCCAGCAGCCTCACTAAACCCTGTCAACCAGGGAGCATCCCGTGGTCTGCCTGAGGCCTGCTTTTGTAGTGTGAAGTCTTATTTGGTGATGTGGGATGAACTGCACATCCCCCAGTTCATATGTTAAAACCCTAATTAATGGATCCTCAGGGCACTGAACACTGAGCTTTCATAGAGTGAGAAAGAGGGTTATGTGTTAGGTTGAATTGAGTCCTCTGAACTAGTATGTCAAAGCTGTAACCCTTGGTTTCAGAATGGATATTTGGAGGGAGAGTCTTTAAATAGAAAATCAAGCCAAGATCAGACCCTTAGGAGCAGTCTAATTCAACATGAGTCATGTCTTTACATAAAATGGAAGTTTGCAACTCCTATTTTTCACCAGTGAATAATATTTTACCTTGTAAACGTACCCTATTTTCAATATGTATCCATCCATTTGCAATCTACAGAGAGGGGCCTCAGAAGGAATGAATCCTATTGGCATCTTGATCTTGGACCTCCAACCTCCAGAATTATAAGGCTGGAACAATACTTTTTTGTTGTTTAAACTACTCAGCCTGTGAGATTTTGTTATTACACTCCTAACAAACTCAGACTTTGAATGGGACTTGTGGTACAGTGAGGGATGCTGCAATGAACATAGAATAGAAAACATCTCCTTAAGATTCTGGTTTTGGGGCTCAGCATGTTAGAACCCAAGGCACACAAGATTGGGGGATCTAAGTTCAACCCCTAGAAAAAAAGCAGAGGCCAAAGAAAAGAACTCACTCTAAAATTGCCCTCTGACCTCCACATATGTGTCATGGGATACAGCCCTACATAGACACATCATCACACACACACACACACACACACACACACACACACACACACACATACACACACACACACACACACACACACACAAAGTAAAACTTATTTTTAAAAAGGATATTGGGTCATTGGCTTTGGCAAAGAGGGAAATGAGAAAGTACTGGATCACATGTTGTTTCCGCTATTCCAATGTTTCATTCTTTGCATAACCTCTGTGTTGTTTGTCATGATGTGTATGACAACTTACATTCCCACTTCCAGGGTATAGTGATTCTTTTTCTCCCACGTCCTCAGGAAGTACTTCCTGGGTACCTCTGGATTCACACTCCTCCCCAGCATGCTAACCCTTCTGCAGTAGGTGCAGGGTAAGCATCAGTTGGCCTACAACAGTTTGCAAACGGGCGGCGAAGTACCTGCTCGGGCTGTTTCCTAGCCGAAACTTGGTGCTGCCTCTTTCAACGGCTTTACACCAGGCCTCTAAAGCGCGTCCTGGCCTGATCTATTGCGCTCACGGTGGCAAGGGCTCAGCTGAACCGCAGCCAGTTCAGAGTTTCAGAGCTGCACCTGGAAGATGGAAATTGCCAGGAGCTCTTTTTGCATCACCTGAGAAGTGCCTCCAGATCCACCCACCCTTTGCCATCGCCTCCCTGTCATCAGGCAGAACAGGGAGGTTCTCCCTTGCAGCTGCCTCCTCTCTTGCAGAGGCCACATGGGTTTGGAAGGCATTGGAACTAGCAAACCACCAAATGTGAACTCCAGCATCCCTGAGGCAGCTGCTGGTGGAGCAACTTAAACCCACCTGGCTTTCCAAAGTAGTAATTTTCCTTGTTAAAAGGTGAGAATAGAAGAGGGAGGCAAGGGGACAGAAAGAGACAGAAAGACACAGAGACAAACACGGAGAGACAGAGAGAGACAAACAAAAGAGAGACAGACAGAAATAGAGTCAGAGACAGAGAGAGATAAAAGAGAGCCATAGAGAGAGACAGAGACAGAGCTAGACAGATGAAAAGACATACACAGACACAGACACACAGACACACACTCACACACACACAGAAACAGAGATACAGAGATGGAGAGAGACACAGAAACACAGAGAGATACAGAGATGCAAAGTCAGACTGTTATAGGAAGAGAGAGGGGGAGAAACACAGACAGACAGACAGACAGACAGACAGAAAGAAAGAAAAAGAAAGAAAGAAAGAAATAGAAATAGAGAGAGAGAGAGAGAGAGAGAGAGAGAGAGAGAGAGAGAGAGAGAGAGAGAGAGAGAGAGAAGGAAACAGGAAGAGAGACAGAAACATATAGAGATGTTCTGGCATTTCCAAAACTCAGTATTTGGAGCTGGGGAGATCGTTTATTTAGTAAAAAGGTTGCCTTGCAAACACATGGACCTGAGCTTGGTTCCCGGAACCCACGTTAAAAAGAAAACAAAAAACAAAAACAAAAACAAAAACAAAAAACCCCTGGCCAGCACTGTAGTACACACTTATAATCCTCTTGCTGGGGATGCAGAGACAAGTGGACAGATCCCTAGGGTGGACGGATCCTTAGGGTCTGCTGGCCTAAACTAACTAGTGAGCTCTGGTCAGTGAGAGATCCTAGCTAAAAAAACAAGGTAGACAGAATCTGGGGAATGGCACCCCCCCCACCCCCACCCCCACTAACATGGGTACCTGCACACACACATGCACGCACACACACACACACACACACACACACACACACACACACACACACACAGTGTTTCTCTGAAATGAAATTAGGCATTGTGGAGCTGAACACTGAGGCTTAGAGGCATGGCAGTCACTCACAACATCTTGTGGCCTGTGGCCTTCAGCAATGGAGTGTTACAGGGAGCTGTGAAGCTTGTCAAGGGGACTTATCTGACCTTTGGCTGGTAAGCTGCAATTGCTTTACGCCTGGCTTCTCACAGACTAATAGCACTTTTGAGTCCAGCTTAGGTTATCACTTGACATCCTGAAATCCATTTCTAAGGTAAAAAGGATGCCTAATTGGGGAGGGGGGTTGTTCATTTTTAATGAAAGCAGTAAAATAAAATAAATCCTTGATGTCAGATTTTGTTATGCCATCCCTGGTTACTACTGGAACCTAGCTACCTCATTGGAACACACAATTCGACAGGCTTCTCTGTTTGGGGTCTATCTTGAACAATCATATAATGAATTGTGAAGGCCATGAGAAAATGCCTCTGCCATGGACCACTTACCTCCTGTACTTTTCTATCCTTCTTCAGCTTTTTAAGACAAATTTTACCCATGTACTTTAATCCGGCCTTAAACTCACAGTCCTCTTCCTGTCTCCTAAGTGTTGGGACAACAGGTATGTGTCTCCGTGCCTGCTGATACTTCTTTTGACCTACAAATGTGGGGCAGTAATATAAATAAGAGATATGCTTTCTTAAAACCCCCCAATTTCTATATCTAACAATTAAAGTGAGACATTCTAAAGTCTACAACTAGAGTTGTTTTAGAACAGGTAATTACATGCCTGTGAAAACTCGATTCTTCTCATGGTAAATAAACTGTCAATAAAAATTGACTTCCAAGCCAGGTGTGTTAGCTTAGGCCTGTGTCTGAGCACTCAGGAGGCTTAGGCAGGATTGTTGAGAGTTCAAGGCCAGCCTGGGCTGCAGTAATTGTTTCCATGTCAGTTAAGCTACATAAGACTTTGCATGTTAACAACAATAAAACAAATAAATAAACCAAGAAAACAAGAAAGCTCCCCTTCCCCCAAACCAATCCAAATAATAAATAAATAAATAAATAAATAAATAAATAAATAAATAAATAAAGCGGGCCTTCTGACATCTATCCTAGAACACATGAATTCTCCATCAGTTCTCTTGACCCGGGAATGCTAAGTCTACAGATTAAACTTTTGGTGGGGGTCCCCAGGGTTCATTTTCTAGGTAGCATTGTGCTGGTAGACTCTGTGTTGATCTAATCCCTTGATGTAAAAATGATGAGACACTAGTCTGTGTATGATCCTCTCGCCTTTCCCCAAGCCCACCCAGCAGCAACAGTCTGAGAACCCATGTCCTCAGGCTTGCTATGACTGGTCGATTCCCTAGTGACTGTCCTTGCAGTCCGCATAGTGGTTGGCATGGTATAAGTAAGGGGTGGTGGGGAGAGTGACAAACAGAATTTGTTGATGGATAGATTAAAAGCACAAACAAGAAATCATTTGGGGCTGGGAAGATGGTTCAGCTGTAAAGTGCTTGCCTTACAAGCATGAGGACCTGAGTTGGACCCCCAGAACCCACATTTGAAAAGCCAGATACAGTGGCCCGATCCTGTAGTTCTAGCTAGGGGGAGGTAGAAACAGGCAGATCCCTGGGACTTGTTGACCAGCCAGCCCAGCCTGATCGGTTAACAACAAGAACCAAGAGATTATGTCTCAACATACAAAATGAATGGTGCTCCAGGAGTCACAGCTAACGCGGCCTCCTGGCCTCCACGCTCCTGGGTGCCTGTCCTCCACCACGCTCATCAACTTCTGAGCAAAAGCAATGCAGTGTATCTACCAAGTTCTGATCCACACTGGAGTGGTGTGCAACTTTCCTCTGTGTAGAAATCAATGACATTAAGTTCAGCAATGACCTTGGTCCGAACAGCAAGCCTTTCAAGGATGGCCCTTTTATTTCTTGCAATTAGCATGGTATTTACCTTGCAGACAGACAAAGCTAAAATGAAATCTATGGGCACCACATCTCAAAATAGCCTCAGAAGACTCCAAACATAAAATGAGTTTTCACTGTCTACAGGTGGGCTCTGTATCCTTTAGCAAGAAAACAGTAGAACGAACATATGGAGATTTGCAGAAAGAACTATAAAAACAATTTAAATTTACTGAGTAAAAAATAGTAGAGACTTACCAATTCTCTGTTCAGATAATTCAGAAAGTGGCTCAAAAAATTAGAGATGGAGGAGGCATGTTTTATTACAACTTCCCAGAGAGGCAACGTTCTTGCCTTCTGTTTTCTGCATTAAAAGTCAAGTGACGTATTATTTACTTTTCCTATCACCGTGACCTAGTATCTGACCGAAGCCACTTAAGGAAATAAAGGTTTCTATTGGCCTAGAGTTGGAGAGCACAGCCCCTCATGACAGGGATGGTCCACTGTCAGGCATGGGAGACAGCCGTCACATGGCATGCGCAGTTAGGAGGCAGATGGGGAGGAACGCTGGTGCTCAGGGGCCACCTCTTCTTAATCCAATCCGAGAGCCCTGCTCACAGGATGGTGATGCTGCATTCCCTACTTAGTTAAGAATTTTGGAAGCAGCCTCAAAGACACCCAGAGACGTGTTTTCATAAACAACAGCCAAGTTGACAATCAATAACCACAGGTATCAACATTAATAGTAACTTGTAATAATACTTCTTTTAAGTCCCATTCTAGCCTGTGAATAATCGAGACATGTATTGTTCCTGTCTGGTGTGGACCTTTAAGATTATGTGTGTGTGTGTGTGTGTGTGTGTGTGTGTGTGTGTGTGTGTGCCTGTAGGTGCTCAAAGATCCCAGAGGAGATGGTCAGATTCTCTGGAACTCTAGTTACAGGCAGTTATGGGCCATCTAACATAGATGCTAGAAGCCAAACTCAGATCCTCTGCAAGAGCAGCAGGTGCGCTTAATGGCTGAGCCATCGCTCCAGTCCCTGATGGAGCTCTTGTTGATACTAAGACTTGCTCAGAGCCAATGTGAAATTCTGCCTCAAATAACAAGGTAGATAGCACTTCGGAATGACAGTCAGATTGAACTCGGGTCCCTACAGGGATGCACGCGCACCCCCCCCCACACACACACACTTGCACGCACGCACCGCAAAAACGGGCTCCAAGGAAAGTTATTCATTTTATTCGTTTATTATTGAGACAGAGACTTGCTAGGCAGTCTGGGCTGGGCTCAAAGTTGTAATTCACCTACATCAGCCTCCTGAGTGCTGGAGTTACAGGGATAGTCTGTCACACTCAATAAAATTCCCTTAAAGAAATAAGTAAAGGAAAACACAAACATGCATACATGCACACAGGCATGCATGCAGACACCATCACCCATAACAACCAAGCAAAGCAGAACATGGGCATTTGGGTTTTCCTCTCTTAACCTGATAATAGATCATTTTAAACCATGTACTTAATCATGTGAGCATTGCTTTGATTTCTTTTCTGGCCTAGGCCCCACCCCCAGTACCACCAAGAGGAAGCATGACCAACTTTGTGAGTTTTCCATTACGTGACTTCATTTGTCCGAGGCTTTCGGGCTTCTGCCTAGTTGCTCAGCTTCCTTTTCGGTGGAGCAGTTGGGGGTTTATAAAGGAAAAGGAATTTCCATTTCCATCGTCACCATATCATATCCCTGCTGAAATGCTGAACCACTTGTGCTAACGGGCAAAACCACGCTGCACACAGACCGGAGCATTTGCAGTCCATCAGAAAAATATTGCAGCCTCTGACAGTAGCTGAATTCAGGGGGCCCGGACATCTGGGTGTTGGTTGAGCTATCCCAATTCCTCAGTCACTTAACGGCTGCATTTTGAGCTTCTCCTCCCTGGGACTTCTTCGGGGTCTTGGCTCCTGCACAGGAATGTGATGTTTAGAAAGTCGTTTCCCTGTCCTTATAAACAATTCCATCATAATAACCTGGCTTCTGGCACCAGAGGTTCATTTGAATTTTGCTCAGCTTGGTTTACAATTAAGATTTAATTAGTAAACTCATTACAAAGACAGGAAACCTCCGACTTTCCCCTGATTCTCTTTTAGGTCTCTGCGAGGACCCAGCCCGTCCTCTTGGCTATGAGACATTGGCAGAAAGGTTTCTCCAGGCATGGTTATTTATATTACCGCAACTCCAGCATAAAATATTGTTCTTTGCTTCTTGCAAACAGAGGGCTGTAGCCAGTCACTCAGAACTCAGGGTTGCAATGTCTGTATTTAGAAAAAAAAATGTCCCGGCTGTGTTTTTAAACTTTTGGATCAGAGAACTGGTTTGGATCGTCTTAACTTTTCTTAAACAACAGGAATAGGAATTAAGACTAGGAGGTGGAGGAAAGAATGCCAAGGGGGACAAAGGACATGTGGCTTTGTAGTGATACCCTCAAAAGAATTCGTGACACAGAGCTGATGCACTCCCATTCTCGGCTAAACCCTACACCAGAAGGAATAGGGTTCGTTGTTTTTCATTTTTCCTTTTATGTGTGTGGTATGGACACTTGGGTGTGTGTAGGGAGTCAGGTTTGAGTATCCATGAACACACGCGTGAAGTCTAGAGGAGAACATTAGGAGTCTCCCTCTATGGTTCCCCTCCCTCCCTCCCTCCCTCCCTCCCTCCCTCCCTCCCTCCCTCTCTCTCTCTCTCTCTCTCTCTCTCTCTCTCTCTTTCTTCTTTCAGACATATTTTCTCATTGAACTTGAAGTTCACTTTTTGGCTAGACTGACTGGCCAGTGAGCAGGAGCTAGTGTCTCTACCCCTCACCTCTGGGGTTCCGGGCACGCACAGCCATTTGGGGCTTTTCCATAGATGCTGGTGTTTCAAACTCAGGTCCCCCTGCTGTCACAGCAACTGATCTTACCCACTGAGCTATCTCCTGAGCCGAAGGGGGAGGCTTCATATCTCACTAATAAAGACAAACAGGAAAGGTTGGGGTGATGGCTCAAGGGATAAAGTGCTTGCTGTGCGACCATGAGGACATGAGTTCAAATCCTGGCGCCTGACCACAGAAGACCAGGGACAAGAGGATCTCTGGGGTTCACTGGCTAGCCAGGTTAGAGAAGTGGCGAGGTCCAGGTTCAATGAGAGCATCTGTGTCAAAAACTGAGGTGGTAATCAATTGAGGAAGCATCTGAAATTGACCTCTAGCCTTCACCTGTGCAAGCACAGATGAACATTCCCCCACACCCACGTGCTTGTGCAAACATATACACAAATACACACACATACATATATATACACATACATACATACACACACATATATATACATACATATACACATACATATACACACACATATATACACATACATACACACACACATATATACACACACATACACACATATATGTAGAAAGACAGAAAGCCATGTGGTAATGGCATAAGGACAAATGCATAGAATTCAGAGATAACTCAAGAAAAAACTGGGAAAGCATTAGCCAGGAAGCTCTGCGAGAAAGAGGATGTAACAAAGTGCAGTCAGCTCTGACATGTGAACTCTACAATGATGGAAGCCCAGGACAGGGCATTTTACTTGGTAACATTTTTTGTTAGATAAAAGCTGAACAAGTCAATCCAGAGGAAACCTTTGGACTAGAGTAAAAGAATGATCAATATTAGACTCACAGGACATTGACTTTGACCACACAACCATAATTTCAAGGTACTTAAAAGACAGATCATAGCCGGGCGGTGGTGGCGCACGCCTTTAATCCCAGCACTCGGGAGGCAGAGCCAGGCGGATCTCTGTGAGTTCAAGGCCAGCCTGGGCTACCAAGTGAGTTTCAGGAAAAGGCACAAAGCTACATAGAGAAACCCTGTCTCAAAAAACAAAACAAAACAAAACAAAACAAACAAAAAAAAAGGACAGATCATGTTTTCCTTCAAAATTTCTACGTTATGTTAGAATACATCCCAGGAAAAGTGAGATAGTCTCATGGGATCTTCAGTTTTTCAGGAAAGTTTTATAGGTTAAATATCTGATCTCTTTCTAGAAATCCAGTCCTAGACTTACCTGTCACAATTACTGATTTTAATTGTTTTATTTTCGTTATGCGTATAGGTGTTTTGCTTGCATGTATGTCTGTGTACCATTTATATACCTGGTACCCTGGAAGTCAGAAGAGGACGTCAGGTTCCTTGGAACTGGAGTTACAGACAGTTGTGAGCTGCCATGTGGGTGCTGGGAATTGAACCTGGGTCCTATGGGAAAGCAGCCAGTGCTCTTGAGTCTTGAGCCATTAATCCGGCCCGTATCTATGAAGAATTAAAGATTTAATTTTTTTTAAACTGCTACTAGGAGGCCATATTCTCTAAGAGTGTCTATTTTACTTCGTGGTGTCCAACAGAGGAGGAAAGGATGAATCAGAGAGGTTCAATGACTTTCCTGGGGTTGCACAGCAAGCCTGGAAGCAAGGCAGACACAACGCAGAGCTCTTGGTAAACTCAAAGGCAGTCGTTCTTAGGAGCTGTAAAGTCTAGCTCAGGATGCTTAATAGGTGTCGCTCTTGGGCAGTCTGTGTGCTTGCTGATCTTGACAGCTTTTATGAGGCCGTGGAATGTGTCAGTAGATAACACTGTGACCCCAAGGACTGCACAGACCAAACCTTTTCCTCTGGGAGCCTTGTCCAACTTTCCATCATGGAGGGAATTCAGACTTTACTTTCAAAACGGCTGGGAAGACCTTGGAGAATGTGAGACTCACAGCTACCGGCCAGGAAAACACCTCAGTCATAGAGCATTTGCCTAGCATGCATAAGGCTCTAAGTTCAATTCCCAGCAAGGGGTCAAATTGAAGAGGAGTGCATTAAGTACCCAGCCTCCCTGCCAAGGAAGCCTGCCTCTGCCTGTCTCCTTTGCTCTAGGGATGTAAGTTTCCAGTATCCAGATCCTAGGTTTTCATGACAAGGTTTGGTTCATACTGTAGGTGCTGAGTGTGGCAGCTGATGTCATTGGACCAAGCAGAAAAGCACCTTGTGTGGAGAGGGTTGTGTCCACATGAAGTTGTCCTTCCTGAAAGCAGAGAAGGAACCAGAAAATGGGGAACTGCATGGAAAGAAGCATGGACCTCTAAAGGAAACAGGCAAAGAACAATGAGTAGAAACAGAGGATGTGAGGGCATGTGAGCTCCAGGGAAGCTTGAGCATCCATGGGTTCCCTGGGGTGACTGCTTCAGTTGAGATTTCACTTAATGGAACTATACCCATTAGCAATCTAAGAAGACATCCCGCTCAGCGACCCAAAGGACATTAACAGTGAACAGAAAGGCAATTGAGAGAGGAGTCTCTTCATTTCTCTGAATTGGGAATTCCACTTAGAAGGTATTTTTAGAACAGGAAGGGGGGGGTGGCTTTATGGGTTGAAAACAGTAGCTATTTTTGTTGTTGTTGTTGTTTTCAAGACAGGGTTTCTCTGTGTAGTTTTGGTTCCCATCCTGGATCTCGCTCTGTAGTCCAGGCTGGCCTCGAACTCACAGAGATCCGCCTGGCTCTGCCTCCTGAGTGCTGGGATTAAAGGCTTGTGCCACTGCCGCCTGGCAACAATAGGTATTTTTAAAGGTTTCTAAGTTAGGTGTTGGGCCACTTGCCTGTAAGCCTAGTGCTTGGGTGGTAGAGGCAGGAGTAACATGAATTCTAGGCCAGCCTGAGCTACACAGTAAATTCCAGGTTACCGTGAGCAACATAGGGAGACCCTGTCTCAGAATACAGGCAAATAAGTCAACAAACAAATAAAATCATCAGCCACAAAATCTGGTATGACTTGGGGTATTTGAATGTGAATGGATTCAATAGGTTGTTATCCAGTTATAAAACTTCCTGTGTAGGATCTTATTACTGTGGTTGTTGGGAGATTAGTTTTATTCTTAGGCAATTTATTTATTTGTTACAGTTTGGGGGATGGTATACAAAGTGTGATGGGTTTCATCACAGTATCTTCATACGTATGACCTACTGTATTTAGTTTTCATTTGTTCTCTGCTCCCTCTGCCCTCTTCATGACTTCTGACCCCTCCATTGGCTTGCCTTCCTTCCTCTAGTCAGCCCGTCTGTTTTCCTGTCACATGTATACCATCACACTCTCTAGTCCCCTCTCCCCCACTTATGACCTCTCCCCCATCTCATTTTGCCCTTTGGTTTCATGACACACACACACACACACACACACACACACACACACACACACACACGTATATGCATACATACTCATATCTAATTGTAAACCTGGGATCTGCGTGTGCAAGAAAACACTGTATTTTGTCCTCCTGAGTTTGGCTGAGCTCACTGATTTCCACCTCCATCTTTTTCCTGCAAATGTCATGATTTCATTTTTCTTTGTGACTGCATAAAGTCATCTTGTGTCTCGGTGCCACATTTCTTTTATCCATTCAGCTGTGGATGAACATCTAGCTGGATCCATTTCCTGACTATTGTGAATAGTACAGCAATGAACAGGGATGAGCAAGGATCCCTGTGGTGGCCTCACTTGGATATATACTGGAGGTAACCTAGCTGGGTCATACATCAGTTCGAGTTCCGGTTGTTTAAAGCACTCCAAGCTGATGTCCACAGTGGCTTAGCCAATGTGTCTTAAAGTTGGGTTGAAGTCAGTGGTACGAAGGTATGCGTGCGCAGACATGCTTAGGTGGGGCATTCTTGGAAGAATAATGAAGTCACTAGGCTTCGAGATAGAGAATTAGTTAATACCCTGGACATCTGACTATACTAATAGTCTAAACAGGAGCAGTAAAGCCTTATATGAGGTTTGCTATATGCTACAGCCCAAGGGCTTCCTGTACATAATATCCATCTTTAGAACACCCGCCTTCTACCAAGGCTTCATAACACCAACACAACTGGATTGGGGATTAAAATCCTAACAGTCTGGTATAGACTCTCACTTTTTCTATATCTCCTGTTTCCACATGGCCTTGTGACTAAAAACAAATGCTTTTCTTATTGGCTCAAATTCAAGAATTTACCTTCGTTAGAAGTTTAGAACTAGGGAGGGGAAACTTATGAGCCAAGTGATAGGAGGGATACAATGTAGACACACAGTGGCTTATCCCCAAAGTTATTCGCTTCCTCTAGGACCCAATGCTACACCCCTCACCCCCTGACACACAGCATTACCAGCTGTGGACAAGTACTCAAGGGTCTGAGCGTGTGGGGGATACCTGGGACTCCTGGGATACCTGGGACTCGTCTTAGCAAGCTGTGAGGTGTCAGCAGCCAGCAGAAGTGGGAAAGAGTCATGCTAAGGCCACCCCTGAGAAACAAAAGGTTAGATCAGATCTTCAAAGTCAGGAGCTGGTTTGAAATGTGCTGTGTGAAAATGGGCATCTTAGGCTGTGCATGGGTGTGCATACATGTAATCCCAGCTTTTAGGAGGCCAAAGCAGGAAGCTTGTAAATTTGAGGCCTGTCTGGGTTACACAGCAAGACTCTGATTAAAAAACAAACGACAAACAACAAACAAACAAACAAGTATAAATAAAAAAGCAAACATCTCAAATACAGAGAGTGGACATAGTCCTTGCAGTTTCTTGAGAGCCTCCAGAAATGTACTGACATTTATGGGAATAACATATTTGTAGGACCTGCTGCCAAACTTGTAGGGAGCACAGTAACGTGCCTTCCCTCGCCTAGGGCATGGTCAGGACGTGGTGTATGTAAGCTGGAAGGGGTTGCAGACTTGTCTATCATTGTATCCCCTTCCTCTGTCTTCTCGTGCATCCAAACACAAACCCCTCAACTTCTGACCTTTTTGAGCGAAGCAGAAAGAACCAGCAGCTCCATTATTTTAGTTGGAGCAGGTAGAAGCTATTCACACACAGCGACTCATAGTTAAACTTAGAATTCTGGGCTCTGAGCAGAACTTGCAAAGGTTCTTCTGCGTCCTAAGACACAGCTTGTCAGGGGGTCTTGGCAGAAGGTCTGTTTCCAGTGTGACCCTCATCTTGTAGGTACCTCTTTTTGACTGACTACCAGCAGGAGAAGAAATCAGAGAAATGCCTGAGGACTTCATCAGTTACAACCTCAAGGATTTCATTCTGATGGGGATGGGGAATGAGAAGATCGTGGTGGTCACATGGCAGAGGTTTGTTTCAAGGAGGGTGGTACTGATCCACGCAAGACATGAAAGCAACATAGACCAGGGAGGGAGTGTGGCAGTGATGAGAAGTGGCCTGGTGTGAGAAAAAGACAGGAGCCCAGTGCTGACGCTAAGTGGGTGTGTGTGAGGAATGTCAGAGCAGAGGCGCAGGTGTGTGGAAGGAAGACTCCTAGAGTTCATTTTGGGAAGTTTGACGAGGGATGTGGGAGTGTGATTTCAATGGAAGCATCTGGACTGGAATTATAAAGTGCTCATCATCATAACAAATACGACATTGAAAGACACAAAACTAAATGAGAAAAAAAATTAACAAAAAATGGAGCCCTACAGTGTACCATTCAGAGATTTTTTTAAAATGGGGAGAAGGCTGAGAAAGAGAAAGACAGAGAACAAGAAGAAACATGTAGCCACTTAATGCAGAAAATATTGACGAAGAAAGTACTTAGGCGTTTCAGATGAACTAATGAGGCAAGGAGGAAGGGTAAGGCCTGAGACTGGATTCTGTGACTTGGGAGTTTTGGGGGAAGGTTAAGTAGCATCTACGGACAGCAATGGGGTAAAAGCTCCCCTCAAGGGGTTCAAGGCAGAAAGGCTGGAGAAGATCCAGGCACAGTAAACTGAGGGTTCCAAGAAGTCTGATGTGGAATCAAAGAGAAATTTGGAAGGATCTAGACAGAGGAGGTCAAAAGATGTTTTATGTTATCGTTGCTTTAGTCAAGGAGAAGAAAGAGCGTGACTGTTGATATTTAACAGTGCAGGGAATTTTATTGACTCAGTGCAGGAGAGAGAGGGAGAGATTTGATGCAGCAATCTTGTGATGTAGGTGGCACTGGCTAAGGGCTTTACTAAACAAAGGAGAAGCCGGCTGGAGTGGGGCTCAGCAGCGTGGAATAGAAAGCAGAAATCTTGGGTGGGAATTGGGCGGGGCTGTAATTTTCTAGACACATTCCTATAACCCTACATTGGCCATCTAGACACCATGCTAGGTCCAAAATTTCTACAACCTCCCAATACAGTATCACCATTTGTGGCCCTAGTTTTCAAATGCCTGAACCATCACTGTTAGGATGTGGGGAGTCACTGTCTGCTCTGGACCCCACGAGTCAGGGGTGTAAACTCTAAAACTTAGTCCTAGGGAAACAACCTTCCAGAGTCAAGGGACCACTCTTCCATCAGTTACCTCAAAATCTCTAAGTCTCCACATAGGGTTTTAAAATCCATTAGCAAGACATCGTCCATCAGTTCCTCATTTTAATCATCCAAGGAGAGTAGAACCGAATGTGTAAAAATAAGAGCAAACAGTGTTTGTCAGGCAGCAAATGACAACGAGAAATATTAATACTAGGATATTTTGTTTAGTAATATGGTTAATGGCTTCAGTTAAATTGTATATCTTCTTTAAAAGCCAACAGAACTATGACTAAGAGACTCTTTGAACTAGTGAATAGAGTCATCAAAGCCCCATTAAGATTTGTGGATTCAAAGACCCACTAGGGAGTCACTATGTATAATGATAATGGATAAATAAAATGCTTCTGTTTTCTCTCTAATTACAAAAGAATAGAATTTTAGACTCTTAATTGCCCTGAAGGGTGGGGACAAGGAGGGTCTGACAGAGATGGAGGAGTGTGTGTATTCAGGGCTTGGAAAGGACAGGGACATCAGGAAGACATCAAGTCATTAAGGGTAGACTTAACACAGCATGGCTCCTGAGGTTAGGGCAACAAGAGGACACCTACTATTGAAAAGGCAGATGAATGGGCCAGGTCCACCCACTTTATCGGCTTCCTAGCATTAGCATTTCATTCCCAGGCTCAAGAGCTAATGGGGAAGGAGGAGGAACAGCCACCATTCTGCTTGCTTGATTTCTCCTAGATTGTTACCAACAGCCACAGCTCATGTTTCCTTGCAATTCATTGTGAATCTGGACACTTGGGTAGTATGGTTAGAGCTCTGAAGAGCATTCTTATAAAGCCTGAGTAACATTGGCAAAGGAAAATGAGGTAGGACTTCCTGTCATGGACTGGGTGTTGAAGTAGGCAATATTGTCTTATCAAGGTAGTTTTGAGACAGTTTTAAAAAGCACCCTCTCTCTCTAGCTTTATATTTTTAAGGATGCATATACTTATGATGGTAGTCCCACAATCAAGATATTGAAGATGAGAGGCTGGAGAGATCACTCAGTGGTTAAAAGCACTTGCTGTTCTTTCAACTAGAGGCATTTTTGTTGTACAGTGGATCTCTAGAAATTATTTATGTTTCATAATTGGTATTTTATACCATTCTATACCATATCTTGCTTCCTGAACCTTGGTAAGACTGACTACTTTTCTGCTAACTTGAAGGGAACTAGAGTCATTTGGGTTGAGGGACTCTCAATTGAGAAAGCATCTCCGTAAGATTTGCCTGTGGGCAAGTTTGTGGTGTGTTTCTTAGTTTGCGATGGAGGTGGAAGGGCTAGACCCACTGAGGATGGTGCTACCCAGAAAGGTGGGCCTGATGGTGTAAGAGAGCAGGCTGAGCAACCCACGAGGAGCAAGCCAGTAAGCTGCACTCTTCCACGGCTTCTGGTTGAGTTCCTGCCTCCAGGTTCCGGCCTTGAGTTCTTGCCCTGACTTTCTTTGATGATGGATTGTGATGTGTAACTGTAAGTGGATATAAACAAAGTCCACTCTCCCCACCCCACCCCCGTGCCACGTTCGCTTTGGAAATGGAGTTTTATCACAGCAATGGAAACCTGACAAAGATACACGACAACTACTGTTCAGTTTCCCACCCTGTTTCAGTAGGCTCACACTGTCTTTTCTGAGCCTGGGTTGTTTTCCTCAGCGTGATGTCTTATAGGTTCATCTGTGTTGCTGTGATGTAGGATTCCTTCATTTTTAAAAGTTGAATAATATCTCACTGTTGCATATTAATACGCATATATGTGTCATATATATCATATTTTCTTTCTTGTCGAATGTGAATAATGTTGCAATGCGCAGAGGAGCATGAGTATCTCTTTAAGATCAAGAGTTTCAAGCTGGGCATGGTTGTCCATACCTGTAGTTCCAGCACATAGGAAGCTGAGGCAGGAAATCATGAGTTTGGGATCAGCTAGCGCTACACAGCAAGGCCCTGCCTCAAATAAGCAAATAAACAAACAAACTTTAGATTTATTTCATTTCAATTTCATTGCTTTTCATTCTTTTGCATGTTTCCCCAGAAGTGGAACTGATGGATGATACAAAAGTTCTATTGTTAGTTTTTTTGGGTGACCTATTTTCAACGAGGGCAACAAAATTTTACAGTCTCACCAAAAACTCTAATACCTTATGTCTACAGCAATCCATGTTATCTTTTGGATAGACGTTTATTTATGTGTCCATGTATAGGTGTGTGTGTATATGTGTGTGTGTGTGTATGTGTGTGTGTGTGTGTGTGTGTGCGTGCACAAATGAGTGTATATGCATGTGTCTGTGGAGCCAGAAGATAACTGAGGGTGTCACCCACCTTATTTGAGAAACGGCTTTTCATAAGTCTAAAGCTCACCTAAAAGTCTAGGCTACTGGACAGTGAGCCACAGCCACATGATTCCTACCCATCTCTGGAGTTCCAAACTTGTGCCACACAAAACTTTTTATGTATGTGCTTGAGATAGAACTTGGGTCTGTGTGTTTACAAGTTAATCACCATTGCTCTATCCTGAAACATTTATTGCTAATAAACATCTCTCCTTTGAAATAAATATAACATGGTAGAAATAAATGATGACTCTCCACTTTGAAGTATAGACCCAAAGCAATGGCAGACTCAACTTATGAAAGTGTAAAATTTTTAACTCTATAGAAAGTTTTTTTTAAGTTGAGCAAAATAGAGCTAAGATGACAAAATTTCTTAACAGCAAATATATGAATATGTATTTATGTGTGTGTATCTTTGTTTATATATATGGGTGTGTTTATTATGCATGTGTTCATATATGTATGGTGTAGGATTGTTTATATATGTATAAGTGTGTGTTTATGTGGTTGTCTAGATTGTTTATTAGCAAGGTGATGTGAGGCTAGACCAGCCTGAGTGTTCACAGGATAATGTTGACACCTGAGTGTTGTCTGAGAGCAGGAAAGTCCCGCACAGCTGTCAGTCGGTCGGTCCATCTGTGGGTTTGAAGCTCTGAGCTCTTGGGGAGAACAGGATTTGATTCATGGGCTGGTTGGAAAAAAGTCTCAAATATTGAACATTTCTGCCATTTCTTTGAATTGGCTCCTTCCTCTTAAAATGAGAAAGATTGGCACGGAGGCAAGTACAAACATCAGATTTCACATTTGAGGGACCTGTGCTCCCCTCAGATGGGAAACCAAGTCTCAAACAAAGCCACTCTATCCATGCCCAAGTGTCCCAGCAAACAATGACTTCCAAGCCGTCTCCCAGTGACTTTTGTCTTCTTAAAGCTTAGCCTTCGATGACCCTCTCATTTCCTACACTTTCCATACGTCTCTTTTACTGGTCCCGTATCCATCAGGCACATTGTGATTGGCTCATTGTGAACAAACACAACTGACAGTTTCCTTCCTCAGAGTAAACAGTGTGGGCACTTAGACACAGTTCAAAGGGTTTATCACCCCTATGTGGCTGTTTTTTTTAGGTGGGCAAATAGGGCCAGTTCTAACTAACTTCCAATTAAACATCCTTATTCTCTACAGACATTCTGAATTTTTACTAGCAAATACTGTATAATGACTCAACCAGTGGTCTAATTTTACAGCCCTTCTTTTTCCTGTTTCTCCCTCCACCCAATCACTGCAATAACCATTAACCCCTCATCCTCATTTAATTTTGTTGCTATTTATGCACACAGCAGTGAACAATTAATAGAATGGGTGGCCCCATTGGGGCATTGTAATGTTGGAATGTGTACTGCTTGAACTCTGGTTAAATTATCCCTCATCTACCCAACAAGGGTTTTCTTTGGCCTGCTTCATCTTATTCTCAGTTACTGTCTTGTCTTATTGTCTCAATGGAGGGAGAATCAAGAAATGCAGGAGCCTCCCTGGGAGAGCAGAACATGGAAGGCATGTGATGTCATGCCAACTACCAGGAAAGACACTCTGCAAAAACAATATCCCACCATCAATGGGTGTCCCATGACAGCCAAAATGCTAACAAACTCCAGCTCTCTGAAAGACAAACCATTCATATTTCCTATTGTTCCCGCAGACACTGGCTTCCCTCTGTTTATTCTAGCTTTAATAAACCAATGAGTCACGCTGCTTACTTCTGAGTCCAAGTGATTTCCCATTTCAAGTTTGTTCCAGGAGGAGCAGGCCTAGAGACCAGAGCAGAGGCTGGTGCAGGGGCTGTGTTTGGGTGTTCTGTTCCACGTGCTGTCCTTGGTCTTATGATTTCTTGTTGGGAGGCATTGAAGCAATGTCTTCCATGCCCATTTTGCATCCTTGATAGCAAAGTTTTCAGAAACACTGGACCACATTCCTGTCATTGGTTCAGATGCTGAGCACCATGCTTGGGGATCTCTAACTGAATCATAAGTTTATGCTGCTGGGGTTTCCCCTATACAACCTTTATTAAAAAATGACCATTTAGCATCCTCTAGCTTAAGTGCTATGAACAGCCAGGAGAGGATATCTTGATTGTCTCTACACCCTACTGACAGAAGCCAAGGGTTCTGGGCTATCCGCAGGGGAGCAAGGCACATCTGTGTTGCAGAGGGCTCTGCTAGGGTGTGGGACTCTTCTGCCTTCTTGACTCATGGTAGGAGATTCTTCCACAGAAAGCAGCAGGTATGAAGAAAAGAGAAGCGGCCTCTGGCAAGCACTGTTGTCTCTAAGAGCAGGAGAAAGATGGTATTTTTGGAAAGGCAAAGTGCTTTCAAGTCCTCCGAGGGTGCAAAGGATTTTTCTGAGCTTACCACAGCATAGATAACCCCAAATGTTAAAGACTTTTTCTTCTGATGGTTTGGGAATTTGACATAGAGTCCAGGACAGGGAGCAGAGTGCCAAGGCTTGTGTATGTGTGTCTGTTGGGGGAGGGGGTGTCCCATCTTTAACCCCTTCCTTTCCTTGAGCTCCATCCTCTCCAGTCTTTGTTATCTATTATACTCCCCTTCTCCGTGATGTAGGAAATCCAACGGTAGGGAAGCTCAGAGATCACAAAGTGATAGGTATGAAATTTGAGCGGGCAAGAGAATATGTAAAACTTAGTTAGAGGAAGAGGATAGATTTAAGGGGGAAAGACAAAGAGGGGATTCCAAGCTAAAGCCCCTTGGGGGGGGGGGGAGTAAAGGCTCCAAACAGAAAGGCGCATGGAGGGGAGCCATTAACTAGGAAGAACAGAAGCCCACATGGGTGATAGAAACCGAGTCAGAAGCTGCCCGTAAAGTATTTTGACACTAATTCATAAGAGTGAAGAGCCCAGGAAAGATTTCTACAGGGGAATACGTGGCAGCACAGTGTGGCTCCATCCTCAACCATGACATCAGAAGAGGTTGAAAGAGACGCATACTCGATGAATGTGGACTTTGTGACTCTAGGACAGATATTTTCACTTCAAGAGAAGACAATGTATTGCTTTTAAAATGTCAATAAAATGTTGTCATCATCTTTCATTTAAATCAGGACATCTGAATTTAATTATTTGACTTTACGAAAAACAATGACATTGCTAATGTCATTCCTTGTTTTGGACATAAAAATATTTTGTATCGTGGCACTGGCTGCACTAGCATTCAGGAAGCCTTGGTTAGGTGATGGGTTCATTAGATAACCAGGGAAAAGTAGGCTTTATGGCAGAGGAATTACTCTGTGGGATATGAGCATAGTTAAGGATGAAGGGAAGATGGAAATGAAAATCTCTTAAGAATGCTTCCAAAGCAGGAGCCAAGAGTGGTGGCATGTGCTTGTTATCTGAGCACTACAGGCAGGCCAGCAGGAGGATCACACATTAAGGGCCAGTCTGGGTTACACAGTAAGCTTGACACCTGTCTGGTCTATAGAAGGAGATCTTGTCTTTAAAAACAAAACAAAATGCAATAACAACAGAATCCAAACAAACAAAAATCCAAAGAGCAAAACAAAATGGAAAAACCTCAAGAGACCAATAGCAAAAGTACTTCACCCATGCCAGTACCTAACAGCCAATACCCAA
Source organism: Peromyscus maniculatus bairdii (assembly GCF_049852395.1). NCBI lineage: Eukaryota > Metazoa > Chordata > Mammalia > Rodentia > Cricetidae > Peromyscus > Peromyscus maniculatus. Next base: position 85,431,792 of record NC_134856.1, on the reverse strand, counting down.
CAGTCAGTACCAGTCAGTATCCAATGGTCAGTTCCTAACCATTTGAACCATGCCAGTACCCAACAGTCAGTAGCCAACAATCACTCCACAATAGTCAACACACACCAGGTCAGACTCATCTCAAATTTGCAATAGTAGAAGCAGATAATCCTTGAATAATGGACGATTTTGCACCCATTGTTAAGATGATTATCTCTTGAGAGCTCGATAAGGGAGGGAGGTAGGACTCCTCCCAGTTTATAGGTGAGGAAGTTGAGAGGCTGAATGACCTAACCACTCGACTACTTCAGCAGCCTCATGGCCTAGTTAGTAATCTGTAACATGGATTTTATGTAAAAATATTACCTTTATATGTTGGGTTAAATTTCTGGCCAGTTTTTGTCTTTCATGAGGTTATTAAAAATTTGGAATTACATTTCAGTTTGTCACAATATGTTTGACAACAGTGCCTTAGAATATGCTGGAATTGCTTCTTCCCTAGGGCTGGAACTGCCCACATAGAAAAACCATGGAACCATGGCTCACACTCTTGGCTGCTTTTGAGCACTGTGAGATGGCCAGCATTGCCAATGGAATTGAAAGAAAATAGCGTCTTAATTACGTACAGAAAATTTTTCCATCAACATTTGTTGAAATTCTGCAGAAAGATAAAGGAACAAGGTCGAAATGTCAAAACAGTGAAATGCGACAATGACAAAATGATCAGTGTTTTCCTGATTACTGTTTGAACTGGGAACACTACAGAAAGTGATGAATGTGCTGTCTCTTCAAGTGGGAGAGTTGTGGATACTCTTTTCTAATTAATTCTCTATGTTCAGATACTGGGTAGAAATTAATACATTTCCTTTGTGACCTTTATATTTGATACATAGCAAATTACTTCCTCATCAATTAGAAAAATTGACCTATGCATTAATATCTATACCTAATTTATCATGGTGTTGACAATAAGCAATCCATCCAATTAATTAATATTCATTAAGAATGTTTAAGAAGTTTATTTCTTTTTACTCACTATCTTTGTTCAGAAATGATATAAAGAAGTCCGCCCATTGTGGGCTGGTGAGTTGCCTGACAACCTGAGTTCAATTCCTAGGTCTCACAGGACAGAAGGAGAGAACTGACTCCTGCAAGTTGTCCTCTGACCTTCCTAGCATGTAATCACACATGCACACACCCCACGTACATAGATAGACACAATAAATAAGTACATGTAAAAATATTAACAAAGAAGTTTATCATTTGTGCAGGTTTTTACTTTGAGCACCGAGTTCTCCAGAAAGATTCTAGCTGGGGTGCTGGTCCTTTCTTTCTAGTTGCCTTTAAAAATTAAAAAAATATAGACAATTTTATGCTTGTTTATGACATATCCATTCTTCTTTCTCATTTCTCACTCTGGAACTCTTTTTCCCAACACACACTGCCCCCACTTCCATGTTTATGTATTTTTTATGGCCCACTGAGTGTCGAATTCGGGTTGCTTTCATGATCACTGATGTGGAGCTGTTTACTGGGTCATGGTCCACTCGCCAGTGGCTACACCCCTGAAGAAAAAGGATGCTCTTTCCTCTAGCAGCCACTAATTATCAATAGCTCTTCAGCTAGGGGTGTAGCCTCATGGGTTTCTTCCCCATCCATGATGGAAGATTGATAGGCTCAGTCATATTCAGGTCTTGTGTCAATAGCCATAGTTGCTGTGAGTTCCTGAGAGTAACTGTCATGTCATGTCCAGAACACATCAGTTTATACCCTCTGGCTCTTACACTTTCTCTTTCCCATGGGATGTTTCTTGAGCTCCTGGGGGCCACTTTATTTCTGATGTGCTAACAGAGCTCAATGGAGCTAAAGATGATTAAAACCCATGCTTGACAGGAAATTGGATTATTTCCTAGTTAAAATAAATATTATTGCTTTTTAGTTGAGTTCTTTTTGCTAAGACAATTATATATGTGTGTATATATAATTAATATATATAATTCACACATATATGCATATGAAGGATGAGTCTACTTCAAGTATTCTTGGGTTCCACATCCATGGATGTAAACATTTATGGGTGAAAAAGAAAAGAGTAAAAATGCAGTAAAACAACTATTTATGTTGAATTCTGTATTGTGAGAAATCTAAGGATGATCTGAGGTCTATAGGAAGATGTATATAGATAAATGCAAATACTACAGTATTTACATGAGATGTGAACATGCTCAGCTATAGATATTTGTAAATTCCTGGAACCAGTTCCCTGTGGATAGCAAAGGTGATCTGCAGTATCCATACTTTGTGTGCTGTCAGTAGCACATGTAGACTTTTAGAGAAAAGACCAAGAAAGGATAATAGCATCAGCTGATGAGGAAGGATGGAATACAGGCAAAGGGACAGATGAATCACAACAGAATATAAAGACAGTTGATTTTCTAATTTCATCTCTGTCATAAGTTTTGTTTGCATAAAAATGCAGTTGTTAGTGAAAGTACAAAACCCTAATCAAAGCTCAATGTCTTCAAAATGACCATTCTAACTGTATAGAAGTTTATCAAGATGTATAGACTTCTATAGAGCTATAGTAATAAAAACAGCTTGGTACTGGTATAAAAACCGACATACGGACCAATGGAATCGAATTGAAGACCCTGACATTAATCCATGCACATATGAACACCTGGTTTTTGACAAAGGAGCCAAAACTATACAATGGAACAAAGAAAGTATCTTCAACAAATGGTGCTGGCATAACTGGATGTCAATATGTAAAAGATTACAAATAGATCCATATCTGTCACCATGCACAAAACTCAAGTCCAAGTGGATCAAAGACCTAAACATAAATCCAGTTACACTAAACTTAATAGAAAAGAAGATAGGAAGCACTCTTGAACGCATTGGCACTGGAGACCATTTCCTAAATAAAACACCGACAGCACAGACCCTGAGCACAACCATTAATAAATGGGACCTCTCAAAACTGAGAAGCTTTTGCAGGGCAAAAGACACAGTCAATAAGACAAAAAGACAGCCAACAGATTGGGAAAAGATCTTCACTAACCCCACATCTGACAGAGGATTGATCTCCACAATATATAAAGAACTCAAGAAACTAGACATCAAAGCACTGAACAGTCCAATTAAAAAATGGGCTAAAGAGCTAAACAGAGAATTCACAAAACAAGAACTACAAATGGCTGAAAGACATTTAAAGAAATGCTCAACATCCTTAATCATCAGAGAAATGCAAATCAAAACGACTCTGAGATACCACCTTACACCTGTTAGAATGACTAAGATCAAAAACACCAATGACAACCAATGTTGGAGAGGATGTGGAGCAAAGGGAACACTCCTCCACTGTTGGTGGGAATGTAAACTTGTACAACCACTATGGAAATCAGTATGGCGGTTTCTCAGAAAATTAGGAATCGAACTACCTCAAGACCCAGCCATCCCACTCTTGGGCATATACCCAAAGAATGCTGATACATACCATAAAGATACATGCTCAGCTATGTTCATAGCAGCACTATTTGTAATAGCCAGAACCTGGAAACAACCTAGATGCCCATCAACGGAAGAATGGATGAAAAAAATGTGGTACATATACACAATGGAGTACTACTCAGCAGAGAAAAACAATGAAAGCATGAAATTTGCAGGCAAATGGATGGAACTAGAAAAAATCATCCTGAGTGAGGTAACCCAAACCCAGAAAGACAGTTATGGTATGTACTCACTCATTGGTGGATTCTAGATATAAAATGAACAATCAGACCACAACCCATAGAACCATAGAGGCTATATATATAGCATGGAGGTCCCTAGGACGACTGGGGCATATAATAAATTTCAGTTTTACTCAATTATTGAAAAAAAAAAGCCAAATGAATGGAAACACATGAACTATGAACCATAGACTGAGGGGCTCCCAGCTGGATCAGGCCCTCTGAATAGGTGAGACAGTTGATTGGCTTGATCAGTTTGGGAGGCATCTAGGCAGTGGGACCAAGTCCTGTGCTCATTCCATGAGTTGGCTGTTTGAAACCAGGAACTTATGCAGGGACACTTGGCTTAGTCTGGGAGGAAGGGACTGGACCTCGCTGGACTGAGTCTACCAAGTCGATCACAGTCCTCGGGGGAGGACTTGTCCTGGAGGAGGTGGGAATGGAGGGTGGGCTGGGGGTAAGGGGAGGGCGTGGGAGGGGGGAGAATAGGGGAACCCATGGCTGATATGTAGAACTGAATGGTATTGTAAAATAAAAAATATATATCAAAAAAAAAAAAAAACACAAACACAGGAAGTAGGTCTCTGGCTGAAGAGGACAACAGGAACAATGAAGGGTAAGATTTTTAGCTCTGACCTCTTGGGCTTTCATCTCTGCATTGGTGCTGTGTTTCTTATTTAACAAGACCATTCATCTACATTGACTCAAAATAAAATAAATAAAGAATGTAAAAAAAAAAAAAAAAAAAGATGTATAGACTTTAGGATTGGGTAAGTGTTTGAGTGACTACTTTAATATGAGCTGTGCAGTGTTTTTTTTTTAATTTATTATAACATAATCTTCTCATTTAAAAAATAATATATGTAGGCTTATGGTGTTGTTTAATAGAAGGATTTTTCTGAATAGTTCTTAGCTGTTCTCAATCCCACACCTCAGTCTGCAGATCCTACTCACCAATGCTGCGTGGCTTGTGTAACTGAGTCTTAGCTTCTGCTGAGTCGAGATGGTGTGCAGTAGGGATCAAGTGGCCCCTGATCCACATTTTACATCATCAGCGTCAAATGTCACAGTGGGACGGAAGAGTCACTGTCTTCTACCCACACCCTGTTGACTTCCCTTGAGGTCAACTGTCATCCAAGTCAATGGATGCTGTTTTCTTCATCGTACGTGTTTTTCCTTCTGTATTTGATTCTTTCCAACTATCATTCCCCTGCCACCTTTTATCTCTGGATGCACTTTCTTGATCTCTTTTGTGGACTCCTCTCCTACCTTAATACTGATATTTTCCATTTTCTAGCCTGGGTTTCCCTTTTTGCATTGTACATGCAATCTGCATGAGCTTGCATGAAGTGTAGATGCATTCTGATTGTATGACTAGCTCACACTCTTCTCTGCTTCCAAGTGAACAGACAGAGCTGACAGCTGGATGACTTCACTTCACTTACTCTGGGACCCCGAATTCTAAAGCCCACCCTGGTAGCTCAGTGGTAGACCATATGGGTAGCATGCTTGAGGCCTGGATTCAGTGTCTGTCCAGCAACAAAACAAACAAAAGGCTAAACTGAAGTCATTGTCTCTTTGCTTCTTCCTTCCTTCTTTTCCTGGTCTTCCTTCTCTAGCAAATGGCATCATGGCTGCACCCCGATCTCAAACGTGTCCAAGCAGAAACTGAGTAATTAATCGTGACTTCTTCATTACTTACCACATGTATTTTGTTACCATGTCCTTCTAACTCCCCCTGAAATGTATGCCTCTCAGCATTACGTACCTCCTGCTTCTCATCACATACCTGTTTTTTTCTTAAATTGTTATCAAAAGATGCTTGCTCTAACAGAAATGTGATTATATAATTCTGTTTAAAATCTTTTGGGGAGACATCCTTACTTCTCAGCAGGTCACTCCTGAGTTGACATTCCCTTGCCAGTGTCTCTGGGTTCATCTCTGTCTTTCAGTCCCCTCACCCCCAACCCCGTGGTAGTCATCTGCACTCCAATCTTCCTCCCATTCCTTCTTTTTTCCATCATTCTTTCCTACCTCTCTCCATTCCTGCCTTCCTCCTCCTCTTCCCTTCCTTCCCCCTTCTCTTCTTCCTCCTTCCTCTGTGTCTGTGTTCTTAGAATGCTCCCATGTCAATGTTTAGTTCTAACTCTGGCAACAGCAGGGACAATTCCCACTTGTTATTTGTAGTTCATCAGGCATCACCTCCTCTGGGTAGTTCTCCTGACCCTCCTACCTTGAGTTAGTTCTCTGCTCCTCCTCTGTGCTCTTGTGTACTTCATGCAAGCCCCTACTAAAGTTTTTATTATGATCCATCATAAATATCAGTCTCCTTAAACACAAACCCTTCAAGGCCATCCCTAAGTCCTCAGTATCATGATAGCAGCATAAGATACACACCACGTGGTTAATAAACGCCTGTTAAAGAGGCAAATGGTGACCAGCCCATGTGGATTTATGGTCCATGGTTTGTGATGGAGGGAAGTGATCAGAGAAAAGTTACTAAACTCCCTCTCTTACATTGATTAGGAATGTGGTCAAGGCTCTCTGTTGGAGACTACAAAACCTGTAGGAAGTATTGCTCAACCCGTAGTTCTGCCATATTTAGAAGACAGTAGACACAGGCATGTTCACTCTACACAACTCTGGGTGGACTACAGATCTGGTTACTTCTGGACTCTCTGGGTCTGTTCTGAGCTCAGTTCTGTTTTCATCTTGTCCAGATATAAACTACCTCCTCCTATGATCATCTTAGGAGTAGGGCTGAGAAAGGTCTTAATTCATTCAGTGCTATTCATGAAGAGTTCCTTGTAGGTTCAGAATTGTGTATGTGTGTGTGTGTGTGTGTGTGTGTGTGTGTGTGTGTGTTGTACATATACATGTGTGTAGGGGAGGTAAGAGAGCTTAAGATTCCTTTTCATGTCCCCATCCTCCTTTACTCTATTTCCTACATACTGCTCACCCATTAAATGCTAAGTTTGCTGCTAAGTGCCTTGTGTGCACCCCACACTGTACAGACCATTTAACCAAGGGGACCACACTTACTAAGTCTTCAGGACAGTTTTAGATTAAAGTTTAGGACACAGCAAAGGAGAATGTATGGGTGGGAGGGGATGGGCTGAGCAGGAGGCCCTTTCCCCACTGGCCTGAAGGTAGGTTCCTTGCTGTGACTGGAACTCCTTTGTGTAGAATGGTGGAGCAGATAAAGACAGAGCAGCTGAGGCATCCAGACTCAATGGGAGAATGCTTGCCCTTTGCTCTAGTCTTGCGGGTGATGACAAATTTCCCTCTCCGCTCCTCTGGGTCTTTGGTTAGAGGTAAATGGTGTCTTGGGTAAACTCTTTTCTGGTGGAAAAACAGGGCTGAGATGAAAGCCATTCGGAATGACTGAGCTGCTTGCTGGAGGGAAGAGGAAGAGGAAATACAAAGTACCCTTGGTTCTCGCAGCCCATGTTTTGGTTTCTCTTGAATGTTGAAGGACTGGAATCTCTTACTATAAACATATTTTGTTATGTAGATGTTTCATCAGCCCCCACCCCACCCCTCCCCTGCATCCTGATCACCTACAATCCCCAGGTGAGAGGGAAGGTAAACAACAGTTAGAATGTGCTTTTGTAATTAGAAATGCTGTCCTATTCGAGGTCCAGTTATCAGAGATCGCACCATCTTTGAGTAAAAATGAGACATTTTTTCCTTTTGTACTAATATGTGTGCTAAACCCAATGAAGATTTTCCAGTTGCATATTTGTGTCAGTCATTATTGACTGAGTGCTAGGCTACCTGAGTAAGGCTGCTGAGGAGGAGACAAAAGGCATCACAAAGACCTTTCCCCTGGAGGACCTTTCAGACTCTGAGGAGCCATGCAGTCTACCTCAACAGACGCATAGCCCATTCAAAGGCCAGGTCTGTGTTTATGCAAAATCTTTGTGCTCTCAGTACCTACAGGGGCTGGCACCTGAGATGTATTTGAGTACATAGTGATTAAGGAATAAATGGCATCCAGAGTAAGAAAGGGAGTCTATGCTAAGTGCCAAGGGGAGGAGGGGGGTGCCTCTCTAGATGAAGGAGAAGGAAGCAGGCTCAGCAGTGTGATTGGAGAAGACTTCAGAGAGACCAGTTGAGTTAGTTCTTACTGGAGATGAAGATTAAAAGGAATAATGAGAACATATTCCCGGGGGCTAAGAAAGGTTTGATAAATTCATATCTAAGGTTGAAGGAGTTGATGTTGAAGGGAGGGAGCAGAGATAACAAAGCCATAAAACTCCAGGAGAGTTAGCGCTGGCCTCGCAGGAGCACTGCTGGAGGTCAAGGCCAAGAATGGAGCCCAGAACATGGCTGCTCTGCCTTCAGGTCGGATTGATCTCTTTCCAATGGTTGAAAGGTAGCGAGGACATGCATGATTTAACAGAGGCCATTGCCATTACTGGGGAAAATAGAAACTTCCCCAGGTATGGGAGGGCAGTTCTTTCCCTTAAAAGGGTGTTGTGTGCACAGGCACACATAAGTGCACACTCACACACATTCTCATATTCATCACACATGCGCACACACAGTAATGAAATACAAATTAAAAATACATAGGCAGTCAGACATACAAATAGGCAGATGTAAACAGTAAATGAAAATAGATCCAAACGATAAACTAAAAATCATCATCAAAGGAAAACACTGCTTCCAAGGAGCCAATAACTGAGGACCCAGGACAATTCAGCTATACAAAATGGATCTCCCCCCAAAAAAGGGAAGAAAAATAAAGCAGCCCATGTTTCTAATAACACTATTCATTTATACACAAATTAATCAGCTACAACAAACTGTGATTTCTGACAGAACACAGAGAAAAGAGATAAAGCACATGCCTGAGGGAGCCACCTCAAACATAAAACTGCTTGAACATGTCTTAGTTTTGAGACCAATATGACCTGACTCAGAGCAGAACGTGAATGGTTTTTGTATGAGGAGTGGATAAGTTACAGCCAGCTAACCGGATAGGGCCCTGAGCTGGAGGGAGGCAGGAAGCAGGCTGTACTCTAGCTATGCGGAACCTCTCTGTAGAAACAGGGGTCTGCACCGAGCCTTTCGTTTCCATTCTGTTGGCTGCCTTCAGTCATATTTGATGAGTCATCCATGCCAACGTTTCAAGTTGGGGAGAAAAAGGTTTTAGGAGAGAACAGAAGTGCTTTTGGGCTCTGCTGGAGCTCACGGGATTAGACAAGCTTTACTGATGATAGTATTTCTTACTTAACTCAGGTGACACCCTCTTATGAGCTGAGAGCACTTTGTAGACATTATCTCATTAATTCTCCCAACATCCCAAGGAGAGAGGTGATGCCAAAGGTAGTTTGTCATCACTGTGTGGATTCAGAAATGGGACAAACTAACGTGTGTGTGTGTGTGTGTGTGTGTGTGTGTGTGTGTGTGTGTGTGCGCAAACATGTATGCTCAGATGTATGGACCTGTGTACAAAGAGAACTGGGATGTCCTTCTCCATCACTCTCTAGCTCATTTCCCTGAGATTGGTCTCTCACTAAATCTGGAGGTAGGCTGGCAGCCAGCAGCCGGCGGTGGACCATCCTGTTTCCACTCAGCAAGGTGTGGGGTCACAGGTACAGTCATCCTTGCCTTTATATACAGGCGCTTGGATTCCGAGTCAGGCGCCCAAACTCACCTAGCAAGTGTGCTTACCCACTGGGCCATCTCTCCAGCTGTTTGAAGCAACTCTCTATAACATGATTATGACACTCAAGAAAGTAACCAATTTTCTGAGTCCGTATCTAGAATCTTCTTTCAGAATGTTCATCTTCTCTAGTCTCTTTGACAAGATGCCTGAAACATCACTAAGAAGAATAGACTTTTTCTTTTTCTTTCTTTGTTTCTTTGTTTCCTTTCTTCCTTCCTTCCTTCCTTCCTTCCTTCCTTCCTTCCTTCCTTCCTTCCTTCCTTCCTTCCTTCCTCCCTCCCTCCCTCCCTCCCTCCCTCCCTCCCTCCCTCCCTCCCTCCTTTTCTTCCTTCTGTTCTTTCTTTTGTTTTTTGTTTTTTGAGACCGTGTTTCTCTGTGTCTCTGTATAACAACAGCCCTAGCTGTCCTGGAACTCACTTTGTAGGCCAAGCTGGCCTCGAATTTACAGAGCTTGTCTCTGCCTCTGGAGTGCTGGGATTAAAGGTGTGTGCCACCTTGCCTGGCTGACAATTTTTTCAGTAGATTATGATCTTAGAATTTCAGCTTTGGGTTTATTTGGGACTCCAGTGCTTGAATGGGAAAATCTCTAACTTTTGTTTGTCTGTGTCATATTAAAACCCCAGTATTTGTGAGCTAATTTCTCTGTGAGTCTTTGTGTCTAGATTTTATATTCCCACTGAAGGCCTTCCTTTCCATAACCTATTTTCTCTACTTGTTGACTACAATATAAGTTCCATGAGATCACAAGTCATGGGGGCTTCCTGGTACCAGTGTAGTCCTTATGAGGTGGGCTTTTCATGAACACCAACATATGGGGATATGGCACTGAACGGGGTAGAATACAGCTGCTAAAAAATTATGAATTTCTGATTTAACTTCAGTTTTTAAAAAGAGTGTGTGTGTGTGTGTGTGTGTGTGTGTGTGTTTCTGTGAGTGGATGCGTGTGTGTGTGTGTGTGTGTGTGTGTGTGTGTGTGTGTGTTTCTGTGAGTGGATGCGTGTGTGTGTGTGTGTGTGTGTGTGTGTGTGTGTGTGTGTATTCACACACATTCATGAGTATGCCTGTGGGTGGAAGCTACAAGTTAACCTTTAGATACTATTCCTTGGGAGTCATCCTCCCCTGCTCCTTCTGGTTACAGGATCTCTTGCTGGGACCCTGAGCTTACTGATTTGGGCTAGGCTGATGGGCCAGCAAGCCCTGAGGATCTTCCTGTTTCTGCTCCTGACCCCAGCTCTGAGATTTTGAGCACATACTGCCATGTCCTGCATTTGACTCAGGTGCAAAGCATCAGATTCAAGGCTTCATCCCTGCATGGCAGGCAAGCGCTTTCCCACTGAGCTGTTTCTTCAGCCCCTAACCCTCTAGTCCTCTTAGGTCTGTCCCAGAATAAATGGGTGACAGAGATCCATAGCAGGGGCTTCATTGCCTTCCGCTGCTTTCACAGCTGGGGTGAGGTTTGGACGCCTGATCTCAAGCACCAAAGAGCTGCAAGCTTAGACTTCTTTCAAAACCAGTTTAATTTAGAGGATTTGAACAAAGACACGCTGGGTCCCAGCCAACTGTTCCTATAATAGTTACAAATTCAGTAGGAATATGCAGGGCTTCTGTGGAGCCTCCTTCTGCTACTGGACCCACAGCAGCTTGTTAATCCAGCCCTCCACATGGTATTTACCAGGTAGCCAGGGGACAGTCTTTCCCTGGATGACTGTCACTGTGGACTTAGCCTTTCTTGGTTTTCCTGACTTGATTTAATGGATGACAGCATCAGTCTTTCTCTAGTTTGTCTACTACGCTGACTCCAGAAAATGTTTTTTTTTGGTTTTTTGTTTGTTTGTTTTTGACTATGAAACTGACAGGAAGAAACAATCCCCCATTTTTTGATATTTCTGTTCAGATTGCAGCTGACCCTTGGTCAGGTTAGAGTTTCAGAAGCCTGGTGCTTGTCTTCCCAGAGGACAGCTGTGTTCGTCAAAGGGCCATAAAAGGTGGGGACAGAGGGTGAGCCACCACCTCCTGGGGATCCTGAGGGCTTTAGCCTCAGGTGCTTGGCTCTGTTCTCTTTCCTCCTGTCCTTTAATGGATATATCCACTCAACAGATTTTCCAGGCTCCTAACGTTCCTAAACGTTTGGTTTGCAGTAGAATTAATTTAAATAGGTGTGTGTTGGGGGGGGGGGGGGCGAGTCTACAGGGGGAAAGACTCCCTCACTTTTAATTTCTGAATGCTTCCGGCTTCCAGAAGAAGTATGTAACTTTGAAGAAGCCCCAGTGGCATTAAAATGTGGAGAATGACTTCTTCCGTGTCTTTTCCACTGGGCATGGGAGATTTCTTTCTTCCCACAGTGTGGAAGGGTTGGTCGCTTTTAGCTGGGCCCTCCAGGAAACTCAATTAAATGGCACTAGGCAGAATTCTTTTCTGTTTTGTTGGCAATTTCATTTGTGAATTTGTAGTTGAGGTACCGGCCCTATAGAGGCTCTGGGTACTTGTAAAACTTTTATTTCATTTAAAGTTAAAACTATTTTGATTTCTTTCTTTTTTTTTTTTTTTTAATTCGTGGTATAAGCCTTGACTCTTTCTAGTGTATTTTTCGAAACTTTTAGTTTCTCTTTGGAGTCTACCTTTCAAGCCACACTCATTTCCCTGTGGTTCACACCAGCTCTGTGGCCGGGATGTTACTCTAGTTGCCTTGGCAACGTGAAATATTTGCACCAAATAAAACAAACCTCTTACTTTTTTTTTTCTTACTTCACTACAAAAAAACGTGAATTCAGTACACACCTTTCAGAACCAGAGATGGACTGTTTGGTCCATCCTGTCGAAAGAGACTGGATGGTGCTGCACAGATTTTCCTTGCCTAATCACAAAAAGGGCCTGTTAAGATGGCTGGCTCAGTGGTGGGTGCCTTCTGCACAAGCATGAAAACCTTGGTTCTATCTCCAACACCCACATGAGAAGCCAGGTCAGTGACATGCACCTGTTACTTCAGTGCCAGGGAAACAGACAGGAGGATCCCTGGAGCCTGCTGCCCTGGCAGCCTTGACAGATAGGAGAGCCCCAGAACTCTGTCTTAAAAATTAGGGTAGGGGTTGCTGTGGGATGGAGCCTACCACCAAGCCTGGAGACCTGACTTCTACTCCTCGAAGTCACGTGGTGGAAGTAGAGACTGATTCCCAGCAGTGTCTTCTAACCTCCACATGTTATACCCACAACCACACCCACCCCCTCACACCCACACCCAGTGCCAACAGCGGTTTATTTCATCTCCTGGTTCAGCCAAGGAAGACCTCCTTGCTCTTCTTCCTTCTCTTCTTCTCCCTCTGTTTTCCTCTCTATAGGTAAAAAAAAAAAAAAAAAAAAAAAATTGAGAAATGCCGGTTGAGCAAGAATGGGCAGAGGTGGGGTCCCATTTTTCTGATTTGATCAACAAAGCCAGGCAGACAGTTTACAGAATGATCAGCAGTGTAAAGTTGGGAGTCAGAATGATTTGAAACTCTGATCCTGCCATCCGGAGCACCTACTTAACTTCCTTGAGTTTTCTGTCTCTGTGTAAAATGAGAATACAGTCATTGATGAGCTAGATGAGACCCAGCCTGGCAGTACAGCTATGGGGCCATCCCGGTTATTACTGTTTGGGAGACTGAATCAGAAGGATGGCAAGTTCAAGGCCTGCATAGGATATACAGTGAGTTCAAGGGCAGCTTGGGCAACTTAGTCAGAACTTGTGTCAAAAAAAAAGGAAAAAGAGGGCTGTAGTTGAGTGGCAGAGTGTTTGGCCGGTGTGCATGAAGGTTCAATCTCTTTCAGATACAATCTAAACATTATTAATGCTTAATCGACAGCCTGGCACAGAAGCATCCACAGCCACCTTTACTATTATCTAAAAGCTTTTGAGCTGAGCAGCATCATTTCTGTGGGTGCTTACACTAACAACAACAGCTATATAAATAGTTAAGAAGCCCATTATTTTTTTTTAATCCAGTATTTACCACAATTGGTTGATTAAGAAACTCTTTTTCCATTTTTTTTCTTTTCTTTTTTTGTTAGTAACAAAAATATTTGACTAAGAGATCCATATTTCTCTTCGCTGGTTGCGTTCTTCGACACCCATTCAGGGGATACTGAATCCTATGTTATTCAACCCTCGTCTTTCTCCAGTTATGACAGGAGGCTCTGCCAGTCCTGGTGAAATTGATTACATAGGTGTGCAAGAGATAAATGCTCTAAGTTGGAAAACAAAGGAAAACTCAAAAGCCCACGCCCACCTCAGAAACATTGGCAATGTGTACTGAAGACCTTGTGCTGGGATGGTGGTGTGAGGTCCTAGCCTGTGATTTTTTCCCCTTCCTATATCAGCAATCTGCTGATTTTAAAACAGCTATGCCCAAAGCACATATCTGCTTCTCTCCTGATTTTTATATTCTGAGGAGACTTATGAAGTTTTGATTATGGAAGTAAAATTTGAACTGTAGGGACTGGAGAGATGGCTCAGTGATTCAGAGCACTGGCTGCCCTTTCAAAGACCTAGATTTGATTCCCAGTGCCCACATGGTGGCTTACAACTGTCTATGATTCCAGTCAGGGGATCCAGGGCCCTTTTCTGGTCTCTGTAGCACCAGGCATACCCACAGTGCCTATGTGTACATGCATACAAAACACTCAGACACATGAAATCCAAATAAATCAATCTTTAAGAAAATGTCAGCTGTAGGGAGAAGGCACCCCTCCTCGAGGACTCGGAGATATTTAATAAGCACTGAAGGGAAGAAGGCGTCTGGAGTTCCCCTCAGTGTTGTACATGACCAAGTGCGATGCTGAGCCATGAGAACATCTTTCCCTTTCAATCAAGCATTCCTAATGTGATCGGTCCGTATAGTGCAGCCATACAAAAACATGGTGAGGAGGTTAGTGCCACCTCGAGTGATCAAGTGAGTGAGCACTTGCCTCACAAGCCTGATGAGCTTGAGCCCATGGTGGGAGGAGAGAACCAACTCCTGAAAGTTGTTCTCTGACCTCCAAGAATGACATAGCATGTGCATGCCTGCACCCACATATGCACGTCACACACACACACACACACACACACACACACACACACACACACACACACAAAATAAATAAATAAAAATAAAATAAAATAAAATAAAAAAGTCCACTGGGACCTTCTCACTGTTAAAAGTTCCACTGACTTAGGCTTGCTGGACTCAGGAGGAAGGAAGCATTCACACCGGAAGTGCCTTGTTAATCTCACCTCTAAGAAGAAGGTAACTTCCGCCATAAGACAGGTCTACTGCTAAAGCTGGGAGGTGGGTGCAAGCGGAAGGGCAAGTGGATCTGAGGCAAGCTTAGACTCTAGAGGGATGTGTCTACGGAGCCAGCGTAAGAGCTGAGGTGTGCTACAGGGTGTCTGTGGTGGCCTGTCCAGGTATTTACGGGCTAAGGCAAGAGGGTTGTGAGTTGGAAGCCAGTGTGAGCAACACGGGGGAACCTGCCACAAATGAACAGAACAGCAGAATAAACAAACAAATGAATAAACAAAGCATTGTAAGCCAGTGAGAGCATGGGTTTTCCCAAAGGGATTTCTTTTTCACGTTTGTCTCTGAGTCACTAAGGAGGAGGAAGTACAGTCATTTTGCTTCTGGGGCAACTGCGATTTAATATGTGGTGTTTCATTGACTCTATACCCTTGACTGTATTAGAATCACACTCTCATCTTAAATGAAGGCATGTGGGAAGAAGTCCAGAAATACAGTCTATTCCTCTCAGGCTGAGTGGCACCTGCTGGTCATTCCTCTGAGCTTTTGTTTATCTATAAAACCAGCACGTGGTCTAGTCAAAGACCTACCACCTGGCTCAGCAGATGACATGGGATCAGGTCTCTTTCAAATCACTCACACAGGCAGAGGACTTGTTATTATTGGTTAACTAGTCCCTGTGTCCTCTAAGGCAATTTTATATTTTCAGAACGGAATATGTTGATTTCAGGCTGGAGGCTCCTCCCTTAACCTTGCAGTTGCAAGTAGCCCATTGGGTGATTTTTACTTATGCCAGAAGTTGCTATAGTAATTCCCCCTTGTTTAGTCAATAGCAGCATTTAGTAGTAAAAATGTCAAAAATTTACCAACCCACTAGGTCTTTGTCTAAGCTGCCCCAAAGGCAGACCGAGCCAGCTGCTATCAGCTTAGATCTTCTAGCTCAGCTCAAGTCCTCTGTGAGAGCAAGGTATGTGTTTGCATCTGACTGCAGGAGACAAGGCCGAGGATGTCTTCTTTTGTCAAATCCAGCAGACAATGTAAGGGGCTCGATTCCCCACCTCTTTCTTTTTCCCTGTGAAGTTTTGTTTATCCTCCAGTCCTGCAAATAAACGCTGGGCTAAGGCTCATGCAAATGAAGGCTGTGGGTTCCTTCGAGAGAGTTTACAAACAGAATCGTTGAGACAGAAGGAGGTATTTGGGGCCTTTGTGGTGGGTGTAAATTTGACCTGAAGAGCACTTTAGGTCCTGAGGGTTTAACATCTGCAAGGTTTGTCTTCTCACGCAAGACGGAATTCTTGTCAAAGGAAGAGTTGAGTTAAACATTGCACTTTTTGTTAGCTAATATCTAGGCATATCTTATATCCTTTGAGATATCCAAAGCAGGTGAGACCCAGAGCTGAGCTGGGATGAACAAGATGAATGGAGCTGAAGAGTCGAAAGGTAATTCCAAATCTTTAAAAAAAACAAGCAAACAAATATACAACAATAACTAGCAATAAAACGTGAAGATTTTTAGAGTGCTTCTCAGGGCCTGTGGCTGTGGCTCAGATGATAGAAAGATTGCCTAACATTAACAAAACCCCTGGGTTTGAGCTCCAACACTGCAAAAAAAACTAGAAATGGTGGTGCAGGTCTGTAGTTCCAGAACTCAGAAAGTAGACATGAAAGAATCAGAAATTCAAGGTCAATCTCAGCTTCATGTGTTCAAAACAGTCCTGGTCCTTCTCATGAGATGTTACCTCAACATCCCTCCTCCTCCAAACAGTTAATCAAATCAAATCATCAGGCTTGCAGCAAGTGTCTTTGCCCATCGAACCAGCTTGTCGGTCCCCAAGTGCCTACTTTTTCCCCTGCATCTCTCTTGCAGCATTTGATGCATTCTCACTGCATTTGCAATCATGATTTGAGGACTTTGATCGCTAAGATGACCATGACTTACTTTCCTGAACTCTTAAGATACTATGTGGAAAATACAAGCTGGAGTGATACGGAAGGGACTCAATAGGTTTTCTATTTCTTTGAGTTTTACTGTTCCGCTTTTCCTCTGGTTCTGGCTAGGTTTTCATTTACCCCTGACCATGTGCTCCAGTGAGCTTGGTTGTGATGGGACTGAAAAAGTTGGTTTTCTACTTTATTTTTATTTTTTGAGTGTGAGTTTGCATGTGAGGTCTGGGGTGAACATCAGTTGCCCTTCACCTCGTCTTTGGAGACAGGATCTTTCACTATCTGAGCCTGGAGCTCACTGATGGGGCTTGGCTGGCTGGCCTGCAAGGCCCAGGACTCCTCCTGTCTCTGTCTCCTCAGTGCTGGACTCGCAGCTTTGAATGTGGGTGTTGAGGACCTGAACTCAGATACTCACACTTGCATGCCGAGTGTTTTACTTTCTGAGCTGTCTCCTGTCCCCCCAAAAGCTTCTTCTGTGTTCCAAGATTCTATCACCACAAATCCAGTTCTAGAAGATAAGGGTATGACCCCTAGTAGGTTGCCCACACTCCAGGGCAGACTCCATTCTCGAGATGCACTGGGTAAAACAACCTGGACTCAATGTGGAAAGGAATAAAAAAGGAAGAAGACATCTCAGACTTGGGTGGGAAGGGATCGGAGGGTGGAGAGGATGATAAGGGAAGGAGTTCAGGGTGTAGGAATATGTTGAAAATAGATTGGATGAATTCTCAAAGGGTTAATAAAAATATTATTTTAAAGTGTTCCAATCATGGATGTATATATGCCCATTGCTCTCTCTTGCTATACATATGAGCAGGTGATAAAATAATTAGCCACTTCTAAAATATTTCTGAAATATTAATGAATTGTATATTTCTTAGAAGATATCTGGTTTCAAATTTTCATCTTTATTTGGCTATTATAATACTAATTTTATTCTTTAAGATCTCAAAGGTATAGATAATTTCCCAATGTTTTAGATTGTTGCTCATGTTTATCAGTACTTATTATCACTGATTATGGATTATTTTTCTGGAATTAGAAAAGCTTCATGATATTGCTTCCAGATGGGAATATAGAATTAGATAACCTAAATCTGTGGTTCTAGGCCACTGTCATTTATATTTGAATTAATAATAAACTGTGTATTTTTTCATGAAAAAAATAAAGTTTTCAAATAATTACCAGAAATTTGATTTCAAATCTGTTTTGAAGCTATCATTTAATTTAGGAAATTATGTACATGACTCCTGAAGCATGGAGAAGTCTTATAAATGAGATTGCATGTACAAGGAACATGTTCATGCTTTCAGAGAATGTTATGCAAATAGAAGATTGAGGGTGTTGGAGGGCAGAAATCATATAAAAAACCTACAACAGGCACTCAGTTAATTTTTTTTTGGTACAAACAAGTAATGATAAGCTTTTAGATAATACCTTTCTTTGGGTTCATCTATATCTATCTATCTATCTATCTATCTATCTATCTATCTATCTATCTATCTATCTATTTATCTATCTATCATTATCTATCTATCTATCTATCTATCATCTATCTATCTATCTATCTATCTATCTATCTATCTATCTATCTATCTATCTATCTATCTATCATCTATCTGTCTATCTGTCTGCCTGTCTGTCTGTCTATCTGTCTATCTATCACCTATCATCTGTTTGTTTTGTTTTTTGAGACAAAGTTTCTTTGTGTAGTACTGGCTTTCCTGGAACTAGCTCTGTAGACTAGGCTGGCCTCGAACTTAGAGATTTGCCTGCCTCTATGCTGGGATTAAAGGTGTGTGCCACCACTGTCTGGCTAAACATTTAATTTTTAATGGGACGAAGCCTTGCAGTATAGTTTATGGCATACATCAAGGAAAGAACTCCAGAATTCAAGTTTGTAATTACAGTTCTTTTTGCTTTCTGCTCTTAACTTAGGCACCTCTTAATGTCTACCCCCAAGTCCTGTATTTTTCAACAACTCTTACATGGCTAATATTTCACTAAAATCTGTCGAGCCCTAGAATTGTGTCTGGAGCTGTGACAGCCTAATATGGGAGTATGTGTCCAGATGCTACTGAAGGTAGATTCGAGCCATGTGATGAAGTTCTGGTCAGGGAGATACAGTTAGAAAAAGTGTGTATCATGCTTAACCTGAGGCCTTAAGAAGTTGCATGTGTATTCTTCATGCCCATTTCCTGTGAACTCTAGCGGAGCAGCAGTGAGCTGTGGGGTGGCTTTGACCACACAGTAGTCGAATGCACCCTCTAGAGCTGCAGAGAGATACCGTGGCAAGGAGCTGGGCTGTGAATGACCATGAGCAAACAGGCCTGCCTGCTTGCCTTGGGCTGTGATACAAGAGAGACACAAGTCTCTGTTACTCTAATTGCTCTCTTATTCTTTTAGAGAAGCTAAACCTTTGGCTCTGTTTATATAGGAAACTGGCACCTGGAGAGGAATGTTATTGTCACAAGCCTGAAATATGTGTCATCGACTCTGAGGGTGGTTTAGCAGATAGTGAAATAAAAGCAATATGTGCATGTAATGGACTGTTAGGAGACACTGAGTACTGCTTCAACCGCTTGTCCAATTACACAAGAGCCAGGAAGAGTCAACTTAATAGTCCCGGAGAGATGTGGAAGAGGCAAATTTGATTGAAATTGAGATGAAGACACCTACTAGTTCATATAACAGAGATGATGGATGGGTAAGTGAAGGAAATAGCATGATGGGGCTTGAAGACAGGGTACAGCATATTAAAACAGGACACAGGGGACTGGAGATGTAGCTCAGTTAGTAAGAAGATTAATAGCACACATGGAGCCCTGAGTTCGATTCCCAGAACCACTTAAATCAGATGTGATGTTGCATGCTTGTACTTCTAGGACTAAACAGTTGGAAGCAAGAGGATCAGGAGTTCCAGACAGTGATGCCAGCCTGGGGTACATGAGATCTCGTTTCCAAATTTATAAACAATGAATAAATAAGAACTATCCCTATACTGAAGCAAAAAAAAAGTTCCCAGGGCTTATGGAAAAAGTGGTGCAGGGGGATAAAAGAAAAAGAACTAAGGAGATAAAGTTTAGTTAAAATAAAACATCCTGAAAAATAGAGATGAAAGTTAGCATTTCTGTGGGGTTTATGTTCGTCATTAACTCTGACCTGAAATGTATGAAGATGCTGATATATTGAGACTATTAATCCATTGAATGATTTTTGCAGTTCTGGAGATCAAACCCAGATCCTCGCACATGCTAAGCAAGTGTGGTGGTACCTACTGGAGAGCTACACCCCTCATCCACAGTTACGAGATTTTAAATGTGGCAGAGAACTGGGCCAGCGAGATGGCTTTGCAGGCAAAGGTGCTTGAAGCGAGAACCAACTCCTGAAGGTTGGCCTCTGACCTCCACACATTCTTCTTGGTGCTACACGCACACGGGGAACAAAAAAAAGAATAAATAAATGTGGAAAAGATATGAGGGAGGAGAGGTCACTGAAGAAGTACCGACTTGTTCCGTGATATGCAAATCTGAAGTTGACGATGAGATGAAAGTTAAGATCACCTTGACTTTGCAGCCTATAGCTAGGGTAACACCACGCAGTCTCCGAAGCTCTTTGTGCACTCCTGTCTCAGTGAACTGTCTGCAGCTCTGCTTTCCCTTCACCTGGAGGTTGAGTTAGCGACAGAATCAGTGCTGTCAATGAAAGGATCAGCACCATGAGGTTTGCTATACTTAGCATCCACAGCATCCCAAATTGA
This sequence comes from Peromyscus maniculatus bairdii, assembly GCF_049852395.1. Taxonomy (NCBI): domain Eukaryota; kingdom Metazoa; phylum Chordata; class Mammalia; order Rodentia; family Cricetidae; genus Peromyscus; species Peromyscus maniculatus. The sequence continues at coordinate 85,411,446 of NC_134856.1, read as the reverse complement.
ATTGCCCGCTGAAGGAGGTCGATGAGACTGGTACCCGCAGCTGGATTGGAGACTAAGGAAACGGAGTAGCCGCTGGGAGCAAGCGTTGACTTCTGACAGCTTAGTACATAAGAGCTGTTTGACAGGAAGAACCGGGCTTCCTTCTATCTGGAAGGGGTCCCCCTTTATCACTTTGGTTTCAATTGGTTTTGAAGTGTACTGAAAGAGTTCTTTTGTTTCCCCTCTGAGCAAGTTGGTTTGGACTGTAAGGCTATCTGCTTTTCTACATCTGTGTTTGACACCAAGTTGACCTCTGTTTACCTCACACTTGCTAAAAAAGGAGGCATAACTAAGACCAACCACCTTGGTGATAAGGGCAAGCGAAAACAAACAGTGAATGACCCTTTAGGGACAGGTGACTGGCTATTAATGACTAGAGCCATTCACCTACGCAGGAGACTGGGAACATCTAGCTTGGGCTTTTCACAGGGGTTGAGGCCGGGGTCTTTGGGCTCAGAAGTTTTGTCCTTTGGAGTCGAGTTCTAGGCTGCACTTTGGCGGTAGTTTTGGCCTGTTTTATGCCTTCAATGGGCAGGGGAAGTGAAATGTAGTTTCTTTGCTGGTAAGTCTGTTACAAGTCATAACGTCCATGTTTTGGCTTAGATGACTAATTCCATAGGTTGGTCAAGTCCCTTGAGAGTACAGTCTCCAGAGTTACTTTCAGCGACCGATCCAAATCTCCCCTTGGCGACATTGACCTTCCTCACCGCTGCTGTCACTTGGTCTAAAAGAAACTACCCAGCCAAGTGTGGTGGCATGCATTTGTACTCCCTGCAATCTGGAGACTATAGCAGGAGGACTGTTGTGAGTATGAGGCTAGCTTGGCTACATCGTGAGTTCAATGCCAACTTGGGCTACTTAGTGAGATATACTGTCTCAGAAACAAACAAAACCCAAGCAACCTACCAGTAAACTAACCAAATAAACAAAAAAGCTGGTTGAAGGTTTCTTGAATACTGGTTGGCTATTCTAGAAATAGGAATTCTTGCAATTTCCATGATTTGAGATTAAGACTGTTTAACAGACCTAAATCAGAATGGAAAACATAAAGCAAAAACTGTTGGTGAGGATAAAGGAAGCCTCATATAACACACTGCTGGTAGGAGTCCAAGTTAGTTCAGTCACTACAGAGATTAGTATGGGACCCTGAGAGAGGTGGGGGAGAGAGGGAGGGAGGGAGGGAGGGAGAGAGGGAGGGAGAGAGAGAGGGGGGGGGGATACTATATGATCCCACTATACCATTTCCGGGTGTATACTCCAAAGACTCAAATGGTCAGCTGACTGTAGAAATATCCACACATCATGTTTCTTGCTGCACCATTCACCATAGTCATGCTACTGAAAGAGCCTAGGTGCTCCCCAAAGGCTGGATGAGTAAAGAACAGGTATTACTTACAGAGCAGAATTTTATTCAGTCATAAAGATGGATAGAATGATGTCATTCTAAAAAAGATAGGCAGGACTGAAATCATCATACTAATGAATTCAGCCAGTGTGATAGAAGCAAGTGTGACATGTTCTCCCTCAAATGTGGAATCTCGGGAAGAAGGAGATATAGAGGTAAAGGTGGAACAATTAGAAATTTGGAGGGAGAAGGAAAAAAGGGGTGGTAGCATTAAGAGAGGGAGTGGCTATGATATCCATGCATGGATATGTCATAATGGAATTCCTTACTTTGTACAATTAGAAGTAAAATGGAGACCGAGAAGGATTAAGCAGAATATTTTTGTAAACTTTGGAAACTGTTAACTAGTGGCAATTTTCCTTGTGTCTCATCCGTATAAATCCAGTTTGGATAGAAAAAAAGAGATTAAAAATAATTGAACAGTTTGTGAAATAAAAACTATTTTATGTTAAGTTCTGATATCCACTCCATAACAACAAATTAACTGAAAACCTGATTGAGTTTAAAGACTTCCTAAAATGGTTTTCCCATCTGGAGAGGCAGCCTGAAAATCAGTTAATGCTTTTGAGGAAATAACGGCTGAGTAAGAAAGTGAGAGATGACTGTAAACTCCCAGAGAAATGCTGATTTCTTCATCAGGTGGAACACGATGAAGCTTCATGTCCATTACTGCACTTGGCCCTCTGTCCTGTGCCGAAAGTGTCTCTCTTCTGTAGAGCCCACTTGGGGGACCTCATCAGACACCTGACTGCAGACGCCAGCTGGGTGCTGATGATACACATGGTTTCATGCCCATCTTTTTCTTTTCCCCAGCACACTGGAGTTCTTCAAATGCCTTCTAATCTTCCTGCTTGGACGACCCATAGGCATCTCAAAAGCAACATTTTAAGAAAGTAAGTATTTTTATTTCTTAGCATTACTAATATTGTTCTGGGGATTGAGCCCAGGGCCTTGGGCATGTTGGCTAAGGACTCTATCACTAAGCTACACCCACAGTCCTAATATTCTTCTGGCTGAGGGTTTAAGTATTTCTTTGTGAGATGAGTAGCTGTTGCTGGGTTAGCCTGGTTGTTGGTTACAAAGATTCTTTGTGGTTGCATGCTGGGAATAGACTGTAGGTGGGCAAAAGTCCATGTAGCAAAGTTCAGAAAGTTACTAAAGAAATACAGGCAGGATTATAGTCAAATAAGATACCCACCAACATCTGCTTTGGGTACAAAATGTAAAAAGAGCCACACCAGTGACAAAGAGTGGATATCTCCTTAAAGCTGTCATCTAAGTGTTACACCTTGTCTAACTCTGCTCTGGTTGGAGACAGTTGTTTGCTCTGGGTAGCAGGGGAAGGGTGAAAACATGTTAGGAAAGCAGACCCATGGTTTCCTGCCAGACTGTGTAAAGAAGGTAAAAGACACTAGCTTGAGGGGTGAGCCCAGGTGTTTGACCTCAGCAAACATGGAGCTATCATCATCTGGAATGGGAGGGGCTTTGAGGGCCAGATTTTGGAGGGCATGAGAAGAGACATTGAGCTTCCAAAATACGAAGCTTGAAGTATCTTAGACACAGGATGGGGTGGTACACCCTTGTCATCCCAGTTCTCCGGAGGTTGAGGCACAGATATTACACATTTGAAACCAGACTAAACTTCATTAGGGGAAAGTATCTCAAAAAGGGTTAGCAGTGTAGTTCAATGGTAGCCCTTTTGTCTACATGTGTAAGGCCCTGGGTTTGGTCTATAGCAGAGAGAGAGAGAGAGAGAGAGAGAGAGAGAGAGAGAGAGAGAGAGAGAGAGAGAGAGAGAGAGAGAGAGAGAGAGAAGAAACAGAGAGTGGGGGAGAATTATAGATAACAAGTGCGATACACACCAGCTGGATGTTGAAGGTTGAAGCCATGGAAAAAGGATGGCCTCATTCGTTCTAGAACAAGTGCATTGGACTGCTTCCTCAGGCTACCTGCAGCCTCTTTACACTGATCCCAGTCCTTCTTGTGTTCATCGGCAATGCCTTCATTCAGGTTGCACAATTGTCACCTCCTTTCCCTTGCAGTAAAGCCTCTTTCCCAACCACCTTCCCAGTTCTGGCCCTTCTTACTGTCCTGTATGTTGTCTTTATTGTGTCGATCTTATCAGATACTTATTATTTACTTACTTTATTATTTATAACCTGCACATCTTAGAATAATAGCGGTTTCCTAAGCTTCCCATCCTCAGTATCTATGGAGCACCTGGACACTCTGAACTTTTGTAGTAGTTACTTTTTGTTGTTTGATAAAACACCACGACCAAAAGCAACTTCTAGAAGGGAGAGTTTACCTGGGATTTTGTTTCCAGATTGAGAGTCCATCATGGCAGAGGAGGCATGGCAGTAGGGAACCGGAACAAGAAGATGAGATGTCAGTCTTCAACCACAGGCAGAAAGCAAGGACCGCACAGGAAGTGGGGTGAGGCTATACACTCCCAAAGCCCTCCCACAAGGCTGCTCTTCCTAGAGGTTCTAACCTCCCCAAACAACGCTGCCAACTGGGAAGAAGTGCTTAAATATGTGAGCTCATGGGTAACTATACTCATTCAAAACACTACTTTCCTTCAGAGAACAAAATTCATTTAGGTCAATCTTACGCTGTTCCAAAGGCATGGAACCAAGAAACTTGACCGGTGAGTGATTTTACATGGGTTTCAAGTACTGAGCCAGTCCGTATACTTGGCTATCATGGTTATCTAATGGTCCCTTCTCAACAGAGTTCTGTCAGACAGTGAAGACTAAGCTATTGCCTAGAGGTCATTAATCAACAAAGAAAAAAAAATCTGAGTGGACAATGCCTAGCTTTTCTAGTTGTCATTTTCATTGTATTAGCTAATGAAAAATATGTCAACTATGGACAGCATATTTTCAGCCTTTGTTATTAAAAATGAAACCCAAATTCTTACAGGACTATGTAGTTCATTAAATATGATATTGAGAGAGATTTTTCCTTTCTTAGGAAATATGTATGCTTATTATTAATTTTTATGTTTTTTAAGGGTTTTATAGTCTATATAATTGCATAGTAATGCATTTTATTATGACATTTTAATATATGTATTTTGATCATATTCACATCCATTAACAACTCTTGCGTCCTTTCCACTCTCATTCCTCTTCTCACCTAGCCTCCATTCTATTTCTGCTGTGTGTGTGTGTGTGTGTGTGTGTGTGTGTGTGTGTGTGCTCGCGTGTGCATGTGCGTGCATGTGTGCGTGCGTGCATTCCCATGTATAACCTGAAGAGTTTTGTTGGGATCATCCACAGAAGCATGCCACATTAGCAGTGACTACCCAACCAAATGAAATGATGAAATGTCGTTCTCTTCACTACCATTTTCTTCATATAAATCCTGAGAGCAGGGTAAGGCCCCATGAGTGCCTCCTTATTTCATGACAAGGTATTGATGAGCCTTAGACTTTTTTCTTTGAGATTGTTAAGTAAAATTATTCAAGCCAATGAACTGTTTCAACTAAGGTCCCAATGCAACTATGCAGAATACAACTCTCGAATCTCGAGCTGGATAAGGGGCTTATACTTGTCATGCTAACACTCAGGATGCTGAGGCAGGAAGATGGCTGAGAATTTGAGGTCACTTTGGAATGAATAGTAAGACATTTAACAAAAAAAAATCTAAAAAAAGAAATTCTGGGTCTAATGCTTCTCCAGTTCTTATTAATCTATACATTGAATAATAATAATTGTACAAATTAGGACACATGTTCTAAGTTAATATGCTCGGTCTATCTTAGATATTCAAATGTTAATGACTAACAATTGGTTTACAAGATCCTAGGTGTTTCAATAGAATGAAAGTGCTTCATAAAAACATGAATTCCAAAACATGCAATACATTTCAGTTATATTAACTTAATAAAAGGCGTCTTAGTTGGACAACAGTGATGCTTGCCTTTAATCCCAGCACTCGGGAGGCAGAGCCAGGCAGATCTCTATGAGTTCGAGGCCAGCCTGGTCTACAGAGTGAGAGTCAGGACAGGCACCAAAACTACACAGAAAAATCCTGTCTTGAAAAACAAAACAAAACAAAACAAAACAAAACAAAAAAGGTGTCTTTTTAGTTGATCAGTATGCTTTTATCTGCAAGCATAAGAATGCCCAAATAAGTGGACTGAAACAAAGAAGGAAAACGATTTTGACTCACAAGAGACACCATGAAGAATGATTAGAGCTTTGGTTCAGCACATTTCTCAGATACCATATGACTGCATTGGATCAGTTAGCTCGGAGCTTTAATTCTGAGTCTCCTGACTTTTATTTCTGTGACGCAGTTCTGACAATACAGTGGAAGAAGGAAGGGAAGGTTTATCTTGTCTCACTGTTGGAGGCTCTACCAGTCCATCAAGGTGGGGCTATGGCAGCAGGAACTTGAGGGAGTTGGCCACTTTGCACATAGTCAGGAAACAGAGATGAACGCTGGTGCTCAGCTTGCCTTCTCCTTTTGCTTCTGCCTGGGATCCCAGCCCATGGGCTGGGGCTGCCCACATGTGAGTGGGTCTCTCAAATGATAAATGTAACTAAATCTCTAGGACATAAAAGCATTAGAAAATATAGCAGGGGGATTTAATATTTTTAATAACCAGAGTTGAAAAAAATTGAGGAAATATCCTCTGTGATGTTTCCTATCACCTTTGACTTCTTGTTTTGTTTGCTTATTCTTTGTTTCTTTTCTTTTTTTTTTGTGCTTCGTCAGTACCTCATTTTATATCTGAAGAAAACTTGTGTTTTCTTCCTCTGATGTTTTTATAATAGTATTTTAATCATGGCAGAGGATCGTGTAATGATGCCCCAAGCACATTGGCTGGAAAATGGTTTATAAATAAAATTATTGTTATTATTGTCATCTTTATCTCTTGTAACAATACTCATTATATTAAGATTGTATCTAGGCTGGAAATAGTTCAACATATGTGATTATATGTAATCAGTCTATTTTTCTGCTTTTTAAAAACCATCTTGCTCTCACTCACCTTTGTTCTTATCGCTGAACAAACTATTGTTTGTAAGTGGTGGGAGACTCCAGCTTGCTTTGAAGAGTAACTCCAAACAGGTTTCAACAAGAGTTTGCTCCTGGTAGGACTGGGATCCAGATACACTCTTTGTTCCCAGTGGTCATGTGCTAATGGCTGTTTCTGTGGTCCACAGCAGTTGGATTCTCAGAACTTTCTCCCAAAGCTCGGAGCCTTGATGACAGAATCTGATTAATGAGAAGAAATGATAGTGATACTTTGGCTTGAGACAGCTTAGCTTTTCAAATACTGAAAGTGCTCTAGAAGACTTGGGGCCTCTAATTTGAGATTTCTGGTGTGTGTATGTGTGTGTGTGGGTGGTATGAAGTTCCTACCATTGCAGGTGCTCTAGAAGACTTAGGGCCTCTAATTTGGGATTTCTGGTGTGTGTGTGTGTGGGGGGGGGGGAGTTATGAAGTTTCTACCATTGCAGGTGCTCTAGAAGACTTAGGGCCTCTAATTTGGGATTTGTGAAGATCGTTCCGATAGTACCGAAGCCACTCACTTCCAGGTGGTTAGTTTCAGCAACTCTCATGCATCTTGCCTTCCAAAGACTCTTGTTTCTGTGTAGGTCAAAAGTCTTCACCCGTCTCTATTGTATAATGAGGTTAGATGACTCTGGCATCATTTCTCTAGTGTCCTTCATGGGAAATACACTGCTCACTCTTCTTTTTTCTTCTTGAGTCAGGATATAGCTGTGTAGCCCAGGCTGGCCTCAAATTAGACATCCTCCTGCTCTGACTTTTCAGTGCTGGGATTATAAGCCTGTACTACCATGCCCAGACACCGTACCCATTCTTTCAAAAGAATTAGAAATAAGTTCTCATTATTCTTTCCAACTAGCATATTTTGAGGTGTTACATGGGTCATGATGTAGCCCACTGTTGAGACTAATGGGTAATAGTTGGCTGTGTGTTGTAGGTGGTTGTCTTTTAATGTGAGAAGCCTAGCTTCTGGAGACTATAGTTGAGTTATCCAAGGTTTTTATGTAGATTAAAACATCTTCCTCTTCTCTTTACACACTAACTTTTCTATGTGGTTTAAAAACTTTTAAGTGAAATGTTACATAGCTGGAAGTATTGCTATTATGATTATAACATGTGCCCCCTCATCCTGATGATGCTGGGGAAAGATGATGTTGGTTTCAAAACTGGCCAGAAGAGAACACCAAGAGGACAAATGAATTACTAGAACCCCGATAACAAACTCGTGCAGACAGACCACTAAGGGTGGTGCAGCTAGGGAAGGAACTCCAAGAGTGTGTGTGTGTGTGTGGGCGGTTACTGCGTGAAATCTGGAGTCAAACACTTGGCAAAATGTCTGCGCTAAGGCAGGAATGTTGGTGTTTGTTGAGATTACTACAATCATTACAAAGCAATACAATGGGTACTCCTTTTGCTGGGGAGGTTTCAGGCCCAAGTCCATTATTTTCTTTGAATTCTTCCGGATCATGCCTTTACAGGACATGGCTCATGCTTGAATTCCAGACAAGATGTGTATCTGGTAATGAAGTAGGTATTGATTTTGTTGCTATTAAACTCTAGCGGTCTCATAATCCATTTATTTTTTTTAAATTATTTGTTTTGTGTGTTTGTGTATATGTGTTCAGGTATACATGTGTGTAGGTATGAAGTATGTGTGTACACAAGTGTGCTTGCGTATGTGTGCACATTTTAGTGGAATCTAGATGACAACCTGCCCATTGTTCCTCAGGTGCTATCCAATATGGGTTTTTGTTTGTTTTGAGACAGGGTCTCTCACTGACCTGCCTGGTTGACTGGCCAGCATGCCTCAGGGACCCACCTGTCTTTGGTTCCACCCCAGTGCTGGGATTACAAGCATGTGACACTATGCCTTGGTTTTTAAACATGGGTTCTGGGAATGGAACTCAGATCTTTGTGCTTGCAAAACAAGTACTTTATTGACCAAGCTATTTACCACCCTTGTACACATACAAAACAAACAAACAAACAAAAAAAAAACTGTCAAAACTTTTAATTTTGTGGTTCTTTTTGGCAGTTTTCAACTTACAAGAAAAGGATTATGTTTAAATATGTACTAAAAAGTTAAAGTCCCTGCAAACCTGAAAATGAAAATAATTTAACTAATTCTATTACTCTCATTAACATTTGTTTCCCCTGAAATACTCTCAATTAGAACCCATAGGTTTCTGAAGTCCTAACCTTGTGACATTCTTCTTCCTTGAAGTGCTGGTACTCTCTGGGGAAGACTCCTAGAGGGGCTCTTCCATCCTGCATGTCCATCTTCTTTTGGCTTCTTCCTTCTTCAAGTACAACCGAGAGACAGCAACTGTTGACTCATGAGTGTTTGCTCATGAGCCAAGCGACTGTTCCTGTTTTTTAGTTGAGTATAAATCTGCAAAGAAGCAATAACTTTGTGCTAGGCAGTCAATGGCCAACACGCATCTCTGAAGCAGCTTTGGCAGATACCTGATCAGTGGTGTGTGGTGGATCATGGACCAGCGGCAGACAATGAAAAAGGCCAAGGACTTCCTCTCCATAGATCTGCTGTATTCAGTTTTTATTCCTCACCTTGCTGATGGGTGAGGAAACGTGAGTGACAGACTCAAAGACCTGCAACAGTGCAATGCCCTTGCATGGATCCTGGGCTTCTTGGATTTGGTTCATAATCTTCCACTTAAGTGCAGTGTCAGTCAGGTAAGACCCAGAGCTATAGACCACCTCCCGCCCCCCAGTCACACTCCTTACACCTGAGCAACCATGGCACTTCTCACCAGTCCAGATCAGCTTTGTCTGGAAAAGACATTTCCAAAGGAAGTCAGCAGCTTCATTTCACATGACTGAAGGCTCGATTTGCTCTAATTCTTTTTCAGGTCCTGGGCATTTAACCTAGGATTATACATAAGCTGATGGAGAACTCTACCACTGAGCTGCATCCCTAGCCCCGCTATAAAGTTTGGGTACCTACCCATGCAGAGCAATTACAGTTGTTAATTGAGTCAAGTGGGGAGGAAAGGATCAGATGCAAATGTGGGAATGCTGTTTAAGCTGCATGTTCAGTAAATGTGTTCAATATGCTTGCTGGGCCATGGGAGATGCTTTTCCACTCCGATCGGCTTTCTCTTCTTTGTCTAATTGTGAGCTTTCATTCCTTTCACTATTTGGAAGTCAGGAGATCAAATGTTTCCCTTTTTATTTAATTAAAATATTGTTATATCATCTCTTCTTCCTCCTTCTCCTCCAATCCCTCCTACGCTCCCCCTCAAATTTATAGTCTCTTTTTCTTTCATTATTATTGTTACATGTGTATATGAACAAATATATAAATGCAACAAGAGTCCATTTCGTGTTGTTTGTATGATATGTTTTTAGGGCTGATGACTTGGTATTGGATAGCCAAGTAGAGGGCTCCTTGCTGGGCAAGACTAATTCTTCCTCTCAGCAGTTGTTAATTACCTGTGGAACTTTATCTAAGAGTGGAGCCCCATGAGATTGTCCCCATTCATGTTGGCATGTCAGCTGGTGTTCAGGTCTTGTTTAAGCAGTCATGTTGTTGAGATTTCATGGGCGTGGCTTCCTTTGAACTACAGTAAGCTGAAAAAAGAAGTAATAAATGTTTACTTTGAAAGCACATTCCTTGAATCACCAACTTCGCCACTTCTTTCTAGGATCATTCCAGATCTGTGACTTTTGTTTGATTAAACCCAAAGGTCATCATTGCCCCTTCCACATTGTTCTGGGGCTCCCACTCTACTTTCAAGTGGACTGGAGCTAATCTGATCTCTCAGTAGGTTTCCAGTGGCTCTGTGGAAAGGAATACTATATATTGAATGTGTAGGTTGAAAATAATACTAAAAGGCATTTACTAGCTTACTAGTCTCCTCAAAAGGATTAGTCAACAATTATTATATTTGCTTCCCATTAATTTTTTTTGAGGTAGAGTCTCATGTAATCCAGACTAGGCTAAACCGCTGTGAACGCTGTGTAACAGAGAATGAACTTAAAATCTTGATTCTCTTGCCTTCACCTCTTAAGTGCTAGAATTACTGGTGTGAAACACCATTCCTAGATTCATTCAACTTTTGACGATCTTAAATAGTTCTATATAATATAAGCATTAACTCGCTAATTTTTCAAATTTATCTAAATACATGCTTTTTAAATTTGGTTGTTAGTTTTCTGTATTGCATTTTAATTTTATAATTTTAATTCTTTCCTTCTTTCCTTCTTTCCTTCTTTCCTTCCTTCCTTCCTTCCTTCTTTTGTTCTTTAATTCTTTTGCTTGTGTGTATGAGTATGGCATACGTGTGTGTCACATATGTATGTTCTTGTGGCTATGTGCAGGTAGAGGCAAGAGGAGGGTCTTAGCTGTCTTCCTCAATTACTTTTGACCTTCCTTCTTCTAGGCAGGGTTTCTCTTCAACTCTGAAGCTTGTGTTCTAGGGTGGCAGCTAGCAAACTCCTGTTATTCTTCTATCTCCCTTCAGTGTTGAGGTTTAGGATGTGTGGGAGACCATGTCTGGCTTGTTACATGGGTGGTGGGCCTTGAACTCAGGTCCTCGCAGCTGCACAGCAAGCACTCTTGACTCCTGAGCCAGCGCTGCAGCCTCCCTGCTCCTCTTCTGCTTGGATGCTGGTGCCTTTTACTACATTTCCTGTGATTAGCACAGGGCTAAGAAGGTGGTAGACTTCTGACATGCTTGTCAGTTGGATCATGGATGCAAATGTCTAACGTTAACAAGTTGTGGGAAGATTTCCAGGTCTCTGGTTTTTGACAGTAGTGATTATTTCTTTGTCTTTTCATTCGAACAACCCATGTTGAATCCTCGTTCTCTTTTATAAAGCCGAATTTTACAATGTTGGCAGTTTTGTCTTTTGATTATTGTCTTATTGATTATTCCTTACACGGAGAGCCGTCTACACATAGTGGCTTAGTAGCACACCTGGGTGCCAATAGCAGTAACAACCTGAATTACCATAAATTGCCAAAAGTCTCCTGGAGGGAGAGAAGCAAAAATCACCTTACCTAAGGGGCACTATCAATTACAGCTGGAATCATTTTTGCTATTGCTGGGGCTCAGAATTTGATCCTTTCAAATATATCACTTTGCCCCACTGATGGCCACTCAAGACTGGAAGGCCTCAGAAGCAGCCTGAGAAGCACGCTGTCTCCTCACCTCCTGTTTCCTGTCCTTCCTCCCCCCTGAAGCAAGCTATGGAGACCAGAAATCTTCCTCAAAGTGAGTCATAGAAACTGGAATCCCTCTTTCCCCAAAGCAAGCCACAGACACCAGAAATGCTCCTTGGCCTTCCACAGCCTCTCTGGGTGGAGGCTGACCATGAGGAAATCCTCTGACCTTCCTCTGTCCGGTAGTAGGTCACAGGACCCTCATTTCAGAGGGATTCTGCCTTATACCCAGGAGGAAGGAATGCTGAGCAGCAAGGCTAAGAAGAATCTGAGCAGACAGGCCTTGCTGGCTCCTCCTCCTCAGCATTAGTACATTAATCTTTGTATTTGTGTTCAATCTCACGTCTCCTCAGCTACCTATTCATCACAGATCTTTTGAACAGTAGATTCTTTTTCAGGACTTCCCGAGTCTTCCTTTCCAAAGAAGCCCTTGGTCATGTAACACTTGGATTAAATAAGCTGTGATTCTTTTTTTCTTTCTTTCCTTCTTTGTCCTGGAGATTGACCATAGGGCCTAATGCATGCTAGGCAACTGAGCCACCATTGAGCTCTATCCTCAGACCCCTTTTTACTTTTTATTTAGAGATAGAATTTCACTGAGCTGCTGTCTTGAACTCTCTCTGTAGCCAAGGGTAGCCATATCCTTGTAATCCTCCTGCCTCAGGGTTTCAATCCCTGGGATTACTGACTGTCCCACCAGACCTGGTTGTGATTAATTTCTTCTTCCTTCTCGGCTTTTCTTTTCTTTCTTCCTCCTTCCCTCTTTTTCTCTTCCCACTCTTTCTTTCTCTTTACAATAATTATTTTATTAAAAAATTCAAAACCACATCTTATTTTAGGTATAAAATACACTTTATGTAGTAAAACAGCACCAGAGTAGAGTGACTTGCTACAGTTTTAAACAGAAGGGAAAAGGTATTAATCTCAGGTTACAAATCTCCTCCCAGCAGAACAAAATAACAGCAACAACAAACCCAGCCCCACCTCCCTTCCAGACTTTTCCTAAATGGGCCAATGTGACAAATGTATTCAGTGACTCATCATGTCTAGTTCCTATTGCACTAATGATCAATGGAATTAAAAAGCAATCTCAGCTTTCACAATCACAAGATTAACAGGTCAGATTCCTTTGGAATGCAAAAATGTGACTTTAAGGGACAGACAGTTAAATTCACACATCTACCACAGTGGAGGGTGTGGGAGAAGATGGGCAACAACCATGGACACTCAAACTAGAAAAAAAAAGCTTTATATTCTCTTTCAAGACATGTTCGCCTACACTCTGTCCTTCCTCGTTACACAATATCACCCTCTTTTGGTTTCTTTTCTAAATGTTCTGCTTTACCCACATGTATCCCTGCTTACATATGTGTAAGAATACTACAGGCTGGGATCCCCGTATGAGGGAGAGCATGCAGCTCTTTTTTTCTTTATAGCTGAGTAGTATTCCGTTGGGTTCAGGGAAAGAGGAATTCTTATTCACTGCTGATGGGAGTGCAAGTTAATACAGTCATTACAGAAATCATGTTGGAGGTCCCTCAACATGTTCAAAACACCCTATGACCCAGTTATACCCATCCTTCCATGGAGGTACTTGTGTGTCCATATGTGTTCCTGCTCTAAGTCACAACCCCAAGGAAATGGAACCCTTAGCTGTCCATCAACAGATGAACGGGCCATGCAAACGCACTGCAAATACACAGTGGGCTATTCATCAGCTATGAAGGAAAAGGGAATCTGTATAGAGAAAGGCTCTTGCCGCTGTTTATTCAAGGCTAGTTCAGAACTCATGATCCTGCTTCAGTCTCCCAAGTACTGGAATTATAGGCGTGTACCACCATACCAGTGGGTAAATTGGTGTTGTCTCTTTTGCTCATTCCTCTTTAACTGTAGGAGTGCTGGCCACGGCCCTTAAAATAGATAAGGAAAGAAACTACAGTTTTCTAGCCTTCCAATACTTAGAGCCAGTTAACAGTTTTTGACAGGAGTACTCCTTATGGATTAGGGCTTTTGGTATTGGGAAGAGAATCAGGACTAGAAACATCCAAATCCACCATCTCCTTTCTCAGCTATGTTCCGGTAAGTGCCTTCAGTTGACTTTGTAGAAATTACAGAGATTTATGCTATTTGGGATCTACTTCTGGGCACTGATGAAACGGCTTCCCGGCTGTGGGCAGAGGGACCACCACCATCTCGCAGGCTGTAGTTGAGTCCTCTCCTCCCTCTGTGGCTCATGATTAGCATCTGAGGCCTCAGTGCTGAGAACCAAGACAAGCCTCTCACCACTGGAGCTCTGGCTCCTTTCCCCAGAGCTGAAATTGTGGTTTTTGCTCTCAAGCTTTTGTGCAAGAGAGAGGCATGGAATTGTCACACTATGCTGTGAAAATATGGAAAGCGACCCAACTGAGCAAGCATCCGAGAATCATGGCCATTTGGATCTTCTGGAGTTCATTTCTCTCCATGTGACAGTGAAATATTCTACTTTCCTCTTTATTCTTTCTGTCCATTAAGTTCAATACTGCTGAAATAACTGACTTTTGAAGGGATGAAACCACCCATCCACAGGACCCTGGAATAGAGCACTTCCCGGTGAGGAAGTCTAATAGAGCCATGGGAGTGGTGCTGCATGTGAAATTTGCACTTGAAAATCTGAAGAGAGTTGTCAATCAATTCTTGAAGCTCCCATTGACCTAGAGGTGCTGTTATCTCAGGAGCTTTATCTTCTAAGACAATGTTGACTAACAGCTTCTCTTTTATTCATGGGTCTGTCCTGAAAGTATTACAAATAAGCTTAGTTCTCCACAAAAATCTTCAGAAATATCTTTTAGCCCAACACAATGGTCGTTATTTTAAGAAGATTGACAAAGGAGTTGTGTCAGTTTTTATCCCCCCCCCCCATATACAGAAGCACTCAATCACATTTAATCTTGCTTTGCACCAAGCCACATTAACTTTGTTTGCATAGAACTGATAGATTTGCCTTTAGCTCTTCTGGTCCCCTTTTCATCTCCCCAGTAAGCCTTCCAATTTAAATAACAGATTAAACACATCCTCACACAGGAGATTCATAGATATCACACACCTTTGCACGATGTAACTTCTGGGATTTGACTCCATGCCTAAGCTGTGTTTGTTGATGAAAGAGAATGGCTTACCAAAGCTTACCATGTCGAACTGGAAAGAACTCAATGACCACTGATGAATGAATGAAAAGGTTCCAGGAGGAGATGCTTTGCAGAGATAGGACATGCCGCGGTGCACAAACCATTTATGTTGGCTTTGCTCGGCGGAGGTGCTGGGGAAACTCTGTTCTCTAGAGATAAGAACAATCTAGAGATTTTTCTTTCTATACGGGAGGGATGAATAAGCATGGAGCGCAGGTGGAGCTTCCTCTGGTTACCATCTGGCCTGTGTGAGCACAGGGTGGAAGAGCTTTTCAATGACCCTGTAGCCCCAAGTTCATTCTACTCAGTTCTCAACTGTGCCTCATTTCTTCGAGTAAACTTTGCATTTTGGAGATATTTTAGATTAGAGAAAAAGATCAAAAGATAACACAGGATTCTGGTGGACCTCAACCCAGATTTTTTAACATTGATGCCTCACATTACAGTGGAACTCTGACCCTATTTTATTTTATTTAGATTTTTGGAGACAAAGTTTTACTCTACAGCCCAGGCTAATTTGGAAGTAACTTACTGTAGAGTCCAGGTTAGCCTAGAACTCACAGTCTCGGGCTCCAAAATACTGAGATTAATGACATGAGTCTGTATCCTCAGTGCTGATCCTATTTCAAAAGTTCATTGTCTTGTTTATGTCAAAGAAATTGTTTCCTGATGAGCCCAGAAATGCTTAGGAAAAATAAGAGGCTTAGTATTTTGTCAATTGTTAAGTTGCTGATAAGTTTTGCTCCATTCTTCATCAAAGAAGCTAAACTTGGTATTTGAACTTATCTCAAGTTGAAGTATACAGGGGATGAAATAGATCTCTTCATGACATATGTGAGCAGGGGTAAGAGCATATCATACATCAGTAACTTCTCCTACTTTTTATGTAGGGCCACAGCTGTGGAGGAAATCATCTACAACTTGAAAACACTGGGTTTTCTTCAGAGCGACCCTTGCCTTTTTCATATTGTATCTGTCCACTATCAAAGATCTTGTTTGATGGTCTGTATAGAAAAGACTATTGTTGAACTAAGATAAGAATGATGGGAAAAATTTAGAACAACAAAAGACTAGGAAGTTGTTGGTTGGAATTAATGAAATGTTTAAGAATGTCTTGGAGGAATACGCAATGATATGTAGGTAAAGCTTGAGCTAATGGTTGGTGCACAGTAGTTAAAGACAGTGTTGCTTGCATCGGAGAGATGGCTTAGTGGTTATGAGCACTCACTGCTCTGGCAGAGGACTTGGATTCGGGTCCCATCTCATACATGGTAGCTCACCACAGTCTGTAACTCCATTTAGAGGGGATCCAATGCCCTCTTCTGACCTCTGAGGATACCAGGCACAAATGTGTTGCACTTATGTAAGGCAGGTAAAACACTCAAAGCACAACAAATAAAAAAGATTATCATTTCTTTTTTCAGTTAAGATCTCCTTTGGGGTATGGAAGTACTGATAACAACATGTGAAAATAATGCTAAGTGACATTTAGTTGGCTAACAAAATAATGCGACTGCCAGGAGTTAAGAATGAATGACCTGTGAAAGTCTTCCTTATTCCCTATAGATTCCAGAGACAACATTCATTTCTTTTTCTTCCCTAGGTGGTGAAAATAGAGTCAGATGACAAGGGTAGTCAAGGAACTAGCCTTGTTTCCAAATTATAGAGATCTTTGAGAAAAAGGCAGAAAGTCCTAGGTGAATTTGGGCCCCTGACACTGTCCAGCTTTACTCTGAGTGTCCTGTGGCTCACAAACTGAGTACCAGACTCATTTGCTTAGATGCATCTTGTGGAAGTGCACAGCCCCTCCCCCTCCTCTCCTTCCTCCTTTCTACTCCTCTGCCCACCCTCAGATGACCTTACTTATTCACTGAGGAAAATGTATAGACTAAAGAAGATAAGAATGCTAAGAAGGAAAAATGGACTTATGCATATATCCGGTGCACTGAGGTTTTTTTTCCATGACCCTTTTGATTGCTGTTAATAATGAGATTGTTTCTTCTAATCTCAGGTAGGAGGATTAAATCACTAGAAATAGCATGTGGACACTAGCCATGTGGTCTCTGTATAAACCTGGACTTACTGAGAGAAGAGTGGAGCCAGTGTATAGACACTTCCCAGAGAGAAACAAAACAGAGGCTTAACTCGTAAGTCCTTTCAAGGATCTTTCATTGGGAGACAGAGTTTGATGGATCATTTTCATTTCTTATAATGAAGTGACCACACAGAACTTATAAAGAGATCTACCAGGAAACAGAAGCTGATAGGGTACTAAGCCTTCCACACAAATACAAAATGAGGTAGAGCTAGGCATTAGTTTATAAATTGGAGTCACCTGAAATGAGCAATTTAATATCTATGGCACATAGCATCCCAAGGGATCCGATTGGTCTGTTTTGGGGGTGAAATGGACTCTACTTTCACTTTAGTTTCTGTGGAGTAAATGCTCCTACTCAACACTGATATTCTCCAGTAATTCTTGTTTAAACATCGTGATCTCCTGCTGTCTCCATCCATCCTCTGCTGACAATGTACAGTTGGCCCTGGCTATTTCATCTGGGTCGCTGTGATAGTCCCACTGTGGTTTGAATACTGGTGCTACTGGTTAGCCTGGGATAAAACTCCTCGTGTGTCGTAATATAATGAAGACTCACGTCTCAGCTTGTTAGGTGGTGGGTAGCGGGGTTGCCTAACACAGCAGCTCAGTTCAAAGTGAAGTCGAGAGGGAGTGGAGATCGTAGATCATAGATCACAGAGGTAGAAATGCCAGAGTTCCTTAGTGGTGGAGGGAACTTGCAGGCACATGAATTATCCATGGAGCTCACCAACATGTGTGCAGGCAAAAGAAAGCCGACGGAGCAATCAGAGGAATCCATCCAACTAATAAGAAGCTTATAACTCTTTGGCAATTTGTTTAACTTGGGAGTTATTGCAAAGACAGAAAGCTATTGAGCCCTGAGGATATTGGCGTCAACACCAGGAGTGATCCACTGTTAGAATTGAGCTTTGCCAGTGGGACTTTTTTTTTTTTTTAAATTCAGGTGTTCAGTGCTGAGTTTTATAGGCAAGGGCAGGAGTTCTGGAAAATACAACATTAATCACATTGCTATATGAGGTTAATGAAGCTGGACTGTACAAATTCTCCCATGCAAATATGAATTATTAAAATCATTCAATCTAGGGGACAGAACTTTATTATTCCCCCACTCTGACTCTGAGGTTCCACCAGGTACTCGGAGCCACACCAAATGACAGCAGGCAGTCAGGTCTAGCTGCTGTTCTGTGATTGTGTGTCTTAAAATTTCCATATTAGCTAATATTTTCTTTGTTTCATTTGAGGTAAAGTCTTATCATGTAGCTTAGGCTAGCCTTGACCTTGCCATCCTCCTGCCTCAGCCTCCTGAATACTGTTATTACTATCATCGGCCATAACACCTGACTTTCACATTTTACTTCTGAGACACCATCCTGGCCTGTTCTTAGTTCATGACTCTGGAATTCTGCCTCAGAAGGAAAGTAGGGGCAGATGTCTCCTATCAGGACCCACTGAAAGTGTGGTTAGCTTACTTCATTTGCCTTTTAAGGCATATTACTGAGCATCATTTATATGACGTGTGTTTTAGAAACTGGAGCTGAGGACAGATATTGTGTGGGAGAAAATTTTGCCTCTCCATATATGTCTCCTGTGATAAACCTTGCAGTATGTTTCTTGCACAGTGATAAGAGCTACAGTTGGTTATTATTCAGTCCCCAAGAACAGGACACACACAATGATCAGAGTCATACTTTAGACGAAAGAAGAAAAATCAGAATGCGTTGTCTTTGTTTATGGATCTGAAGGGCTGGATGGAGGCAAATAACTATGGCTTAGCAGTGACTCTTCCAGCTACCAAACACATGTCCTCAAACTTGCTCACTCTCCTCTCTCCCACCACGAGGCGCCGCTAGCTAGCTCCTACCTACTGACTCTGCTTCCATGATTGGAACGCTCTCTCTCTCTCTCTCTCTCTCTCTCTCTCTCTCTGTTTGTCTCTCTCATGGTATATTTGAGTGTGTGAGCATGTACACCTATGTATGTACGTGTGATCAAAAGTTGATACTGGGTGTCTTCATCTATTGCTTTCTACTTTAATTTTTGAGATACTGTTTCTTATTAAACTCAGCTCTCACCTGTTGGCTAGACTGGTAGGTCAAGTGAGCCATGAGAGCTTCCCATCTCTACCTCCCATCGATGGGTTCTAGGGTGTGTCATTACCTTGTGATTTCCTTTCCCTGCTCAAAGTCATTTTCTACACTGCTGTGTGACAGTCAAGCTTTTCTTCAAACAATGCTTCTCACATTGTGTCCTGAGTTAGGCACACACTTCTGACCAGAATGTCAAGTTAATCAGCATGGGGGTTAGGAGAGGGGACTCTGGAATCAGAAAAGCCTGGCTGAAACATTAGCTGAGTCTGTTAAACCTTATTTTTCTGATCTGAAATACAGGAATGCCACTCATATCTCAGAAGCTATAAAAGATTAGACAGGACATGTGGGTGGCCATGCGGTAACTAATGCTTATAGTATGACTGCCAATATTTATTATTTCTTTCTGAAGCTGGAGTCTCTAATGCCTTTGTTTTCCCATCCTTGTTCAAGATGTTTGATTTACGCAGAATGTCCTTTCTTTTTATCCCTCTGCCCTTTGATAATCTCCAGCTAAATATATTATCAAACTTGTTCAGTGGCTCCAGAAGACAAACATTTTCCTTTCTTTAGTTAACTCCTTGCCTCCCTCCTCCTCCCCCTCCTCTTCCTCCACAGGGCTTCATATAGTCCAGAATGGCCTAGAACCCACTATGTAGCTAGGGATGGCCTCAAACACTCGATCCTCCTGCCTCACATCCCTGGGGTTAAAGATGTGCCCCACCAATCTCACTTTTGTACCACCTTTTTGTAGTCTGTCCTGTGTCTTGGTTTGCACTTAAAGTTCCCTAAATCTGCTTTTGCGCTATCTGAATTCTTTCCCACACTGAAGGTCCTCTGACAACAAATAGAGATCTTCACTTTTCCGTTATCATACAACCGTGTAGTGACCACCTTGTTTGAGACAGTATCTTGCTATGTAGTGAAGGATGGCTTGGACTCTGAAATCCTCCTGCCTCAGCCTCCCTAGTTCTGGGGTTATGGGTGAACGCCACCATGCTTAGTTGTCACAGGGCTTTTAAAGTTGACTTGTTCACTTGTTGAAAGGTTGACATGAGTTCCTGGTGATGAGAGAGAGAGAAAACAGGAGATAGAGTTAGAGAGAGAGAGAGAGAGAGAGAGAGAGAGAGAGAGAGAGAGAGAGAAGAGAGGAAAGTTCTCTGAAGAAGGGAGTGACTCACTTGCCTCCATATCACTAGAGCTACCACAATATCCAGAACACAAAATGTTGTCCATAAATATTGGCCAAACAGGATGGATTGCAAAGGAGTTCAATGACTGAGTCACTGCTGCACTGCATCCACCAAGCCCTAAGCTTGCAATTTCTTCATTACACCAAACTGCTTTGCCTCACCAAGTGTCTACAGCCTGCATTGTAGACTGTTAAGAGACTACTGGCTTGTATCTGACCACTGAAGATCCAGTGTTGACTCTTCAAAACAGAACAGGAAAGCATGTTGAGCAGAAGAAATCACTTAACCTCTAGCAGGAAAAAAATCAAAAAGAAGTGTGATTATATTGATGGCAGTGGTTGGTGACAGAAGCCACATGAGACATATATGCAGGTGTCCTAACAGTTCTTCCTTCTGAAATAGCAACCTAGAGGTATTGGGAGGCCAGGGAAGCTGGGTTCTTCTTAATTCAAAGGTAGTGGTTAGGATCACTCGGAGGGTTAATGAAGGCTGTTGAAACTGAATTTCCGTTGGTGGTTAATTCTCTGCCTTCCCCAGGTCTCTTTAAGACACCTGGCTGACACAGTATGCTCCTGATGTTTTCAAATTTATTAATGCCGAGGAGGAACTATCTACTTAGGGAAACAGGTACGCATGGAAAAGATCAAACTCTTGGTATCTGGGCTTTGGAGTCTCATGATATTTCAAATGTCTGTTTGTCTGTGAGCCACGCCTGCCCTAGGAACATGATGTGTTGAAGGAATGAATCCACGCTTCTCAGAGGAAGGGGGAATCAATGGAGTGGAAAGAGAAAAGAGCTCAGCTTGTGTGGTGTGCCCTGCACATGAGTCATTAACACATTTTCCTCAGGTCTTCACATTTGTCAAGTGGTGACATTCTTTAAGTTTCTTGTTCTAAACCCCAAGGCTAGGTGACTTTAGAATTGGGGCCCAGGTAATTGCCGGAGGCCACAGCATCATGGAGAGGAATTTTGTTTATGCTTCTGTCACATGCTGCCAAATGACATTTCCTCCCAATTTCACAAGCCTCCAGTTGGACTAAGTGATCTGTGGAAGGCCCACAGTAGTCTCAAGACACAATGGATTTAGAGGCAAGAAAAATATATCTAGACTTGAATAACTGCTTTTTTAATGCATCAAAGACCTTCAGGGAATGCAGTGAGCTCGTGGCCCTGTGGTTACTGGGTCAGGTAAGTGTGGCAAAGCTCATCGTCACCTTTTCCTTTACAGCTTCCTCTTTCCCATCCCTCCTCACTCCACACAGGCCTTCTTTGCTTTTTGCCTCTAGAAAAGACCCTCCTTGTTTTCCTGTGCTGACTATGACCAGATCCCAATTCCCTTTACCACCGGCTCCAACCACTCTTCATCTGATGCCTGGAGCTATATTGAGACTAGAATCCAGGGACTTGGTTGTAATTTTATGTTGATGGGAATCACCTCTTCCCAAACTGGTTATTTCCCAGCCTTGGGAATCTTAGTCTCAGGCCAGATCTTTGGCTTCAATTTTGCTTGGTCTGCCTTGGGGTGGGGAACAGGGAAGCTGCCCTGCTCCTGGGTTACAATAGATGCACAGACAATCCAAATACCCCAAAGCGTGCAGCCTTCACAGCCACAGGGTGTGAGAGAAATCACTCACGGTTTTTATGGATGGTGAATGGGAAAGTGATACTGATATACGTAAGAGCAGCCACTGCTGAGAATCCCATTTTCACTGTCAGATCTTTGTAGACATTTTGTGCTCTTAACCTAACTGTACATTCGAGGAAGCCCAATGCCAAAAGGAATTGGGGAAGGCATTCTGATGGGGTAGCAAGGGAGTATTGGTGAAATTATTAAGGCCACTCCACATAGTTAAAAGGATATTTATTTAATGGCGTAACTCACAAATTAAGGGATAGGTAGGTCGCAGGGTCTGGGGAAGGTGTATCACAATCCAGTGGTGTTCTCTGGAGCTCTGCTAGGTCCACCTCCACCGTTCAGGGTCCCGGCACAGAGAGAGCGCTCGCCCATCCAGCTCTCAGATCTCCAGGCACCTCCCTGGTCTCCAGGCGCCTCCCCTGGCCCCGCCTCATAGGCGTGACAGTTGCCAGAGTCTCAATGGGGGTTGGAACTTCCAGATCCAAGCTGGAATGGCTACCCACTACAAGGGAGGACTCATTCCTAAGCAAAACATGACTACACAAATCTTTGAGCCCATTGAAGACATTTCCAGATGAGGAATTTGACGATAATTAACACTAAGTCACAGCATTTTGTCAGACAATGTGAATCTAGGTCTCCTGTCCCCACAGCTCCCTAAGCAGTTTGTCTTCTTTCCAAAGGGAAATATATTATCTGTTGGGCAGCCAAGAAAGAATTCCACGGGCAAGTCCCTCTTACTCATTTCCCTGAACTGAGGTAGGAATAAACAGTGTAAGCCATTTTTGAAAGAAAGGAAACATGTTCCTCTAGTCCTGAAAGCCTAGGCTTGCTTTCAAAGGACTTCATTTTCTTTTTCTAGAAGCACTGCTCTCCATCAAGATCTCTCCTCCTCTTCCTCCCTCTCCCTCTCACCTCTTCCTTCTTCCCCTTCCTCCCCCTATCCATGGGACCCCAGCTGGCCTCCAACTCAATCTTCTTGCTTCAGCCTCTTAAGTGTGTTCCCGGCTGGAGAGCACACCTTTAATGCCAGGTTTGAGAAGGTATAGATCTCTGTCCATCTTATTCGATCAATCACTTCACTCAGTTTTCTAGTGTAGAATGTTAATATGCCAAGGAATAACTTTTAGTACATTCCACTGTTAGGATCCCATTTTTCAAGAATTTTTTTTTATTATTATAGTTACTATTGTTGTCTTTGTTATCATTGTTATTATTTACTCTTTCTCCTCAGACGTTGGTCTACTGATAAGTCAGGGTCACAGTAGCTTCTCCAGACATTCTTAGATTCTAGCATCTTCTCTTGCTCCCAGTCCATCATGTGCTGCTATTGACACCTACTTGAACTGTCCCATCACACTCCCCTCAGTTAAAAATCTCTCACCCACAATGGACCTGGAGAAATGTCTCAGGAATGAAGAACATGAATTGATCTTCTAGAGGATTATAGCTCAGTTCCAAGTATCCATGTCAAACGGCTCACAGCTGTCTACAACTGGAGCTACAGGGATCAGACTTCTGCTCTCACACCTACATGTTTGCCACACAGATATCTACATGTGCACATAATTAAATTTAATTAGTACCCCCAATCTAATGAATAAGCTCACAGAAGCATTATTTTTGGTCAGGTTCCTTTGGATTCTTGTGCTGTGTTTCACTTAGGTTTGACTAAGTAATAGGTTGGATAGGTTATGTAATTAAACAAATCTACAAACTTCTAGCTTGGCAGTTCTGAATATTTGTCTCTTCAAAAACCCTGTGCTTTATTTTATTCTAAGGAACTAATTCCTGAAGAATATAACTTTGTCTTCTCTGTGCACAACTAATTTTTACTCTGCCTGTCCTTCCCACTAAGATTATTATCTTTAAGTGCCGGAATTATGTCTAAGTCTCTATTTCTTTTAACTACACTCTTATTATTATAAATGAGTTGTATATCACAACATTATAAATCAGATATAGTAATGATAATAGGGATGTTGAATCCATCTTATGGACGGACTGTATTTTACACTTATTATTTACGTTAAACTACTATCCTGAGAGTAGAAGATTATTCCCACTTGTAGTCAAAAAGGCTGTAGCTCAGAAAGGATACCCTTGCTCCGGACCCACAGCTGAGGGAGAATGCCCACTAGGGCCCTGTTTGTGGTATTTTTGGATCTATGCTCTTTATTCAACAATACACTGCTTTGTAGTAGAGATTGCATTCATCTCCAGGAATGACACGTGCTCTTTTAGAGGCCAACATTTGCTCTTGAGGTTTGCCAAAGCAAAGCGCTGTGTAACCAAAGTCAGAGCAGGAACTGTCCAAGTAGGAGAATGGGATGAGGGACCCTGACTTTGGATTTGATCCCATCACGTGCAACATCAAATTTCTGTTGTCATCAACTATTGAGGTGATGCTAAGGGAAGAAATTGAAGAGTAGAAAGACTGCGGTCTCATTGCTTTAATTTTTCTTCCCCTAAAGAACAGTGTTTTCTAGTTTTCTGTTGTTGAGTAATACACCATCTTATTGACTACACAGCTTAAAACACCAACATGGATTTTACAGTTCTGGGTTCAAGTAGCTTGCCCTTGTTCAGGCCCCTTATGAGAAAAACTTTACACACACACACACACACACACACACACATTTGAGGGTTTCTCTGTGTCATGTCTTTTGGATGTCTGTCTCTGCTTTCTTTATATATCTTTCTAGTGCCCTTGCCTTCCTCATTCTCCTCATCATCTTCATGCTCATCCACATCCTGCTTCCCCTTCCTTTTATCTTCCCATTTCCTGTCTTTTCTTCCTCTTCCTTTCCTCTTTTCTTCTCTGTTGTGTTCACGCTCATGTGTGGGCATGTGTCTTCACAAGCACATGGAGAAGAGGTCAACCTCAGCTATTATTCCTCAGGAGCCCTTGACCGTTGAAAAAAATTACATTTATCTATTTGTAAGGCTTGGGGTGCATCTGGCACCCCGAGTACATGTGGAGGTGAGAAGACAACTTGTGAGAGTCAGTTCTCTCCTTCTACCATGTGTGTTTCTGGGATTGAATTCAGGTTGTTAGGCTTCGTGTTTGCCATCTGATCCCCAGACTCCACCTTGGGTTTTGAGGTAGGGTCTTTTACTAACCTGGAACTCACCAAGCAGGCTAGACTGACCAGCTAGGGAGCTCCAGGACTCTGTCTGTCTCCAACTCCCCAGCACGGGGATTACAAACTATCATCTTTTTACATGGGTTCTGGGGATTGACCTAGGATCCTCAGGCTATCGAGACAAGCACTTTACTGATGAACTGTACATCTCTTGCCTTTCCTCCTTTATTTTGAGACATGTTCTTACTCTTCCAGGCCAGCTTAGAACTCTTAACCTCCTGCCTTTGCCTCTATGGTACTGAAATTATAGGCACCACATCCAACTTTTTTTGATAAAGACATGGCAAATTCTGAAAGGCCAAGTGGGATCACTGCTATTAACACTTGCGATAACTATAGTGTGCTCTGCACATGTCACCCCTGAGCAAGTTCCTTGGCATTTGACTCTCTCTTTGCTAATTAGTGAGACATAAAGCTAGCCTGGATGGTCACTATTTTTAGCTTATACATTGGGTGACTTGTAAGAAAACCAGTTCCTCTGCCGCATGCCATGCATGTGGACTATTGTTGACCAATTCCCTGGAAAACACAATTGCAGTTACTACTGTAAACACCCTTCACAGTGACTCCTGCACGTCTTTGGTCCAAAGATAGTCTTTTCTCTAGCTGTTCCAACATGGGAACACCATGCTCTCCCTGAGCACTAGATTTCATGGTACCAGAAGGTGCCATGAAAGCTTCCAAAGGAGGGAAATGACCAGGAGCCTTACCCAGCTGTGATGTCTGTGGCACAACAGCCAGCAGGGCATGATAACCCTGAGGATGCTGCAGCGACACCCATACCTTGGCGGTAATGAACAGCTCTCTAATTGGACTTAAAGCCCATCAACAACAGGGAAACCATGCCTGCTACTGGAAACCTAGCCAACTCCCTCAGAGCTGGTGAAGTCATGGACCTTGGAGGACAACCTACAACCGTCACTTTAATAAGCCATCCTACTTCATAGGTATATTCTAAATATTTATCCTATACTACAGGTAAGTACAGTTCTCACCTCTCATCAAAGAAATTTCTTTTTGATACAGACAGAAACATTACAGAGAGTCACACCCAATCAAAATAGAGAGAACAGATATTTTGTGGTGGCCAGCTCAACTACATAATCTCTTAATAATTTAGACTGCATATGCACCTAGTGCATGTGAATTAACCAGAGCCAAGCATGACACATACCTGTCATCTCAGCACCTGGGAGGTAGAGGCAGAGGATCAGATGTTCAAGATTGTATTCAGCTATATAGTGAATTTAGGCCCAGACTGAGTACTTGAGTTCAATGAGACCTTGGTTCAGGAAACACACACATACACACTCATACAGGGTTCAGGGGGGCAGCTAGTGGGGAGAATAACAGTTGGTGCTTGTTGAACCTTGATTACTATTTGTCATTACTACTTAATTTTGTTTGGAAATCTACAAAACAGTGCCTAAACAAATGAAATGGTGGCATTGGCATACATACCCTAATTGGCTTGCTAATCCACTGGATCATACCCATGTACCCATGTTGCCTCTGGTATCAGAGCACATGCTCCCCGCTTTCAGGCTTGTTGAATTTTCATGGGGGTATTCTAAGTGCTTGCTCCAGAAAAGATGCTCATTTGTGCCAGGAATGAATATTCATAAGGAAGACCTGGCTGTCTCCCGGATCACACCTTATTTATTCAGTTCCATATTCTACAGGGAGCTTTCGGGACTATAGGAGGTGATGCTAGGGTTACAGTTACAGGTTACTGCAAATGGATACTTTCAGACCTTATTTCCAGAAGCAGGGCTTCAGAGAGCAACCTCCCAATGCAGATGACCTCGTGGTATGGTAACTCCTGTGTTTTCACAGCAGGGAGAGGTGGCCAACTCCTATGGAGTTAACTGGATACAACCAGGATACCTTCAGCTTTTAAAACCGAGAGTGACCCTAGAAATGTGATTTTATTTGATCTACTAAGCATCTTCCATTCTCCTGCAGCTGTAGGCATTTCCAGCATGTGGAAGGCGACCATTCCAGTTCTTTCTGCACAGCGGTCCTTGCTCTGCATAGCAGTGATATTTAATTCTCCCTTAGCATGGGGTAGCCCTGGCTGGCAGATGCAGGCAGTCATCTTAGGATGACTCTAGGCTAGCAGGTAATATGACTTCTGCCCTCCCAAGAAACAGCAGAAGAGAACTTATCACCATCCCAGGGCCATCTTGCCAGTGTTGTGTAGAGGAGATATTGTGAGCACAATTGCCATTTAAGGCCCCCTTTCCCCCCTGGACTCCGTGTTTTATAAAGGATTCACTTGCCAACTCAGTGATACACTAAGTAGTTTGGGTTGACATGTATAAATCCACTGTCAACAAACTCGGTAAATTTGGGAGTGGAGGTGCAGGCCTGTAATCCTTTCACTTAGGCAGGGGGATTGCATCCAGTTTGAGGCCAGCTTGGGGCACAAAAGCAAGGTTGTGTCTCAACAATGGAAAAATAAAATGAAAAGGGAGATGTTGGGAAGATGGAGTGCTTTGTCATGGGTGATACACATCATAACCATGCAATCATTTCCTTTCTTATGGGTTGTTGATAAAATTATGAGAGGTCCCAGGAAGAACTGATAAACACCAAGGCCATGCTTGTTAGCTTTGTCTTGTTATAATTCACTGGACTCCTTAGAGGGATGACCAAAGAATAACATGGCCCTTGGTTATCCTGTGTATCTTGTGTTTCTAAAAGTCAGTGTAACAAATTCATTGATAAAATCATTTGGGCCAAAATTACAGATTGGCATTTTTTTTATTGTATGTGTCTTAGGGTTATTATGGCTGTGATAAAATACCAGGAGAAAAGCAATTTGGGTAGGAAAGAATTTATTTGGCTTGCATATCCCAAGTCACAGTCCATTGAAGAAAGCCTAGAAAGGAACTCAAACTGGGCAGGAGCTGAAGCAGAGGCCATAGAAGAATGCTGCTTATTGTCTTGCCCCTCATGGCTTGCTCAGCCTTCTTTCATACAGAACCCAAGACCACAAGCCCAGGGGTGGCACCACCCACCATGGGCTGGGCCCTCCCGAGCCAATCACTAATTAATAAAATGCTCTATAGGCTTGCCTACAGCCTCATCTTGAGGTATTTTCTCAATTGAGGTTCTCCTCTTTCAGATGGTTTTGGCTTCTATCAAGTTGATATAAAACTAGTCAGCATAATAGGGTAACTAGATTTCATAGAGTTGAAAGATTTTATGCAGGCCAGTTGTGTAGAAAAGTCATCAACAGTTTTACCCAGAAATGGACCTTGAATTCTATAATACTGACCTGCCAGGTATGATGTGCTTACTAGTGTAATAGTGGCATGACTGTTATGGGAAGTAACTAACCACTTTCTGATCTGAGGCTTGCTCCACAGAAGGTAATTCATTCCTAGTACTGTAAACTTAGTAAAAAACCTATGGCAGGGGAATCATAGGCCATATTATCATTTTTGCTAAATGAACATGTTGTCAAACTACCTTTTACATATTGATGTTTATAACCACAGATTAGTGCAGCTCTCAGCCTTGGCTAGAAAATATTCTTTTTTATGTGGTAGACAGTGGCTAATGCAGAGACCCATAGCTGTTCAAAGCACTGAAAAAAAGTGATTATTGAATGTTCGGCTTTAATGGGGATATTTCTATAATCCTGCACGAGATGAGGTAGTCAAAATCCAAATGTAGATGGAGGAGGAGCTCATGAGTCCCTACCTCTAGTTGAAGAGCTATAACGGCTGCTGAAGGAAAAGGAATAATTTTTCAACAGTGGTGCAGCCTCTGATAGGTTGCTCATGCTTCTAGTAAAACACCACACAACCATGATCATGCAAACAGCTTTAATTAAACTATGGATCATTCAAATGAAAAAGATATGAAAGTAAGGAGAGGGTCTTGGGAAGATGGGGATGTTTTCCAGTCAACAATGAAATACTCTTGGCCTCTATTCCCTCCTCCCCACACACCATCATCTGAGCAGTCCACCACAGTGACCTCCTGAATGTCAGTTAGATGGCCTCACTCCTCTGCAGAAATGGGTGTTAAAAGGGGAGTGTCACTGTGGTGGACTGATCAGATGATGACTGGAATTAATGGCCCTATGGGGATCCAGGCCTCATAATTTACGAAGTCAGTTAGACATAGCAACAAACTTCCTTCTAAATTTCTGTGCTAGATGCCGTAGACAAAAGCTATTCTCAAACTTAATCAGAGAGACCTCTCTGCAATGAATGGCCATGAATACAGACTCAGAGCTACCCAAGAGGCTGAGAGTGACAGCTGAGGACTGAACCCTAAGTAAGGCATTTACACATGCCCACTAAGGCTCAGAGACAACTGTAGAAGAAGAAGCAGGAATCTTAAGAGTTGGCAGACAGAGAGAAAGGCTGTGAAATGCCATCCTTTAGATTCCACAGAACCAATGCAGCCATGAACTCACAACTGTAGTTACCTGTGCTGGGCCCACAGAAGATGGGACCTAGCAATACTCAGCCAGGGGCTGGGTCGGGGTTCACTGCTGAATCTTGGCTATTGATAGATTCTGGGAGAAGGTCATTATCTTCAGTTGTGTTCCCATGGATGAGTCCACCAGGTTCCAAGAGATAGCTCCAAAACCATGATCCATACAGATGGCCCTAGTTAGATTCAGTGGGCTACAATCAAAATGAATAGACATGAATGTGAGAAGGAGATTTTTTCAGGGAAGAAAAAGGGGAGAGAAGTGTGGTAGGAAGAAAGGAGAGGACAGGGTAAGAGTGGTCAGTCTGGAATGTGGACAAGTGAAATTTTCTTTTCTTTTTCTTTTTTGGTTTTTCAAGACAGAGTTTCTCTGTGTAATTTTGGTGCTGTCCTGGATCTCACTCTGTAGACCAGGTTGGCCTTGAACTCACAGAGATCCACCTGCCTCTGCCTCCTGAGTGCTGGGATTAATGAGTGAAATTTTCAAAGAACAAATTTCATTAACAGGAAAGCTCAGTTAGAATGTCAAATCTCCTGCAAACAAAACAATTAAATTTGAACCACATATTTTTAATAAGAAAAGTAAGTTTTATAAAAAGGCAAATAAGCTAAGAATCTTAAGAAATCCTTATTTGGATTAGAGCCCCAAATTTCCATAGAAAGCAAAGCTTTTACCAAATACAAGAAATGAAGGAAGGAAAGGAGGGAGGGAGGGAGGGAGGTTGGCTGTAGGTTAGAATGACAGGAGGGAGGGAAGAAAGGAAGGAAAGGAGGAAGGGACAGAGTATGGGAAGAAGAGGAAGAAGAAGGGGAGGAGCGGAGGAGGAGGAGGGGAGAAGGAGGAGGGGGAGGGGGAGGGGGAGGAAGAGAGGAACAGCAGCACACATACATGGTTTAGCTAGGCATTTTCCCCACAATGTGGTAACACTGGAATCTCTATTAACACACCTGAGGCCAAGCCAGGGTTTATCTGTAGGAAATGATTGGTGTAGAGAAGTTGACAAATGGCAACCAGTTCAGCACCCATTTCTTGTTCAATTTTCCTTAATGTCTTCTACTGAAGACGGTCTTCCATTTTATCATGGCTAGGTTGAAACATACTCAGACTACTTCCTCCTTCTCCTCCTCATCTTCTAGCCAGCAAGGTCTCGTTTTATTCTCTAACTTGCTGGTTTGGACATTTCCCCTCTACATGAGGAAGTTTCTCCAGTGGCTAAGGCTATGACCTTGGTACTTGGCTAGCCCTTACTTTTTCTTTCTGTGGATTCACTTGGCTTCTCTCCTCTCCTTTTCTCTCGGTTGAGGAAACTGACCTTTCATACCGCTCACTGTTGCCTTCACACTCTTCTTCCTGGTTCTATTCTTATTCAGACAAAATATCCCATTCATAGAGGAAATATTTAAACAAGATGACATGTCTCCAACTCCGTCCTTTTCTTATGTTTCTATAATTCCTACAGATGCCTGGACTGTTGGAAACAAAATACAGTTTCTAAGATGCGAGACACCTTTCAGTGTGGCTTACAAAGGAAAATCTACCCGATTGTTTCCTGCTGAGAAGACAGCTGGGTTCAGAGCAGGCCTCCGCTCCCAGGGAAAGAGTTCTTTTGAAAATTGTCCATAAATATCCAAGCAATACTCAAGCTCCAGCTGGCTAAGACAGCCCAGTGGCTAAGAGGTTGACTTGGAAACCAGAAGGCTGTGTTCAAAGCCCACTCGGCCACTTACCAGTGATTGACCCTTGGCTTGTCTCTCAGCCTTTCTGACTCTGTTTTCTAAACCGAAATGGTACAGTGATAGATTGTGTACCCTAATAAACTTACCTGAGGATCAGAGGAAAAAGCCAGCCACTAGATTAGACATAGAGGTCAGGTAGTGGTGGCACATGCCTTTAATCCCAGTATTGGGAAGCACATACACCTTTAAACCCAGGAAGTAATGTCAGGGCAGAGAAAGATATATAAGGCGTGAGAGTAAACAGGAAGTCTCACTCTTTGAGGCTGAGGATTTCGTAGAGGTAAGAACTTGTGGCTGGCTTGCTTCTCTGATCTTTCAGCTTTCACCCCAATATCTGGCTCTGGGTTTTTTATTAATAAGACCGTTTAGCAATTTGTGTTACAAAATACCAGGAGCAGTACCTATTTAATGGCGTTGTTTTGAAGATGGGGTTAGTCTACATGACTTACCTGAGCCAGGTATGCCTTGTAGGACATGCTCAGTGCTACCACAATTGGTTCACCTTGTGCCTGGGGACCGCTAAGGTTTTGCCATTGAGTTGTACTTCCAGTGCTTTTCCATTCTCACTATCCTACGTCATCCATCTTCCTTGTGCTGTCCCATGTGCGTCACCTCTTTTCTCCTTCTCGAGCTGTTACTGTGCTACCCACCCTTCCCCCTGCAGCTTCCATTATCCTAAGACTAGCAGACCTGATTTTCATCTGCTCTTCTGAATTCTCTCCACGTGTCATGTGCAGCCTGTTGGACCAGCCTGTATTCCAGCACCAGACACAGGTTCTACATTGCCACGCATTGCTCCATCCCCGCTAACACGTCCAATTCTGGGTGTCGGCTCCTCCCAGCCTGGGCTGTCACAAGGTGTTCAGTGACATCTGAGTCATAGTGTGATCCCTTCTCCCCTTCTGCCATTTCTTTCTCTATTTCAGTCCTTCTCTGAATCTTTGATTAATTAGTCAGTCAGAATCCATTTGATAGTACTTCCTTTTTCTTGTATTATTTACCCTTTCTTTTCTAATGAGTTATACATTTCTTAGAAGGTACAGACTTAAAATTTAGAATTAAACATAGACTTTAAAACAAAATTCTGTGTTCTCCAAATGCCTTGACTATTATGGATATTTGCAATAACAGTACATATTAATACCTTCCTATTCGAGACCAGTACACATTTTGGGTCAACATAGTATCTGAGTTTGGAATCAAGGACCCAGATTTTTCTTGTAAGCTTTAAGTGTGACTTGATGAATTTACTCATAGGATTTTGGTGTATCAAAGCTAAGGTTGTAATAATTCTCTCCTGAAGTAATCATACTTTGGATTTCTCCTTGCAAAAATTAAGCCAAAGAGCAAATGTTAAAAGGATCAGGCATCAGCGACTCAACACTCACAGCAGAAATGGCATTATTAAATCAAACTGAAGCGAATGGGAGCTCTTTATACTGAAAGAAAACGGTGCTGACAGTGACTTTGTCCTGTGGGACTCGCATGCGCATTCTGGAGAAAGGTCCATTTTCGCTGTTGACGTTAACAAGGAAAGGTGTTTAAATTATACAAGAGAATTTTAAAGATGGTCCTAGAGCCAAACATTAGCTGTCAGTGATGCTAATTACTCACGTGTTGCTGGTAGAGGGAAAAGAACTTAGTTACCACAGGAGACTTATCCTCCGAATCCCGCACTCTGCACTCGGGGCACTGTTATTCCTCCAGGGGCAAGGCAGGACAGATGCATCCCATTTTCTACTTCTTTTTGATCTTGTCACAGCTTTCTTATAATTTACCCAATATTTGAAGATGAGAAAACATTTTATATGAGATAAATGTACCTCTGGTCTGGCTTTTAGGAGTAATGAGTATACTTAGACTCCTTTAACTTCTGTGTGAGCTGCTCAGTCACCACAGGTAGACGGCATATATGGCTTTAGGGTTTAATATAGGACTAGTTATTACCTTATTACCAGTGCTTATCCTAAAGATGAATTTTCAGTTATCTTACAGTAATGACTTTTACTCCTAGGCATCTTCTCTTTCAAACTATCAACTCATCAGATGACCAATCAATAAAAGAGCCCCAGAGCTGCCTCAAGCGTGTGAGGATCAATGCAGAAAGTATGGTAGAGCTGAGGGAATCCTGAGTGAATGTGGAAGGAAGAGATGAAGCCGTGAGTGACTGTGTATTATTGACAAGGACCAATGCCTCAGACCCTTGGGAATTGGCAAAGCCTCCTTCCAGATGAGGCTCAAAGGCATGGATGGCACAGCCTTCCTCTGGTCCAACTACAGGTGCTTACAATGAATTGATCAGTGTGTGCAAAAATTAGCAACTGCAGCTTCCTCCTCCAGGATGACTGCAGCCTGAGACTGCTCCCCTACCGAGACCCCCTTCTGAGACTAGCTAACCCTCTTCTAGTGCTGTACCTGATAAACATGGGGGGGGAGGGGGGGTTCCAACTTGGTGCCTTACTTGGTGCTCCTCTATCAGAGCAAGCATGACCCACCTGACCCACATTTTCCAGATGTGTCTGTCCTTTCTTCATCTTTTGTCATCCCAGTCAAGTTTCCAGGCTCAAGCAGGACAGGGTATGACAAGTAAATACAGAGACATAAAAGAGGGTATTGAGATGAACTGGGCTACAGTGTCCCAGAGCACGGCAATGCAGAAGTCCTAATCCAAGCCCGCATTTCATGGATTCCTCAGTTTGGCTTTGGACAGCTTTCCCAACTCTCCCCTGAGAATGCTATTTTTACTGGGCTGTTGGACCAAAGTTATGACATAAACCATGTTTGAGACTGGTTACTTCAAGTAACAGGTAAATTTGCTCAAGTTTCCATGGTGAAGAAGGGTTGGGTGAAAACATGTAGTCTTTGTGTGTGTGTGTGTGTGTGTGTGTGTGTGTGTGTGTGTGTGTGTGTGTGTTGGTTCATACTAAAGTTTGTCAGTTTGTAATTCAGTTTTAATTAATAACATTATTTTTATCCCACAGAGTAAAGAGGACAGCATGATTCTCAATGGATACTTGGTAGAGCTAAAACAATGAATGCTTCTAATAAAACAATTTGTTTTTAATAATTCTCTCTGACATCTGAATTTTAATTATAGAAAAAAAGAAAATGTAAAAGCCACAAATATCATTATAGTGTATCAGAAAAGGCAGGCCAGTGTGATAAAGAATTTTAATTTAAGGGCTGGAGAGTGGTTAAGAACACTGACTGCCTTTCAGAGGACCCCGGTTCAATTCCCAGCATCCACAAGGCAGTTCATACCTGTCTGTAATTCCTAGATCTAACACCCTCACAAAGATATACATGCAGGCAAAACACCAATGCACACAAACTAAAAATAAATAAATTTTAAAAATTTTAATTTAATTCCATTTCAACCAGATCACCTATTCCAGAAAACAGAGTGCTGAAACATTGTTGACCAAGAAACTACTTAAAGGTTAAGAGAACCAGACATGGTGCCTCATACCTGTAATTCCAGCATATGGGAGGCTAAGGCAGGGGTTTGCCATGAGTGAGGCCAAGCATGACTACAATGTAGGTTCTAGGGTCTCTCTCCCTGTTTTTTTTTTTTTTTCTCCCAAAACCAGTATTTCTCTATGTAGCTCTGGTTGTCCTGGAACTCACTATGTATCCAGGCTGGCCTTGAACTCATAGATCCCTCCTTCTGCTTAATGAGTGCTGGAATTAGAGGCATGCGCCACTGCCACCTGGCCTGGTTCCAGGCTCTCAAAACACAACAGGATAACAAAACAAAATTCAGAGAAAGCAAATAGCAAAAACTGAGAGACTTCTATGGAGGGGTAGTTTGAATGAGGATGTCAAGCCCAATAGACAATGTACTTCTGTCTAAAACAGTGTTTGGGAAGGACCTACTAGAGTCTTGCGGGAGCCAGAATGTCCTTCCTAGGAAAAAAAGAGGAGGCACTTTAAGCCATTCTTTTTTAAGGTCCATTCTCCTCTAAATGCCCTTACCAAAAAAAAAAAAAAAAATCAGTTCATTCAAGAATTAGGCTTCCTCCTCCTGTCTTAGTCCATTTTCCTGTATCCAAACAAAATACCCAAGGCTGGGTATTTTTAAAGAGCTGTTTTTGTTTTCAGCTCACAGTTTTAGTAGGTTTAAACAAAGTGGCACTGGTTTTCTGGTAATGGCCTTCTGACTGCATCAAAACAACTTGACAGGAAAATGAAGGAGACATGGCTATGAGAAGAAGGGATCCCAAGACAAGGCTAAGAAAGCAGAGAGATCCAGCGGCCAGCTTGCTCTTTGTGGGCCAATCTAACCTCTCAGAAACACATTGGGGTTGCACCAAAACGTTACTTGTCCTTTCCAAGGGCAGCACACCTGGTAGCCTAATTACCCTCTACTAGACCCCACCTCTTAAAAGCCCTGTCACCTCTCGACATCACCGCACTGGGGCTCACTGTGCTCGAGCACTTGAAACTGTCAGGGATACAATCAAACCATTTTGAAACCATGGCACTCACTACTGTGTTGGCAAGGCTTCAGGCCGCTCCCACAGTCTATTTGCTTGTCAGAAATGCCTTCAATGACTTGGAAAATCCTTTAATTCTATTGTTAGAAATTAAAGGGAGATGCCTGATTGAGAACATATTTTGACATTCCACACTGAAGTAGAATGAATCTGTGAATAAACAAATGAATGAAATAATGCGCTGACATAATTGATGTCTGTTTTTTTTCCTTCCTATTTTGATCTCAGCAGTAGTTAAGCCAAAGTAGAGGAAGAATAAAAGGTTTTCACAGCCGTGAGGCTGGAAAGCCGGGCAGTCGCCTGACTGGTTGCTCTTATTACTACTACTATTACTGCTTTGGTTTTTTGAGACAGGATTTCTCTGTGTAACAATCCTAGCTGTCCTGGAACTCACTTTGTAGACCACGCTGTCATCAAACTGACAGAGATCTGCCTGCCTCTGCCTCCCAAGGGCTGGGATTATCGACGTGCGTTACCACCACCCTGTTAGTTACTCTTTTTCCATGTGAGATTGTGGTGAAGATTATTTCTGCCTTGCTCAGCACATGTAGAGATCACAGTGGGAAATTCTCCACTGCACTCGAACACCCACATTCACAGGGTCTGGGAAGCACTGTTTCCTGTAGCTAATCCACTATGAAGGGTTTCAACTCCACAGAATTCATTACTGAATCTACCACCACTCATGGGTTTCTTTATTTTGTCTTCCAGGCTTCCTTCTCTACAAGGCAGAGAATTGTTATGTGATTTGAGCAAGTTAGGGATGAGGACCCTTAACACAGCTAGTTCGGGGAAGCTTGGGACAAAGTCCTGGTCTGTAGATTCTCCATACATCCTTGGTTCCCTGCGTCTCGCTGTTTTTTGACTGCTGTTAGCTTAGTTAATTGTTTTGTGTGTGCATTAGTTAATTGTTTGTGTGTCAGTGAATGTTTGGGCACATGTATGTAGAGGCCAAGCAGATAGCCTTAGGTCTCACTCCTCAGGGACCATCCACCTTTTTTAATTGAGTCAGGAACTCTCCCTGGCCTCTGGCTATCCTGATTAGGCAAGTCTAGTTGGTTATCAAGCTCCAGGGATTCACATGGCTCATCATCCTCCCTCCTGCTGGGATTATAATGCACCTGGTTTGGTTTTCTTTTGCTTTAATGTAGGTGCTGGGGATTGAATTCAGGTTTTTGGTATTGTAAGGCAAGCAGTTTACTGACGGAACCATCTTCCCACCGGATTTGAGTAGTGCTCCCCGAGTACCTGTGCTTTCTCTATGAGCTGCAGACAAATGTGCTGTCCTGCTTGAGTGTGCCTCGCTTTGAGTTCGGAACTGTCTAAGCTGTCGCTACACTGATGGTGCCTCCGTTTGGTTCCAGGAACACTTACTTAGTCTGCCTTTCCCATGACTCCATGACATTCCTTGTTCTAAATCATGAGGTAATATTAGTGATAATAGTATCTTTTAGTTTAGCTTCATTATGGGAGAGACTGGACAATTATTCACAATCACACAATCCAAGGGAAAAAAATTACTAGGATGTTTGCATCAAAGTTAAGTACGGGATTGGGGATGTTCCTCCTCCTCCTCCTCCTCCTTCTTCTTCTCCTTCCTCCTCCTCTTCATATTTGTAAGTGTGTCATTCAAGGGGGACAATATGAACCTGATAATTGTCTGGTTAGTCACATTCATGAAAAATAGAGAGAACAAATGCGTTCTACTTTACTTTTAAAATCATCATCAGCCGTGGGCAGGAGTGTGTGACATTGTGGCTGGCCTCGGTGGAGGTGGGCAAATAGTGCCCATGCTGCCTCTTACCCACCTTAATGGAGCAGACTGTTAGGTTTAATGCTAAGATTTGTCTGATCTTTTGACATCCATCCTTACTCAAAGGTGATTCTATTGAGCTGGGGCTCTGTCCTGTTGCTAGTCCCCACACATGTCTTCCCTGTCCACAGCTTTCCATGGTACATGTGTTTCCAGACACAGAAAAGATTAACAAAGACCCCATAACCTGCTTCCAGTCTGTATAGGAAAGTCTGGTGAGCTTTCTGAGCCAGTAAGCACACCGGGGATACTCATAGCAGCGTTCTGAGGAAGCCTTAGTTCTCAAATTGGCATACACACATTCATACTTTCTGTGGGAGAAATAGACTCAGGATAATGCAGTGAATGGTGCTGAGTTATAAGCAAGGTGTGCCACACTTTTTGTGAATCATAAAATTTACTAATTCATGTCAATAAAATGATATGGACAATTTGATAAACATGAGTAAACCAAGTGGCCATTGGAAGACCTTCAAGTTTGAGGTGACCCTAAAGGCCAATGAAGAAATTTCAAATACAGAGTCTCCTAAGAGCTATTGGAGGAAATTTGGTTTAACTAATGATGAAGTTTTGGTCATACAGATCAAAACTTGAGGATAACTGGATCATGGGTGTGTTCTTTATTCTAGCTCATGGGGGACCTTGGAGGATGCTATTAGGAAGTCTTCCTTACCTGATCCATGGCTTTTTGAAGAGATTTGATACATCTAATTATTCTTTTCTTCTGGCCTATACTGGGGATCAAATCCAGGCTTCCTTAACATGAAGTGAGCACTCTGCCACTGAGCTCCATTTCTATCCAAGATGATAGGTTTTACACGTCTTTAAAAGTTCTCAAGGGCATTTTCAAGCTTCAGATCTGCCATCTGAATTGTTCTGTGTGTCCCATCTGCTTCTTCTTGCAAGGCAGGAATTCTGTGGTGTGTGTGTGTGTGTGTGTGTGTGTGTGTGTGTGTGTGTGTGTGTGTGTAGTGTGTCCAGGTACAACACAGACTCTCACAAGCGGCTTCTGCTTCCACCTTGTATAGGGAACTGCTGGGATTTTCCAGGTGAGCCAGTGAGCACAGCAAGGGACATTCACAGAATGCTCTAAGAAAGCCTTTGTTTTCAAGTTGGCTGCTTCATTGTGGAGGAATGTTGATGTGTGACACGAGGTCTTCCGATTCATTTCTTTAATGACAACGGCCTTAAAAAACTAGGTAATGGAAAAAACACAGTCAATGAAGAAAGAAATCAAATTTCTGTCAAGATAAGCTAGATGATTTGAAATTAATTCATTTTTCTGTCTCTCGGGACTTCATGTTGATAAAAATATGGAGTATATAAATAAAAAGAAAAGCAAAAAAATTCATATGCCATTTTTTTTCATTGAAGGATCATATCAATTAACCAATTTGTTGACTGTTTTTTGACTCCTTAGCTTTTGTTATTGTTTAAAAACCTTGTGTTTTGCATAAACATATCAGCTTTTAATGAAAGGTGATCATCCTCAGATTAAGCACATTGGACATGCTCAAACTCATAGCCTTTTGAACGTACAAGAATGAATTTGGGAAAACAGAATTCCTCTCCCCACATCAATCTCAAAGGACCACTGATACACAGAAACATTTCAGTTTCAAGTACCTTCTTTCAGAGCTATCATATAGGAACTAAAAGCCCTCTATAGAACACAAATTACAACAATGTTAAACAGGATGGTTATTGCAACAGGAACCAACGCATTGACTAATCACTCACCAAAAACCATGAGAGATAGGTATCGTCTATTTGATCTGAACAGCTGAGTTCGGAGAGATTAGGAAATGTCTCTGTTGTGTATGTGTGTGTATTCATATGTGTGTGAGTGCATGTATATGTGAGCATATGTACACACATGTGTCCATGTAGAGGCTGGAGACTGATGTCAGATGTCTTCTTCAGTTGCTCTCTACCTTATAGACTGACACAAGATATCTTGCTGAATCTGGGGCTAGTCTGGCTGGCTAGCTTGGTCCAGGGATCCCCTGTCTCTACTTCCTGAGCATTGGAATCACACCCTCATCCTGCTTTCTATGTGGGTTCTGGGTATCTGAACTCTGGTCCTTACAATTTCTTGTGTGGCAAGTGTCCTACTTTCTGAGCTATCTCTGCAGCCTACTTAAGAAACTTCTGTTGGAGATGGCTGTCTGTGAAGTCCTTGCCGTGTAAGTACGAGGACAAGAATTTGCTCTCCAGAACTCAAGTTAAAAAAGAAATGAAGCCAGGCATGTTGTCACATTGGTCATCTTGCGGCTAGGGAGGAAGAGATAAGAGCATCCTCGATGCTTGCTGGCCAGCTAGCCTACTTGAATTTGCGTCCTCACAGGCAATGGCAGACTTTGTCTAAAAAGAAAACAAAAACAAAGAACTAAGGTGGAAAGCTCCCAAGTGATGACACCTGATGCTGACCTCTAGTCTCTGCAGCCACACCAGCCCCTCCTGCATATACACATAAAAAAAAGAAAGAAAGAAAAGAAAAAAGAAGACGGGAATGTAGAAGAGAAAACGGAGAAAAATAAATTTCTGCAAAGCCATGTAAGAAGTGATTAGCAGATTTAGGTTGTCTGACCCTAGAGAGTCAACACCCCTTAAAAACTATGGTCAGTTGCTCTTTGGATGGCTTCAAATCCTATACTCTTAGAGAACATCCCAAACAAACTTTTCTACTTCCGTGTGGAGGGGGATCCTGATGTACCAAAGTTTTTAGCATCACCCAGGTATATACATATGATGACAGAAATTCTTCATATTCAGTCTGCTTTATTTCAGCAAAAGGGGAAAATTATCCTTAAACTTCAGTACATATGTTATACTTGAATAAAATAAATTACTTCATCTTTTTATTCTGTTCAGTTATTTTCATCTATCAACTTCCATGAGTCTCTACCCTTAACTCTAATTCTTGAGGCAATTTGGCTTTTTTCCTCAAAATGCTATCACGAGAAAGTCAGCAAGTGCATGTAGAGATTCATGACCCTGAGCCTAGCCTTCAAGAAGGAAGTTCCTCCCTGGTTAATTTTTCTGCTATGGACTCTTTCATGCTTCAGAGAAAACAAGAAAAGAAAAGGAAAGACAATTTTCTCAAGGGTTTCCCCAACAATTTATTTAGAATATTCCCCCCCTCAGGGACTAGTTCCTATTTCAACATCTTTCCACTTCACCACAGTTCCATTTTTTACTTAATCCCTATA
The DNA here is from genome assembly GCF_049852395.1 of Peromyscus maniculatus bairdii. Taxonomy (NCBI): domain Eukaryota; kingdom Metazoa; phylum Chordata; class Mammalia; order Rodentia; family Cricetidae; genus Peromyscus; species Peromyscus maniculatus. Next base: position 85,370,751 of record NC_134856.1, on the reverse strand, counting down.
TAAATAGGCGTTCCAAGTCCTATACATCTCAAAGCAGGTAATTATCTCTCTGACTCATCCCCCACACACTTGCCGAGCATCATTCTAGGCAATGAAAATAGTGATCAACAATCCAGCTCAAGTCCTGAGGGACAGCTGCATCTAGTGGGAGAGCGAGCGAGCTGAGGACAGAATTACCCAGCCGCATCACAGGACGCCCACTGCTCTAAGCATGATACAGAGGGATCCCAGAAGATGCGCTCTCAAACGTGGGAGGTGCCAGATGCTGCTTTCTGTGGGTGAAAAAAAAAATCTAGCACATACGTTTTCCTCAGCACATGACTTTCACTTCTATTGAAATCTTTTCTCCTGAGCTCTGTAACCTCGACGACAATAGCATACATGCAATGAGAAATGCAGAAGGGATTGAGTCCCGTGCTCCAGAAAAAGCAATTCAGCTTCTTTTGAAAATGATGAAAAGAAATGCATCCCTAAACTCAGCAGAACACATTTTGTAAATAGGAACAGCCATCTTCAACCCTGGGTGATTCAGTATCAAAAAGAAACACAACTCCTACAAATATCTGACACCACAAGGAGGGAGAAGTTTGCCCCAGCTGGCATAACTTGACAGGTTCAAGTTGAAAAACGAAGACACAGATACATAACCCTTAGAGGTGTGACGTGGTGACCTTCTCCTTAGGCACTGGGCCACATTGTAATTTCACACTGCTAGGAATGCAACCATCTCCAGTGGAGACTTTTTTTTTTGCAGAAACCCAGTGGAAACTGCCATTCTGGAAACTTCCTCATCACAGGAGAAGCAGTCCAGAGCGTTTCCGTGTAACGCCAGTGAACTGTAAAATTAGTTCCAAATGATGAATGCATTCTGTTACCCCCTATAAATGTTCAAAACACAAAGTGTTCAAATTGTGTCCTTCATGACATTATGTATGCTTAGTGGGTTTCAACTGTCTTTTACTGAGTTTGGATGTCCAGTCAAGCGAGGGAGCAGTGACTTTAATTTTTTTTAAATCTTTACCTACTGTATTTGGGGGATGTTTTGCTTTGCCAGGGCTCAATTATTCCTCAGCATCACCCTATCCTGATTCCTGCTTGCCTGAACATCACTGGACTGGGAAGCTTTGGAAGTTAACAAGTGTCACAGGATTTGGGTCAGCAGAACTGGTCACATGGTAGATCCAGGAGAAATGGGTGTCAATTCCAGTTGGCTTCCATGGGTGTTCTTGACTCCAACCCAGGAGTGAAATGCATTTGGCAATTTACTTGCTAGGTTTAGTCATCTGAAATTAACTCTGGCCTACTTAACTTCTTGTCCTCAACTTTAAGACAGGACATTTCTAAATGGTTTTGAGACAAGCGTTGGGTAGGCAGAAAAGCGTCAGTATGATTTGGGGAAGCAGAGTGGTCAGTAGAGGTGATTTAAGAAGTAATGAGGAAAGAAGGGCAGAAATGGTTACAGAACTAGCTGGAGATGTGAACTGTAAAATAAGATTCAAAAAATGGGTTAAACTGATGGATGATGTGTCTTGAGAAAATGTTTAGTTTAGAAAATAGGGAGCCATGATTAGTGGGTTATCACTAGGAAAGCGACAAAGTAAGAGAGAAGCTCATGTAAAGTTAGTGCCTGGGGTTGGATGTAGATCAGTGCTTAAGCATTTGCCTGCTGTGCAGAAGGGCCTGGGTTCAAAACCTGGTACTTCAAAATCAACCAACTAACTAACCAACTGACCACCACCACTCCCAACAAAACCACGGTCTTACAAGCTTCGTGCACTGGTGATATGTAACAGCTACGATAAAGGTCAGTGAGGGAGGCCAGAAGAAGAGTATTCACTAACACTTCTTTGGAAAAGAAGGGCCTCATGCAGTGCACTCTGTGGAGATGGAAGGAAAGGGTAGACAGCAGGCTGTGTTGGTTATGTTTATGTCAACTGATCCAAGCCAGCATCATTTGGGAAGAGGGACTCCCAATTGAGAAAATGCTTCAGTAAAATGGGCCCATGGTGCATTTTCTTGACAAATGATTGATGCAGGAGGGCCCAGCCTACCGTGGGTGGCATCACTCTTGCGCAGTTGGTCCTGAAGTATAAAAGAAAGCCCACTGAGCAAGCCAGTAGGAGCAAGCCAGTAGGTAGGCATTCTCTATGGCTGCTGCTTCAGTTTTTGGCTCCAGGTTCCTGCCTCAAGTCTCCACCTTACCCCCAACCCCTACCCCTGCCTCCTCACCTTTCTTTAATGATGGCCTGCGACGCAGAAATATAAGATGAAATGAACCCGTTCCTTCCCAAATTGCTTTTGGCCACGCTGTTTTTTGAGACAAGGTCTCTCTCTCTCTCACTTTCACCAATCTTAAATAAGCTACCCTGGCTGGCCAATGTCCCAGACATCGTCCTGTCTCTGCCTCCCCAGCACTGAGTTTGAAAGTGTGAGATAGACAGAGTGGATTCTGGGTATTGGATTCAGGTCCCTTGGCTTGAGCAGCAAACGCTTTGCTAACTGAGCCATCATCCCCGCTCCTAAATTCTTACTGTCGCTCTTCTCCTTTGTTTTCCCTGGATCTGGTCTCGCCTACAGCTGCGTCATATACTAACATCTGGAACTGAGGTGACTGAAAAAGCAAGCGCTCCCCTGCCTGGAGTGCGTGCCCCTGGCAGGAAGGCTCTGTTGCTTCTTACAATTCCTTTAAGTCACAGCTGGTCTGTAGAATCTCCCCACCTCCATCTTCACTTCCTTCCCTCAAGGAACAGGTGGAGTTCCCACCTGTTTCAGTCACGTGGAGGACAGCAGGAGGACCTGGCTCTTCTTCCCCACCAGACTGGCGGTCCCTTGAGAGCAAAGGTGAAGTATGGCCAGCTTTAAATCTTCATCCGGCAAAATGCCCTCGACATGGAAGATACTCCCTGAACTGGTTGTTGAAAGGATTGCTTGGTTCTGCTGTGTGATCTATAGCAGATTTTTGGGGGGAGTCTCTTTGAAATTAGTTTCTTTATCTGTAATGTGGGGATATACATCATGCCACACCATGGGGAGGCTTTCAAGAGATAACGTGCGTGGATTAATTAGCACAGTTTGGTATATAAGAAGCATTTGATTAGTGATTGCTGGGTATTAAACAGGCTGAAAGAAGCCAAGGGCGTCAGGTTTATTTAGCCACAGAGCAGGGGGAATGAGCAAGAAGTTCTAGGCAGAGATTGGATGATGCAATACATGGCTTTTAGTGAATGCTCAAGAAATGCCCTCTTGGTAATTTCAGTGGAGAAGGTAGTGGACGAGAACACAGGCTCTGCAAAAAGCTGGACCAGCTCTCCAGGTGAGATTGTAGAGTGTGCAAAGGTCTTGGGGTGAAGATGCCGTTGATATTAAGTAAAAGGAGCAAAGATCAATAAAAACAATATGTCATTGTGGACCAGTGAGATGGCTCAGTGTGTAAAGGTGCTTGTTGTTAGGCTTAGTGACCTGAGTTGTCCCCAGAACCCCGAGGTGGAAGGAGAGAACAGACTCCCATTCCTTGTTTTTCTCTTGACCACCACACAACTGCTATGATGTGACCCTCCTCTCCAAGGGATAAATAAATGAATGTAATCACTATATTTAAAAACGTCCTTGGAGCATCTGAGCAAAGAAGAACTATTGAAAGTGGATGGTCCTCCAAGCAACCCTTCTATACATTCAACTGTAAGAATTATTTTCTCTTTCATGTTGTGACACTTTGACACTATTGAAAGTGATAGTGATCTGAGATACATGTGAGGGTAGTCTGACCACACCGTCTGTCCCACATTGACAGCCAGAACTGATTTTGTTCAGCTCTGCATGTGTGTTTCCTTCTTCTCTTTTGATACTTGTATTCCTCCAGAAACCATGTCCTAGCTTAAGGGCCAAAGCCTCACTGAATTAAAAAAAAATTACAAAAGACCATATTTGAATCAACATGTTGGAGGACAGTTTTTTCCCCCAAGCTCCAATTTGGAAGTAAGTTTCACTTATCCCAGGGAGTTAATAGAGCAGGTGTCACCCTGTCCATGTCACAAGTGAGGTCACAGAGACACATATTTCCTACTTCCTCCAAGACAATCCAGGTGTAGATGCTTTTCATTAGCAATTCACTGATTAGTGGCTTGAAGGCATAGACAAGACCATTGACACTTTCGTCACAGGCTTTATAATTTAAAGGCTACTATTCCTCACCACTTCATCCCTCATCTCCATCCCCAACCAAAAAACAGTTCCAACTTTATCAGTGTGACTGTGACTATTGGAATATTGTTTCCTTTGGAATCTTTTTCAGATGTGTTACCACATTCTAATTTGAAGACAATTTATGGTGAATTTGAGATAAGTTTCAGAAAATGTTGTGATGATGTTGGGTGAGGTGGCTTATAGCCTTAATCCCAGCACTCACTAGACAGAGGCAGGAGAATCTCTGTGAGTTTGAGGGTAGCCTGATCTACACAGTGAGTTCCATTCCAACAAGTGCTACATAAGGAGACCCTATCTCAAAAAACAAAACAAAAAGAAAAGAAACAACCCCACAATGTAGTGACATGAAATGTGTATTGTCAATGAAAATTATGTTAAAATGTACATACCACCGTGTTTTGTCTTAGCCATTTCTTCTGTACAAAACTATTGCAGTTCAGTTTTTATGAATGTTTCAGAGATAGTATTTTAAAGCCCAGTCATTTGTCTCCAGATGGATCATAAACAAATGCCATTTCACTCACCATAGATGTAGTAAGAACTCCAGTACTAGACGGATGGCACCAATGTCATGTTTCTTGAGACGTCGCCTGCCTAGTCTTAGAGATCCAGAGATTCCATGAACTTCACCAACTGTAGATTGAAAGTAGTGGAAAAGTTGCAAATTTATTGAACATGTAGAACTTTTATTGCTGTTGTTATTCCTAATGAATTAATGTAGGATTAGAACAGTTTGCAAGTTGGATGTGGTGACGCTTGCCTGGAAACTCAGCATTTGGGAAGCCAGGAGGATCAAAAGAGTTCAAGGCCAGCCTCAGCTAAAAAGGAAGTTTGGAGGCTAACCTAGGCTATAGGAGACCTGTAAAGCAACAAGAAGAAAACAACAACAACAAAGTGGAATTTGCATAGCAACCCCAGTGTGTTGGCGATCATAAGTCCCTTTTGTAGAGGATTGAAAGTATATAGGAAGATACGCATATTTGATATGCACATCACTGTTTTATATAGAGCACAGGTTTCAGTGGCCATCCCACAAAGGTTCCTGAAACCAGCTTTCTACAGATACTGAGCAAGATCCCAGTTTGGAAAATTTCCCACCCCTCAAAGAAATGAATGTCTTGCAGCCAGTAGAGAAGTAGGAAAGAAACTGGACTGAGGTTTGTCTGCACTGCTGGCCCAGCCCACAAAGCAAGGGCCACGTTAGGCATTCCTGAAATGACCACATCGTGGACAGTGGTAACAGGCTTTCCTGACTTTCTTTAAAACAGAAGCCACTCAATGTGGGTATGGTGGCACACACACTGGTAATCCTAACACTCAGGAAGCAGACAGGGGGATTGCAAACTCATGACCTCCTTGGACAACCTTGGGAGCTGCTATTTGAAACAAAAGAGACAAAAGGCACTGAGAGCATGGCTTAGTGGCTGAGCACTTACCAGGTGTGGGGACCTGGGTCTGAAAAATCAGATTTCTACATTTCTTGTGACAGGTATCTAACTTATAAGTTGGGCTATTTTCTAACTTATTGAATATCATTTAAAAAAATCCTAAATCAATCTTTGTGTTCTAGACTTACAAGGTAAGGCCAAAGAAAAATCAATAATAATAATTAAAAAGCAAGGGAGCACAGGCCCATCATCCTGGCTAGTCAGGAGGCTGAGGGAGAAGGTTCACAATTTTAAGGTCTTTTCAAGGGATAGAGTGAGTTCCAGGCCAGCCTGGGAAGCATGAGAAGCATGGGCAGCTTAGTGAGACTCAGTCTCAAACAAAGTGAAAAGAAGGTTGAGGATATAACTCGCTGGTGGAGTGTTGGCCTCTGGTGTGCAGGAGGCTTCAGGTTCAATCCCTGGTATTGAAAAAACAAATTCAATAGTTTTCTATACAGTTATATCTATAGCATATTTGATGTTAATAGGATCATTAGCTATCTCTAGGATTCCAGTTCTTCAGGTGATAATCATTCTGAAATTGCCTATGCTCATTTCTCTCTGTTCACCTGCCAAGAAGTTCTGTCACCTAAACAATTGTCCCGGGGCCAAACTTCCCACCTGGGAAGGAAAAGTACAGAGGCTTCATGCTGTCATTATCTCCAGGAAAAGCCATCCGTAAGTTCTAAAGCCAATAATCCCTCCGACAGTCCCTCCCTCTCCAAACTGTCCCCATGCAGACACTCCCTGAATTAATGGGGAGGCAAAACAAAACATCATTTCACAAGTGTAGCAATAACAGAGCATGTGTTCATGTATAGAAGTGAAGAGCTTTCCTTACAAGAAAGAGAACTGGAGCTTCCTGAGAGAAACGATTCAGAATCCCCCCACCAGAACATATTTGCCTGAATTAATGTCTATGGTTGTCCATCATTGAGTAAATGAACATTTGATCTTCTCTGGCCAGACTGTATGATCTTCTGCAGGTTTCTGTGGCTATGAGATGTACAGGTAGTGTGGAGTGAGGAAAAGTTACCATTTGAGTAGCTAACATTTGTATTAAGATTGCCTGGGCATGTAGCTTGTCCCACAATTTATTGTCATGTGATCTTGGACAAACTTTGGAATATCTGTTTCTCAATTCTACACCTAAAAGACAAAAGTGAAAAAAATCCCTGCCTTTGAAATATGCCTAGTTAAACAGTGTGCAGCAGATATTTGTCTATCTGTATTGCTCTGATCTTCTTGTTGTGTAAAACACTGGGCAATCAATTAGCGACCTCAGTGAAAATGTAGTTAGAGGCATATTCAGGTTTAAAGAAATTGCTTCAGAAGTCCTAACCAGGGGGTTCTGATGCAGGAGAATGAACCATGAACATGTTATTTACGAAAGTCTGGAGACACAGTTTGAGTATCTACCAGACTAAAGTTCATGAAAGGAAAGCTGTACTTAATCTCTCTGATGATAGAAAAGAGAAAAAAATAACAAATGAAAGAATTATTTCATTAGTGTAAGGAAAAGAAAAGGACAGCTAAATGGATTCAAGTAAAATAACAAAAGGCAATTAAATAGTATCTACTATCACATGTCACATGAATATATAACATTTGTTGTCTATTGTATTTTGTTATATTTATATATGTTATGACTGTATTTGATCTATGTAATAAAAATGAACTGTGTATTTATTGTGTCTATATATTACTATTCTCTTAAACACAAATATTCTAGAAGGTTTGTATTTGATAATCAGTATTACCTCCCCTGGAGCCAGTGTGGCAGCTTATGTAAGTGACAGTTCAAGTGTGACTGAATACAGAGAGGGCCTCCTGAGTGTTTCAGGTGCCTGAAGGACTGCTCCAGAAGATGCTGTTGTTTAAAGATCAGGAACAAGAAGGTGTCAGAGAAGTTCTCCAGAGCTCAGCTGGCTTTAGCACTGGTACTAAAGGGCAGAACGCCACCTACCGAACCTTGCTTTACGTTTTTGAACCTATCTCTTCATCATGGTGAAGCTAATGATCATAATAAACTTAATAAGATGTAACACTTTATAATCATTAATTAGTTAATCTGCAGAACATCTTTGTGAAGTAGGAAAAGGTCACTGCCCCTGTTATTATTTATTACTCATGGGATCTAGAGATAAAGCCGTTGAGACGTAGGCCGTGTACTACACAGTGTTAATGCTCAGCTTCCTTGTATGACTCAGGAGAAAATAAAGAGACAATAAAGGTTGGAGTTCAGACTCAGGGATGAAGTTTTCCAGAGCCTCGAAACATTCCTATTCCCTGGTTCTATCTGCCTCAGGGACCTGTGGATATAGGAGCCTCAGTGTTTCGCATCAATTCCCCAGCAAGAGTGAAATCCAAGACACAATGAATACCTTAACATGGCTTTTGCACATATCTTCCTCCTAGCTCTGTGAACACTGTCTACTTCCCTTCTTCCTTTTCTTGAACGTAAAAAGAACTTGACCAGTTTCCAGTTTCTTGGTATTTTTCCAAAACCTGCTGTCATAAAATAAGTTTACCTTGGATTCTTCTGTGTTTTGTGTGTTTTTAATACATCTCACTTAGAGAATTTTTAAAATACTTGTTTCCAGCTTGCTAGTGGTGGCATGTGTCTGTACTTGCAGCTGCTGAGGAGACTGAGGCAGGAGGTTCTGCTAAGCCCAGAAGGACAATTGTAGTGAGGCCCTCATCTGAGACAGACAGACAAACAAACAAACAAACAAACAAACAAACAAACAGCTTGTCTCCATTTTGTCTCTTGCATTTTGTAGCAAATTTAAGAACAGTTGGCCCTCAGCCAACACTAGTTAAAATTTACCTTGTAAATTTTATAAATCTTGTCTTCTGTAAGTGGAAGTTTCTGTTTCTCCAAGCAACTCCCAAATACCCCGCAGCTGCTTCCCAGATTACAACATAGAGGCTTATATTAATTATAAATGCTCAGCCAGTAGCTCAGGCTTATTACTAACTAGCTCTTACACTTAAATTAATCCATAATTTTTTTTTTATCTATGTTTAGCCACATGCCTTGGTACCTTTTCTCAGTATGACATTCTCATCTTGCTTCCTCTGTTTCTGGCTGGTGACTCCTCTCTCTGCCCTTTCTCTTCCCAGCATTCTTATTTTGGTCACTCTGCCTATACTTCCTGCCTGGCTACTGGTCAATCAGCATTTTATTAAGCCAATTCAAGTTATAAATCTTTACAGTATACAAGAGGATTATTCCATAGCAGTCTTCTCTGTATTATTTTAAAATACAAAGTTCAAAGTAGTTTTACATGACTAAAATCAAAGCAGAATTATTTAGAATTAGAATATTAAGGTGAAGACTCTCTAGTTTTTGTTTTTTAAGTCTTTTTTTCAATTATTTATTTGTTCGGTAAGTATATGCTAGCCTTGGGACTAGGCAATATACCAAAAAATGAACAAAACAAATAGTAATTTTAGTTTATAATCATGATGAGAAAGCTAAGTAGTAGTTTAAGATGGTGCAGAACAGCAGTTAAATCTGGTTTATGATCTGTCTCAATCTAAGTTCAAATCTCCACTTTACTGCATACCAGGCTTGTGACACAGGAGGTTATTGTGAGTTCCCAAATTAAAGTTTACCTATCTGTGAAACTTCTCTCTCATGCTGATACTAGGAGTGTCAAAAATATGCTACATGTAAAGCAACTAATATACTGTTTGGAGCACTGAACTGTTAATAAAGATTAGCTACTTTTTATTTTGAAAAAGTAATTCTTTTGCAGCTGAAATTTATGTGAACTTCAAGTCAGGATTCTCAGGTTCCCTTCTTACCTATCATTGAGTAAATGACTGTCTCTCAAAGCAGTCTATATTGATCACACAGTTGTTTCAGAACCATAGATGCCCATTTCTCCCACTAAGAAGAATAGTTTTCAGAATCTGTTGTCTTTAGCACCTGAGGTCCCAAGTCAAGCAAGGTCATATTTTCCCAAGGGTCTTAAGGTTCTGTGTTGCTGAAATTACCAGTAAACAACCAGTATCCCAAATGCAAACTGCTTATTTCCAAGCAAGCTTTGCATTGGCCCATGGCCAAGTACACTTCCTAACTTTTGTCTTGTGGAAAGCACACAGGACATCTTGCTTGTAGAGCTCAGGTCCATCCACTTTACAGAATAGAGTCTGCAGCACCTTACACCCTGGAAGAATAAGCAAACAGTGGAAGAGTTAGATGCCCATCTGCTCTTCAACTACTAATTCTGTCTTTTAAGTTGCCATATGCAGTCCCTGTCAGTGGGTGCTGTGGAATTCATCTTGAACCCTTTTAACAGAGAAGGGACTTCCCTGTCACTATACCTCAAGTCCATTGCCTCGTGGGTCCCTGTTTGGACTGCTAAGACACCCAAAGGGAAGGACGACTCAACAGAAGGAACCCTGGGTCTGCTTCCTTGTGGATTTTCCTACTGGAGCATTATCTTCTGTCCTCAGAGGAATAACAGATGGTGAGGATGGCGATGGCAGCTATTGCTGTTAGCCCAAATATTCAGCAGCATTCAAAGTGTGTTTTCCTCACAGGCTATTATAAATTCATCTCTAGTGGAGCCCCTTACTTAAAAGAATACAAATCATTTGGTAGATTTAGGGATATAGTCGTTCTTAATTTAGTTATTCATGTAACAGTGTGAAAATGTGCTTCTGCCTTAATAGCTGGTGCATAAAACAAAAAGAAGGGTTCTAATCACAATCACTGTTTGATGGGGAGACATAAATAATCAAAGATAATCAAATATTTAACAAATCAAATAAAAATATTCATGCTGTGGTATAAAGTTAGAAAACAACAGAATCTCCAATGTGTGATGAGTTATCTTTATAATGTGTGCTCATACACTTAGGTATGCACAGTAAACAATGTACTATAGTATATGGTTTAGATTATAATCTAAAGAGCACAGACACCAGAGTAACATCTTATAGATTTGAAGCCTGCCTTTACTAGTTTATAGCTCTGTAACCTTTGTAAAGTTAATAAATTCTGCCGGGCAGTGGTGGCACATGCTTTTAATCCCAGCACTCAGGAGGCAGAGCCAGGTGAATGTCTGTGAGTTTGAGGCCAGCCTGGTCTACAGAGTGAGATCCAGGACAGGAAACAAAACTACACAGAGAAACCCTGTCTCGAAAAAAAAAAAAAAAAAAAAAAAAAAAAAAAGAAGTCAATAAATTCTTTTACCATTTTCTTCATGTATAAAATGGGCATTTCAGCCGGGTGGTGGTGGCGGCGGCAGCAGAGGTGGCACACGCCTTTAATCCCAGCACTCAGGAGGCAGGGGATCTTTGTGAATTCGAGGCCAGCCTGGTCTACAGAGCGAGAGCCAGGAAAGGCACAAAGCTACACAGAGAAACCCTGTCTTGAAAAAAAAAGTGGTCAGAATCAAATGGGAAGCATATATCAATACTTCATAATTAATTCTGTATATTATTAAAATTCTTAGTAAGTTCGCTGTTTGAACCCTGATTTCCTACTTCAAATGGGAACATCCAACTCTGAAACTTCTTTATTTTTCTTTTTCAATATTTATTTTTAGGACTGGAATGATGGCCCAGGGGTGAAGAGGTCTTTCTGCTCTTTCAGAGTTCAGTTTGCAGCCCCCAGCATCAGGCAGTTTACAACTCCCTGGACTCTAGCTCTAGGAGATCTGATACCCTCTGTGAACTCTGTGTGTACTTATGTGCACAACCCCCTACCCCCATATCCTCATAAGTGTACATATACACATAAACGGACATGCATACATACACACATGCATGAATACATACATACATACATACACACATACATACATACATACATACATACATTCACAACGACCTGAGGTGAGCATTGGATCCCCTTTAGCTGGAGTTGCAAGTCATTGTACTGGGATCCAAACTCAGGTCCTTTGCAAGAGCAATAAGTGCTTTTATCCTTTGAGTAATTTTTCCAGCTCCCTCCCCCATTAGTTTTTTTTATTATTACTGTATATAATAAATCTATTGATGCTTATATAATTTATTACTAGCCTTTTTGATAAGCTTTCCTAGGCATTTTAATGTTTTCAGTTGATTCTCTTCCTTTTTTTTTTAGCAGCATCATTTGTTAGTAACGATATTTTCATCCTTTTTCTAAAATTCACATTATTCATCCACTTTTCTTATTATGATATCCAGAGCTTCCACAATAGATTAGGTCAGTGGTTCTCAACCTGTGGGTCATGACCCCTTTGAGGGCTGAGCAACCCTTTTGCAGGGCTCGCCTAAGACCATTGTAAAAACACAGATATTTACTTTACGATTCATAGCAGAAGCAGCAGTAGAGTTATGAAGTAGCAATGAAAATAATTTTATGGTTGAGGTCACCACAACATGAGGAACTGTATTAAAGTTTGCAGCGTTAGGAAGGTTGAGAACACTGGGTTAGATCATTTCTATACTAGGCATACAACATCGTCTGGATATTCGTAAGTATTTTCTGGTTCTCCTTGGGCAAAATTATGCTTTTCTGCTTTGTTGACATTGAATTCAGCCATGCAAGCGATTTAGTCCAGGACACACGCCATGCCTTTTGAAAGACTTCTGAACTCCCGCTGGACTCACCGCCAGGTTCACTCTTACCCTCCTCCACTGGATGTCAGGAATCACACAGATGCCACTGCGCAGGAGTAAAGACAAGCAGAGGAGAGTTGACCATCAGACCAGAGAGCAGGAGCGAGAAGTAAACCTGTGTTACTTTGAGTCATTGAGATCTGGGGGGTCATTTGCTACTGCAATATGTACCCTAGATTTAGTTTTCTTTCTTAACAATCTAAATTTTACCCTCAGTACCTTTTAGACAGTATTTTTCTTGAATCTTTTCTTTTTCCCCTAGATTAAAAACTTCTGAATTATAAAGCAAATGCAATATCAATATTCTTCTTATCTCTTTTTTCCTCTTCTTTCTCCTCCTCCTTTTTTCACTTTTTAGGTGATGCTCAGAATCAAGCCCAAGGCCTCCCCCAGGATGGACAAGTGCTGTCCTCAGTGTCGTTCTTCTTTCAATCAGTCGTCTAAGTGAGGAGACCGCGGGCAGTAATCAGAAAACCAGAGTCGTCTGAGCACAGAAGAAAGACTCACGCTGTGTCTCAATCGTGTATTTGCATCTAAATTCGATGAGTCAAGTTTGAGAGTTGCTGCAACACAACCAGTAGTTCTCTGGTCACCATCACGATTGCGTTTGTTTTTTGCTGGGGTGCATGTGTGGTCTGCACTCGTGTGTGTTTGCATGTGCTAGAGGCTGATGCTCCGTGTCTTCCTCGACTTTATGTCCTGAGGCAGAGTCTCTGGCTGCTCTAGCAATCCCGTGTCCCTGACTCACGAGAGGTGGGGGGATTACGGGAGCGCTGCTCTGGTTTTTGCGTGGGTTCTAGGGGTGTGAACTCTGGTTCTCGTATGTGTTCGGCTTATGCTTTAACCACTGAGCCAGCTTCCCTAGTTGCTTTGCTTTTAAAGAGAGGTGTTTATTCTCTCTCTCTCTCTCTCTCTCTCTCTCTCTCTCTCTCTCTCTCTCTCTCTCTGTCTGTCTCTCTCTGTCTCTGTCTCTCTCTGTCTCTCTCTCTCTTCAAATCAGTAGTTATGTTCGGAAAAATATTGGGGATTAAAAAACCTCTTCTCTAGGTAGTTATAAAGTAAAGTGGAAAGAGTTAGGAGGTGAGAAAGCTGTCCACGGTAGAGGGCTTGGTCTAAAGCAGGACCAGTGGAGAGAAGCTGCGGTGTGGGCGGGAGTGGGGAGCAGAGTAGATCTGATATGTGCCTGGGAGGTGTCTTAGCTAGGGTTTCTATTGCTGCACAAAACACCGTGACCAAAAAGTAAACTGGGAAGGAAGGGTCTATCTGGCTTACACTTCAGTTTGGCTGTTCATCACTGAAGGAAGTCAAAACAGAAACTCAAACAGGGCAGGATCCTAGAGGCAGGAGCTGGTGTAGAAGCGATGGAGGGGAGCTGGTCACTGGCTTGCTTCCCATGGCTTGCTCAACCCACCTTCTTATAGAACTCAAGACCCACAGCCCAGGATGGCACCACCCACTACGGGCTGGGCCCTCCCCCCATTGATCACTAAATGAGAAAATGCCTTACAGCTGGATCTCATGGAGGCATTTCCTTATCTGAGCTCCTCCCTCTGATGACTCTAGCTTGTGTCAAGTTGATACACAAAACCAGCCAGTACAGGAGGTATAATAGAATTAACTTTGATAGAATTGGATGATGGGTCTGGGGCCACAGTGAGCATTCAGATAAAGGGCTCACAGCAAAGAGGAAAAATTAAAGTTTGTTTCCCAATTTTGTCAGTTCTGGGGATGAATGCTAAGTAAGGGCTCTTCCACTGAGCCACACCCCAGCCGCCAGCTAGATGATGATACCGTCACTGAGTTATTAATAGGTAAGTGTGAAGAAGGAAAGAACAATCAAGCCACCATGAAACAGTTTTAGATTGAGATTTATGTGGGGACTATTTACAACAAACTGGTTAAATTTGTTCCTTGACAGATGGGTAAAATTTCTACAGGAAACACCCTGCTATGACTCTGCGTTCAACAACACTTTGGGGGAAGACAGCTTATTCTAGTAGGATCTTTTGAAAATTAGCTGGGGTAATATTTTCCCATTCTTGAGTCTGTTCTAAAAAGACTAGTTTCACATCATAGTAGACTAAACTGGTAACAGCAGGATACAGACTTCCAAGCTCCTCTTTCTTTTCCATTATCTCACTGGCATGGGAGGTGCAGAGAAAACTGGTGTGCGTTGGTTGCTTTGTCAGGACTTCATGTTTATTGGAGGTGTGGTACAGGCCTCACCGATATCTTTCTGTTAACTGTGGTGATCTCATTTGTCATTTTGTAAGAGTAGTGCCCTCTCTCTTTGGGATGAAGTATTTATGGTTTTTAAAAGTCTTTAAATAAAGCTGCTTTAAATTCATTTGCATAGGTATAACATTCTACATGGGATATACTTAAAAATCGAGGGATAAAGCATTTGCTCCAGGTGGTTTGGTAATGACGAGGTGCCACTCACATGGTGAACGAACGGTGACTGTCTCAGAGTGGAGTGCAAGAGAAGGCGAAGGATCAGGACTCCCGTTCTGGGACTGTCAAAGTCTTGGCATATCAGACAACTTCTTTGTGTAAAAAGTGCGACGTTTTTGTGCGCCCCAACCATACAGCAAGCTAGTGTTGAATATGTGATCGTGCATGTGAAAAGTCTAAAACTCCCAAAGTGATACAAAGACCTGGTGGCAAAAGTCATCACTTCCTCAGTACCTTCCTATTCCTTTCTCTTGTTTTGGACCATTTCTGATGTGTATGGGGATTCTTACTGAAATGGGAATGGTATACAGAAAATCAGGAAATTAAAGAAAGGTGATTTTTTTCCCCAACAACTATATTTCATTTAGACCTCGAGACATTGCAGAATGGACACATCACTGTAAGAACTAATGTCAACAGAATTTTAATTGAATACAGATGAAAGAATCAAGCAAAATGCTATATAAAAATATGACTTGGTATCTTTTTTTTTTTTTTTTTTTTTTTGCAAACCAGCTCCCTGTTCCTTGAAAAAGAAATAAAAGCTAAGCAAGGGTGGTGACATCTGAAAGACTAGCATATTTGCTAACAAGCTGCATTTCCAGTCACATTAATAATAATATGGTCTTGAAGAGTATGTGATACATTGTCAAGAGTATAATCCCACTTGTCATCCACTTGGGAAGCTGAGGCAGGAGGATGACTCTGAGTTTAAGGCCAGCCCGGTCTACATAGCAAGTACCAAACTAGCAAAGCCTACAAAGAAAGACTCTGTCTCCCCAAACAATACAAAACAAAATAAGACAAGAATAACAAAACAACACAAAACAACAAAATGATAACCAAGACAGTTAATAGCAGAGATAAATAAGTTCATTGCTTATGATCTATTCAAGAAGTTATTTTATTCCTCATGTCATTCCAGTGATTATAAAGCCTTTAGGACATTGTATTTGGAAGAATCCAGAACTTTGTTTATGTGTGTAGATGTTACCAACCGTCTTATTAGATAAGAAACACAGAACCAATGTAAAAGAGAAAGCCAAGGGGTCAGAGCTCAGAGCTAAAATCTCACCCTTCCGCCTGCCGTGGTTCCAGCTTCCCGAAAGAGAGCTATTTCCCTGTGTGTAAGTCGTTTCATAGTCATTCTGCCTTCTCATTGGTTGTAATCCCAAACACGTGACTGCCTCGTCACTGTCTGAATGTACAGCCCCCCAGGTCTTAAAGGCATATGTCTCCAATGCTGGCTGTATCCCTGAACACACAGAGATCTATGGGATTAAAGGCGTGCACCACCACCGCCACACTCTGTCTATGGCTCTAATAGCTCTAACCCCCAGCAACTTTATTTATTAACATACAATCAAAATCACATTTCAGTACAATTAGAATACCACCACATATGTGTGTTACAAATATTTAGTTTATATTCTCTAATTCTTCTACTCAGTTATAACAATTGTTGTTCGGCATAGAAATGCCAGTCTTAGACTTCGCTGCACATATTTTTATTATTACAAACATAAGTGGTAGTTTTTTCTTTTTTCTTACTCATAATTTGGATAACATTTCATGTTATTTTATAATTTAAAATACTTGGCAATACTGAGGCTATTTTCTGGTTCTGATGTATGTACAACATGACTGTAAGAAGTCACAAAGTGGAAGTAATTGATTATTTAATCAAAGTTTTAATACTGAAATATTTCTAAATTTGTGTTGTATGTGTGCATAAATACACAGTTTGAATGTTCATTTACATACACAGCTCCTAGACCTCTCTGACGCCAATGAGTGTTCTTCGGCTGTGGACACTTTTACACACATCTGGATTTCTCTCTGCTCTGTTGATACCAAACTCTCAGGAGGAGTTTGTGACCCCGCCAACCTTTCCTTACTTCCCTCACTGTTCTCCAGTGGGGATCAGGTGCCTTCAGAGACCTGGGAAGAGGCAGCTCTCATCTTTAACCTTAGCTAACATACATGATTATTTCCTTAAAATGCTTGCATACATCCTCACCCCTCCTTCACATGCCCTTTCCCATACACAGCAATGTATGACATATTTATTCTCTGCCTTAGGTTCTCTTTAAAAGTTCCTTGTCAACAAATGTCAAAAATCTTGTATATTAATGCTGTTTGCTCTTTTAATTTGTATTTTTTTGACACAAATCATCTAAATACTGTTTGGGTTGGGAGGCATTTGTTTTTTAACTTGGATAACCCTCCTCTCTTCCTTTTCTTCTCTTCTTGCTACTGCTCTCCCTTCCCTTCTTTTTCACAGGCTCTGTTTATGTATCCCAAGCTGGTCTCAAAGTCATTATCTTCCTGCCTCAGCCTCCTGGTGCTAGGAGAACAGGTGTTTACCACCATGCCCAAGTTATGAATTAACTTCTTAACATCATGGTCGAAAATTTCTTCTGGAAAGTGTTTTTTGTTTGAAAAGTCCTTACGTACTGAACATTTAACCCACTATTTAAATATTTTATTATTCTGTCAAATCTCCATTTTTTGGCTTTGTAAGATTTTCAAATATGTATAAATTATACATTTTAATGCCATTTAGGTTTTTCTTTAGAATTTCTATTTTGCTTTGATGTTTAATACATCCTTCCTTAGTCTAAGATTATATAAACATTTATCTATACTTTTTTTTCAAATAGTGTCTTTCTTTTGTACATTAACAAATTTAAAGCATCTGGAGTTAATTTGGCTTTACAATCTAAAGACTTAAATTTAGGACTCATTAGGGAATGAGAAGGAGCTTGGGGAGAGAAGATGGAGGAGTGGATGAACAAGTTGAACATACAATGTGTGTGTTTATGGAATCATCACAGTAAATGTCATCAATTTGTACAGCTAATGCAATGATACTTAGGATAAAAATCCATTTTATTTAGTTAATGTTTTTTTTTCCCTTAAGGGAAGTTGGTTGAAGAATGTGTGTGTGTGTGTGTGTGTGTGTGTGTGTGTGTAAGAGAGAGAGAGAGACAGAGAGACAGAGAGACTTCATTTTGCTTAAACATTCACTCCTACTTGTTCTGTAGACCTCATCTTTCATCACTTGACACTGTCTAAGACATTTTCATGCTCCTGCTTGTTGTGTGTCTTCTACAGAGTAGGGACTTTAATGCTTGTTCCTTACTGTCTGTCAGTGCTTTGAAAACTCTGACATACAATAAAACAACAACAACAACAAACAAAAAATACCTCTGTGTAGTCATTAAATATATGGACAGCTGTATCTGGAGTTTTTCTTTCCAGCTCCCACCAAGCCCCCACAGTCCCACAGTCCACTTATAAAATAATCACTCAGACGCTCATATTACTTATAAACTGTATGGCCGTGGCAGGCTTCTAGCTAGCTGTTCTTATATCTTAAATTAACCCATTTCTATTAGTCTTTAAGTTGTCATGTGGCTCATGGCTTACTGGTTTCTTAACATCTTCTCATGGCGGTGACTGGCAGCGTCTCTCCACCTCAGCCTTCCACTTCCCAGAATTCTCTTCTCTTTTATCCAGCCTATACTTCCTGCCTGGCTATTGGCCAATCAGTATTTTATTTACACAGAGCGATGTCCACAGCAGACAGCTAAACACAATTTAATTTTTTTTCTTTCATCCTTATATGACCCATAAAGAATGTGGGAAAAAAGATGAAATAAATGACTTCATTATTGTTTTGCTAATTTTTATGTAACTGAGTTCACTTTGTGATTCTTTTGGATTCTCATTCTTTTTTTAAGTGTTAGAATCCCTAAAGAGGTTCTGTGTCTCTAATATCCAGTTGGACTGGATATTCTTTTTCTATGGATTGCTGAAGTAAATGATATGACATAACTTATTACTTTAGATGCCATTAAGCAAACCAAAATAGCAGACACATCGATCTTTCTGTAAAAGGAAGTTTAATTTACCTGGTTTTTGGTTTTCCAAGATCCTTATAATGTGATAGGATCTTAAGTGGACATTATATTATTTCTCTTTAATTTTATTTTCCATAGAAACCATCCTTAAAGAATGTTCAGCCAGGCTGTGGTGGTGCACGCCTTTAATCCTAGTACTCAGGAGGCAGAGCCAGGCCGATCACTGTGAGTTTGAGGCCAGCCTGGTCTACTGAGTGAGAGCCAGGACAGGCACCAAAATTATACAGAGAAACAAACCCTATCTCAAAAAAAAAAATAAATAAATAAAAAAAAGGACATCCCAGCAGCTCTTGGCATGTCTTTTGGCATTTGCAAGGCTGCATTATTTTACTCCATTATTATCTACTACACTTGGTGATAGGAAGTGCAGGAAGGCATGAGGAAACTGCTTCTCCCCTCTCTCCCTTCTCTTGTCTCTGAGTCCCCTTCCTTCCCTGAAAGAGATAATGGAGAACTTCCACTGCTTAAGAGTGAGCGAGAAACATAACTCTTCCAGAATGGCTCAGGATCTTTGCTGTAGCATTCAGTGTGATTCATAGCTCATGGGGATGCTGCTATCTCTCATATGGGACAACTGAGAAGAGGAGGTGGAGAAAAGGAAAGAGGAGGAAGAAGAGAGGAGGAGAAGGAAGAGAAGTAGGAGGAGGAAGAGGAGGAGTAACAGAAGAAGGCCAAAGAGAAAGGCACATTTACATAGATGTAATAATTTAAGGGTTATCTTACTCTGTTAGGAATACAAAAATATGGATGTGTAGAAAAATTAAGTCCCTGAGGTTAGGAACAAACAATTCCTAAATGATATAATTAAAGCAAACAAACATTGCTTTAGATTTCTAGAAAGTCTGGGTGAGTCCTGCTTTGCACAGTTCCATTAGTTTTAGCACTTTCATAGATTCCTATGATTCTTACCATAAACAAGACCCTGAACAATTCCAAAGCCATACCAAACCCCAAACCCCTGACTCCCATGCTGATGGTTTCTAGGCAGATGCTTCCTCCAACTTTAATCCTTGGTAAAGAGTTCTGAGCTACGGGTCAGCAAAGAGTTCATAAATACAACACCAGAAACACTCCACCAAAGAAAATAAGTCGGTAATTTGTACTTAGTTTTTCTTTAAAAGGTCCCAAACTAGGTGAAACTATTTACAAACAGTCAGGCTGGGAAACTAAATAAGGAAGGCATCATCTTAGGAAACAAGTTAAGTGGAGATAGAGTTGAATAGATAATAAGTAATGCATGGATGTGAAGGAGACTAGTGATAACATGATGATGGCATACTAATAATGCAGTCATGCATTATTTTAGCTTATGAAACTGAGGATGCATTTTGTGGGACATGGAACAGCTGAGAAAGGATGCACAGGAAAAACAATATTCTAGAAAAAAATCACAAAAGTGGAAATGCAAGTAGTCTATTAGCACACAATACCACTGGTACATTCACAGAGTAGGTATGAGTGTATGTCTTCATGCACAGACTCACCACATTTTGATATTTGTACCTTCTAAGGCCTGTAAGGCAGAAACCAGTCCTTTCCTTAATGAAGCTCACCTAGTAAGCACGGGCTCACTGGTTATGCTGAAACACTGAAAACCATTAAAAGTCGTTTAAAACCAACTGAAATGTCAGAATGGTCCATTGGCAATGTAAATGTTAACTGCCCTATGATAAGCACAATAAACAAAACAATGAAACCAATTAGAAAGTATTTTGAGACCTTCAGGCTTTGATTAGTAACAAAGGCTGAGAAAGAACAGTGGGTTGTTTGATCTTGTTTATCTGGAAGTAGAGTCAATACACTGAGTAGCTTTGAATAGTCCTAATGTGTTGGGCTCATTTGTTATTAGGTGATCTGTAAGTGAGCCAGGTGTTAGAGTCATTCATCCTGTGTGCCATACTTGGGTGTAGACATAACATTGCTGACCATGACACTTAGGCATCCTTAAACCTTAAATTTCAGATTCTTGCTTGGTTGGTCAGTTGCTGGAAATAGCGTAGAACTAGCATATAAAAATATTAAAAATAAGGAATATCAGAATATAAACATACCACTTCTGTGCTAAAAGCATATCAAGGATAAATACTAATTTTTATAGACTTTAATAATTTTTATGCATCAGAGAGCTCTGATTGTTGTGTGGTATAGTCAGCCCACTCTTGGACATAATAGTAGATATAAAATAGATTTATAAGGAATTGACCTTTGTATTTTTGCTGTTTAGCTCTCTGATGGTTAGTGTTAACTGTCAACTTGACAGAATCTAGGATCACCTGGGACTGTGCTTCTGGCCATGCCTGTGGGGGATTCCCTTGATTTTGTTCATTGATTCATCCTTGGTTTAAGAAGGACTATTCTTAGGGCAAGGGATTCTGAATTATATAAACTAGAGAAACAGAGCTGAACACCAGCAAACACTTGTTGCTTTCTGTTTCTTGGCTGTCGTTGTAATGAGAGCAGTTGCTTCAAAATCGCTTCCTTAACTTCACTGCCTTGGTGGTAGCACCTTTGAACTGTGAGCCAGAAAAATCCCTTCTCCATTAAATTGCTCTTGTTAGAATATTTTATCACAGCAACAGAAATAAACAAACAAACAAAAAACACAATACAACAAAACAAAAAAATCCTAAAACAACTTCATTCTGTTTTAACAAGATCCTGTTCCTAACACCCTTGTCAACAAGGTCCCATATGGACTCCAAACTTCCACCGAATTTCCTCTTTCTGACTGTAGTATAGTGTAGTTGGAAGTTTCCTCTGTCCTGGCCAGCTGGTGGACGGGACAAATCTCTCCCACTTGCATCCCCCAAGTAAACACACAGAGGCTTATATTGATTATAGCTGCTTGGCCATTAGCTCAGGCTTTATTACTGTTTAGCTCTTACACTTAAATTAACCCATAATTCTTATTTATGCTTAGCCATGTGGCTTGGTACCTTTTCTCAGTTCTGCCTTGTCATCTTGCTTCCTCTGTGTCTGGCTGGTGACTCCTGACTCAGCCTTCCTCTTCCCAGAATTCTCCTTGTCTGTTCACTCCAACTTCCTTCCTAGCTACTGGCCAGTCAGCATTTTATTAAACCTGTGTACAAGGGCATCATCCCACAGCAGTTAAGCCTAACCCTAAGGGAGAAATGGTAAGTTGGATTTTAATGCTAATAATGACTTGAGCCAGTGTGATGGCTCAGTAGGTAAAACCCTTGCAAAGTAGATAATCTGAGTTTGATCCCACAGTGATTAGAGAGAACAGGTTCCTGAACATTGTCCCGCCTTCCATATGCACACTGTGGCACGCGTGTACCCACATGTGCACAAACTTACAATTAATAAGAAATTAAATTAAAGTAGAAAGTAAGTGTTTTTCTTTCAGATTTTCATTTGCAGACCAACTTCCAAGTATGGGATTCATCTTTGGCTTATTCCATATTAAACAACCCTAACCTGGAGTCATCATCCATCAATTATTTCATATGTTTGTAGTCTGTTACTTACTTTTCTCATTGCTGTGAGAAGAATGCCCTATGAGAAGCAATGTAAGGAAGGAAGGCTTTATTCTGGCTCACAGTTTGTGGGGGTCTGTTTCATCACAGCCAGGAAGGCTATGATAGGAGTGGGGGTGGCTGGTGACACGGCATCCATAGGCAGGAAGCAGAGAGCACAGGAAGTGACGACAGGCTGTAAAACCTCAAAGCCTGTCCTCTCTTGACCCACTTCCTCCAGTGAGACTCTCCCTCCTAAAGGTCCCATAACTTTCCCAGACAGTGCCACCGTTGAAGAACTAAGTGTCAAATACATGAGCTTAAGAGAAGAATTTCACGTTCAAACCAGTCATTACATCAATAAACATCGGCTTCAGGCTTCATTCCCCTGAAGAAATTTTACAAAAACATTTATTTTTATTTTATGTACATTGTTGCCTACGTGTATTTAAACACACTGTGAGCACACAGTGCCTGAGGAGGCCAGAGGAGGGTGTCAGATTCTCTAGAACAGAAGTTGCAGATGGTCATGAGACATGATATGGAGGCTGGGAACCAAACCCAGGTCCTCTGTAAGATCAGCAAGTGCTCTTAACTCCTGAACTGTCTCTGCAGCTCTTCCTCCCTCCTCATCTTTTTCTAAGTAGCTCTGGGATATTTTCCCAATACCCGTGGGCATCGGCTTCATCATATGCAGTATGCTGCTGGTGTCTTTACCTTGGATGCACTTTTGTGAGACTTAAACAATATTGTGTGCTCAGTACCTAATATGGTGTCTTGAATACAGTAGACAATAAATGCTAGTTACCCTATAGAACGTAAGAGTGTTGGGATAAAATCATTTCTATTTGCATTTGAAATACTTCAAATTCATTCTTAGTGGGTCTCCAAAGTAGCATCAGGAAGAAGGCAAACTCAAGTCAACCTCAGGTGGCCTCAAACCATGTATATGATCAGATATAAGATGCAGAGAAAAATCAATGTCCTCGTGTTCAATATTAATCTCTGTCAATAAAGGCCCATATCTTTCACTCTTTATGGTAATTGCCCCAGTGATCTGCTTATAGTGCTTAGAGTACTTAGAGGGACTGCCTGATAGCATCTTATCTGGCCCTGGGCACAGTGTCAGGGAGCACCCAGCAGCTGGCTCTGCCAGATGTGCTATTTCATTTGACAAAGAGCTTTCGGGTGTCAGAGACACAAGAGTGTCCTCCGACAGCTTTGCTGCGGGTTCTGACTTCCCTCCCTGCTCTCCTGAGGAGAGCAGTTAGCTTTCCCGCTCCGAGGCTTTAAGTGTTCACAAAACAAACTAGGCCTGGGTCGGCGACCACTTAAGTCAGTATTCTCAGGAATGTCACTGTCTGTGGTCTAGAGAGCCTTCTGACAAGAAACAAATGACTGTGCTGGCAGCACACTAGCTCCCTCTGCACCCCCGTTCATGTGCACACACAGAGCTCGATGGCAATGAGGGCTAGTGTCCAAAGGGCCCCCACGCCACTTGCAATAAAAACCTGTTCATCTACAGAAAGCTACTCCTATCAGCGACTTGAACTATTTCTTCTTACTCATGGCAAGTTTAGGGATTTATTGATTGACAGTCAATGGGTTGAAATTGGTTCAACATGCTCTTCCGAGTGTCAAGCCATGGCCTATAAGGAGGGACATCCCCCCCCTCCCAGTCTCCCTCACCCCAGCTTCCTTTTTTCTGCTCCCTCTCTCACTTCAGTACCTTTCCTAGTAGTTTAAAAGTGCTCAGTGCTACTGGTAAAGGGGAAACACAGAGTGTTTGAGGCTGAAAACTCATAGGATGCATTTATAACTGAATAGAGACGCTTTCCCAGCAACTTTAGCCCACACTTGCATGCACACATGAACATGCATGGGCATGCTCTCCCCCCACGCCAAATCCTCATTCACATACAAGTGAACGCATATGAAAACTCTTCTGTCAAATACACTTGTTCATTTTCCTAATAGTCCTTTAGGCTTTATGTGGCCAGAATAATTGAGAAACTTAATGAATGCCTTTACTTTCTATATGCTATATTCTATTTCAGTTAGGCGGCTGTATCCTTTTTAATATTTTTCCCCAAACTCCCCAAGTGGCACACGCTGTTTGAAATCATAATGACAGACATCACTTTGATCTTACTTTTTATTCTTAACTTAGCCATCATTCACAGCTGCTACAGCTTCAGTTGAACAAGGCACTTAAAAAGGGGGAAGATATTATATAAATTAAATTTTCATTGCTCTGTAACATATCAAAAGATTGTACTATTTCTGATTTACAGTTAGGATTGGAAATTAACTTCAAAAGGCAAGAAATGGAAAAGTGGAGGCATATTCCTTCACGGCTTGTTACTAAAAAGGGAGAAGTGATGTCATGATAACGGAGAGGTTTCTTTTCTTGAACAAAAAGAACGGGTATCCATTTTTCTTACACTTCTGTGTTTATATTCATTGATAATCTTTGTCTAGTTCTTAACCCTTTGTACTCATTAACTATTATGCAAACAACTCCTATATTGGGATCAATATTGCACTCAAGACAGTAATGTGGAGAAATACAAATTAAGGCTTGAAGCTGTATCAGGCAATGAGAAATATTCGGCCAATTGACTTCTGGAAAATGTAGGATTAATAGAACTATTTCTGGGTAGGCCATACTTCAGAGAGTTTATCTGTCAGTGCTCTCTACCTGGTGGATGTTAAGGCAGTTTTTCTTCTAGCTGAGTTCTCTTAGTGCTACCTAAGAACCTCAGGCCATGGGTGGTCATTGGCTGCATCGTTGTGACCAAATGCCGGACACTAGCAGCCTAAGGCAGGAAAGAGCCACGTGGGCTCATGCGTGAGTCAAAGGCCATCAGCCCGTCATGGAAGGGCAGGCATGATGCTGCCATGACAGTCTGTGGTGGAAAGAGCTTGTAGAGTAGCTTGTTTTCATCTTTGTGGACAGGACACGGAGACTTGAGGCAGGACTGGACTCTCATCCTCAAGAGCCCACTCTCAGGACCCACCACTTCCCGCTAGGCACCACAAGCTCCACAAATAGAACCACTGGCTGGGAACCCAAGCCCTCAGATGCATGAGTCCTGAGCTGTGTTTCACATGCAAAACATGACCGTACGAGATCTGGTGCCCCCAGCTTTTGAGACACTCTGGATTCTTGACCTTTGAACTCCCTTTCCTTACCACACTAGACCACTGGCTCCTGACAGCATTGGCTTCATTAGATCTCATCATTACCAGGCACCTCTCAGTTTCCCACTCTGCCTTGTGGCTCCCCATCTCCAGTCGCAACTGGTTTACCTGAATCTTCCTCCATTTAGCCACAGTACTTAACCTTCCTTTTGCTCCTACTCTGCTTTGTCCCCCACCAATCCTTTCTTTTATCCAGGCCTCTCTTGAAATCCACACAAACACTCACGCAGTACTCTCTTGAAAGGACGAGAGTCCTCCATCTTTTCTTCATGTACTCTTTTATCTCCCTGTCACCTTGGACACGACTGTCATTTTCCTTTCTGAGAGCATACATCATCTACTAGAGCTCTAACCCCCTTTGTCCTCACGCTTCTATCCTGTATAAAAATCAAAACAATTCATATACACTCATACAAACATGTATATATTTGCTTTTTGAGATGGGATCTCATGTAGCCTACGTTAAACTCCAACTAAATATGTAACTAAAGATGACCTTGAACTCATGACTTTTCTATCTCCACTCACAAGTTCTAGGATTGCAGATGTGTGCTGCTGTGCCCAGCAACAATGATATTTTTGACTGTTCTGTTATAAAGGTAAATGTAATCCTCCACACAAATTCTCCATTATATTTCTTCTGGTCTAAAGACAGGAGTTAAACACCTTTTCTAAGCTCCTAAAAAATTGTAGGCATATATGCTGTACCTGTTGTACCTGGTAGAGAATTGGCCTTAGAGTTAGATCACTGAAAGATACATAGATCAGAATTAATAATGAAGAGAAAAGCCAGTGACCCAGAGATCATTGGTTACTTATTTTTTCTTTTCATTGAAAATAGATTTTTTTTCTTACATAATACATCCTGATTACAGTTTCCCCTTTGTCTACTCTTTCCAGTTCTTCTCTCCTTCCACTCCCATCCAGATCTACCCCCTTTCCATCTCTTATTAGAACACAAATAGGCTTCTAATGGATAATAATTAAATAAGCTAAAATATAATAAGATAAAACAAAAAATAACACACTATTTTCTTTTATTGTCTATTATTATCTAATGTACCTCTATTCTTCTCCCTCTCTCTGTATATGTATGTATATAGTATATGTCTGTCTATGGGTGTTTGTAGGTACACATGTTTGGAGATCAAGGGATCAATAGCTCACTCTCTGGCGGATTCCCTTTAGATAGAGTGCCTGTCATTAAACATGAAACTAGGCTGTTAACCATCAAGCCACAGCAATCTTTCATGCCATTCAGCCCCACCTACATCACTGGAGTTACAGGGATATGTAACTATACTTGGATTTTTATATGGGTCTTGGGGATTTGAACTCAGGTCCTCAGATTCAAATAGCAAGTGTTCTTGCCTACTGAGCTATCTCTACAACTCCCAATGGAATGATTTTATTTGTCAGACTATCACTTTAAAATATTTCATTTCCATATAACACTAATGATAGAACCAATGGTAACTATAGTCCCATTATGGATGTGTAAATATATATATATATATATATATATATATATATATATATATATTTATATATGTATGCACATACATACATACATACATATATATTATGTGCATATATATGTTGCGTTTAGACAATTTTGGGGTATGTAGCACTTGTCAACTTTTCAATGACAATGTATGTTTTTAAAATAGCTTAAATCATTGACAACTACTGACAATATGGCTTATGCTGTGTTTATACTTGTTTAAAAATGTGGTATTTGGGGGCTGAAGAGATGGCTCAGCAATTAAGAGCACCCATGTTGTGCAGCTCACAACCTCCAGCTTCAGGAAGATCCAACACCAGGCACATACTGACCCCTCAACACGAGCATACACAGATATATAATTGAAAATAATAAAAATAAATACTTAAAAAGGTGATATTTACACAAATCTTGGATAAATTATAATGAGCTTTTTTCCACAGATTGTAAAAATCAGATTTTTGCCAGGCAGTGATGGTGCATGTCTTTAACCCCAGCATTCAGGAGACAGAGATAGGCAGATCTCTGGTAGTTTGAGGCCAGACTGGTCTACAGAGTGAGATCCAGAACAGTTGGTTCTACACAGAGAAATCCTGTCTTGGTAAGAGAAAAAAACAACAACAAAATTTGAATTTTTATTAACCATAAGTTTTCTACAACTGAAATCCAATTATAAGAATAAGAAAAAGGAGAGTAGGAGAGTAAAATACATTCCTACCTGAAAGGAAAGATATGAGTAACTACCCAAGAGTACTAAAGTAGTAAATGTAAAAATTTTAACAATCTTTAATGGATGAGGCTGATAGAAAACTCATCCTTTTGGAACTATCAGTAGAAATAAGAGAAATATGTATTATCTGTTTTTTTTTTTTTTTAGTTAAAAACTTAATTCACATTTATTTCAAATATGCGTCTGTCTATCTCTCATCTATTTATCTAATATATTGTAAAGTATACTTTCTGGCATGTATCCCCCATTGCTTATATATACAATCACCATTTCATTGAATGTGTTAATGTAGTTTTGTGTTGCTGTGACAGAATACTCGAGACAATCAACGTATTTGGAGAAAAGGTTTCTTCTGGCTCACAGATTCAGAGTTTTAACTACAGTCACTAGGCTCCACTGCTTCGTGACCTGTAATGAGGCACAGCATGTCAAGGGATATAAGAGGAAACTGTTTAACTCCTAGACACCAGGAAGCAAAAGATTGAGAGTAGGAGAGATGGGGTTCTAATAACCCCTTTGAGAGCATGTCCCAAATGATCTACAGTGACGACATAGGTCCTACTTCCTAAACATTCTACTACCTCCCAATGGCTTCACATGTGTGTGAAGTAGCTTTTTCAGAATATAGGTTTTGGGGAACTCTTAGAGTTCAGACCACACCTTCTATGCTCTTTCAACAATGATGACTCTTGTATATAACTTTTCTAGATGGTGCTTTAATTGGATAGAAGAAAAATAATATTCATTTTGGTTTATTTAAATATTAACCAACAAATGTTATTCAATATTGAACATATATAATATTAAGGATTTATATTTCTTCTTTCATAAGTTTCCTGTTCACAGTTTTTGCTCATTTTATCATCAGAATATCAGACTTTTATTTATTTTGTGAGTGTTGTACTGAGGTAACTGTGTCATATAGAAATGTTCATCACCTTAAGTACAAGAAATTTTCTTTTCTACTTATAAGAGATGAAAAGATACTAATTTTAGCCATGTACTTTTAGCATTTTTTTCCCCAGTTAAATATCTGAAAAAGGACAAGGGCACAAAATAATATATAAAACAACTCTCCATGTGATATGACTGGTAGATATGTTTTGTTTCTTTTTATTTTTAAATAATTAGTAAGGATTGCTGTGTTAAAAGTAAAAATATATTATAACTATTTGTTGTGTTATTAAATGTTCTTTTGGTGATATTTTATGAATTATGTGATTCTATATCATGTATTATTTAGAAAATTGCCTATTAATGAATATTCAGTTCTTTCCCTCCTGGGTATCCATAAAGCTGTAGAGAGCAAACCTTCTGCTTGAAGATATACAGATAGAGTTTTTCCTTTCCTCAGGACAAGTTCTCAAAGATTTTACTAGAAAAAAATGAATCAGTTTTATTTGCCAAAATCTCTCCCAGAAGCACGATAAATGTACATTCCTACTAGTAGGGTCTGAAGAGACCTTGTCCAGTTCACCTTGGTTAACAGAGAAGATTAAAAAACATTCCTGTGACTTTCGAAGACTTGAAGGGTTGAGAAGAGACTCCCATCATTGTTTTAATTGGTCCTCAATAATTTTTTGTCACATTAGTTATTCTTTCATGTGTTCACTGACCAATGATATTTTCAATCTACATTGCCCAGTACCTTATTTTTCATAGTCCTTTGATTTTATTGCTGATAAATTATCCTCTAGCTGCCAAATGTCCCATCGAACTGTTTTCTTCTCATTTCTATATGGTTTTGCTTCTTGCATTTGAACCCTTTAGTGAATTTTGATTTCTATACAAGATGCCGAGAAGAAAGAATTTTCCTAAAGGAAATGGAGGAAACACAAAAATAAGGTGTGAGAATATGCAAGAGGTCTTGATACCAAGGAAGTAGGGAAAATTTTGGATAGAGCTAACTGCTGACATTGAGAAAGAAGAGATAAATAAAGGGAAGTCCACAGCTGGTTAGGACAAGGGAAAATGTTTCTACATCTCTTCTTAGAAATAGATCTTCCTCATGAGTTTCAGATCTACGTATCCAACTGCATGTTTATTACCTCTGTGTTGTTGTCTCCCATCGCATAGCAGCACTCATATCCACACTTCCTGCCACATTCGTATGCAACACTATCAACACAGAACTTAAGCCTGATTTCCATGTACCAGGGACAGTGACCATCACATCCTGCCTAATCCAAATGTCTCACTGCGGTCCTCAAGTCTTCCCTAGCCAGCCCATGCAATCTGATAAGGTTCTATCCATGGCACATGGTCAGGAGCTCCTGGGGATGTTCCTTTGTCCCCACCCCCATGAACCACCTCAGTGGAACAGCACAGCCTTCATGCATGCCACATTCCTTTCTCGCTAGTGCCCAGGCACCTCTTTCCTCCTAGAGCTACTATACATAGTTTGATTCTTTTCCAGGGCAGACTTCTCAAACCAAGTCATTTCCATTGTCTCTTTGGTAAAATCTCATAGATCTCTCCTCATCATCCAATTTAAGACATTCCTTGTGTCTTCAGCTATTTTTCCACAGTACCCATTTCATTTTAGATTATAGTCTTTGCTGCTTTAAAAGCACACTTTTATAATCCCTTTACTAAAATGTGGAGATCACGAAGCAAGAAGTACAGTTCTTATTCATAATTCTGTGTAACAAGTAGCTCACATGTAGGAGATACTCATATAAATATATATTGGTTGTATGCTTTAAATACATTGGAGAATCCTATTACTACAGAAATTAGGGTTTATTTTTGTTCTTGTTTCTTCAAAGGCCAAACTCTCTAGTTTCTTTTGACCGAAGAAACTATTATTAATCTGCCAGGACTCAGCGTTGAGGTTGCTTCACTAGGAATCTTGTTCTGATTGCATTCTCATCAGCGTCGCCATAGTGCCCAGAATCTTCCCTTGCTATGGCATTGACCACTCTACCTCCCAACTGTCAGACTCCTCATAGGAGATGTTAAGCTACCTAAAGATAAGACTGATGTCTGTATATGTGGATGTGGAGGTCAAAAGTCTGGTCTCTTCCTCAATTAGT
The DNA here is from genome assembly GCF_049852395.1 of Peromyscus maniculatus bairdii. Lineage (NCBI taxonomy): Eukaryota > Metazoa > Chordata > Mammalia > Rodentia > Cricetidae > Peromyscus > Peromyscus maniculatus. The sequence continues at coordinate 85,340,171 of NC_134856.1, read as the reverse complement.
GTCCACTTTATTTTTTTTTTTTTTTTGAGGCAGGGTCTTTCACTAAACCTGGAAGCAATTGGTTTGGCTAGGATGGCTGTCCAATGGGCTCTGAGAGCCCTCCTGTCTCTGCCTCTCCAGCACTGGGGTTACAAATGTGTGCTGCCACACGTGGTTTTTCTGTGGGTCCTGAGGTTCTGAACTCAGGCTACGTTTGTGCTTAAGTGGCAAGCACTTCACTGACAGAGTCATCTCCCTAGACATTTATGTCTTTAAAAATATCGTTTTCTCAAGGACTTCGCAATGTAAATGGCATATCAGAGATGCTCAATACATTCTTATTTAATGGTTAGAGGAACAAAGAATTATAAAGCAATCACTTCAACTGCCTGAAAAAATTCTTGATCTTGTTGACAAGCTAAGTTATGATTTAGTACAATAATGCGTGTGATGACTCTCTTTACTGTGTTTTCTCACTTCTCCATTTTCCTTTATAAGCAATTATTTTGTGTGTGTGTGTGTGTGTGTGTGTGTGTGTGTGTGTGTGTGTGAATGTGTGTGTGCATATGCATGTATACAAAAAAATGCTGTATCTAAGAAGTGCTTGAGCATTGGAAAGACATTTTCTAACTGCTAGAATTCTGTTGAAAATGCTTTTATGCACTTGAGGATTTAGTTATTTCTGCAGTTGAGTAGCAGCTCTTTCTAGGTCAGGGTCCAGGTTTTAGAAACTTACAGCCAATCTGGTTGGTGAAATCCAATGATCTTGAGCCAATGAAGTGAATCACATTTGTGTTTTTCAGCTTCATTTGAATTCTGCTGTGAGAAGCTGGCAAACTTGAACTAGATGTGAATCTAAACATCCGGAGTGACCTTCATGGTAGGGTGGGATATTGTAATACACAACTCTATATAACAATGAAATCTGACAACAGATGTGAATGATATCTCACTTTTAACACTAGCCACCTTTTTTTTCCTAGTTGAGATAGACAGTAATCTAAAAGCAACCGCATGGGCTGTGACCATATAGGATTGGATTTCTTGGAGATGATATTCATCAACAGTTGGCACAAACTGAAAATCTTAACTTACCTCAAGATTTATTATTCAGAATATTTAATTTGCCTTTGATTTCAGCAAAGGAGAATCTTCCCTCCAAGAGACATTTAGCTACTGACAATTTACTCCTTGGGAAAGCAAAATGCCACCTGTCTGTGGCTCTCCATTTGATTTAGGAAGTATCAGGGCAGAAGACAGATAAAAAGATTGATGCTATCACTTAAAAATAATAATTGCAGTAATCAGAGTTAATATGACAGTTTGCTATACTAGCAGCTATAACAAAAACAAAACCACAAAACAAACAGCTGTTTGGCTGTAGGGAATTTCCCTCTGAGGCTAAATCGAAAGATACATGCTGGGATTTATTCAGTAATCGATCACGGGGAGAAAAGACCTTGAATTTTAGTTGGAAATTTTTATTTTTATCCTTTTCCTCACTCCTGGTCTTTAAACCTGCTCCGAGGAGAGCTATACATGCCAGGCTAGTGCTCATCAAAAGCGAGCAATCACAGCTAAATCAGCATGCAAAATGCCACTCAACCTTGGGCCTTTATTAAAATTTGCTGGGACTCAATTTGAGATAGCGATCATTCTTATTAAAAAGCAAAATGTAAGATAGTTTTTTTATATAAATCTCTGGATGGAATGGAATTGTTAATCAGCATAGGCTGATGTGATTTCTCTGTTGCAAATCCTGCCGAGGGCTCAGAAGTGGCACATTACCATAATTCGTAGGCTAGAGCTGGCAGCTTGAAAAAGACCTGCAAGAATCTTTAAAATGCTTAAGCAAAGCTGCAAGTCACAGCAAAACAAGGCAGGGAGAGCTGCTAGCCGGTTCGGCCTCTCCCTCCTCACTCGGGGTTCCTGCATCTCTCCTTGTTTATGTTTGCCGGGCATTGTTTATAAACAACCTCTCAACATGGCATGGCTGCGGTACAAAATCCATCCACTTCCCATGTTCTTGCTTCTCAATAGAGGCTGCACGGAAGGGCTCGTGTTTTCTCTTGGTGTGGAAAGTGGGGCCAATCAATTAGCCACATGCACTTAGCACATTGTTTGTCTTCTCACCGTATCCTTTCTCCCTCTTTGACACCACTCTATAATTTTTGTACTTAAAATAAGAGTAGCTTCCAAAAGATATAGAACTCTTGTTGGATACACAATGGTCTGTTGAGGTAATGCCTATTTTTCATCCTGAGAAAATATTGTTAGATTTCAAGACCAACCCTTAAATTGAGTAAAGTGAGAAACTTATATCATTTTTTCCCCACTGAGGGAGGATTGCATCTGCTTCTTCACTGGAGTGCTTATGGCACATCCGCTAAGAGATGTCAGCATGAGCCAAAGGAAGTGTGGCAAAGGACGTGGTAGATGGAACTATCCACAAAGGAGACACTCAGTTTCTTGATGGACCAAGGGCATTCTTACCTAATTGTAAGACATTGTAAGAAATGGGTGTGATTGTGCGCGCGCGCACGCGCACACACACACACACACACACACACACACACACACACACACACGACAATGCAAATAGTGCACACATCTTCCTTATAAAATTCCAAATAGCATGATTATTTGGAAGCTCCACTGCAATCAGTTATCATGTCTGTTTAGAAGACCAGGTGTCTAAGGAAGAGAACCAAGATGTGAAAATGTTAAGAAGTATGGAAGCGTTCTGTACTTTTGGATTGTATCTTTGAACCCAGAAGTTCTACCTCTGGTACTTAACTATGTAAGAACAACGACAGACTAAAATTTTAGCAGGAATCATACCTGTCAATGGTAGAGCTGGACTCAATAAGAAGTCAGAGAGTAGTCTTGCTGTGCATGTGACTGCTCCTATGATGGGCACACAGCACATGCTTTTAGTAGAGAGCTGGCAGCTTCCAGAATGCAGAGGAAGGTATGTATCATCTATGAATGAGTACACCTTAATGAGTACCACTGGTTCATCTTTTGTGAGAATCAACTGTGTCACCTTGGTGAGAGACTTTAGTGACACCCAAGGCTCATCAGCCTTTGATGCAGCAAGTGACACGTAAAGTTCTACAAAATCCCAAATTCCTTCAAGTTTGAAGGGACATCATTAAATGTCCTAGAAATTTACCAATGAGTGATCAGAGAATCTAGTGGGTGCGTCTGAACCTCAATATACTGAAAGGGACATAAAATGAACTCAGACCCCGAAAGGAGTCAGTGTCAAGAAGCTTAATGCTACTTGATGTCACCTTTTGACATCCCTTCTGAGTTCCCCATTAAAGGTGGAGAGCAGGAAATTATTTTCTAGTTAAAAACAGCAATCAGATTAAACAGATTAGATGATACACATTGAAAAAATAAAACCAAATAATGCATCAGGAAACACTGTTTCTGAGCGTGGGCATCCGGAGCCTCTGGTCCAAGGTGCCTGGTCTCTGTTCCCAAGCTCCCTTCTCTGTTTCCTCCTCCAGAAAGGCCTTCTATTGCACAGCATCAGCTCACAGCTGGGCTTCCCATTCCCATTTGCAGCGGATGCTTCATCTGAAATGCTGGTAGTATTTGTCAGCCTGGAAGTGTCTTGAGGCTGCTTCTGAGAGATACAAGGAGGCAACTGATAAGAAGCGCATCAGAAGGGCAGTTAATTGCCTCCAGTCTCTCGGTGCCGGGAATATTTAAAATCTATGGGATTAAAGGCAGATTAAAAACTGTGGAAGCAGGGGCCCAATAGCGCTGAAAGATTGCAATCAGCGAGGGTAATGGCAGAGAAAAAATGAATGTGGCACATAAAATGACAGATAGGAAATTCAGATCCGCTCCTAATGCTCCGAGTTCCATCTTGTAAGCACAATTCATCTACGTGTAAATCATTTTTTGGCTTCAAGCTTATCAGCCAATCGGTGAATTAAAAATGCTCTTTCCTTGGAGGATTAAAGAGGTTGATTGAAGTCAGTGTGAAAACTGGCTAATAAGTCTGGAAATGTCAGGAGGGGGCTTCAGAGGAACTCCGTGTGCTTTTTTTCCTCCCTTTCCCTCTCGCTCCCTTTCGGTATATGAAATAGGGAGTTTGCAAGGCTGTAGAGTTCTGTTACTTTGACGGAGGCTTTTGTGTTTTCTGTGGGTGACAAGGCTGCAGGATGGAGCATTTGGATTTGCGGGGTGACCAGGGATAATTACCGTGAAGACACGTAGGTGGGAAAATATGGACGAAAATTGCTACTTCTAGAAACCAGTTCTCCAAACTCATTAGAGACTACGTCAGAATACTGGGACTGTGAATGTGCGGTTCTATTTTAAGCTGTGCCACTGTGAGGAGGGGCATGTTACACTGTGATCCTACTGATTTAACTGGACAACTGGTATTTATTTGGGCTCATGGATTAAATGCATTTATGCTTAAACCTCATAGAAAGGGCACCCCAAGCACCTTCTTTCTCAAAGTGATGGACTAGTAAAGAAGACGCATGTTCTCTATGCTCAAGACTAGTCTAAGACTGTTGCCTTTTCAAACATGGTGTCATGTTGACTTACATTTTTCTAGAAGGTGGCATTGGTTAAGAGATTTCAAACCAGCTTGTGGTGTTGGCTCAATGTCAGCTGAGGCAATTCTCTGATGATTTCAAGACTTGCTCAGAAGGCCAGTGGCTTCAGTTCACAGAGCTATTCCCAGCAGAAGAGTCACACCAAGACTGCAGGATGCTGAGAACAACATCTTTATGTTCCAAGGTTTACCATTTTTCCCTCACCCCAGGAAGAGTCAAGCATTTCTTCCACATTAAGCTTTATGTCTTCAGCTTTGAACTCTATGTCTGAGATACCCCAATAGCTTTAAGAGGTAGGCTACACGTGTCCCATTTCACAGGAAAGGTAGCTGAGGAGAAGTCAACCTTGTTGGTCAAGGTGACCCAGGAGGAACAGGAGATTCAAAATTAACTCTCTTCTACAGTCCCCTTTTCCTTTTGCATTTTGAAGAGTCCATGTGCATTTGTGGGCATGCATGTACACACACCACACACATGTGCACACACTTACACCCCCCCCCCCATGTGCTGAATTGTTCTTGAAATACTGCATGAGTTGATGTTGGAACTTACTGCAATTACACCGTGAAATAACAAATCCTGAGAAATTAATTTGGCCCTGGTGTTGGTAAGTTTTCCACTGTAAAAAAATATCAAGGACAATCAGTTTATTAAAAAAAAAAAAAAAAAAAAGGCTCGTCTTCGCTCTCAGTTTTAAAGGTGTCAGTGCATGGTTGGTTGGATCCATTGTTTTGGGGTCTGTGGTGACATATTTTTTACAGAAGCACACGATGAACTTCCCACTCTACCCCCAGGGACATACCCTGAAGACATCTTTTGAGGCCCTGTCTCTTAAAGGCTCCACTGGCTTCCAAGAGCACTGCCCCAGGAAACAAGCCTGTAACAGAAGCCTTGGGGTATTGGGAAGTATTAAGTCAACTCCACGAAGTTAAAAGGATAGGTTACAGGGCCCGGGAGAGGTGAAGTGCAGTCCAGCGGTGTCCTCTGGAGAACTCTTCTAGGTCTACATCTAGCATCCAGGATCCAGGAACCAAGAGAGCCAGCACATCCAGATCTCCGGTCTCTAGGGCTCCTGTCTTGGCCCCGCCTCGTAGGTGTGACAGTTCCCGGAAATCTCAATGGGGATAGCACTTCCAGGTCAAAGCTGGAACAGCTAGCTACCCACTACATTTGGGTGACAAGATCATATCAGGCCCTTTCCGTCTTTGGTTTTAAGAATGCTATCATTAGTAGGGTGCTGAGGGGGTGAGATTTTTCTGTACATGAACACTATATAAAGATTGCTACTCTCAGGTGTCTGGAAAGATGGCTCAGTGGCTAAGAGTCTGTATTATTCTTCCAGAAGACTAGAGTTTGGTTCCCAGCACTTATATGAGGCAGGTCACAACTGCCTGCAATTCCAGCTCTGGGGTTATCTATCTGGTGCTTCTGGCCACCAAGGGTACCTACACTCACGACATGTACCTGCACATAGATATGCACATGTACGTATGATTCAAACAATAAAATAAATGTCAAAAATTTTTACTCTAAAATTTCCCTCAACATTAAGGAAGGATTTTAGAAGCCAGATTTTGTGGGAGGACTGCTATAAAACAGGGTAGTCTGGGCATGTTGGGCCATTGCGCCCATCAACTCATAGTGGCTCTGGTTCCCTGCATAAGATCTACAGAAAATCAAGATGGTCAGAATTTCAGCATGGTTGGAAGAGGGGTTCACAGAGCTCTGCCCTCAGCTGAAGAGCTGGGCAGTTAATGGCTGCCAGGGGAGGGACAGTTAGTTTTCTCCAGGAGTGTGGCCCCTGGTAGATCGTCCATGCTCCAATTGCTTGCCCTATACCAGAGCACATATAGACAGAGCTAACTGGACTCTATGGGTAATAATAATAATAATAATAATAATAATAATAATAATAATAGTAATAATAGAGAGAGAACATGAAGTTGGGAGGGGGATATGGTGGGGTGTATGGTCTGGGTGGAGTTGGAAGGGCTAGTGTGGGATGAATATGATTAAAATACATTGTATACATTTACGAGATTCTCAAAGAATAAATAAAAACATATTTTAAAAGTTGCTACCCTCTTGAGAATTCAATACATTCTGACCTTACCTCATTCACATTTTTAGGTGTAGAATCAGAGGATGATTGTCAAAAGACATTAAGAGGATCTCATCCTACTGTTCTTCAGGGCCCAAAGTAGTCACCGCTTTGGTGGATTTTGTTCATGAGTCAAAGTCAGCTGTGTTTCCCATCTTAACTTCCTTACTGTTAGGTGAGATCACTGACTTTCTCTTCATTCTTTAACGTTCAAGTAAAATGTAAGACTAGGGAGAGCAAGCCAGGAGTGCTTCTGTGGGCACACTCGTCTTTCGTGTCCACTAGGGAGAGCAAGCCAGACGTGCTTCTGTGTGCACGCTCGTCTTTCGTGTCTACTAGGGAGAGCAGGCCAGGCGTGCTTCTGTGTGCACGCTCGTCTTTCGTGTCTACTAGGGAGAGCAGGCCAGGCGTGCTTCTGTGTGCACGCTCGTCTTTAGTGTCTACTAGGGAGAGCAGGCCAGGCGTGCTTCTGTGTGCACGCTCGTCTTTAGTGGCTCTGCTAGGTCTGTGGAAGTTCACCTCTACACCTGTGGCTCAGCTCTAACTTTTAGGCTGTTTTTTTTTTTTTTTCTAGACATCTTATTTTTTCTAGACATCTCCTTAGTTTGTGAAGAAAGTTAACTTAAACATAGCTGTTGGGAATTGGTTGTTTTGTGGGCAGTGTTGTGGTTAGCTGCCTTTTATTGCTATATTTAATTCCTTGCCAGACCCTTGACTACACTATTTTCTCTTTTTTTTTTAACTACAATGTTGTGATTAGTCTTACTTTTCAATAATATTTAGTATTTTCTTCCATTTTAAAATCTACATAAGTCTATTACCGAAGAACTAATAACCACAAAACTACACAGAGGAAACTAAGAATATCTACAATCTATCAGTAGGAATTATTATGGATGACGTTTTTAGAATACGCACATGTGCTATTTAGAGCCGTACAAAAATATGTTTGTTTTTAGTAAACAAGAAATTAAATTTTGTTCAACAGTTACTCAATTTTTATATGCAACATTATGAATATTTTATGCCAATAAACCTTTTTCAGCACATAGTTTTTAATTGCAGTACATAATTATAGTATATGATTAAAGCCGTACTTTACTAATGCTTATTAGTGAACATTGTTATTGTCTTCTGCTTCCATTTTTTTGTCATAAATGAAATATAAAGCATCATCCTTTTATATAAAACATTAATTAGTATTTTATAATTTGTTTTGGTAAAACTAACCGTATTTATTTTAGGACATTTAGAAAATGTATAAGGGAAAAATTTGAAAAAAAAATAAGCTATAATTTCTGTGACAGAGAGATAGTCATTTACTTTCATTGTATATTTCTTCAAACTTTTTTGATGTGTGCACACTCAGACGTGTGTTCTAGCACATGTGCATACTTAAACAAATGTAGCTGTGGTTACTGATGCTTGCTGCTGAGATGCTTGATGTATAGAGGGCTGCCATGTGCCACCCTTGGGCCTGCACACAAGTTAATTTAGTTCATTCTCTCAACTTTCATAGGAATTGATACTTTTATAATTGCCATTTTGTAGATGAGGACAGTAAAGTACAGGAAGAGTTATTTTAGAAGTGGCAGCTGTGGGATTCCATCACAGAACCTCTGCTTCCATCTGCCATACTGGAGACTTTGGACACAGCTCAGGAGTTCACACTCAGCCAAGTCCAAGGGCTGATAATCATGTGATTCCCATGGTCATGACTTAGTTTGGGTCAGATAACTTCTGTCTCAAAGATTCTTTTAGTTCTCTGTCTGCTTTGCCAAAGAACGAAGTGGTTAGGCCCCTGCCCTGTTGGAATTAACCTGTCTTGTGTCTCTATTACTCAAGAGTCTTCTCTATTGCAGAAAGAGTTAGGGAAGTTGGGAAACTAAGGAGAAATTTTAAACGAAAGTATGTGTGATCTGGAAAGCATCTGTGAACTGAGAAATCTTTCCAAAGCTGGGCCTTTGTATACACAAATAGATTATATTGAAATATAAACTATTCTTAAGATAGGCAGTTTGAGCCGGGTGGTGGTGGCACACGCCTTTAATCCCAGCACTTGGGAGGCAGAGCCAGGTGGATCTCTGTGAGTTCGAGGCCAGCCTGGACTACCAAGTGAGTTCCAGGAAAAGGCGCAAAGCTACACAGAGAAACCCTGTCTCAACCCCCCCCCCCATAAAAAAAAGAAAAGAAAAGAAAAAAAAAAAGATAGGCAGTTTGAGTATCCTCTACATTGAGAAAGACATTTATTTATTTATTTATTTGTTTGTTTATTTATTCATTTATATATATTTTTGACAACATGAGTTAGAAATCTTCAGCAAGTAGTAGGATTAATGCTTAGAAATATGAAGCTAGTAATTTGAGGAACGCAAAGGATATATTGGAACCTAAAGCTATGAAAAGAAATAGCGCTCTTTACTTTTTTTTTCCCTTTCTTAAAATAGAGCCTAAGAAATAAATACTTGCATCCTTTTTAGGGCTCAGAGGAGACTGTTTAGAAGTTTGTAAACTTGGGCTACTTTTTGTCTGCATAGATGGGAGTGTTGTTCTCAATGACAGACATGGCCATTTTTACAGTGGAGACAACACTGGTCAGAACTAGATATCGTCAGTCAGCACTAAGGTGATTCAAACTTTTCACCTGTTCTTACTTTCGTCCAACTTGGCATCTGAAGTTTTACTTTACAGAAAGATCCTGCGGACCTTGAACACTGCAGAATGTCCTTCCAAGAATCTGTTTCCCCAGCAAGCACTGGCAGAAGAGCGGGAAGCGCCAGAACCAAGGATTCTGTGGTACTTTGTACGACACACATTTCAGTAACTTTGGAATTGTCTACTACTACTATAATCTATTTTGCACTCTGGTGAATTAGCTTTTGCTGCTCTCCTAAGGATCAACAACCATTTGCTTCTCTTCCCCAGGAAGGGCAAAGCCTCAACATGAACTGACTCTCTGGTAATGAAGAAATAACATTCCAAGTTCATCATTTGCCAAAACACGTTCGTTTTTGAGGTAGGCAGCATGTCTTGTGCTGTGTTCTCATTCATCCTAATGTATCTACATTGCAAAGTGAAGAAAGCTGGACCGGGGCTTCCAAGAACATGGCTGTGACGTAGTGGTTCCTAAGTGCAAGCTGCTGGAGGTAGCACTTTGGTTGCACAGACTGATAAGATGGTTTCTCTCCTCCCCAAGTTGAAATAAGTCTTCTGTGGGCTGGGGTGTGAATTTCTCATCACTATAAACTGCTAGAGAAGGAGATTGTTTCCTCCTAGCTAAGTCAGAGAGCTTATCCCATGCCTCCTCTCACTCCCTGAGCCCAAATGGAGAATTGCAAGGCTGAGAAATCTCCCATGCGTTTCTCCATTTCCTTGCAAGTTGCCTGCTCAATCAGATGCCCTGTGATCTCAGGACAGGCTCTGATGATGGGAATTAGGCAGCTGGCTGCTCCATTTGAGTACACCGCAGGCTGTGCACCTCCTGACTGCCCTTCTTTTACTTGCAAAACGGAAATCTCTCTAAGCTCCATCATCTTTGACACTGCTGTGAAAACCAGTTTTAGCGATAAGATGAACGAAGCAGAATGGGATGTGTGGCAGGGATATATTTTTGACCCCATATTTTAAAACTTTGAATGCAGCAGACATATCTAAGTAAAGTTGTGCCTTGCCTGCTAAAATGGAAGATTAATATCCAATAAATTACCTCCCCAAGTCCTTAGTCCCGATTTTCAGTTTTTAATGCATGGTACTATATGCTATCATGAAGAATCAATTCATCTTCTCATCTTATTCCCCCCCTCACTTTTTTTTGATTAATGTATTTTTATTTTCAAAAATGTCCTTGTGTATTATGGCATATTATGACATTTTAGATATGTCATTAATATTTGAATTTTTGAATAAAGAGTCACGGAACTTCTCCTCTCTGAATATTTAAAAGTAGAATAGGATAGAGATTATTATTTGGGAATTATTTTGACCCAATCCTTTCTGGAGGCAGTAGAATGAGTTTGACCTCTAAATGCCTTCTTCAGAACTGTGATTCTCTCAAAATATAATCTGAGTCAGGTAAGGGGAGGCAACTCCCTGTAAAGTCTCACACAGCATGCACAGTAGGTAGTTGATTTAAACATGAAACAATTTTTCAGAATTATAGCCAGATAAACAGTAAGAGATACTTATTTTCCCATTTTTCTTTTAAAGTTCTATAGTTTCATTTATTTGTTTTGCGTAAGCCATATGGGGGTGGGGGTGGGTATACATGTGGAGGTCAGAGCACGATCTACGATCTACAGAGGTTGGGTGTGTCCTTGTACCACATGGTTCCTGGTGTTCAAACCGAGGTGTCAATCTTGGTAGCAATTACCTTTAGCCACTGAGCCACCTACAATCCTGCTCCCCCCATAGGTCTCTCTGCCTTTAAGCTCTAGCAATTAATACATCATGGGGATGGGTAACAGCATTGGGGTTACTTTCTAATTTGAGTCTTCCTATAGAGGATGTAGGATCCTATGGAATGTTTTGGTTTGCATACTTCATTTCCTCATCAATAAATGGTGGGAATTTATTCACTCTTGAAGACTGTGTGATATAGAAAAAAGAGCTTGAATTTTAAAAGCAAGGATATCCAAGTTTAAGATCATTTATTTTTTTCATCTTACTATCTGAAAAATTAGGCAAATTCTTTAATACTCAGACCTCTGATTTACTCATCTATAAAATATAAGAATCATATCATAACTTTGGTTTTATTGCGGGATTTGATGAGATGTTGTATGCAATTCTTCTGACACTGAATAGATGCCCAGCAAATTCTGGTGTTGCTCATCTCCTCCTTCTTCCTCCAGACTGTAGTATTTGATAAAGGTTGGATATGACAGTGTCCACATTTACATGGCCCTTACAAGATGCTATCCAACCTGCTAGGCATTTTATTTTGAGGTAGGATCTCAGGTAGCCCAGGCTGGCCTCAGAGTTGCTATGTAGCCCAGGACTTGAGGATGACTTTGAACTTCTGCCTCTACCTTCAGAGTTGGTAGGATTATAGGTATGAACTATGGTTTATGTGTTGCTAGGGATCAAGTACAGGGTTCTATGTACATTAGGTAAGCACCCTGCCAACTCAGCTACATCCTGGGCACTAATATGTTTTATTAAGTCATTCAATCTTCATAATGACCCTCTGAAGTAGACATTATTATATTAGCTTTGTAGATGAAGGAACTGGCACACAGAGAAGTTAAATTATACCAATAAAGTCACAAAGCTAAAAAGACGAGAAACCATGGGCCTGAATCCAGACTGTGTAGTTTAGAAGTTCTTTCAGTTTTCTGTCAGGACACTGACAGGTGAGCCTGGCATACCCTACCCTGGGTGGGGCCAATTATAGTTGAAAAAGCCTACACTACTCATTTTTCTCATTGCTGGGGCAGAATCCAGAAAGAAGCAACTTGAGGGAGATGGTTTTTCTGGGCTCAGAGTTCAGAGTGAACAGTTCCTCTTGGCAAGGAAGGCATGGTAGTTGGCCAGCTCCTGTCAATAGCCACAGTAATGCTAAGCATCTGACTGTGAACTAGATCAGCCTGTAGGCTTCAAGGCCCACCACTCTAGTCCTTCATCCTCGCTATAAACACCGTATCTAAAAGGTTCCACTATCTTCCAAAATAGAGCCACCAGTTAGGGACCTAGGGTATAAACACATGAGCCTGTGCAGGATTTTTCATATCCAAACCATAGAATCCTCTTAGAAAACTTTTTCTGTAAGGGTTTGGACAGCCATAGCAGCTTTGCTATAATAGATTGGAAAAGCAACATGAGCAATTAATTCAATTGGCATCTTTTGGTAAGATGTGATTAGTCTATCTCAAGATTATAAAATAGTTACATTTATGTATTTTTGCTTGATTTATTGTGTGTGTGTGTGTGTGTGTGTGTGTGTGTGTGTGTCCCCATACACATGCATGTACAAGTTGGAGAACAACTTTCATAGTTGGTCCTCTATTTTCACCATGTGGATGATAAGGATACAACTCAGATCTACAAGTCTGTCAGCAAACACTCTTATGTGGCCCATTAAGAAAGTTTCTGATACGCTAATATTCATTGCAGATCTCCAAAAAGAATATGTATGTGTGTGTGTGTGTGTGTGTTTGTGTGTCTAATACATCTATTCCTCCAAATTCTTGTAACTGTAGTTTTCTGAGAGCAGCATTCAACTCACATGCATGTGATCCAAGTCACATATTACAGATGGAGAAATGGATGTCCATGTGTAGAGTCCGGCTTACTCAACTGGCAGATGGTTAATTGGTGGCAATGTTGAGATAAGACACAGGCCTTCATCCTTCAAATCGGTACTCTTGCCCTCCATCATGTAATAATTCTCTGGATAATAGCACCCGAGATAAAGGACCACAATGTGACTTTCCAACACCCTGCCTAATCCATTTAGTACACTGAATAGAACAGACATGCGTCTTTACACTGTAATATTTTGTTTTTTTCAAAAGGAGACAATGCTACTTCTAGGACCATAATTAATGTATCCGATGATGGTATTACTTCCCTCTTACTCTTGATTCCATGGCTGTGTGTAGAGTTCTTAAAAGCCAGACATCAGCCTTAGGCTGGCTTTTTGGTGGTGGATGTGCTTTCAAATGCCAGAGACCCCATCTCTAAAGTGCTCTGTAGATAAGAGGGTCATCTGGGCAGCAGAGCTATGGAATACAGTTCTAAAATCTTCAAAATATTTTTCGCCCTATTATAGATTTGAATATTACATTTGAGTAATCCGACAAATGCAGGATGTCACAATTAAGATAACAGGTGAGGTCTGGGAAGCGGGTGGGATGGAAAGTGTAGTCAGGTTGAATAGGGAGGATGCAAATAGAATTATAGAGGCACTCATAATTTAGTAAATCCAACTTCCCAATTCCTGCTAAGGGGGGAGATCAGAATTGATTTGAACCCGAAGCTCCTATCAGCTGGTTCCTAGTTTAGGGGGGAACCATTTCAAGGGAGGGTCTATTTAAGTTAGTTAATACTCTGAAGACTTACCTAGTGTGCCCTAATTATCTGTAGTGAAACAATTGTGTTTTGTTACCACATTAGACTCTGTGTAAGCACCCCCAGTGGCCAGCAAGATTTGCACGACAAGAAACTCAAAGTTTAGAGGATGGTAAAGTGTTTGCTGCACAAATCTCAGGACCTGAGTTCAACCCCAGTGTGGGAGAGGTGAAGACAGGGGACCCCTGGGGCTCAGTGACCAGTTAGTTTAGTCTAGTCTAGTCGGTGACCTGCAAGTCAAGGATCTTTGCCTTGAAGTCAACATGGATGACATCTGAGAATGACACTTGAGTTTGACCTACACCACATACACACACATACACACACACACACACACACACACACACACACACACACACACACACACACCTGCAACTCATTGAAATGCTCGATATCTTATTTGGCTATTCTAATTTCACAGGAGGAGTAAATATGTTAAAAGTTATAAGTAAATAATACATTGAAAGTATAAAGACGGGACACATCAAAGGTCTCAGTTTCTGGAGGAGAGAGAATAAGAGCACAAAGTAATCCCCTGGCCTCCATTCATCTCCTCTCATCGCTCTGGGTTTACAAACGTTCCTCTGTAGCACCAGTGGACAAGAGGGAACTGTCTGCAGGCCATGCCTGTGAGCAGCCGGCCTCCACCGATACATTTGATATGCAAATGGAAAGGCAGAAAAGGGAGCTGGCTGATAAGACTCAAGACAAATTTCAAGTGAGGGCCACAGTGGGGGAAGCTCAATGATCAGCGTCACGCGTTAGATGTGGGTTTCCCCTCCCTTTGTCAGAAGGGAATATTTATTAATTAAACCAAAGAAGGCAAATGTGCACCCCATGAGCAAATTAGAACATCAAAACCTTAGGAAAGACTGGGCGGGTGTAGTGAGCGAGCCTGGAGTGGAGCCCTGGGGAAAGAAAGGGGACGAGAATTTACCACTGATTTCAATGTGAATCAACCAATAGCCAGCAAGCTTGTTAAACCAGAGGTGAGGATTCCAGGTAAACAATGCCATGGCTCCATGTGAAATAGTGTCTAGCCCCTGATTTACTTGCAGGAATAATGATGGTAAGAATATGGACGATGAGGACATGGAATTTGTCGTAGTTACCACCTGATTACAGCTGTTTCCAGCTCACTAGCCCTCAGATTGCCCTGTGTGCAGAAAAATGATACAATTTTCAATGAAAGTATTGAGAAGAAGCACAAAAGTTCAAATGGTGAAACTACTTCCCAAGAAAACTATGTAGTTTTTTTTTTCCCCCTCTACTTCTGGAATTTCAGGATTTTTGTCTTCTTCTTCTTCTTCTTCTTCTTCTTCTTCTTCTTCTTCTTCTTCTTCTTCTTCTTCTTCTTCTTCTTCTTCTTCTTCTCCCATGTTCAAACTTTTAGTCAGAAATTTCCAAGATGTATTTTGGCAAAGCTGGCTTGCTGGTGCAAACACTGCCTGATGAGGGAGGGTTTAAGTGGGATTTGCAGTTCTGCAATCCTCACCCTGGGCAGCAGCGAGGGCTTTCTTCTGGGGCTGGTGGCCCCATTGCCTCTCGGTGCAGCAGTTTGCAGTGGGAATGACTTACTGTGTCTTGCTGTTTGTTGGCAGGGGTTTCCGTCAGGAGTCTTGGCAGCGTACAGAGGCAGGAAGTAGACAAGGCATCGTACCTGTCAAGTTCTGATTTCCCCATCAGTGACAGAAGCATGGAGGCTGGGATTCTCAGTATTGCCTACAGTCAGGGGCAGCTAATTCCCAGAAATTCTGATTTGATTGCTTCACAGTGGAGCCCAGCACTGGTATTCTGCTATTTAAATATTATTTATTTATATATTTATTTTTTTTGTGTGTGTATGCAAGTGCATGCACGTGTACTTGCATGCCTGTGCATGTGTATGTGTTCATGTTCACCAGTGTGTATGTAGAGGTCAGTGTGGTGGTATTGTGTTCCCCAAAATATTGTGTACCCTAATAAACTTATCTAGGGTCAGAGACATAACAGCCACTAGATACAAAGGCTAAAAAATGGTGGTACTTACACCTTTAATCCTAGCATTCCAGAGGTAGAAATCCCT
The DNA here is from genome assembly GCF_049852395.1 of Peromyscus maniculatus bairdii. NCBI lineage: Eukaryota > Metazoa > Chordata > Mammalia > Rodentia > Cricetidae > Peromyscus > Peromyscus maniculatus. The sequence goes on along the minus strand of NC_134856.1, from coordinate 85,324,372 downwards.
CTGGATCTCTTGTGAGTTCAAGGCCACATAGGATACAGCCAAGCATGGTGACTCATGCCTTTAATCCCAGAAAGTGAACCTTTAATCCCAGGGAGTGATAGCAAAAACAGAAAGGTATATAAGGCGTGGAGACCAGAAACTAGAAGCATTTGGCTGGTTAAGCTTTCAGGCTTCTAGCATCACAGTTCAGCTGAGAGCCATTCGGAAAGAGGACACAGAAGCTTCCAGTCTGAGGAAACAAAACCAGCTGGGAAGTTGGCCAGGTGAGGTTAGCTGTGGCTTGTTCTATCTCTCTGACCATCTAGCATTTCACCCCAATAACTGGCCCCTGGTTTGATTTTATTAATAAGACTCTTTAAGATTCATGCTACAGTTCAGAGGACATCTTACTGGAATTGGTTTTCTCCTTAGACCATGTGAGTACCAAAGAGCAAGCTCAGGTCATAAGTGTTGGCTACATGTGTCCTAACCTGCTGAACCATCTTGTCACCCTATGATGTCATTTCCAACTGGGAATTTGCTTCACTTTGTTGAATGGTATGGAGTGCAAAACAAAATTAAGGATTTTATTAGATTCAGTGATTTAGATGAAAAACTAAGGTGATTTCACTTAATTATAGTTAAATCAAACTTGATTGAAGTTTGAGTGGTCTCATCTATGACTGGTTTAATTAAATGTTAAAAAATCCTTGTTGGGGTGGGCTGGAAAGACACCTCAAGAGTTAAAAGAACACTGGCCCTTCTTTCAGAGCACTACATTGTGGCTTACAACTGTCTATAACTCCAGTTCAGGGGATCAGCCCCCTCTATGGGCCTCCATGCATGTGGTGTGTAGACTAAAGTGCAGTCATAACAATAATAGACATAAAAATTAAAATAAAGGTAAAAATTTCTCCAAATACTATTTGGATACCTGGAAGCACAAAGTCTTTTTGGCGTGAAGATGGCAGCTTGGTGTTGGGTAACTTTGCTCTCTAGCTCACCCACAGTTGTGTGTCAACAACATTAACGCATATATTAACCTTTCTAGTTCCTGAGAATTTACCTCTACTTAAGAATCAGCTTTGGTCTGCACGGAGGCTTTCCCAATTCAGAAATATGCTTGCTTCCTCAACTAAAAATAAAACATATTTCTTGAATATGATCTTCTCAGACCTTAGAGTTTTATACACTTGTCATGGGAAGAGAAAGCTAAAGCTTTACTACCATACTGTGAGGTCCTCTGACAATAAGCGTTTTGTGTCCAACAGAGAGTAGACAATGATCATTGAGGTTGTGTCCAATTTTGCTGATACCAGGTCTATTTTTAGTTTGATTTTTTATCTTGCAAACTAATGCCAGACGGGACTTTTAAAATAGTAATTGTTTGAGGGACTGGAGAGATGGCTCAGCAGTTAAGAGCACTTGCTGCTTTTGCAGAGGACCTGAGTTCAGTTCCTACATGGTGGCTCACAACTGTTACAGGGGATCTGATGCCCTCTACTGGCCTCTGTGGGTACTGGGCACACACATGGTACACTTACTTGCATGCAGACAAACACTAATACACATAAAATAAAACAAATGTAAACATTGTTTGAGTTAGCATACACGATCATGGGTTTCACCAGTGGGAAGATGGCTCAGTTGGTAAAGAGTTCGTCTTGCAAGTCTGAAGACTTGAGTTTGATTCCTGGAACCTATGTAAAAAGACTGGGTATGGTAACAAGAGCTTATAGTCCTAGGTCTGGGGAGAGTGAGACAATAGGGATACCTAGAGCCTACTTGGTGTGTACATACTCCCACAAGAACACACACACACACACACACACACACACACACACACACACACACACACACACACACTTTATAATGAATGGGTTTCATTATGATATTTTCATAACCATATGCCATTGTATCTTCTCATATCTACCTCCCCAACAACCTCACCCCAGTCCTCTCCTTTTTGCTGATCCTCTCCCTTCCCACAAGCAGTTCCCTCTCCAGGCAGCAGGCTGTGCCATGGGAAGCCTTAGACTAAGGGAGTTACTCTCAGTATAAGACTGGATACTAGGCCCACTTACCAGAGCATCCTCAACGCACAGTGGCCATCACCGCTGTCCTAGGCAAGACAAGACATACTCTCGGAAGGAACAGAAAAATTCCAATCCCACTTTATAACAGGAAAGGAATGGAGTGGAGAGTGAGTCCTCCACTGGCACCCTGTGCTCCTCCTTTCCTAATCTTCTTAGTGAATTTATGCTCCCGTCTTTTTATAAGCACCGAGATGCAATTTGAATAGGATATTTGATAGGCTGATTTTTCAAGGTAATCCCAGGCAATTCTCCTTTAGCCATAGGTGGTTGGCCTCTAGCTTTTACATCTCATCATCAGGGGCTTAATTCAGCACTGACTCACTTAAGGTATCATTGGCCTAGGGGGATTTCCTAAAGCCCTTTTGGGTTTTTTAATTCCACTGTTGGCCAGAGCTAAATTTATTTTTCTAGTGATGCTAAATATAGCAGCTCAGTATTAAAAGACAGACATCAGAAGCAGTTTACATTGAGATTATGAGCTGTTTATTATAATCAGTAAGTAATGAGAGAAATTTCCAGAAACGTCTCAAGGACAATTTGCCTGTGGATTTGCTTTTTCTACTCCACACACAGTTCTGGTTAGGATGCTTGGCACAGTTCAGTCCCTAGACCGTCGAATTTCCTTTTCAGACAGAGTGGAGGCAAAGATGGCCTTCAAAATACTTAGATCCTCCTCCTACTCTCTCTCTCTCTCTCTCTCTCTCTCTCTCTCTCTCTCTCTCTCTCTCTCTCTCTCTCTCCTCTCTCACACAAATTTTCTCTCCATCTCTTTACTTTTTTTTTCCTTTTTTGACCTTTCCCCTTCATGGGGGCCTAAGAATATCCTTTCTTTATTTGAAACTTGGAACAAGAGTCAGAAGTAAATGACTGTCACTCTGTTCGGTGCTGCTGTCCCAGGGGGACTGACTCTGTGGGGAGTCAGCTTTTTAAACAAAGAGCACCTTCAGGTCTTATTCCAGCAATAGACAGGGGTCAGTGTTGGCCGCTGCATCACCCGCCTCTTCCTGAAATGACCTTAAACCCTTTACTAAGGAAGACTTACATTCAAACTACTTGCCAAACTTATGTTGGTTTAGAAATAGGAGGGGCAAGAGGAAGTGATAAGGAAGATGATGGAAGTGCATCAAAGGTATGAAAATCTTTTCATGAACCCAACTATTTTTATTATTTTGTGGAGGTGACAGTTATTAATTTTCATAGCTTTATTTATTCATTTATTTAAAGCCTGAGTCCTCCTTTTTTCTCAACTAGAACTCAATATATAGCCCAGGTTGGCCTCAAACTCATAGAAATCCCCCTGCCTCAGTCTCCCAAATGCTGGAATTACAGATGTGAACCACCACACTTGTCTAAAATTCATTGTTTCATATATATATATATATATATGTATATATATATATATATGAAAATATATACATCTTTATATACATACATACATACATACATACATTTAAAGAAAATGCATTGGGGAATTCATTTAGTGGTTTAAAGTTGTGGTGACTAATGGAGCCTTCAATTTCTCAATCAGATTTTACTTTACACGTTCAGCCTTATTTGTCTGTTAGTGATCTCTATGGTCAGGAAAGTCCCATTTGAAAATAAGTAAAATTAGCAGAGCATACTGGAACACGCCTGTAATCTCAGCACTCAGAAGACAGAGACAAGTGGATTGCTGCAACTTTGAGGCCAGTCTGGTTTATGTAGCAAGTTTTCATCTAGCCAGGGCTTTTTAGTGAGTCTTATCTCAAAAAATAATAAAATATAGTAAACCAAAATTAGTCAAACTGTAAAATATCACAATGAAACTATGTACAAGGAACACATGTCTCACGAGATTGCTCTTGCCATGAGAAATGGGAAATCAGCAGTATTGGGGCAGGGGAGAGGGCACAGTGAATACAACACTGGAGGCCCAGAGTTCAGGTCCTCAGAACCTAGTAAATACCAGGCAAGTGTGGTGAACATGAACCACTTGTAATCTCAGCAGCTGGCAGGTGGAGATGTAGGTACGTGTGGCAAGCTGACCAAATAAACTAGCAAAATCCAGTTCAACTGAGAGACTGCCTCAGTGTGTAAGGTGGACACTGAGAGATGAAGAAAGGGAGATGCTAATCTTGTACATGCAAACACGTGAACATGCAAATACATATACACACCACACACATGCACCAAAATTCCCAGTATGGTTAATGTTTTGCTAGTAAATGCAAATGTAGCTTCATGTTGTATTGAAGTTAAGAGCAGGCTTTACAGATGGGCATCAGTTTTCTTGAAATCAGCAAAATGTTAATTAAAATCTGTGCCTTTGCTAAAATGAGATGCTCTTGTTTTGGTACCTTTGTCCATTTTTATGGACATATGGAATGTTTGTATACATGTCTGCATGTGGGCATGCGTGTGGGTGTATGCTTGTGCACATGTGTGCTTGTGCATGTAGAGACCCAAGAGTGATTTCAAGAATCATCCTCGATTGTTCTTTGATCTTATTTATTCAGATGGGTCTTTTAGTCAAATCCAGGGCTGGCCAATATGACTAGCCTCACTATCCAGATTGCTTCGGGGATTTCTTGTCTCTGGGTCTGTGAGGCCCACCTAATACTTTCGTGGGTTCTCCCACTTGTGCACCGAGCACTTTTACTACTCAGTCATCTTCCTAAGCCTGAGGCTGTCTTGCCACTTGAAGTGAGTGAAGTTTGTCCCAGTTTGAGTTTTTCATGGTATATCACCATGCATTTGCCATTGGAAACACCCATCTTTGGACCTATTCTGCAAATGTCAATGTCACTGTTCACAGAACAAACATCTCGTGGCCCAGCTTAGGATTTAGCTGTGGGGCTTGCCGGTGGGCAGAGGTAAGGGGCAGTGCTATAAATGTGTTTAAGGGTCATCATTTCTACGAGACCATAAAAGCATGGGCTCAACCATTCATTTCTCTAATAGGTGCTGAAATAGCTATTGACCAGTTGAGTTTAAAAAAAAAAAGAATAAGTGAATAAGCAAATGTCAAGCAATGAGACTACATTGGTGAGATAAATTATCATAGCATATGACTTATTAATCCATATTTAATAAGTGCATAGTTGATGGGAACTGCCACATGCACTCTGAGAAGAATAGGGTATTATAGACAATGACAATAGGAAATTGGTTTAGTTAGAAGATTAAAAACGGACCGTGAGATTCATGGATACTTCAGTTGGGACTGGAAAGATGAGTGAAAGTTAGAAACCAAAGAGTAGGAGCCAGGGTCTGCCATGCTGAAGGATGAGAGTGTCTGAATGTGGACAGAGGTGGGCAATGGTTGGTAGACGTTTGGACTGGGGAGATGCCTGTGCTGCTTCAGGGTAGTGTGCTCTTATGCTACCTTACCCTCACGGTGCACTGGTTGGTTTCAATTTCCTTTTCTTTAATTTTATTTTATGTGTATGTGTGTTTTGCCTGAATGTATATGTCTGTGTACCACATGTGTGCCAGGTGCATTTGGAAACTAGAAGAGAGTGTCAGGTCCCCTGAAGATGAAGTTACAGATAGTAGTGATTTGCCACATGGGTGCTGAGAATTGAACCCAGGTCCTCTGAAAGAGCAGCCGGTGCTCTTAACCACTGACCCCACCCCCCATTTCAATCGCTTCTTCAGAGACTTTTAGTAGTTCTAACTAAATATTCATACTCTTAGGCTAGCTGGTTAGAATTACGCAAGAAAGGCCACATCCTCCAGAGGCAGTCAATGTGGTATACTTCTGTCATCAGTGACTTCAGAGCTGAGCTTTTCTATGAAGCTAAGTAAACAACAGGGACAGGTTTTGCTAGGAAATCAGTATCACAAAGAATGGCAGAAATGATGAAATTGAAGTCACGCAGATTTGCGAAAATATGTTAGACAATCTTGAGGCTGTGTTGAAAACTGCAACTGTTTTCTTAATGGAAAGACATGTTAGTTTTCTGAATGAAAGAAGGGACACCATCCAATTACGCTTTATTAGATGTCTCATGGGTGCTGTGTGAAGGATGAAGAAATTGGACCTGGTCAAAGTAGAGACAAGCAGACACTTGTGAAGCTAGAGCAACAGCAGAGGAAGGGAGGACGGAGACCAGTCCAGAATGGTCACAGTGGAGGTAGAGAGCAAGTAGGAAAGGCACTGGGGAGGCACTGTTGCCTCAGCTGGATGGGGAGGGTAAAGAGAGAAGATGTCAGTGAGAGCTGCCAGGTTTGTGGTGGGAAGGAATGGATGAATGGAGTTGCTAGGTACTTAGAAAAGGCATGAGGATCAAGGGCACATACCTGCAACTTTGAAATTTGAAAAATCAGCAAGATACACAAATGGACCTGCTCCGCAATGTTGGGTATATGGCTTGCATCTCAATGAAAAGAACTGAATTGAGTTCAGTATTTGAGCCTCATTGACAGGGAGAAGAGTTTCAAAATCATGGGAGCTGGTGAGACTTTCCAAGGAAAAGAGTCATTTAGAAGAGGTTTAAGGGGACTGGGGTTGTAGCTCAGCAGGAGAGCACTTCACTGTGGTATTTATAAGACTCTGGGTAGAAACTCCAGTACTGTAAGAAGAAGAAAAGTAAGCTTTAACTTGAAGTGATGGCGGCTTATTGCTGTTATTTTGACTGCTTACTATCTAAACCTTCTTCCTAAGTTTGGGGAATTACACTATTTATGGAACTTTGTAAGTTATAGATTCAGGCCGGGCGGTGGTGGCGCACGCCTTTAATCCCAGCACTCGGGAGGCAGAGGCAGGCGGATCTCTGTGAGTTCGAGGCCAGCCTGGTCTCCAAAGCGAGTTCCAGGAAAGGCGCAAAGCTACACAGAGAAACCCTGTCTCGAAAAACCAAAAAAAAAAAAAAAAAGTTATAGATTCAGTCACTCATGGTAAGTGTCATGAGCATCCTAGACTTTTGTCTCCAGCCTCTCTTGCATGTCAGGAGACACACAGTTTCAGCAACCTGATGACCATTCACTGAATTGAGGTTCAGGAGCTAGTTGAGGAAGTGGAGTTCTTTCTCAGGAGAAGAACCACAGCTCTGCCTGTGCCAATGGGGGCATCTTTATGTGACTAGAACAATCGATCATAACTGTGCTAAAGTCAGATGGCCTTGGGCATGGAGGATGATAAGCACCTGTTCTAAAGTCACCAGTGGCAGCTCATTTCACGGTCAACTTGACTGCATCTAGCTTCACCTGATGGACACAGTTCTGGCTGTGTCTGTAAGGGTGTTTAGAGAGATATCTGACTGAAGAGTCCAGACTCATCTTGAATGTAAATGGCATCATTCTATATGCCGGGGGTGGGTGGGTGTCCCAGACTGAATAAGAAGGGGAGAGGGGGAAAAGCCAGCATCCATCTCTTCCTGATTCCTGACTGTGGAAGCAACGAGACAAGCCACCTCACGCTCCTGTCGCCACAGTTAGAACTGTTTTTCGCACCGTACCTCCCCTCTCATGATGGACCTTCCCCTCAAGCTGTGAGCTAAAATGAACCCTCGTTTCCTTAAGTGGCTTTTGTCCGATGGTGTGTTGCCAGAATAAGGAAAGGACCCAGCAGATCAGCTTTCATTGTCTTCATTGTAGGGATCGCAGTGTGACATTGCAAGGCTCAAACCAGATCCGAATTCCAGGGTACCTTACCGCACATTCATGTGCTGTGCTGTATCAAAGCTAACACAGAGAATCTGCAAGGTCAATATACTTTATGATATTTACCAAGTTTGTTAAGGGTACTGATCAGCCCTTAAAAAAAAAAAAACAGACTGTGGCCGTGTTTAAAAAAATAATTATTTTATTTCTATTCAGTGCATTTGTCTGTGTGTGTATGCAGCCATGCGAGGACACCTTGCAGGAGTTGTTCCTGTCCTCTGGGTCTCAGGTATCAAACTCAGGCCATTGGACTTCTCAGGAAACACCTTTACTCACTGAGTCACCTGGATGGTCAGCTGGCAGGGCTTATCCATTGCTCCTGATCTGAGAATACACAAAGTTGCTTAGAAAAATAAGATCTACAAGCATTTGGGGGTAAATGCATTCTTATGTGTGAAAATACGTTGTCTTTTCATTCTCTTTATTTTTCTCTTGCATAGCCTAGTGGTTCCTGATGGGCTTCCTCCAGCACACAAGGGTAGGAGAATAAGAAAACCCTCTTCAGATACCCGTGAGTCTGTTGAGAAAGTCCATTGCTAAAGGCATCATTTCATTTGCCCAGTTGCTGTGGCTCTGTCTCAGAAAATGTCCAGCTTTCCAGAGATAGCCTTCCCGATTCCCAGTGTTAAGGGGCTCACACTTTTATGGTGAGCGGCCGGCTGGACCTACTCCTACAGCTGACTTAGTTTGCATGCTAAGAGTCCTCTGGGATTTGCTAGGGCTAGTTGTCCTGAGCATGTGCAGTGGCTGCTATTCCAAATGAAAGAACTAGTTTGTTTGTGTTTTAATTATCTCTTCTTACAAGATCTACCCAGCAGTATTGCTCCACACAGCTTGAAAGAATTTAATTAAACAAACAAACAAAAACAACCCTCGCTTTTGCTGCTATTGTCCTTCTTAGTTGCTGGAATGAAATCAGGCAACGATTGTGCCAGTACATGGAGATTTTTTTCTTCTTCTTCTGAAGAAACTGCTATTAAGACTAAGGACAAAAATACTTAGGTGCATAATACAGGGTTGTTTTTTTTTTTTTTTAATTTTAAACCACATGAAGGGTCTCCTTTGCAATGGGCCAGAAGAATGCAAATTTTGAGAGGAGTACCTTTGCTTTCCACAGAAAGTTCCAGAACTCTGTAGACAAATTCAAAGAGAATTAAAGGATTTACTAGAAGTCAAGTGTCTTTTTTATTTCTCCAAAAAGGTCTCAGAGAAGTAACAGAAGATAGTTGTCGTCACATAGAAGATTAATTCTGGAGATAACTCTGAGGTCATTTGGTCTACCTGAGTAAAAGTACGAGGGGGCGGGGTGGAGGGGGAAGGACGACAGATAAAGAATGGTTAGTTTCCAAGATGAGTTCTTCAGCTTCCAGTGACACAAGATTTTATTACCAAATAAAAGCATTAGATTATTCATTAAGTATACACAGGCTTATTGTAGGAAAATGAAAAAGGATCAAAGTATGGAGATTTCCCAAAGGTATGTGTCGTATCTCATAAATTCCTAGAACTTACCATAGGAATGTAGCTTTTTTTTTTTGTCCCAGCCTTTTTTTTTTTTTAATCTCTTTTTCTCGTCTTCTGAAGCCTGGCAGAGAAAGAAAAATAGATAAAACAGAAAGGAGAATCTGATATTCCCTTGCAGTTGAGAAACATGTTTGCTACACAGGAGGTGTGAAAAGTGAGTCTTGGTTTTTAAGAATGAATCCAGTGGAATGAGCTTTTATTACACTCTTAGGATGAACCACTGTCCAGGACCATTGGAGATATTTAAACAAGTAAGAAAATGGTAACTGGCTGTTTTCAAGACACTTCAGATATACTTGGCTAAATTGACAGCATGCTGTGTATACTCTTAAATTAAAAACTGTTTCATTTATTGTTAATGTGTATGTGTGCACATGATGTATGGATGTATGTTTGCACATGCCATAGCATGTTACAGAAAGTTACAGAGGGTAACTTTCCAGAGTGAATTTTCTCCTTCCACAGTGGGTTCTGTGGGCCAAAGTCAGGTTATAAGCCTTTCATGGAACACACTTTTACCTACTGCCCAACTTCCTTAGCTGTATTGTATATTTAAAAAAATATTGATTTCTAGTACAGTGGCATGTACCTGTAATAGAGACTCCTTTGGAGACAGAGATGGGAGGCTTATCAGAGCTAGGAGTTCAAGACCAGTCTAGGCACTATAGTGAGACCTTGTCTCAAAAATGAAGGAAAAAACGATACCTTTGAGATATTGTCCAATATTTTAGGAAAAGGAGATGCTGAATGAGTCAGAAAAGCCAAGCTTTCTTTCAGTTTCAAATTCTACATGGTATATAAGAGATGGGAAAAAGAACAGATTCTGTAGAGTTTCTTTTCCTTATTCACTTAGATCTTTGAGGGTCTCCTGTCTCACCCCACTTCAGATATATAATTTACAGATACTTGTTTCTTTACTGCAATAGGTATTTTTTCCTCTTCAGGCAACCTGATTGTAAGACACTTTTCACTAAGGCCTGGAGAGCTGATTAAGAGATGTTGATATGCTTATGAATTTTTTTTATCTTATCATTCATTGAATAATTGTTGAACATCTGTAATGTTTTGGGTGTCAGGTGTTTAGCAGGGAAGAATATAGCAAAGCCTGGCCTAGGAATGTGTGTATAATGATTGGTATTCTATCTAGGTGTAAAATGGTTGAGAAGTTATTTAAGACTTCAAGAACAGGAGCGCACTGTTCTGTGTGGTGTTCTTTGAATGCCACTCTAAGAACTTTCCTTTGAAGTACCTCCTGATAGCACCAAAGAGGCACACTGAGTCCCACTTACTTGATTTCTTTAAAACACGCAAACAGGAGACTGGGCTAACAGCTCCACTGGGAAGTGCTTGCCCCGCAGCAGTGAGGAGCTGAGTTTGATCTGCACAACCCATGTCTAAACAAAGCTGGGCATAGTGGCACACACTTGGAACTGTAGTACTAGTAAGGCAGAGGCAGGCAGGTTCCTGGGGCTTGCTGGACAGCCAGTCTAGCCCACTAGCATCAGGGCAGTAAGGGGACTCTGTCCCAGAAGAAACAATCAACCCATTGTGGATAGCACCTGAGAAATGATACCTGAGTGTGTTCTCTGGCTTCTGCATGCATGCACATATTATATACAGGAACCCATGTGCATGCACACACACACACAAACACACACCTAAAATCATATAGGCAAGATTGGCATGGTGTCACATTCCTGTAATCCAAGCACATGAGAGACAAAGGCAGAAGGATTACAAACACAAGGCTAACCTGGGCTGCATAGAGAGACAACTGTTTCAAAGAGAAAAAACAAAACAAAACAAAACCCAAACCAAACAACAACAACAACAATAACAACAAAACCAACCAAAACCAAAACCAAAACCAAACAAACAACAACAACAAAAAACAAAACAAAACAAAAACAACCAAAGACACACAAACATCTTGGAATGGACCTCAACTGAAGAATTAGAAGCTCCCGGGGAAGCAGTAAATACCCAGTAGATCTTTTACAATATGATATTTGGGTCTGGAGCAATCAGGTATGCAGGAGATGAGTGTTGATTGAAGGGTAAAGCCAAGTGGCAGGGAGTAGGAAAGGGCAGAATCTCAGAGCCAGGGCAGTGGTGAAAGGCCCTGATAGGAAGGGAAGCCGGGAAATACAGAGTGGAGGGAGAACGGAGGTGAGACGGAAGGAGGAGGAAGGGAGAATCGAGGTAAGCTGGAAGGAGGCGGACAGCTGAGATGAAGTCAGCTGCAGCCACAGCTTTGTGGTTATCTGTCCTTGATCCTTGGATAGATCAGATCTCTCAGCTATTGTGTCCAGACAGGGGAAGAGGACCTTTGCTGATCCTTTGGAAGAGACCTTGAAAAACCAAAGCTGACCAGTTGATCTGAAGTTCCAGCTGGAAAAATAGTGTCACAGACCTGTTGCTGCACGTGACCCAATAGCTTCTACCTTGTCCTACAAATACATGCTGAAGTATCGACCCATTTTTTAATGACTAAATATAAATCTAATTTAGCCTTTTGGCTCCAATTAATTTACTCATAATCTCAGCATTACACTTTTGTCCAGATTTTGGGTTATAATTTTGATGTACAAAATGTGACTTCTATAAGACATTATCTTCTTACACTTAGGAAGGTCAATCGTATATATCATGCCATGTTTAAATAAATCAAACATGGACCCTGCAAACTCTACCCCACTTTCTAAATATAGAGCTAGAGAAGTATTCTGTTGAGCCTGGTGCACACCTTTGGAAACATGGCTTTGTAATTGAAATGTTGACACGACCTTAAAGCATCTCAGTGTGAGCAATGTTGTTCTAATAAATCTTGTCCCTAATCCTTAGAGAGGACCTAAAGAAGAGATTCACTTTCTGTATCAGGTTTCATTTACTGAAAGGCTTCTGAAGATAAAGCTCATAAACTATGGAGGGACAGATACAATGTGGGCTAAAGGGTTAAAGGGCTAGAGACAGCTCTGTAATTCTCAGAAATGGGAAACAGATGTTGTTTGACATTTTGAAGCAGTTTCCTTCTTCGCACACTTTTTTTTTTTTTTTTGCTATCGCAGTTTTCAAAGCAAAGATGTATTACTGTAAATGAGAATAGTTTGGCAATGAGTTTCCTGCTTAGAGAACAGAGGGACCTAATATTAAGACTAATTTTTATTTAATGCAGTGTCTTTTCACATAAATGGAATCACAAATTGCATTTGAAAAGCGAATGGCCTTGGTAGAGTTTATCACGAAACCCAGCGAATTAAATCACACCTTACAAAAATGAGTAAATATAATTGGAAGGAAACATTGCTTGAGCCTTGGACTCTCCTACATATTAATTTTGGTTGCTAAGGGAACTGCCCTGATTTGTGCTGACTTCAGGTAAACTCTGTGGAGATAAACACCTGCAGCTTCACACCTGCAGGTGCAAGTTGGAATGAGGACTCGGTTTTATGTTTCAAGAGAGAGCAGTACGAAGGATGTGGTCACGGTAAATGACTAGTACACGGGATAGATCATCTTGGTGGGCTGGGCAAGGTCCAGAATGAAACTGTGGGCACATTAGGTCCCAGGTGGCCATTAGCTTCATCCAATTGGAAGCTGCAAGATGAGTGGAGAGTTCGCTTCAGCGCAGCTGGATGGGCTAGAAGTAAGGAATGAATCCAGAGGACTAAAGCAATGTGGGCGTATTCCAAGGGGGAAAAAAAGAAACATTTCTGTCTGTGTAGTGTGTGTCTCACCACTAGTAGAGGTGTCAATGCCAGTTTTTCAAAAGATTAAAGCATGGACTATAGCAGCTGCCCCTTTCTGGAGCCCAGGGAAAATGATTGGTTAAATAAGAGGGAAAGAAAGTCAACAAGATGAACGGAATGAACCACGTGACATATGCATGGCTTGTGCTAGATGTTTCCCCAAGACTACAGAAGACTAAGGGACAGTTGTTTAAAAGACATGAATTTTGTATTAAGTCTAGCGGAGAAAACTGAGCTCATTACATAAGACTAAAACTTATGGGACTAAAATAATAAGGAAAAGCAACGACACAGCATTGGTCTTAGTTTTCAAGACATAAGCAGCTAGCCATTTGACCAAAGCTATAGCAGGTGGGTTTAAATTAAAAGCAAGGATATCTTTTGGGGTGGGGGAATGAGGCGCAATACGCAATGCTTATCGATTCTGCTTTTCACTGATGAGGAAAAGGCATACCCCAATGCTAAAGCTCAGCACAGAATCGTTTCTCAGCTGAGAAAAGTTCCCAACCATTTCCCACTGCATTCTTCCTTCTGGTAGTGTCCATATCAATGACCCACAGACCGGGGTACTGAGAAAATGAGATGCAAAACAAAATGAAAGCCAACATCAAAGACTAGAAAAAACTTAAAACTCAAGAGCACTAACTCGGAAAGACCCCTGCTGAGTCAGTGGTGAGGTGTTTGCAGAGGCAAAGGTCCCTCCAGCATGACTCAATGTGAGACGCCAGAGCAACTGTCATGGGACTATACTCTGGGGCTCAGTATCAGCATACCTGCAGCCAGAAGGGGAAAAAAGTTTGAGTCAGAGCCATGCAGTGCTCTGTAAGGTAGAAATCTGGTCTGAGCCAGAGACTGGAGTAGATAGCATTGAGGCTGGTCTGATGGCCACATCCGTCAGGGACTGGAGACAGGAGAGCCCGCACCTGTGTGCACAGTAGGACTGCACATAGACTCTACCCACACTCAGCTGTCATTTTTTTTTTGTTTTTGCATCTTCCTTATGTAGCAGCTACTTTCAAGTTAGTGACCAGTGCTGTCCTGCTCTGTTACCCTCTCCTCTTTGTCGTAAGCTTTCCCATGAGCAGAGGCTGGCCTGGAGTTAGGATCCACCTGCTCCCTTCTCCCAGGTGCTGGGATTGTTTCAGGCTTGCCGATTGAGTTTCTGTCCTTCTTTTTCTTTCCATTCTACCTTCAGCTGGAGCTGCGACAATTATCCCCTCCCCCTTGACTTCATTGCTTCTCCTGTCTACTTACTTCCCCTCTTCTATGCTTTCTATATTGCTTGAATATGAATCTAATACTGGTCTTGCTCTGGTAATTCCCTTTCTGTTCCAACCCTTAGGGACTATTATCTCAATGCACACTGATCTATTCTTTTATTGGTTGTGCTGGGATAATCTGCAGACTCTATTTCACATGTGGGAAGACTTGAATATGGCAGAAAAGCATTCTTTGACCCTGATCACAGCTTCACAAAACCTGTTCTCTTCCTGCCCTTTGGTTCTCATCTGCTAAGACCTGAAGCAGGACAAACAGCCTCTGGGTGTGGGCTTTGGTATGCAGGGGTGACTTTTGTCCTTGCCCAACAGGCTGGCCCAGGGCTCTGGGTTTTCAGTCATTTCTCTCCATGTGACTGGCTAGTGGGTGAGAAAAGTTGGGGCCTCCAGAGTGGCTTTGTGGGGCAGCTGAGACAAATTCTGGACAACACAGCAGACAACCTGGTAAGTAAGAGTCTAATATGAACTCAAAGAGGACACAAACTCCTGAATGAATTAAAAGTGAACACAGGCAAACAGATTAATGAAATAAGAAAGTCAGTATGGGATATGAAAGAGGTCAATGAAGAGACAGAAAAGTTGAAAAAGTTGAAAAAGAAAAGAAAATATATATATTTTTTCACATGTAAAGGTCCAGTAGCCAAATAAGAAACTCAGCAAAAAGTCTCACCAGGAGGATGGATCAAATAGAAGATAGACATCAGGGCTTGACAATGAGTGGATGAGTTAAAAATTCAGAAAATACAATGATGAAATAATTAGAACATACGAACAGACCACATGAGACCTATGGGAAACATGAAAGACCAAATCCGTGAATCATAAGCACACAGAGGAAGAAGTTGAAGCTAAAGGAACAGGAAATACATTTAACACAACAGTAGCAGCAAACACCCAAATCTAGGTAAAGAGATGGCCATCCAGATACAGGAGGCATTTAGAACATGGACCAGACAAGATGAGAAGAGAACCCCTCATGTATTATTAGAGACATCAAAGAAAGAATATTGAAAACCATACGAGAGAAGCAACAAGTCACCAAAAAAGGCAAACCCACAAGAATGACAGATTTCCCACCAGAAGCTCTAAAAATCGAGAATGATGTATTGGAAGCCCTGAAAGGCAGTAATTGCCAATCTAGATGACTATATCCTGCAAAACTATCCTTCTTATCATTCTTCCTATGATAAACAGAAATTACAGGGACTTGTGGCCACCAGTCAACAGAAAATACCCAAGGAATTCCTACACAGTGAAGAAAAAGATAAATATACCCATCAAGTCACAGGAAAGAGTTAACTACATCTGAATAATAAACAGGCAAGGGAGGATTAGGAAAATAACAAACATTTCAAAAAGAACAAAATGATAGAATTGATCATATGCCATTTAATAAGTCTGAAAGTTAATAGTGTCAATTTATCAGTCAAAAGAATCAGACTAGCAGATTGGATTAAAACAACAAGAGTTACTGGTTGCTTCCAAAACATTCACCTCAATGGCAAAGACAACCCTTTCTTAGGGTGAAATAATTGGAAAGTAGATTCCAAGCAGATAGTCTAGAAAACAAGTAAGTGTAGCTGTGTTGAAATATGTGGCAGAGTAGATTTAGAACCAAATCAGGAGAAAGTCCCTTCATACTGATTAAGGGGAAAATCCATCAAGAGGGCATTGCAGGACCAATGAGATGGGCTCACCAAGCACGACAAATGCCATACAACTGTGGCCAATGCCACACAACCTTGGCAAATGCCACACAACTGTGGCAAATGCCACACAACTGCGGTGAGCTAAGTTCCATCCCTAGAATTCATATAAATATGGGAGAAGAAAATAAAGTTTGCAAAGTGATCCTCTGACCTCCACATGAGCACTGTAGAACACACACACACACACACACACACACACACACACACACACACACAACCTATAAAAATGAAGAACAGAAGTAACACTTACAACAATGTCGCGGGATACAAAATCAATATATAAAAGTCAGTAGCCTTTCTGTATAGCAATACCAAAGATGCAGTGAAAGAAACCAGGACAGTAAGCCCACTCACACTAGTTTAAACAACAAAAACAACAACGATCTAGGAATAAAACTGAAGAGAAATGAAAAACAAAGATCTGAAAGATTTCTGCAGTGAAATTTTCAAAACACCAAAGAAAGAAGTTAAAGAAGACATCAAAGAGAAAGAAAGAAAGAAAGAAAGAAAGAAGGAAAGAAAGGAAGGAAGGAAGGAAGGAAGGAAGAAAGAAAGAAAGAAAGAAAGAAAGAAAGAAAGAAAGAAAGACTCCAATGTTCATTAGGAGGCAGAATATTGAAAATTCTTCTGTTACCAATATCTTGATGCAATCCTTATTATAATTTCAATGATGTTCTTCACAGACATCATAGAAAAACAACCTTCAATTCCATATGGAAGTCAAAAAGACCCTGGATAGCCAAAGAAACGTGAGCAGAAAAACCAGGTTGGGTACCACTCTGTCTGACCTCAAGTTATACTCCAGAACCACTGACAAAGCCAGAATGATAAGTATTGATACAACAGACATGAAGTTCCATGAAGTAGATAGAAGATGGAGAATTAAGTTCAGACAGCTATAGCTATGTGATTTGTGACAAAAATGTTGAAAGCATACACTGGAAAAGGACATCCTCTCCAGCTAATGGTGCTAGTAAAGCTGGGTATCATCAGTAGAAGCCCAGAATAAGATCCATTTCTCTCATACTGTATAAGCATCAACTCAAACAATCAAAGACCTGAATTAAAGACCTGGAACTCTGAAACTGTAGAGGAAAACATCAGGGTATAGACTTTGGCAAAGACTTTCTGAAAAGGACCTCAATTGGTCAGGAAAATATTTATCAAGAATTGACAAATGGAATTCCATGAAATTAAAAAAAGTTTCTTCACGGCTAAGGAAACAATTTGAGTAAGAAGCAGCCTATGGAATGGGAGAAATGTTTTGCTAACTGTGCATCTGACATATTATTAATCATATAGTATATATAAAGAACTAAAACCACCACATAATAAACAATCTAATTAATAAATGGGCTAATGAACAGATCATTTTCAAAAGATGAAGTACAAATGTCCAATAAAGAGATGAAAAAAATGTTCATTGTCCTTAGAAGTTAAGGTGAAATTACATTGAGATACCATCTCATCTCAGTCAGATAAGATATCATAGACAAAATAACAAACATTGGCAAGAATATTGGTGGAATTGATCCTTAGACATAAATATTAACAGGAATGTAAATTAGCCTAGCTGTTATGGAAATCAGTATAGATGTTCCTCAAAAATAGAATTACCGTATCACTCAGATACATCAACTCTAGGTATGCAGCCAAAGGACCCTAAGTCAATATTTCACAGAGATACATGCATATCCATGATCAATGAAATCTATTCATAATATCCAAGTGATAGAATCAGTTTTGCTATCCACCCACAGATGAGTGGATAAGAGAAATGGAGTATTATACAGACACACATAGGAATCGAGTGATATCATTTGTTTGAAAACTGATATAAAAAAGATAAGCATGTTTTACTCATTTGTGAATTCCAGGTTTTACCTAGATACATAAAACACACATGTATAAATACACACATATGCACATATGCATATATATATATATGTAGCCAACATATTGAGGAAGAAAAGTATATATAACATGAAATATATGTGACACATATATGAGGTATATATGATGTTATATTTATATATGACATGGAATTAGAAATAAGAGTTGAAAGAAGGAACCTCGTGATAGAAGAAAGAAAGAGAGAAAGGAAGAAGGGTAGAAAGAGGACCGGGAGTAAATATCATCATCAACATTTACTACATACTTGAAAGGAGTGGTCTTCATGAAGTCCAGAATTATTTGTAGTATATGAATACACAGGCCCCAAAGGGACACATCCAGGAAAGCAGGCAGACAAATTAAAGAAATATGAACAAGGGGTTCACATTTGGGATTTATCTCACAAATGAGATTTATAAAAACTACTAATGTCTACTCCAAGTTGAAGTATGAGAAGCACATCCATACAAACACAGGCCAAGCAATTAATTGTAAGAGTATTTGCACAGTTCTTATTTTTGTTCAGTCAGAACAAATACGGTTCCCTCAGTGGGCTAATAGCCTGATATAGCTTTGTTTGTATAGGATTATTTTGTTTGTTTGTTTTGTTTTTGAGACAGGACGTTACTCTGTAGCCCAGGCTGGCCCAATATTTGTTCCAACCTATGTTAGTTGGAGCAGTCAATCATCCTGGCCTCAGAGTCTCCAGTTTTCAAACCAACTAAGAAACAGCTGAAATCTTTTGAGCTCCTTGGATCTGACTCACCATCTTAGCAGCAATAAATATGAATTTTATGTCGGGCCATAATCATTACCTGCTCTAGTACTTTGGAAATGTAAGCAACTGTACAGGGGTTCTCAACCTGTGGGATCATATAGCAGATATACTGCATAGCAGATATTTACATTACAGATCATAGCAGTAGCAAAATTACAGTGACGAAGTAGTCAAGAAATGATTTTATGGTTGAGGGGGTCACCACAACATGAGGAACTGCATTAAAGGGTCATAGCATTAGGAAGGTTGAGAACCACTGGACTACTGGCAAATGTTTATTCTTGACAATGTCTGTAGGAAAATTAATCTTAAGTAGATCTAAGGAAATATAGTAAGCATGGAGTTCTAACTTAGGCCCAGCATACCATGGGAACTCACAACTCACATAGGCAAGCCTGCATGCATCAGGTATCCCAGGGAGCTGAACTGTGTTACTCACGGCAATCATCTTACTCCTCGGATTCCATTGTCAGGTGTTTGTGCGCAATGTCTACACTATGCTCCAGGGCCTGAGGCGGAACTCTTAGCTATAGGAATAACATTTCACTTCTTTTTTTTTTTTCTAGGCAGAAAACAAAAGCCTTTGTTTCATGGCATGAAAACATATCTGCCCTACTGAGAAGCTCGCAAGATGATAATCTGGAAACTGCTAACAGAAGACACTCTGGCATGGACTTTCTTCACACTGTTATCCTTGTCATCGGGTTTCTGTTGGTTGCCAGGGCTTGGGTTTCTACAAGCTGGCAACGCTGCCTTGGGCACTCCTGTAGCCTAATGAGAATGAAGTAATATGGCAGATCTTACTACCCCAAGGGGCAGAATGCCACCTATGTAGGGGTCACCTTCAGGAAAGCTTGGAGAGGACAGAATACAAACTGTGATGAGACATAGAGTTAGACAAGAACCAGAGGGCTTGAGTCTTGCAGCTTCAGAGAAAGAGCATATTTTGATAATATTGTTACTCCCTTACGAAGGCTAAGGACTATCCTCTGTCCTTTGTGTGTTAGGTATCGAAGGTTTATTCGAGTTCCTTGAGCAATAAGTTGTGTACACTTTCCTGAGAACTTGGCATTCTTGATGGAAGCAGAATCTTAGTTATCTGCTTCCAGTGGACTTAAAGCTCATTCCAATTGCTGTTGCTGAAATCATAGAGTTGTGCTGTGAAAAGACCCTTGAACTACGAGAATTAGAAGACAGTAGTTCAAGTTTCACAGTCAACCACATGCCTGAATCCGGTCAAATGAATTCTTTTCTCTGGGTCTAGTTTTGTAAAAAGCAAAAGGTGGGTTAGATGAGCTGTAAGATCTCTTTCAGCCTTGCAGTTCTTGGTAATTATTCTTTTAAGGTGAATATTGCTTAGTACTTCCCCGCTCCCCCCTGGCAATTCCTGATATGCATGCATGGAAAGACAGCCCATCCGAGCAAGGATTAGTGAATAGCTCTTTGCTCTGCAGTGACTTGTCGCAATGAGCTTTGCACAATGCTCACTGAGAATTTCAGGGCCTTATTTTCAGACCTTTTCTGCCAGAGATGCTGTTGCCCCAAGTAAGCAAGGCCTTGCTCCTTCACCTCCGCTGGGGTTTTGTTTGACTGTTTCCTTCCCAGTGAAGCCTTTCTTCAGCACTATGCTAATAGGAACCATCATCACCTCTTCACTTTTTAGCCCCTTTCTCTGGCCCTGATGTACCGTTATCAGGCAGGCACGTTCATGAGCAAGAGCCACATGATTAATCTAACAGCAGGGGCTTATTAGAAGAGGAGGTTAGGCTGTGGCACACACCTATAATCCCAGCACTTGGGAGAAAGTCAGGATAATCAGGAGTTCAAGGTCATCTTCAATTATATTGAGACTTCAAGGCCAGTTTGGGCTACATACATCTCTCTCCCTGTCCTTGTTCCTCCCTCTTTTTTCCACCCCTCTGCAACAAACTAAACAAACAGAAGTCAAAAAGAAAAAAAGAGGACCTTCTCAGCAAGGAGGTAATTCCAAGAAAAGTCACATCTGCTAATGTTATAAGTCATGTTTGTGTCCTAACAAATTCATACCTTGAAGTATTCACCTTGTTTACTTCCGAATATGACGTATCTGGGAATATGATCTTTTATTTATTTTTTATTTTTTATTTATTTATTTATTTTTTTTTGGTTTTTCGAGACAGGGTTTCTCTGTGTAGCTTTGCACCTTTCCTGGAACTCACTCTGTAGACCGGGCTGGCCTCGAACTCACAGAGATCCACCTGGCTCTGCCTCCCGAGTGCTGGGATTAAAGGCGTGTGCCACCACTGCCCGGCGGAATATGATCTTTTAAGAAGTGACTAAGATAAAGTGAGGTCATGAGTGGGCCGTAATCCAATCTAGCTAGAGTTCTTACAGGAAGAGCAACTTTGCTATGCACAGTAGCTTATACCTCTAATCTCATTGCTTGGGAGGCTGAGGCAAGAGGATTGTTTGGGTTATGTGTTGAGTTTTAGGTCAGCCTGAGCTATAGTCTGGGACTTTGTCTCAAACAAAACAAACACACCAACGATGATGAAGGAGGAGAAGAAAAAGATGACCATAGCATCAAGACATAGACATGAAGTGTTGGCTAACTTTGTCATTGGGACCAAAATATTGGCTGACTGGAGCAAGGGGCAAAATCCATACAGTGGTGATAGCACACTGTGGATGAACTATACAGGATAACCGCACACACTTTGGTTAAGGTCTCTTGCATAGTCTGGAATTCAGAATTACTCCAGAGTGCTAGCTGCTCCTGAGACATGACTAAGAATTCAAAGAGCCACACAGCTCCTGTGTTAAGAACAAACTTCATTTAGAGTGTAATTATTAACAGCTTAGCAGGACTGTGTAAGCAGACTACCTGGGTTCAAATTTTGATTCACCACAATAAGTTGTATGACTTTTGGGCAAATGACTACATCTCCATTTCTTCATAGGCTGATGCATGACATATACCTACTGTTACATATGTGATTAATATCACTCCTGTTTTATGACAAAATAGTCCTTGTTTTTGATTGCTACCGAATACAAATGGAATACTCTGTTAATATTAATAACTACTGTTCATTTATCCCTGACTATATCAAGAGATTGGCTGTTATTTGTCTGGACAACACTGTGAGGTAGGCATTATTACATCACTGCATGAACAAGAAATTGAGATCCAGAAAAAATATGTAGGGTATCCATTGGCATTCAATAATCTTGTCAAAATTTACTCATAGGTCTCATTCTAAAATATATTTCTTCGCAGTAGCACACCCTCCTTGGTCTTGCTTTGTGTAAGGTTCCACTGTGTCTTTAAATAAATACAAGCACTGGAGATATGCATGCATCTTTCAACCATCTTGTACTTGTATAATTTTTATTTTTGTTTTACATGAAATATTAATATGAATCCTTTTTCCCTATTATTGTCGACGTAGTTCATTGGCATAAAAAATGTAAGTCTTTTGACTAGATACGAAAAATTCATTCAAGGCTCAGTGAATACTTAAGGGGAGTAGTTTTTTCTCCACTATCTTTGACCTATAAATGCCTCATTTCTCAGTAGTTTGAGCAAATAACTTCCACAAGATAGGTTATGAATGAACAGAGCTAGTCTCAGGGGAAGCACAAGTGAATGATAGGAAAATGAGGCAATCCATATTAAACATAGCCCACCAGAAGCAAAGGAAATCCCCTGCGTACTTCAGGCTGGGATTTGTTGTGGAAATCACCAGAGAGACCATAATCATTACCTGATTTATGCCCTTTACTCCTATCTCGGTAATTAGCTACCCCAATGAAGTTCAAATGCACCTGGGCACTTGTAATGATAGACATACTGGGCTTGGGGGGATCTGGGCCTCTATAGAACAACGGTTATTCAGAATAGAAAAGAAAGTACTCTGATACAATGTCACTTCAAAGCTTTTATTTGTATGCCTGCAACATTAAAGTATGAGAATACTCATACTGACTAAATCTCTCTGATGAGTCTAAACTTGGTTGGGAATGAAATACTGGTTCTTGGTCCTACTTTCCAAACTCTGTGAGAGTCTCTAGAACTTTGTTTTCTGCATGTGTGTATATATGTGTGGTTTATGTGTGTTCAAATGTATTGGGCACCTGTGGTATGTGTGTTTGGAGAGGCCCAAGGCTGATGTTGAGTATCTCCCTCCATTGTTTACCACCTTGTTCTTGGAGACATAATACCTCAGTTAAACCCAAAGCGTACCAAATAACTAGACAAGCTTGTATGCTTGCCCTAAGGATACCCCAAGTCTACCCTCTGAACATCAGAATTATAGGTGGGCAACCACAGCCACCAGTATTCATGTGGGTTCTGGGAATCTAAACTCTGATCCTCGAGCTTGGACAGCAAGGGCATTATCCATTAAGGTGTTTTCTCAACCCATGAATTCCTAGAGTTGTGACCGCAGGTATCTCTAATTATTTCTCTATTGCCTATTTTCATTTCATGTTGCCACTAATGAACTTAAACCATCTTTCTCTGACTGGGTAATTAGAGGAAATATATCTCAAGATGTACAAAGTTTTATCTCTTTATTATAGTAAATGATATTCACAATGTATTCCACATAATTTCCAATCTGATAGACAAATGTCTTGAGACCAGCAAGAGAATTCAATTTGACCCCCACTCTTGGGATACAAGAAGTTGTTATATAATACAATGCTGGAGATACTTTTCCTTCAGTTCAAGCATGTTTTGTTTCACCATCTCAACAGTTACCATGACTGACTGCAAAATATTTTTGTCCTTAGCTGTGCAACTATTTCTTCATAGGGCCTTGCTTCATGGAATCTACATCACTATGCAGTAAATGGTGCTACCTTAGCAAGGATGATAGCACATTTTAAATATGCATGCTCTAAAAAGCAGCACACGTAAGATTTCAACCCACAAACTGCTAATTATGAACATTTTAGTATTTCCTACCTATGTTTTCTGTCCATAATTACAACGTAGCAGATTAGAAATATATTGTATAATGCTAATAATATTTTTTTGCTTTAGCATTTAGAGTTTGCAATGCATTTTTTTCATTCTATCTCAATAATAATGTAACTGATTTATTCATCCAAATTTGTGGATGAGAAACCAAAACTCGATGGAGCAAACAACTTACTTAAAACGACACAGCTGGCAAGTAGGCAGAATTACAGCAAGGTTGTAAATCTTGAGCTGAGCACCTTCTTCATTGTGTAAGGAACACAGAGGAGAGCAGGTAGAGGTGTGCTGGCAAACAGTCAGTTATGGAGCAGAGGCCACTAGTACAGAAGCTAGTTCTCTGCTTTTCTTCATAGGCGTCATGAACAAAATGCGGTTTTCTCAATTCTATATAGAATGTAGGAAAAAAAAGGTTTGATTGTAAAAGAACTCTGGATGTCCCCCACATTAGTCCTTTTCCATTTAAATCTCTTGCGCTCTTTAGCTAAAACTGGTATGCAGAAAGTCTTAACTTTTGTGTTTCTAGTAAAGACTCAGATGTGTGTGTGTGTGTGTGTGTGTGTGTGTGTGTGTGCATGCTAACCAGTGGGAGCATGTGTGGAGGCCAGAGGTCAATATTGAGTGTCTTCCTTTGTTATTGGCCTTATTATCATTTAAAATTTTTGTGTATGTATGTGTGTATGTACGCATGCATTCATGTGTGTGAAAGAGGGTGCTCACTTCCTACCATATGTGTGGAGGTCAGATGCTAGCTTTAAGTGTCGGTCTTTACCTTGTTGGAGATGGATCTCTCATTTTCTGCCGCATATGCCAGGCCTGCTGGCCCTCTAGTTTTAGGGATTCTCCTGTCTCAGTATCACAATCTCCCCTTAGGACCTAATGGACAGATGCACAGTTCTTCCCTGGGTCTATGTGTTTTGGGGAGACTTGGGACTGGAAGCCTCACATTTGCCTGGCAAACATTTTACTCACTGACTCATCAACCTTCCACCTAATTTCCCGAGACAGGGTCTCTACTGAACCACAAACTTGCCATATCGGAATTTTGGCTAGATTGATAGCCCCTGAGTCTCTGGGATCTGCCTGTCTCTATTCTTACAACTTCTGGGGTTACAGGCACAATCAGTGCCATTCTGCTTTTATTTGGTGCTGAAGGTTCAAGTTCAGGTCTTCATCCTTGCACAGCAAAAACACTTTACCCCTGAGCTATCTCCCCAGGCCTCAGTTTCATATTTTAATGGGCAAATCCTTCCAACCTTTTGCATGGCTCCCTGGTTTCTCAATGAAAGTTTCACAGTATCTCTTTTGTTACCATCAAGTGGCATGCTTATAGAGACAGATAAACCATGAAATTATAGGGTAGAGTTGTAATTACCTCAGCTTTCTAAACCACAGGGCAGTATACTAGGCTACTTCCTTTTTGAGTATGATAGAGTTAATTGTTATTGCTGTGTTATCACAGGGCATTAACTAACAAAACCAACTCTGCTACCTAGTAATTCAAGAGTGCTTGCCTAACACACAGCTTGTGTGGGATAAATTCCGATTAGCATTCATGGGAGGTGCAGGCTGCCGCTGCCGCCGCTGCCGCCATTGCTGTAACTCGTCACATTGTTGTTGCTTGTGTTCAGATGGGGATTACAGAGCTCCTGAAAGCCTCAGGGCTGCTTTCCTGGGCTGAGACGAAGGTTTTGAAATACCTGAGACTTCAAGGAGCTTCAGAGTCCTAGCGTGGTTCATTCAAATATGACATCTCTTCCAGGGCTCCGTGTGTGTCTATTAAGAAAGAGAGCTGAAAACTTGCTTTCTTGATGCATCTGGTGAAGCCATGGAAGTCCATTTATGTTCACTGAACAGGCCAGCTAGTTATTGGTGCAGTGGGGCCACAGAAAAATTGCTTTGGAAAAAGTGAGAACTCTTGTTCTTCTCCCTCCCTTTCTGACCTATTACCTAGTTCTGAGAAATGTCTGGAGCCAAAGTTTGGAACATTTCTCTCCGCTTGTAAAGCACATCGGAGTTTTGGAATAACAAGCAGCTATCCTTCCAATTATACATTGTACCTGGATCTATGAGTCTCTGTTCCATGGTATCAGTCTATCTGTGTATCTTCATATCTGTGTATGCCTATTTGTGAACGTGTGTATCTCCATTTATATCTTTATGGAACATGCTGGCAGGAACAGGCCCAGATTACTAATTCGAGTCTGAAGTTCATGGATAACAAGAGGAAGCCCAAAAAGGGCCTAAATAGTTTAGGGCCTGAGGCTCGTGAGCCTTGCAGAAATCGTGCCACATTTTCTATCAACATGAGTTCTGTGCCACCTCATGTGTTTAGTGGCTCCTGTGGCTGCCGTGTAAGATGGGTTCCATATTAACTAACAAACAGACATTTAGAATGGTTTCGCAGGCAGACTTACTCCTCTGGCTTTCAACTCATACTATTCTGTCCACTCCTTCTCCTGGTCAAACACTTTCAATGGCTTCCCACAGCTTAACTTTCTGTCCTAAGCCTCTGGTGGAGGCTTTCTTCGGTTTCTGTTGACCTGGGCAGGAAAGACCTCAGCTGCAGTCCCGCTGGAGAGGCTGCTCTTCTTGGAGATGTGCATGGTTCCTGTTCTGTTCTTTTTTATGGGCTAGTCCTTTTAGCTTTAACACATCCCCCTCATCTCGGTCACTGGGCGCGTCTTGGGTGTCATTCGCCATACGACAAGTTCTTCTTTAGTTTCCCCTGAAAGATGCTGCTCCTTCAAACAGAACTTTTTCCTCCTAACTGATCACAATCCCATTGCAATCGGGGACTTTCCCGCTTTTACAGTCCTAACTGCTTCCTGAACTGGAACCTTCTTCTTTACTCTTTGCCATGACCTTTGCCAAGAGGGTTACTCATTTTTTTTTGTAGCAGTGCACATGGTACCACTCAATACTTTTCTTCAGCTACCCACCACACTACCACCCTGAGACCCCGCGGTTTAAAATCCTGCCATAAAAGAAGGTAGTTTGGGTGTATGGGTGAGCTCCTCATATTGAATTGCTTTGTGCTTAATTTTAAAAATAAATGCACAAATTATTTTCATAATAAAAAAGCCATTTCTGTGTCCTATAATTTTACTTTGACCAGTGTGTTATCATAAAACATCTTTTCCCAACTGATTATTTTTCATCTATGTGTACCTTCATATACGAAACAGGATGTTTTGTTAGTAACTTTTCTAATTGCCTTGAAAAAAAAAACTGATAAAAACAACTCAAGGAAGGACTGGTTTATTTTGGCTCATGGTTTGAAAGAACAGTCCCTTGTGTCAGGGAAGGCATGGCTGCAGAAGCTTAGGGCAGCTAGTCATGTGGCACCCATAGCCAGGAAGCAGAGAAAGATGAATTCTGAAGCTCAGCTCACTTTTCCCGAATTTTTCAGTCTAGGACCTCAGCACATGGGGATGGTGCCATCTACATTCTGAACAAGTCTTCCCTCCTCAGATGAACCCTTTGGAAATAGATGATAGACACACCCAAAGGTATATATGTAGTCTAGGGATACTCACTTCCTAATACCAAAGATATTTATATGCTATGCAGTACCCCATGGATCTCAAGGCTTTCTCTTCTGGCTCTTAGAAACAGGCACTGTTTCCAGCCCTGTGTGAATGTCAGGCCTTGTGACCTCCGAGTACTTATGTGCGGTTATTTCCCTAGACGTGTGAGTTTTCTCATATGCATAGGCTGACTACAAGGAAGATGAATATCGTCAGGGACGCTCTATATTTCTGCCATTCAACTTAGGTTCAGTTCTCTTTGATAGTATGTACTTAGAACACCAGCTGCCTTTGTTGCTCACCACCTCAATTCCATCACCCCAACACATGGATTCTGGTAAGCTTTACCTATACTGTGTTACCCAGCACTGTGGCCTAGAAAATCTCTGAAGAGGTTTCTGTGCATTTCTATTATTTATTTCTCACCCTTCAGGGATCCCTGTCTTGCATTGCCAGGAAGAAATGGTTTCATACACTGTGAGTCTGTGTGTTTTGTCCATTGCCTTTTCTCTTAGTGTCTTTAAATGGGAGGGAAAGCTGGTTGCCATTATTACATCTTGAATGGATTAATTTATTTAAAATGATATTTCCCACATCTCTCTGAGAATATATGATTATTAGGCTAGACTTAAGTCCAATTAACTAATATTCTTGTAATAGTTTTATCTTTTAAAGTAATTTTCCCTCCTCTGAGAAAGATTGCAAATTGCTAAAGCCACGTGATTCTTCCAAATTATAAGCTGATAGTTCTGCATGGCTTTCTTCCCTTTTACCTCATCCACAAAGTGTTAGACTTACTGTAATAGAGTTTTACTGCTGGCCTGCAAATGTCCTCAGCAAAGCATGCGCTACCATATTTGGTTCTATTATATCTCATTATATGTGACATGTTTCATTACATATAGCACTTGAACAGACCAGAACTTACAAAAGGATGATATCTGAGAAGATAGGAAATCATGTATCTGATGTTTTGTACTTATGGCTAATGTTACCAGTGTCTTCTCCACTTGATTCTTTTGTCTTTTTCTCTGTTATCCTATTGGATGTCAAATTGTGTTAACTATCCTATAAATTTGTCCTCATCTGTCTTGCTTTTGTATTTCTGTTTCCTCCTTTAGTTCTTAATAAAATATTTAAAAAATATCCTAATAATACTCCCACACACCATACACACTGCACAAACACACACTGACACACACACACTAACACACACCTATGTTATATTGCTATTAACTGGTAGCCACCATATAGTGATGCAGTACATTCCATCATTAAAACACATTTCTTATTCCAACTGAATCTTTGTAGTCTTTGAGCAAAATCTTCCCTTTTATTATCCCTTTCTACCATCCATAGGCTCTGGTAATCATGTTCATACAGGAGTAGTCTTCCTGTATCTGCTTTATTTCACTTAACATCATGTCCTCAAGTTTTATGCATGTTGTGAGTGACTGAATTTTCCTTTTTTAAATGTCTTATTCATTCATTAACAATAAGGCATTGAGGAGGAAGGATTGGGATGATTCACATCTCTCTTTTCTTTGGTTGGCTTTGGCCTAGGTGACAGAAGCCTGAACAAGCATGGGAAATGATAATATGATAAATGATAATGTGAAGATGATAAGTCACTTAAACCAACTTTGTCAAAATACTTCTAGATGAACATAAAATCTCAGGAGTGTGATGTGGTACCTACTTCTGACCACAAAGATAGGAAAAGTATGATTCATGTTTCATTGGGTTGGGGAAGGAGTAAGAAAGTCTTTGGTACTTTCTTCTTGAAATATATCCATATACAATAAATTCTTTTATGGTTTAATATATTAAAGGCTAGCTTTGAACTTGCTCTGTAGACAAGGATGACCTTAAGGAGATCCTACTGTTTTTGTTGCGTGAGAGTTGAGATTACAGGCATGTGCAGTCACACCCAGTTTACCAAATGCTAGGAATGGGGGCCATTGATTCCTCCATGTTAAGAAAGTACTCCAAAAGCTGAGGCGTATCCTCGACTTCTGAGGTTAGCTGCGTTAACAACTGCAACTACAGACTCAGTTGGAAAAACGCCATGATGCTTGCTGTAGTGGTGCTACGTTCATCATAGCTGGATCATTTCAGGCACTGAGCTGAGACCAAGGTGTCATGATAACAAATGGAGACATTTGTGTGGCATATTGTAATAAAGAATAGACTAATTTTTTTCTTTCAAATAAAGGTTATCACTTGGTACCTTGAAGCTGTAGAAGTGGGAAATACTGAACACATTTAAAAAGCTTTCACATTTCATTTAATAAATGCTCTACCCTCTCTTCCACTTTCCAGTTACAGGACCTCCAGCAAGCAACTTAACCAAATCTCAACATTTTTATCTGAAAAATAAGAGCAACGGTATCACAGTGTTATCTTGAACATAAGTCTAAGCATCAGGCTTTTTGTTGTTCTAGAAAGTACTATATAACTTTTCACAGTTACACACTATATTACACTTGACTTTTTCCCTTGCTTGATTATAGGTTATAACAAATAATTTACCCCCTACTATTTGCATGCTGGACATACTCAGACTGTAGCTACTTACTCAATGAGTACATCTAGGTACTCTGTACTGAGAAGAAACTATCAAAACCTTGTTTCAAGAGTGGCATGGAATACCCAAATGAGAGTGAGGGAATCCTTTGACTAAGACCTTTGGGATTAGGAGAGTAATTCCTTGGGATTAGGATAGTCTGAGTCATTTTAGATAAAATCTGGGTGGAAGATTTGAGAAGGCTAGAGGGCAGACAAAGTCATTTCCCTTCCGTCATTCATTTAGAAGTGCAAATATCAACAGTCTAATGGCACAGGTAATGCATATTACTCACAGCCAAGATTTTGAGAATATTGACTAAGCGCCTTGAGGATATAGCATTTGCTACACTCTTCCAGCCTGCTACTTACCATCAGTATGTAAATTATAAGCCAAAATGAACAAAAATAATATAAACAGAAAAGCTAAGTATTTACAATAATAAATGGTTACATAAAGTGAGCGTGTCTACTCAGCTTAGCCCGCTATAATAACTCCTGTGGACAAGATGGTGTATGTAATAATGTTTATTTGTCAGGTTCTCCAAGATGGGAAGTCCAAATCTAGCTGTTAACAGATTCAGTGTTTGATGGGAGTTTACTTTGTAGATAGCTGCCCTTCTTTGTATCCACATAAGGCAGAGGAAAGAGAAAAAAGAGAGACAAGGGTAGAGAAAAAGAGACAGCTAAGGGGAGAGATGAAGAGAAAGTCTCTGATTTTGTTTGTCTCAGGGCACTTAATTATACTTTGAAGAATTATTCTCATGACCTAATTATCTCACAAAGTCCCCACCTCTTAAAACCGCCCCTATGAGTGATTAGAATTTCAACATCTGAATTTAAGGGCAACATTCAGTTCATACAACTACCTTATTGGCAAACACACTTTTTTCTTTTGAGTTGCCACAATGCCTGAATTTCTATTACTAAGAATCTTTTGGGGGGGAGATGGAACATAATACCTTTTCCCCCAACTTACCTATCCAACTTTGAATTACTATTATCACAAAGATGGCAACATTAGCTCTAAAACCATTTGGACGTTACGGAAGTTTTCTTGACATGAATGGTAAGACAAAGGTTTGAGAAAAGCAATGATTGTCCTTGAAATAAGGATTTGGATGCTCTTTAGGTGTGGAAGAGTGCACTTACTGGGTGGGTGGGTGGGGCAGGAATTCCTGCAAGAGTGCCTCTGTGGCCATGAAGTGGGTTTAGAGGTAGAGAGAAAGATGGAGAAAAGGACTTACAAAGAGCTGAGCTGAGAGGTCTCTGACTCCTTCCCGAAGAACAATACTCATACTGGACATGAAGGTATTTGATCAGCCTTAGTGCTTTGCAGACCATCCTGCACTCTGACCCTGAAAAAGTCCCTGGTGAGAAAGAGAAGTAAAGATGTGTGCCGGCCTGTTGGGGGATTGACAGAGACTGTGTTAGCTACCTTCGTTATTGCTCTGACAAAAGGCCTTGCAAGAAGTAGGCCAGGAAAAAGAAGGATTTATTTTAGCTTACAGTTTGAGCGATACAGTCCACCATGGTCAGGAAGACATGGCAGTGGGTGTGACAGGCTGCTGGTCACATTACCTAAACAAGTGGGGCCAGGCCATAAAACTGCAGGATGGCCTTCAAGTCACCTACTTCTTCCAGCAAACCTCCACCTCTCAAAGGTTCCACAGCCTTCCCAAGCAGAGGACCGAACATTCCAACACCTGAGCTTATGGGAGAAATTTCACCCTGAAACCACTGTAGGACCCTGAACTGCAGCTACTGTGAATATATAGAGAGTATCCCATCTCCTAATTTTTGCAGACATTCAACTACATTGTGGTGGAGTTTGGAATCCTGGTTTACATTTTATCCAAGGTCACCACCAGCTAAAGCATGCTTTGATTCAGTGAATCATCCTCCATGTAATATCCTTCCCTATAGAAGTGCTAAATTCATCAATTCAAGATTTATGAGCACTAGCCTTTTCAGCAACTTAAAACCACTATGCAGGTAGACGCACCTGGGATGTGATAAATTGAATCAATTATAAACACAACTCTGGAAAAGCAACACAAACGAAATTTAGCACTTCTTTCTCACTTATCTCTTTCTCTCAAGTGACAGAGGTTTTAGGGTCTGAATTA
Organism: Peromyscus maniculatus bairdii; assembly: GCF_049852395.1. Lineage (NCBI taxonomy): Eukaryota > Metazoa > Chordata > Mammalia > Rodentia > Cricetidae > Peromyscus > Peromyscus maniculatus. Next base: position 85,292,537 of record NC_134856.1, on the reverse strand, counting down.
TCTACATGAATTGTCTCAGCATTTTCTTTCCATTTCTATATGGAGATACCTCAAATTATGGCCAACATTACCATTGCCCCCAATCTCTTCTTGGCTTCGAGATAATAAATATCTCTTACAACTTAAAAAAAAATTGAGATGCCCTTTTCACTTTGACCATGCAGATGGAGGAATTGTAAATAACCAATCCTTGACACTCTTCAGAAATAAAATGTGATGAAGAGTTCAGTTGTCTGATTACATTCTTCCAATAAAATCTCGCCCACTCTATTCTTACCCCAGGGATAAGGAGCAAGCACACAATAGACATCATTTTCCCTTTGAACATACTCGTATCTTGTCAAGATGTCATCAATACAAATACTTTGACATTTTTAGTACCATGATGGGGAAGCAGGTTGAATTTTTCAATCCCCCCCCCCCCAGCCAATATAAGTCAGTCCAAGATACTTAATTCTATTTGAGATCCTTTGCTTCTATTATAAACAGATCCCGCAGTGGGAGATAAATTTCATGGCAACAGTTTGGACTTTTTTATGAACCACCTGCAAGTTTTCTGCAAACAACATGTTTTATGGGAGCTCAAGGCAATGTTCACCCATCAAGACCTGACAGTCAGGGGAGGATGGATGAGGCCTTATCTCAGGCACACACGTAACCTTCCCTGTCCCCTGGCCTGACCTCCCTCTGCACTCATTTATGAAAATGATTCATCTTTAAAGAGCTTCCTCGCTCTGCCTGCAGGCAGTAGATCTTTTTGCACTGGACTTGTGTAAGCTGAGGTTATAAACTTCGACGTGTAAGCTATTTGGAGGGGCTTAATTTTGAATATTGGGAGAGGAAGAGTGTAACCATCCTTAAAGGAGCAGCCTCATTCTGGGTCTTCTTTCTACAGAAAGATGCTTCCGTGGAATTCCATTGAGAAGCCATTGTTAGGGCTCAACTTTTAGTAAGTCTTGCCATGTACTGAACACTTTGAAATAGAGGCTTGGCAACCCTTCCTAGTGGTGTGCTGACATTTCAGCTAGCTCTTGGATCTGTCACGCTGTAGAGGGCACCACAAAGGGAGTGATTTGTTTCAGTACTGGAAGATATTGTTAGGCAGCATTTGAATATTCCTTAGAACTGAAAAACCCTTAGGAGGACAGGAACAGGAACTAAAAAGAAGGAGCCAAGATCTCAATGAAAATGAAAAGGGAGGAGACGGCTCAATGTAAAATGCTTGTGCACAGGTGTGAGAACCTGAGCTCGGATCCCTGATACCCACATTAAAAGCAGACTTTGCAATGTACTTGGAACCCCCTCCCTGAGGGGGACAGAGGTGGGGGAATGCCTACAGCTCACTGGTCAGCTGGTCTCACCTATTGGTGCGCAGATTGAGTGAGAGTTCCTGTTTCCAAAAGTGATGTGGAGAACAACAGAGAAAGAACCCAGTGTTAGAGCTCTGGTCTCCGCACACATGTACACAGATGCCCACATCTGCATACAATGCTTGCTCGTGTTCCCTGCCCTCCACACAATTCATAAAAAGTTCAAACTTGAGGAAAGAGAAGATAACACAAATGTATCCATTCCTTTAGGCAGAATTTGTGGATGCAGCACCTGGCTTTATTTGCAAAATTCTTGAGAATTGAATCAAATCTCATGTTAGAAATACAGCAAGAAAATACATCTGGGTGAAAGTTGGAGCAAAGACAGAAGAGAAGTCTCTGGACGTAACTCCGTGGCAGAGAAACTGCCCAGCAAGCCAGAAGCCAAGAATTCATGCACCCTCCCTGTGAACAAAGAAATAAGTAAGTTAGCAAAAAATTTAAACATAGAGAGAAGACAGAAAATCATTATAGAGTGGTTTTGTAAATTCAAATTTTTATGCAGCACAATTTAAGCACAGATAAGACGTCTTAAACCAGTGGCAGACAAACATTTTTTTAAAGAGCTGATGTTAAATTTTTAGTTTTCATGGGTCTTATGGCTTCTGTCACAGCTATGGAACTTCAGCAATAGAATCATTATGCAAATAACTGGGCATGGCTGTGCTTTAATTAACGATTATTTTATAATGTGGCATGTAGTGACCTGAATCCACTGTATGAATGGGAGTTTACTGACCCTTGTCCTATATAAACCTGTTCTAACTTCAGACCTCAGATAGGCTGAGTCTGTGCCCAATGTTTCTTAACATTTCTAGAAATTAGACCAACGTCAGCAGAGCACGTGATCAAGACCTAACTAAAGAGTCCCATTTTGCTAGAAAAGAATAACAAAGGTGTTCAGATGGCTGGGAGGATGGCTCAGTGAGCAGGTAAAAGCGCTTGCTGCCAATCCTGGTAATCCTCGAAGAAGAGAACTGTCTCCAGCTAATTGTTCTTTGACCTCCACAGGTCTAACATAGCAACTGCATGTGCCTGTGAACATACTCACAATAGATACATGGAAAAAATTAATGCGTTTAATTAATGATGTTGATTTCTGATCCCTGAAATTGCCATGGTGAGTTGTGTTTGGTGAATGTGAGCAAAGGCCTTCACTGAATATGTGCTTTACAAACACACTGACAATTTCAAAGAGGAGATATAAAGGCAACAGACTCTGAACCTGATTGTTCATAGAACCTTTGTACACATGCTCCTTACTGTCCTAGCTTTGGGACATTAGGATTCTCTGCAGAGTGGCAGCAGTAGAAATTAGCTACGCCACTTCATCTTAGCTCTCTCTACATTCCACTTGTTAGAGGTAACCATCCCTGTGAGTCTAGCCTACCAATTCCCCAAGGCTGCACCTATTGAGAGGTTGCAAACGATCAACATCTGCTCATACTTATGGTTGGCGGTGTTCAAACCAGGTGACTGGAAGTCCACATAGGAAGGCATTTGCCATTCTCAAAAGCACTCATCAGTCGGCTCCTCTCTGAGATGTACCCTTCATGATCTCTGAGGACATTAAAATGAAGCTAAGGTCAAAGGATTAGAGCAGCTCATTAGTTTTCAGATGAGAAACTCTGAAAAGTCTTTGAAGGGTATATATAGCCCTTCGTGTCTCTTCTTGGGTTTCTTACTGCCAAGAAGTAAACAGCTTTCCACAGCCATGCATTTCCATTATTATGTTCTGGCTCACCACTTACCCAGAGGAAAAAATGGAGCTAGACAATTGTGATTCAAAAACCTCTGAGTGTTGAGGCAAAATGAAATTTTCTTCTTTTAAACCATTTCTCTCAGGTATTTGTCTCAATGATTAAATGTTTCAATGAAACCCCACCCATGCCATGTACAATTGAATGAGTTGCCTCTTTTTCATGTGCATAGGAAACATTCCAATACTGTTTACAGATAGTTAAGATGTTCGGTAAAGACAAAACGAAGGAACAGAGACTGTCAGGAGGTCTCTAGGTTCTCAATAGAGATATATTTTCTCAACTGGGGGTTACATATGACATTTTGTAATTTCTTTTCAAACACTTACACAAAGTATACATGTCCATCTCCAGTACTCATACAACATATCTGATGTAGCTTTATAGATCTTCCCCCATGGCTCCTCTATGAAAACGCAGCATCGCGGCAACACTTCGCATAGAAGGATCACAGTTCCAACTTGAATTTTATGGAGTTGAGTTCACAATTGGTTGCTAAGTCCATTTCCCATTTCTCCTTTCCAGGTATAGCCAGAGAGTCCTACAAGCATTTCATAGGTTCTCACAAATAACTCACATACGGACCTTCCTTGAAGGAAGGGATTTGTAGTTTTCATCAAGCTTTGCTGTCCTCTCCCAGGGCTTGGCCTGCTTGCTGTATCTCTGCACTACTGCTCTGTTCTGCAGCTGCCTTCTGCTTTGCTGGCTAGCTATGTGCAATTTTTCCCACGAACTCAGGTTATCTGGAAAATTCTGCCATTTGTCCACATCTGTGGGTCTCCTTGTGTTCTCGAGGGCTTCAACTACACAATTTAGAGAATATTCTTCTTCACTGGTGTTACATTCGTTTTTTCCACTATGGATCATAGAGAGATAAGGCTATACAACAATCCAAGTGCCAGTTATCAGAATCTTCTGCACCTCTGAAATGTTGGCTTTTCACTGGACTTAGTGTGTTTGCATAGTGGACGCTGTTCTTTCCAAGAAAGAACTATTCAAAGATAGTCTCCTTGAGCATCATGCAAACATACGTCCTGTTTTTGCATTAATTAGTTATCTTAGTATACCCAGGCATGCCTTGGAAGTAGGGATAGTTTAGACTCTACCTTACAGCCCTAATCTATATAACAATGAAGAAACTAATAACTGTACTATCACTTTGTGACTTTGTGTCCTATTAACTTTCTTTATAAATTAGGAAATGGAAAGATAGACACAGTTCTATGTTCAAATATCTGTTTTGAGGGCTGAAGATGTGACTTATTAATAAAACATTTGTGTAGAACATGTAAGAACTTGAGTTTGGTCTCTAGTACTTGCAAAGAAAAATCAAAGTATTTTAGTTTTGAAAGGAGAAATGGGGCAGGGGCAGGTTTTCCCACAAATCCCCTGTTTCTCTGGTAGGCAATGATGAATTACACTCAAATTATCTGTTATTTCCTTGCAAGCATTCAGAACACTGTATTTACAGTAGTCCCTAATGTCTACTATTATACTCTTAAAATTGGGTAATGGATTGATGGATCTGAAACCAAACACATGCAGATGAAATAAGTCTGGAGTTATTGTTTTTTTTTTTTTTTGAGACAGGGTTTCTCTGTGTAGCTTTGCACTTTTCCTTGAGCTCACTTGGTAGCCCAGGCTGGCCTCGAACTCACAGAGATCCGTCTGGCTCTGCCTCCTGAGTGCTGGGATTAAAGGCATTCGCCACCACCGCCTGGCTGGAGTTATTGTTTTGAAGTGAAAGATGTTTGGAAGAATTTTATTCTTCTTGAGTTGTTATGAAGGTGTGAGATGCTGCTATTAGATATTTAATGTTTAATCTTAGACATTATTAACTTTAAATAAAAAATAGTAGCATTGGAATAGTGAGGGTCTTGTAGCATTGCCTTATTTGAGTTCACTAAGAGTAAACTGAAGGATGGAAACATTCTCAAAGAAGTAGCTGTCAGGAAAAAAGAGGATGGTACAGTGTTTTTGATGCTTGTAAGTGTGTTAGAAATAAGCTCTGACACCTCATAGGAAATGAAAAAAGAGAATTATGTGCCCAGTGATCTATTTATTCATCCCTTAAGGTTTCCAGTTTTATCATCAAATATAACCAAAAAAGGATTAGTTAAGGGACTAGTTTGACTGTTGGTCATTTAGTTCCTTGATCAGTTTTGCAGTACTAGGAAAAATGTTTAATGCAATAATTGAGTAAAGAATTGCTGACTCTATACTGACTGTAAAAACGCAAACTTGATTAAAGATCAAAGGAAACAGAGAGAAGATATTTGAAATGATGGGATCAGCTGTAGCACGAAAACCTATCGTCTGTCTGCTAACATACACAGAACCATCCCACTTGCTCCAAGTGTCCCTGGTGGAGATCTTTGTCATGATTATCTAAGCCATGATTACTTGATTTCATGAAAAGATGCTTTCAAATTTGTAGAACTTGTTTCTTTTTCAAAAATGGCCAGGACTCTTCTTACTATTCAAACTGTCAGACCTGACATTTGGCTCCCGTGATACACAAAGTTCAAGATGACAGGGAAAACGTTTTCCAGGAACTATCGATCATTCCCGCTGCTGATGAATTGTCATGCCCTTCTGAGAACATAACCCATCAGTCCTCTGAAACAGAGCGTCAGATAACTAAGTCATGCTCAGCTGATTCTCCAGCAGATAAATGGTGAACTTCATCAAAGCTACCTGCCCACAAGTCTTTTGAGACGAAAACAGTTGAGTCTCAGATAACAAGGAAACTTGATGACTTCTAGCACAGTCATGGTTTTCCTTGGCCCACACATAGACAGTGATGATTTCTGGGTCTTCACAAGCATTTTATTTGCATATCTCATCTTTAGTAACTCATGCTGAGACCACAGAAATGGTTAGATAATTCATGATGCCAGACACACAGTACATGTTCAATAAATATTAGAGGGGGCCAAGGAGAGTGAGAGCTAGTCTTTGATATGAGCAACTGGACTTTGATAGCATTGATAGCACTTTGGTTCTATGTACATAGAACCCGATTATATGATACAAAAATGTAGTCCTCCTAAGGCATAGAAGTTTTTTATGCTGATTTTCCTATCTTCCCATTCTTACCATGGTTCACAGACATTGAAAATAAACACCCAAATAAGCTAAGAATGGGTAATGAGATGTTGATAACAAATGGAGATTAGACCATACCTAGTCACTGACAAAGTAGTCTAGGGATGAAATAGTGTTAGGTGATGTTCATATATTAATTTTTCTAGACTTCTCCAGAATAGAGTGTGGCAGAATTTTCTCTTTTTGTAAAGAAAGCACTGTTTTGATGTCATAGAATGATCCTCTAGTAAGAAGCCTGGAAAAAAGACTTAAGGAATTTCTAGCGACCTTCAAGGGAGCATGCATCCATCCAGTCTTCTGGAACTGAGCTTCAGAGGTTGTGCTATTTTGATTTTCTTCACTGGGCTGATGATGTTGACAATAGTAATAATAATATAAGCAATAATAAAGGTTAATATTTATCCAGAGTTTACAACCTGCTGGGGATCCCTGATAATTGCTCGACATCTACTTTTTTAATTTAATGCCTACAACAATCAACCTGTCAGATCACTGCTTATTATGATGAGGAAGTTGTGGCTTAGAATTAAGTAAACTGCCCAAGGCCACAGGGCTTGCTAACCATGCAGATATGCACTGGATTCTAGATTTAGATTGCACTTTTGAGATCACTCAAAGCAGAAAGACTGGCAGTAATTTTAGGATTTAAATGGATGCCATGTAAATATAGCAGACAAGGAACCGTGATTCATATTTTACGCCACATATCATTTGTTTTAATTGCATTTAAACCTTTTGAACAATGGTCTGCAAGCTATGTATGGCCTCTGACTAAAATTTTATCTACCACCTGTTTTTATATGGATTGTGAGCTAAGAATGATTTTTCTTTGTGTATTTTTAAATGGGTGAAAAAATTTGAAAGCATATTTTGTGGGCATGTAAAAACAATACAAATTCAAATCCCACTGCCTAGAAATATGTCTTAATAGAACAGTGTTTAAATATTATTTCCAGTTGTCCTTGGCCTACAGTGGTAGAGTTGTATAGTTGTGACAGAGATTCTGTGGTAAGCAAAGCCTAAAATGTGTAGTGTGTACACATTTTATAGAAAAAGCTTACCAGAAGTCAAATGTGATGGTATACACCTATAGTCCCAGCACTTGGGACATGGATATAGGAAGATCAATAGTTCATGTTCATCCTTAAGTTCTAGGATATCCTGGGCTACAAGGGTTCTTCATTCAAAACAAAAAAATCTAAGGAAAAAAAGTATGAAAGTAAAAAAAAAATAGAGAAAAATCAAAATCACAGCTCTTGCTTTTCTATAGTAAAGCAGTGAGAAGAAAGACTTTGAAGGCAGATTAGACATGTGCATTTTGTCTTTCTCACTTTTATATCCACTTGGGAAAGGCTATTTAACCTTTATGTACCTCAGTTTCCACATCTGAACAATGGTGACAATGGTACCAGTCTCCAAGAACTGTAGTAAAGATGCTAATCTATTAAGAATAATGCTTGGCATGTGGCTAGTGCTATCACCATCCTTATCATGCTAAATTTTTATGTGATAGGTACTAATCACTCTTGTTAACATCTTGTAGCTCCATCATGGATTAGTTCAGCTAGAGAAGGTGAGTCTCTTCTTGATATACATTGCCTCTTCCCTTATCAGAACTGGACTGGTTTTCTTGGCATCTCTTGCCTTAGGTCAACAAGCACTGACAGCTAGTCCACACACCCATCCTCTCAAGTACAGCTGGTTCTGTCTTTACTGTCATTGGTCTTGGGCTCCCTTGGCTGGTGAAACTGCTTGAGTGGGTGTGGGAAAACCTTGTGGACTTGAGAACTGAGGCAAGACATGAAGGCTCGCAAGGCTTGCCATGGGCGGAAAGATGATATTGAAGCCAATGGGTGTTTTAGGAGTGAGTGGGATGAACATCTGCTTCTATGAAGTGACATTAAGGAACTTGTTCTGCATCCAGATTATGTCGGCTCCACTGACAAGGATTTGTACTTCAGTATATGATGAGTATACACGTGGAGTGGGGGAAACAGACAGTGGTAAATAGAAACACACAGCAAAATCTACCTGTGCTTGATTGGCATGCCAGAGGCCAATTCCAGTCAATGATGACAGAGTGTGGTATGAAGAGATGCTGGGTTGTGATGGGTGCTGGTATCAGTGGTTTTCCTTTTAGAGCCCCGAGATTGCCTAGAATATTCTGGATCTGGATCCCATTTAAGCAGGGTGAGGATTTGATGTGACTATTCTAGAGTAGTAACTAATTGGTCACAATAATGGGATTACTTATGATTTTGATAGAGTAATGAAACTTTCTGGTTTATCATTCAAAACCTACTACTTACCTATCCCTTGGTTTTCTCTGTCTTCTTTCTCCTGCTTCTTGTGTGTCTGTCTTTGAATGGCCAATGAAACTGCAAAGTTTAAGTTTACAGGTCATAGCTCCTGACTCCATGACTCATCTCAAATACAACTTTGAACTTCTGCAATTTCAAGGTCATCTCTCTTTAAACTTTAAGGAGAGAAGATGTATGTGGAGGTTATGGTGATTAAATGTATGGATTCAGGGCTCACACCTACTTTTTTTCAATTCTTATCTTCCTGATCTCGAGTCAATACATCCTTTTTTGTGTCAGGCTCCTCATCTGTAAAACAGGAATTAGGAGTTGTTCTTCAAAAGATATTGTGAGGATTGAGTGAGCTACCTGACTTAGACAGTTCACAGTGGTGGTCACTCTTATCAAGTTGTTGGTTTGAGTTGCCATGATCACTACCCAAGGAGATGCTGCTGCTTAGGACTGTGTATATTAGTATAATGAGCCCCCATGACTGGCCTCTGAGAGATGTATTATCCTACTAGATGGAGACTGATTAACTTGCTTAATGTCATGCTGCAAAGTAACAGGGCATGGATTTCATCCAGGCTCATTAACTGCAGATCCCATGCACTTTCAATTCTCAGATTCATTGAGTCTATACTCACACTATACTTAATCATGCAAATTAGGTTCATTTTTTTGCATAATTAATAAGGTAGTGCTTAACCCGTGAACATTTTCATGTAAAAAAATTTTTTTTTGCACTCATCTTGTTAAGGAATCAAAATGTGAAGTTAAAAAGCATAGCATCCTATGGCACTTTTAAGACTGGTTTTGAAGGAAAATACTTTCCTTACAGCCAGACACTTTACAGGAAGGCATAGACATTTTTTTTCTTATCTCATCCTGTGAGTGCCAACTCAGAGTGAGTTTGTGATGTTGGGCTGTGGGATTGTGTGCTGGCAGTGGCAGGAGAGAGAAAATAAGAATTAGTTGTTACTAGAGGCAAAAGTTGAACTGGGTGGAGGCTCCGAATGATTCACCTGGTCTTTGAGGCAACTTAATGAGATTCTGCAAAGCCTTCTGATAAACATTTGGTTCAGGAGATGGTGTGCTGCCCAGGGTGGAACCATATCCCACCTCTTCATTATTGTTTAGAAGCGAAGAAGCCATTTTGTAAAATGATCATTTAAGCATAGAAAAGTATGGGACTGGAGAGATGGCTCAGTAGTTAAGAGCACTAACTACTCTACCAGAGTACTGGGGTTCAATTCCTATCACCTGAATGGCACCTAATAACTGTCTGTAACTCTAAGATCTGACACTCTAACACAGACATATATGCAGACAAAACACCAATGCACATAAATAAAGATAAATAAATTATAAAAAAATGATAGAAAAATAAAAGAGAGTGACCCACCTTGATAGGGTTTAGAATTCCACATGACATGGGCTTTACATGATGAACCTATCCAAGAACAAAATAATATATTTAAAGATACCAGAACCTAAACTGTCCTAAAAACAAGACAAAACAGCTAAAAATCATAGGGAAATTGAGGGACCTTGGGAAACAGACTGATAGAAAATGATCTAAAGCAAGCAGTAACATAGGGGTGTTGCCAATAATGGAATTACTTTTCCATGAACATAATAGATTCAACAAAAGTGTTTAAATGTCTAACAGAACTTTTAAGATTTATTTTATCAAAAAAATTTAGGTGTGTGTGTGTGTGTGTGTGTGTGTGTGTGTGTGTGTGTATGTGTATCATTGTGGGAGTATATACATGTTTATGTGTATGTACATGGAAGCTAGAGACACCAAATTATCCTTCCCATGGCAGGTGTTGGAGTTACAGGTAATTTTGAGGCACCTGGGATTTGAAGATGGGTCTTCAAGAGCAGCAAGTACTCTTCATCGCTGAGTCATTGCTCTAGCCCCCTAAGGGGACATTTAAAATTATTTTCACCTTGCTATATTTGCTATATAGAGCATAAGAGATGATACCTGGTATTAATTCTAAAGCTGTTTTTTTTCCTGCATTTAATTTTATTTGATAAATGTTCTAAAAAACAAAACAAGATATTCCCATCTCCTGGTTGTGACTGTCTAGAGCAAAGCCATGAGTGTGGTGAAGTGGCTAAGTCTTTTATAAATCAACCAATGGAAAGTGACAGCATTACAGTGGCTGCAAGCTCTAAGAGAGTCCTGACATTAGCGTAATGCCAGGACTTGGGTGACGCTAGGTTTCCACACTATGTCTTATGCTTCTTCCTGGGAACTCTACACTATAATTAGGGTAGGATGAGTTACCTTCACAAGCCACTGTGGTGTCCTTAGGTTTTTGGTCTCTGTGCATACAACATGTCTGCCTATATGGTACATCCCCATTTTTCCCCATTTAAGAAACTTCTTTTCTGCCTTCTTAGCAGTATGTAGATCCAGACTCGTCCAAAAAAATTTTCTTTAATTTTTAAATTCTGACAATTTCATGTATCCACACAATGTATTGTGATTAAATTCACCCCTCTCCTTCTCTGATCCCATTTCCTTTTATACTGACCCCATTCTTCTTTTTAACTGAGGCCTATCTGACTGCACATCTTTCTTCGGTTCGAGTCTTGTCTACGTAGCCACAACTGCTGTATGTTCTTGATTCTAACAGTCATTCATATCTAAAAGACAGCATCTCACAGTGTGCCCCATCTTCTGGCTCTTACAATTCTTCCATGCCCTCTTCCATGATGTGCACTGGACCTTGGAGGGGCTAAGATGTCCTACTCAGGAATGATGACTCACTCAATAATCATTTCATTCTCATTAGTTTGATCAGCTATGAGTTTACTGCATTAACTATTTCCCACTGAAAAAAGAAGCTCCCCAGAGCAGCACTCACTTATGGATACAAATATGCACATTTAGAAAGTAATTTAACTTACCTTTAGCAAAAATTAATAGTGTCTCCACCCTACTCCTGTTGTGACTTCCCGACCCACAAGCTTTTGGTCAGATTTACTGTAGCAGAAATGAGCTCTTCTAGAGAACCCAACTTTGGTTCCCAGTCCACAGGTCAGGAGGATCTGCCTGTGGCTTCCTTGGGCAACTGTACTCACATGCACATATCTCAGCACACATATACACATAATCCAAAAATAGTAACAGAAATAAATTAAATGAAAAGAAACTAAAGATTTGAACTTAAAACAAACAAACCAGGCTCTGATTTAAGGATGAGTTGGAGCCGGGCGGTGGTGGCGCACGCCTTTAATCCCAGCACTCGGGAGGCAGAGACAGGCGGATCTCTGTGAGTTCGAGGCCAGCCTGGTCTCCAAAGCGAGTTCCAGGAAAAGGCGCAAAGCTACACAGAGAAACCCTGTCTCGAAAAAAAAACCAAAAAAATAAAAATAAAGGATGAGTTGGGATAAGAAAAGGTTTTTTATGAGCTATAGAGGCAGATTATGGATTCAGAGGAGTTACTATGTAAATGTAGAGTTCCTGGAACTCCAGGGAGATAATGCTTTCAGCATGCTGTTTTGTTCCCATCTATAAGACCCGGAACCTGAATGGCATCTGAAGAATGATTTAGAAGGGGCAGTGGTCTTAGTAGAGCTCAGCTCACACTGACAGCTAGAGCAGGGAAGGGCTCTCCTTCCAGTGCTCTCATTTATTTTACCTCAACCATTTGCCTCCTCATTGCCTCAGAATCTCACTGTAGGAGGTGGGGGAGTAATCAGATCCATGTCATCATTTTAAAGGAATCCAAACCTACCTGAAGACCACTAACAGTGTACCACTGTAGGAGCTTATCACTACAGTTTAAATGGCATTTCTTCCTTCTTTTGGTTTTTCGAGACAGGAGTTCTTTTTGTAGCTTTGCACCTTTCTGGATCTCACTCTGTAGCCCAGCCTGGCCTTGAACTCACAGAGATCCACCTGCCTCTTCCTCCCAAGTGCACCACCACTGCTCGGCTTAAATGGTATTTCTAAAGATCATGTTAATTTTGCTAAGTGTGTGTGTGTGTGTGTGTGTGTGTGTGTGTGTGTGTGTGTGTAGGTGTAGTGTGTGTATATGTATATGTTGTGTATGTGTTTGAGTGTATGTATGTGTGGGGGTGTAGTGTATGTGTGTATTAGCACTGTGTGTATGTGTGTATGTTGGGTATGTTGTATATGTGTTTGAGTGTATGTGTGTGTGTGGGTGTAGTGTGTGTGTATTTGCAGTGTTATGGTGTGTATGTTGTGTCTGTGTGTGAGGACGTAGTGTGTGTATATGTGTGTATGTGGGGGGTGTTCACATGTGTATGTGTACATATAGAGGCCAAACATCTCTCTCAGGTGTCAGTCCTCAGGCATCACCCACCTCGTTTTGAAACAGGGTTTTTCACTGGCCTGGAAGTTGTCAAGTCGACCAGAGTAGCTGACAAAGGAGCTCTGTGAATCCTCCTGCTTCTGCCTCACCAGCTCTGGAAGGAATCATAAGCAGATACCACCACACATTTGTTTTTTTGCTTGTTTTTAACCTTTGTTCTGGAGATTGAACTGAACCCAGGTCATGTTTGCACAACAAGACCCTTACCAAGTGAGCCGTCTCCACAGCCCCAAATATTCATGTTTCTAATGTGTTGATAATTGCATAAACACCTTCTAAGACAGAACACTTGGCTATCCTCATAATCTAATGAAATGAGAGGGAAAGTCATTATTTTTCTTTCAGTTTTGCAGATAACAGAACCGAAGCTTTAGATTAGCTGATTAATCCAAGACGAGCCACTGTCTAGTAAGTGGCCAATGTGAAATCTGTTTTAGGCATCTGGGCCAAAGATACGGTTGAGTATTTACAACTCTCCCACAGCAGTCTATCGCTTTGTCTTTGGATTAAGATAAAAGAAACTTAACCAGCTAAAGAGGCACATTCGTCAATATAATAGACACCAGTCATGTGCACAGCACTGTATGAGGTACTCGATAGATAGACAAATGTATGACATGGTCGAGGACTGAAAGTCTCCATGAAGCATATAAAATACAAGTGTAGATTCAAGTGTAATATGGTAATACTTGAAAAGTGAAAGCAATAATCCCAGAGAAAGCGTGATGTGTATAAGGGGAACTGCTAGGGAAGGGCTTTAGAAGGTGAGTCATCCCCAAAAAATGTAATATTAAGTATGTAGCCTAGGAAATGTTCAGAGAGGATAATACACATCAGAGTACCACAGAGAGAGAACTGAGGTGAAGAGAAGGGCAGAGTAGGGTCAGCGTCCACTCACTGTGTCACTGGCTGGAAGATTCCTCATGCAGCAGGGCCATGTAGAAAACTCTGCACAGGTCAAGTGTGGCTGGAGTTTTTCTCCAGTCCTGCCTGGCCCACAATCAGGACAAATCTCTCTCACCTGCCAGTCCCACAGCCGTGTAGACCCAACCAAGTGAACACACAGAGACTTACATTGCTTACAAACTCTATGGCTGCAGCAGGCTTCTTGTTATCTAGTTCTTATATCTTAAATTAACCCATTTCTGTTAATCTATACTTTTCCACCTGGCTTGTGGCTTACCGGTACCTTACATCTCCCTTGTCATGGCGGCGGCTGGCAGTGTCTGCCTCAGCCTTCCACCTCCCAGAATTCTCTTCTCTCCTTGTCCCGCCTATACTTCCTGCCTGGCTACTGGCCAATCAGTGTTTTATTTATTAACCGATCAGAGCAGCACATTTAACATATGGAACATCCCACAGCAGTGAAGTGGTCAGTTATTGCAGAACCTTGGACTGTCAGCCTGGGAGGGTCAGCTGGTGTGTGTGTGTGTGTGTGTGTGTGTGTGTGTACATGTATGTGCACATGCATACATGTGAGTATGAAGGCCAGAGGTTAACCTTGTGTGCTGTTGCTCCTCAGAGGTCATCCACCTTGTTTTCTGAAACATGTTCATATGCTGGTCTGGAACTTAGTGCTTCCTCTGGGCTGTATATCATACAAGCCCCAAAGAGGCTTGTCTCCATCTCCCCAATGCGCTCTCTCTCTCTCTCTCTCTCTCTCTCTCTCTCTCTCTCTCTCTCTCTCTCTCTCTCTCTCTCTCTTTCCTTCTTCTTAATAACATGGGCTCCCAGTAGTGAATCCAGATCTTTGTGCTTACAAGGCAAGCACTCTACTACTGAACTATCTCCTCAGCCTATTTTTCTTATATCTAAATTATTTTATTAAGTTAGTTTCTTTAAAATCAGATGCTTAATTCAGTGAAAGATTTCCAAAACTTCCTATCACTTCTTGATTGATTGATTTTTGAAACTGATCCCTTTTTGTTCTGTTTTCTAATGACAGGTTGGAAAGACAACTGGCAGATATCAATAACTTTTCAATAATGAAAGCTTAGGCAGAACGCATGTGTTATTTTCGATGGAATCACTAAGGTTTTCTTTCATAGGTCAATTTTCAAAGGCCCATTTGACAAGGGTTTTTCTGCTGAAGGAGACACACCCTCAGGCTCTTCTTGGGACTTTCCTGAGAATCTCCCCAAAGTTGGCTTTCTTTACGTCACTGTATTGAGGACTGACATTGAAAAAGGCATTTTGTTTTTCCAAAAAGGAGAAGCAAATGTCAAGTCTACAAAGTCAGAAAGTGTGGTGAGTCTTAGGCATTTACAGAAGATGGTCACATCTGACATTTAAAGTCATTTGTTCTGTCACAAACGCACATGCATGCATGTGCGAGCATACACGCAGTATTATGGAAGTTAAAAATGAGGCTATTTTAAATCTTATCAAAACCACTATCAGGAAAAGATGACAAAAGCATTGTATGCTTACTGGTAGCTCCAGTCCCTACTAATGGTTGACAGATTCTATAGCCAGTAGACAGCTCTGTGTTATCTGCTCGAGATAGCAGTGATATCACGAGGCTGGAGGTAGCCAAGCATGGTGAAGAGAAGCTAAGAGCCTCTGCAGTTGGTTGCAGAGGGTTGTGTAATGGTTAAGGTGTGCCAAAACCTTCCCATTAGCATGAGTGTGTTCCCAGAAGTGCAAAGGAAAGCATGCCATCTGCCCTTGCTTGGATTTTGAGGCATGCATCAGGAAATGTGCTTCCTGGGCCCATAGGAGCTCCACGGGTCCCTTCAAAGGATGCCTCCCAGCCTAGCAACTGTTGCATGATCACGTGAGGAAACTGAGTCAGGTGCAACTTTTGCCAATGTCTTGAGTTATAGATGCACCTTTCTAGTCAAATACCTGATCCGCTGAGTCTGTGGAAGAGGTAATTTCCATTTCTACAATACACATGGACTCTTCAGAAGGGCAAGATTTACCCCTCCATCCCCACCACGAAGTAGAACTATAAAGCCTGTGGAGTACACAATTTGGAGAGACTATCACTTGAAAACACCATTTTATTATGGTTTTGGGAAATTCTCTTTTAAAGATGTGCCTATGTTTCTAGGGAGATGACTCCAGGGGTAAAGTATCTCCTGTATGAGTGGGAGGACCTGAGTTTAGATCCCAACACCCAAATAAAAGCTTGGTGCAGTGGAGTGTGTCTAGAACCCCAGCATGGAGAGGAGAAGACAGGTAAATGGGATTGAGACTTTTGGTAATATTGCTGTTGGAGATGCTTGTTCCCATGCCTCCCAATAGTAAAGCTATCTAGATACAACCAGACCCTAGATGCTGCATAAAACCCAAACCAAACTAAAGCAAAGACAGCAGCCAAATACATCTTGTGTTAGGTGTGTCACCCCCAATTCTGTCCCATTCTTCAGGGGGTCACCAATAGGCACATACTTGAGTAATGCCAGGGGCTTGAGCACATTTTTCTAATTTCTAGTCTTACATTTTTCAAACCACCCTATCATGTTCTCAATTTTATTTCATATATTTATATTCTATCAAAATTTGTTCCTTCTCTTCCTGGGGTCACTAAATATCTCTGTCTCCTAGGGATCTGCATGAAGAAAGGAGAATGTGGGTAAGAAGGGGTAGTGAGGCATGAATTCTCTCAAAGTATGTTAGATACATGGATGGAAACCTCAGAAAGAAATCATACACCACTGCACAATTAATATAGATTGATAAAAACGTCTCTTCATGTCCCAAACTGATTTAATAAAACTTGGCTTTACGAGAGTGCCCATTACTTTTCTTATATTTCATATAAAATGTTGGAAGTGATTGATTTAAGTCATGAAAAGGAAGGAAGAGAGTTGTGGGGGGAAGAGCATTTTCCTTTTCTCCTTACAGTTTTTATCCCAATAATCACCAGAAACCAGTGTTTTGGTTAAGGGAACCAGAGGTAGGTTCAAAACAGAAGCACTATTAATTAATTCAGTTGTGTTTTACTTATTCTAACAGCCCTTGTATTCTCCTGTGAAGAAACTAATTATCTGTGCACCCAGCCATCCCTGATGTGACTACATAAGGAGTGGATTCTGCATTTGTCATGCTAGGAGCCTGTTGTTCTTCATCTGAGACAGGAAATGGTGGAAGGGCTTTGGGAGACAGCTTAGCTGGCAGAACAGTTGTCACATGAACCTGAGGACCCAAGTTTGGATTCCTGGCACCCATGTAAAAGTCAAGTGCCTGCACTTGTAACCATAATCCTAGGGGAAGAGAGACAGATGATCTTGGTTCATTGTTGGCCAGCCAGACTAGCTAAACTGGTAAGCTCTGGGTTCAGTGGGAGATCCTGTCTCAAAAAATAAGATGGAGAACAATAGGAGAAAGTACCTGATGTTGACTTCTGGCCTCTACAGGTACATGCATGGGTGATTGTGTCCACATATGTTCATGTACACACATGCATACATCATAACACATACAACACACACACACACACACACACACACACACACACACACACACACACACACATGCACACAGTAAGATACACACACAGAAACAGAAAAATCCAGACATCGCTGTGTCTCATCTGATTGGTCTAAGAGTAGGTCTCTGATAGGTGTAGACACAACAGATAAAAGGAACTGTTATACTATAAACATAAAGAGGAGTTTTCTCTTCACATTCTGCTGAACAAAAACCAAGCAAGCTTGTCCCTCCAGTTGCCGCTGACAGCCACCTGATGAGTGCAGGCAACAGACCTAAAGAGGAACTCAGTGCTTGTAGGGACAGGCATCAAAGAACAAAGTCTTTTGCAGCTGGATGTGAGATGAGAGCCTTCCTTTTTTTTCTTCATTTGCTGTTATATGAAACAGAACTTTCCATTTTATTCTACCTGCTTTGTGGTGTACTACCAAAAACATCACCATGTGTAGTCTAATAGAGCTGGGAGAGTGTGAAGACAGGAAGCCCACCTTTCTTTTCTCTTAGCATTCTGTTGACAATCACCTTAATACTAATAAATGCACCAGCATGGAGACAGGGAGGGTGTTCAGAGATGAAAGCACAGAGACACAAGCTTGAGAATGCAGTTCAGATCTCTAGTATGTATGTATGCTGGGTGGGAAGAACATCCCCCCTGTAATTCCAGCTCTCAGAAGGCAGTGACAGGGCATCCCAGAGCTGGCTGGCAAGATTAGCCATGACTGATGGGCTCAGAATTCAGTGGAGAGAGCTTGCCTCAAAGAATAAGGATTGGGAGTGACAGAGGGAGATTCCTGGCTTCAATCTTGAACCTCCATATGCAAGCACACACATGTGCACATGTACCACACCATATGTGCACAACACACATGCAAATGTGCATATATGGATGCATATCCATTTCACAGGTATTTAAAAATATACCAGAATAGCAAAACATGGGTCTTGTGGGTGGAATCCCAAATTCCAGTTCTGACCTTCATGCCATAATAGTGACATTGAGCCCAAGCGTCCTTCTTCTTCCTTTGAAAGGGTGTATTAACCCTCACTCCATCTACTGTATAGTGATTTGCTTAAGCTTAACACAGATAATGTGTGTGAAACTGCCTTGCAGATTCAGGCTCAATTAAATGTATTTTAGGTACATTAATTGGCTGTCTACTTCAATGAGTCAGCTTCTTAAATATGTTTATACCTAAATTCTTCTAGCAAATTCCCCAGGTAAGTTCCAGTGTCCTCAAATGCAGATGAGAGAAGCTGGGCTTAAGAAAGTCTGAAAAATGTTCATACAACCCTTGTATAATAAATGATGGAAAGGTAATTCTCCCCTACATTTGTCATACCAAACCAATTATGGAACCAGAGTTAGTCTTTTTTTTTTTAAATGAATTAATTAATTTAATTTGTCACTGTGACAAATACCTGAGATTAGTAACTTAGGAGAGAAAAGATCTTGGCTCCTGATTTCAGAAGCTTCGGTTCAGGGGCCAGTGCTTCTGGTCAGGCACAGCAGGATGACAACAAAACTTGTGATGCTCACTTCATAGCAATCATGGACCATGGAGTCCAGGAAAGAAGGAAGGGAAAGAGGGAGGATGGAAAGAGGGAGGCAAAGGAGAAAGGGGGTTATATGTTTCCAGAGCACATCCTAAGTGATCTACTTCCTCTCACTAGATCTCACCCTCGGCTTTTTACCACCTCCCAATGATACCTCCATGGTAAGAATGTTCCAAGAGATTAAAGCTATTGTTTAGGTCAGACTTTTCATGTTCTGCTTACTTTTCTCAAACCCAAAAGCATGCCACCAAGTGACTCCCTGCTACATACATGAACCCATAGAGAACATTGCATGTTCAAACCATACTAGCTCCTAAATAATGTGACTATGTTTGAGAAGACATTAAAAATCCTACATGTCATTATAATGACCTAGAATTTGCAATTACATCTTCAGCACTTCTTGTATCCCTAGACCGTGCTCTGTACCTATTCTTTCATTTATTCTTGATGGCCCCAGAAAGTGAAACATTAGAATCTACACTCCAGTGTGAGAAGGAGAAGCACAGAAGTATTTGCATCAATATCTTATCAATTCAGTGTCCTTTCCAAGTGGCCTATCCAGGTCTACTTGAGTCCTAATGCCCAAGTCCATTATCTTCAGAGTTAGAAAAGGAGCTAGATTTGCAAGGAGATCACTGGTGTTGAGGTGTGGCTCGGATGTGGCTAGGGTTTGATGTCAAACGCCTATAAGGAGGCTTTGTCATACAGGTGGTGCTGGTTAGCTGGCTTGCTATCTTCCTGCCCTATGCCTGCCTTCTTCTTGGGAGACCAGAGCATCCTACAAAGGCCTCCTTCATATTGTAGGGTGCCAGAGAGGCCAGGTCAGGAGAGGCAAGAGGGCAGCTCCTCCAGCCAGAGGCTTAAACAGCACTCAGTGCCATTTGCCCTTAAGGAAAATGATCAGAACACCGACAATCCTGAGCCTATAAAAAGCTCGCAGTGCTTGATAGAAGTTGTTTCACTTTTGGCCACTGCCTTGAGCACTGTGCTCAATGTAATTAAAATTGTTTTAATGACTTGGAGTCATGATGGTGTGCATAGACTCTGCGCTGTGATAGCAATTGTTTATTCTCTCATCTCCTAATCTCAGGCTGCAAATGCTCTTGTCTGCCAGGTGTTTTTCTTCCAGTCTTCTTTTTCCTTCCTAATTTGGACATCTAATTTGCTGTGGCCTAATACATCAGATAAACGCAATTGTTAGAGCTGCATGCCAAATAAGAATCCATAAGGGCAGCAGTGGGCTGGATACGTGTTGGTAAATAAGATTTGTGGCTGCAGAGATTTTTGGGTGCTCGAGTTATATGCCGCATTCCATATGGTGGAGTTTTTCCAATGAGAAAATCCATTAGGTCACCCGCTGTGTGTGAGGACAGAAGTGTGACTCAGAGCTAATAACAATGGCTAATATTTATTGAGCACTTATGATACCTCAAACAATACTTCATGCACATTATCTCATTTGCTATTCACCACACATCTATGAACTAGAAACTATCATTATTCTTGTTTTAAAGACGAGAAGACTGAGGTGCGAGAAGGTTAAGCAATGTGCCGAATGTTACACAGCTACTTAATGGTTGGGAAACAATTCAAATGAACACTAACCAGTGTGACTGACTAAAAGGGACTTGCCTGGAGCCAGTCAGGAAATCAGTGAAGGGTAAAGCTGAGAATTCAGGCCATCAGAATACCAGTGCAGGCATGGCAAACAGTACCCTGATGTCTAAATGCAGTGTAAATACTCACACACATGCACACACAGACACACACACACACACACACACACACACATATATATATATATATATATATATATATATATATATATATATATACACAGAGAGACAGATGAATTCACCTAGAAACGTATACATAGACACACACAGATACACACACGCACACAACCATTTGCATCACACACTTTTCCAGAGTTATCTTTCAAATCACTTAAGCTTTCCCTTCTGCTTTCTTCACAGCACCGTTCACAATCTCTAGTGTTAGTGGATTTGAGTTCGTATAGGAATTTGGACTCTTAGGATTCTGATCTTTGATGGAATTGTCATGAAGATCATGAATAGTGACTTCATAGAAGAAAAATATCTGGACACCGGACTCTGAGTCCTCATTTCATAAGGAGAGATCTAAATCAGTAAGACATTCTTTAAACTTATTTTTTTTAACAATTATATGTATATCTAGGGTGTATTGGGATCATATCTACCACTATTACCCTGTCTTATTCCTCTCCCATTCTTGCAATTCCCCTCTTTCCAGCTAGTTCCCTTTCCACCTCCGTGTCTTTGTGTGTATGTGTGTGTGTGTGTGTGTGTGTGTGTGTGTGTGTGTGTGTGTACAGGGGTTGTGTACACCTGCTGTGTTTGTGTTTGCACAACCATGAAATATCCTGATTATAGCCCTTCATAGCACTCCTCTGCACCCTCACTTTAATGATCTTTCTGTCCCTTCTTCCAAAATGCTCCCTAAACTGTGAAGGGAGTGATCAAGATTTCCTGTTTCAGGCTGAGAATTCAACAGTCTCTATCCAATACTTGATAAGTTGTGAGCCTTTGCATTAGCTGTCTCCCTCAGAGTGTGCAAAATCCTCGACCAAGCTACCGTATTTGAACACTTATACACAGGATATTACTAAATGGAAGTCTATCAGCAGACAGCAGACATTTCAGTCTCTTCCCTTCACCTCTGTAACAAGCCCCCCTTTGCTTTCAAGTTCCCTTTCCCTTCCCTTTCTCACATGAGAAGACATGATTATTTGTGCTTGGGGAACTGACTCAGGGCACTTGGCATGATAATCCATGTCTTTCTGCAAACCACCTAACTTCATTTTCCTTTATGACTGAATGAAACTCCATTGTGCATATGTGCCACATTTTCTTTATCTATTCATCTGTTGAAGGACACCTAGATTGGTTCAAGAACTTGGTTATTGTGAACAGTGGCACAATAAATCTAGGTATGTGGGTGTTTTTGTAGTAAGTTGACTCAATCCACATTTATACCTGTATATCTATATAAAGTTCTTTTGGTGGTGGCATAACATAAGTCAAGATGTGTGAATTAGGAAAGGTTCAGCATCTATTATTTGTGCTTTGATTAATTTTGTATTATGTGCATTGATAACAGTTGAAGCAGCCTTTCTTATTACCTATGGAATTCTGAGACCACTGATTGTGTCCCTCATCCTATCTCAGAACGATTGTGGCCATAGAATAGGGACTGACAGCTTCCTTCTAGGACTCTACCCATGCAAGTCTGGAAGGCCATTGTTTCACATATTTTGGCTCTCTACTCTCCTTTTCTTGATGGCAGGTGACTGGAACAAAGGACCAAGAAGCAGGAGAATTGGTAGAAATGCACTCTAGTGGTTTCCCAGGCAAAGTAGAGCACCAGAGTCTTCCATATATTGGGATGCGCATTCTCTAATTATAACTCTGTGGCTGGAGCGTTCTTGTCTCAGTCAAGGTGTCTATCCAAGTTTCCATCTCTGTATCTGCTCTAACAGATCATTCGCAAATAACTTTCCCCATCGCTGTAAGTACTTCCTTTGAAACCTGATTATTAACTCGAGGGAGTTCACGCTTGTGAGTTTGCTATTTCCCAACAGGAGTCCTGTTCAGCATATCATTTTGTAGCGTTGTGGTTTGTTTGGATGGGTGGGTGGGAACACTCATTTCTGCAGTGAAAAAAGACACTTAATGTTAGATCTGATAATGGTGACCATGTATGTGGGGGAATTCAATAAGAGTTATGAACAGTAGCTACTGTTTATTGATCGTGGACCACACATCGAACAATGCCATGCTATGCATACATTATCTTAATCCTCTTAACTGTGTGGATGAGGAAACCAGGCCTCAGTTTTCTTGAAATTTTCACATGAAACATAATTTTTTCAAAGTAAATTTTAGAGATTGAAAACTGCATAGGTGGGTTATGAGTCTTGGAATATAATATGGATTTTGGGAAAAAAAAAACACCATTCCTTACTCTCACTTTCTTCTGTGATTTTTTTGTTTGTATAGTTTTTATTGGAGGAGATTTACAGAATGTAAGTAAGCAATGTTCCCTTACTACTTTGTGTGGAGCATAGAGAGTAAGAGTATAGGTCTACAGCCTGATTGCCTGGATCTCAATTTTGATATGCCATTTAATTGTTGTGACCCTGGGCAAATCAATTACCTTTTCTGTGCCTTAATGGTTCAACTCTATAAAATGGGGGTAATTATAGCACCCACCTCATTGAATTGTAATAGAGATTAGATGAGTCAACACAGGTAACATTCTTGGAACTGTTTGGCATATGGTAAGCAATATATCAGGTTAATTATGATTATTTTAATTTTTATTCCCATGTTGGTTTCTAGTTCCCTTACACATTCCTAAAGCACATCTCTTGCAGATATACATTTGTACACATAAATGATATATTCTTTTTTATATATCTGAGTGGATTGATTGCTGAATTGCAGTCAAAGGCGTATATCCTTTCATTTAATAATGAAGGACTAAAAAAAAGGGATCTGTGGTCCTTGCGGGTCCCTTAATCCCAGATACAGCTGATTAACCAGATTGTCCAGCTGAGTCTGTGAGAGCTGAGACGAGGCAGGAGTGTTCAGGGCCATTTCATTGCTTTTGTTAAATTCGATGGAAGTTGACCAACCAGTTGCCTGTGGCAATATAGGTTAGTCAAACTGAGACTTGACTAAGAGGCCCATCATAATAAGCCAACGAGAAAAGCGAGCGAGGCGTTTGAGTGGCAGAGTTGTGTGGGTGGCAGGCTTGTTGTTGAGGGAACTGATGTTAGCACTTTATTGCACTATTATTGCACTTGAGTGAAATAGCTGTGACAAGACAAGACAGAGTCCCAGAACAATACGTGCATGCTCTTCTCCTTTCTTCTCTTTCTCTTTCTCCTTTTTATGCTCCCTCCTTCCTCTCCTCTCCTCTCTTCTCTTCCTTTATCTCTGTTTCTCCTCCCTCATGCTCCCTCCTTCCATCTTTTCCTCTCTCCCTCCCTCCCTTCATCTTTCCTATTCTCCCTCTTCCCTTCCATTCTGGCCTTGCCCTTTTTCCACTCTACCTCTTTGTTTTCTTATGGAAATTCAGGCCTTTCCTTTGAGGACGGACAACGCAGTAACTTTGGTCCAAAGTGGAACTTTCCAGCTGACCCCAAGGTTAAAGAAATTCTCCTGTCAGTCCCGACTACGAAAAATCCACAGTAGATAAATCGCTTGAGCACATTAAATAAAATTAATGAAAGTAACAAGATGAGAACTGCAGAGGGTCAGGGTTGAAATGGCTGCACATGACGGAGCTCACAAAACAATGCCAAGCTGAGCCCAGTGTGGTCTCCATTAACTGTGTGTTTGTGGATCTGTACCAACTTGTTAGGTTGACTGTTTCTGCAATATCAGAATGGGGAACAAAGACGGCAGAGTGTAATTATTCCATCTGCATGGAGGTTGCTGAGACACCGTGCCTCATCTTTCCCTACAAGTTGGAGAATTTGGCACCTGGCACTCTGACAGTGAAGGAATAAATCAAGACAGAAAAAAAAAACTAGAGAGAAGAAAAAGAAACCTAGCGAAATGAAAAACTCTGTTTATGCTCTTTTTCTGTTGCCCCTTTCTCAATGATCATGAGTTCATCTCTAAGCATATTCTTATATCAGAAATAGTTGTACTATCTCCAAACTGTCCCAGAGTGAGAGCTGCCTCTCGTCTGATTTATTTTCTCTCAGGACCCTGTGATTTTAACTTCTCTCAAACCAGGCAGCATGCATGTATTGCTATAGCATTATGTAAGTTGTATATTCACGTGTGGTTTTCCTCTTTTTCTTTTGGTCTGTTTTCTTGTCATGGTTAAGTCTCATTCACTCACAGAGACTATGAACCCCTTGGAGGTGGACTGTATCTTTTATGTATGCTTATCCCGTGACAGTCTTCTACATACAATAACAAGTTCTCAATCAGTATTTGTCTCCTGATTGATGGCATGCTTTGGCTCTCTTCCCTGTGGATCCATAGTCAGTGACCTCAGCATGAGTGTCTCTTTTGCAGGGTTCTCTCTGGGTGCTGTGACTAGACTTTTCTTCCCGAAATAAAAGGAGAGGGCTCAGAACCTGTTCTAATTTAGTCTCCTCTTTGTCCCAGGAAAGTGACAAGCCAGATCAGAGGTATAAATGGACACATTTCAAGTTAGTCTTGCTTATGAGTTCAGGAGAAATTATATATATTCTTGTCTGTAAATTCCCAACGGAGTTAGCATCACCTTATTCGCATGGGTCTGAGAGGTGAGGCAGTGGGGATGAGGCTGGATAGATAAGCTGCTTTGATTGGTGGCTGGGTTCACATCCCCTCTCATGCAGTCAAATCCAGTGAAACAAGTAAAAATCAGATAGCTAGAGGTGGAAAGTTTATAGTTTATAATAGTTTAAATTTATAGTTTAAAGTTTATAATAAAGGAGGCTTTCTGAAAACTGCAAGCCCTGTCTAGATGGGAAGGGGAACAATGGGGAGAGAGGTGTGTGTCTCCTTTTATTGGCCATTTGAAAACAGAGCTAACATGCCTCTCTTGACTTCAACCTCTATCTTCCCAGCAATTTTTCCAGACTTTCACTTTTAATCTGAAAACCAATCTTCGAGTGGGAAGTTTCAGTCCTGTCCCACAAGTAACAAATAAGTAAATAAGCAAGGCTGGACTTCTCACTGGGTTTTCAGGTCAATCACTAACCGGTCCAGGCATCCGATTCCAAAGCAAACATATCGTGTATCTATTAGGATCTCCTTGAGTCATTTTAGAGTGAGCAAAGATCTGTGGGTCAGATTGCAGGCCAAACCATGAAGGGTTTTGGAGGTGAATATTTCATTTTCTTAACATCTGCATTCAGTTTTTCAGAATGGATTTTCCTACTGGTGATGTTTGAGGGAATAGTCAATGCGGTTGCCTGATCAATGGAGCATGGCAGCAATTACTGCACTGTCCACGATTGCTCCTGGGGCACTCACTAGCCTTGTGGGAAATGTCTTACACCTCTAGTGATCATGGGGGCTTCCATGGCCTCAGTTTCTTCATTTTCAATAAGGTGATATATAGTAATATGTTTATTAAATATTGTATTTAGACTCATTAAAAAATTCATTAGTGGCATTCTGAAGAGTGATCATAAATTTACTTAGGAAAATTCTTTGGGGAAAAAGATGTCCAACTTTACCTGCATTGGATGGAGGTGGGCAATTGGAAGGGGCAGTGAACTATAAGAGGTATTAAGTCACAGGAGGTAGTAACATAGACTCTGTGTGAGCTGACCTACTTAAGTGAATTCTTTTCAAAAGTTGTTATGCAAGCACATGCTTAGGAGGCCCGTATGGCTTCATACTCTCCATAAAAAACTTGGTTATTAATCGCTGTGGTGGGTGGTACGGTTGGGCACAGTTTTCTTAATCAAAAGGTGAGACAAGACTCATTTTAATTGCTGTATTTATTGGCATCTCCTGGCTTTATGATAAATATTCTTGTTAATGCAGAAGCGGCGAACCTGAAAACTTCACTGATTTTTTTTCTATATCATCCTATCTCACATACAGAAGCTTATCAAGCTACAAGTTTTTTTTTAAAATCTTTCCAAGCTCTGCTCTTACAAAGCCATTCTGCACGAACATGTACTTGCTTAGGCTCATGCCTATGTGACACATTACATTTTCTAGGTTTGTGTGGAGTCTAATGAAGTGCCAAGAAGCTATTGGCTAACCGTTAGGTGATTGAATCATTTTTCTCTGTAATGAAACATTATTTAATATTTTTGTTTTCCATGTGTGCAGTTCTTTTTGTTTGTCCGTCGGAATTTTGAGACAGGGTTTCCCTGTGTAGCTTTGGAGCCTGTCCTAGAACTTGATCTACAGACCAGGCTGGCCTGGAACTCACAGAGATCCACCTGCCTCTGCCTCTCGAGTGCTGGGATTAAAGGTGTGCGCCACCACTGTCCGGCATGTGTGAGGTTTTAGCTTTGTTTTTGTGCTCCTGCACCCTTCCCTGTTTGTCTGCATGCATTTATGGGTTTTCAAGATGGACACCAACTGCTCCTTGCCAGTCTATAGAGCAGGCTTTGGGAAGTCTCTAGAGGAAAGTGAGTACAGCAGTCCTTGAAGCTCTATTATAAAGAGTTTTCCTCTTTTCTTCTGCACATTCTTATTAGATGCAGGAGACTGAACCCAGGACCTTGATCTAGTTAAATGCATTCTTTACTACTGAACCACACTTCTAGCTAAAACTTTTGGCTTATTCAGTATTGAATCTGTTCAAATTGGAATCCTTAAACTTTCGTTGCATTTGGAAAAGTTGCTTTACCATAAGGGTATGGAGCTTTCAAAATCAGAGTACTTAAGCTACACCTTTGCTCCAGAGCCTTCTTTAGATGTTTTGGTTCTTTGGATCTGGAGTAGCACTCTGAAGACCCTTAGGGTCTATTAGATTTAAAGCAGTGCTAGAGAGCAAAGGTCTAAGTTTGTAGAAATGAATTAAGCATGTAGAATGAATGGAGTTGGCCTGAAATACTTTTAAGGGGGCTGAATGGATGGCTGGGTTGGGTAAGTATTGCTTGTGTAAGCATGGGGATCTGCATACAGACTTCCAGACCTGACCTAAATTCAACGTACAGTGGGAAGCACCTGTGTCCATGGTACTGGGCAGCCGAGATGGCTGAAAGCTGGGTGCTTGCTAACCCTCAGCTTAGTTAAATAATGAGAGTGAGAGAACCTGCCTCAAAGAATACACTGCAAAGGAAATTGAAGAAGACATTTGACATTAATTTCTGGCCTCTACACATGTCCATAATGAAAAGTGTACCTCCTCTACACATCCCGCACACACACACACACACACACACACACACACTCACGTATGCACTCACACATGAATGCACACATGCACACTACCACCATATCTTGTGGCGAAAAATAAATACATGAATTTTTACATATAAATTATACAATTGGGAAAAATTCAGTCTTTTTGGTTTTTGCAAAGATCACCTTGTGACCATGTTTTTTAAAAAAAAATATTTCATTTTTCTGTGTTTTTAAGACTTTTTTCTGAATGTGCATCACATGAGTGACTGGTACTCTTAAAGGCTAGAAAAGGGCTTTGAAGCCTCTGGAACTGGAGTTACAGATGGTTGTGAGCCATCATTTGGGTGCTGGGAATTGAATCTGAGTCCTTTGAATGAGCAGTCAGTACTCTTCATTGCTGAGTTACCTGTCTAGCCCCAACTGATTGTTAAAATGGCCCAATTCAGTTTTTCACTTGCCTCCTGGACCAAATGCTAGTCAGAAGTAGACTCAGCGACCATTTGAATTTGTAAACGGCATCTTAGTTTATTTTGAAGGGAACAGATGTTATTTAGAAAACTGACTTCCAGAATTTTCCATTACCTGTGGACATCTGGATTATTTTGGCCAAGCACAGAAAGGCTTTGCCTTCCCAGGTGATGACTGGGTGACTGGGTGACTATGGAATGGTTGTTTTTTTGACTCTCAGCAATTCGTTATGAAATAATGGCCAAGCTTGTTTTTCTTGCCCTGACTTTACCATAGCCAAGCCCACGTGGCTGGAGACTAAACTGACTTCTCCACACCGCACACAAAAAAGTTTATTGTGTACATTCTCCCCAATTTTCACCATTTTATTAGGTTTTAATAAGCATTTTCTCAGAGCTCGGCAGTTTTTTATTAGCAGCTTCTCCAACACACCCGTGGAATTGTTCGGCATTCTGTGTTTTTAGCTGAGCTATTGTTTTAATGGGATGTAGATGAGCTAAAGTGTAGAGAGGAGAGACTGCATTTCTGGGTTAAGCTTCGTTCCTTGCTCTGAACTACAGCAGGAAAACAAAGGCCTTGCCTGCTCATTCACATTTGCTGTGAATGGAGAGTAACCCATCTCTCTTCAATGTGCTGCTGGTCTAAGTTTCTTTTTATGTCTGAAAGAAAAAAACCTCCTCAACAATTTAATTTATGGGAAATTTGGAAAGAGAACACTCTATCTTATATAGGTGGATGCATCACTTAAACATGGCCTGAAGAAAAGTAACAGAACTTAAGAAAAAATAACTACTATACAATTTTAGTTGGTAATAAATTCCATGTTACCCTCCATGTTACCCCCTTTTTAAAGTTCACTCATATGAAAAATTAGTGTAATGATATAACGGCTTGTGTACCTCTTTTTTTATCACATAAAGGGTATCTAATTTTCTTAAATATAAACTCATGATTAAGATCTGAGAATGCTCATTAATAACTTTCTGATTCTCCAACTCTTTCTTAGGAGCAATCCTTTACATTTGGGCTATTAAACACGCACAGAAACTAATTATCACACTTCCAGATGAGCTGAGGACGTTTCATTTTTAACCCTTCTCCAACTCAGTTACTCCTTTAATCATGCAATGGATTAAATCACTTACTGAGCATTTGAAAATTTGACTTGGAAGACCTAATAACCACCTTCCTTCCTTCCTTTCTTTGACAACAATTTGGATAATAATTGTTAGAAATGGAGCCATTAACAGTGAATTAATAAAGGATTTACTTACATAAAATAGTTCTCTGGTGAAATTTATATACCTATAAAAAGCATAATATTCTTTCTTTCTCCAATATATAAGTAATTCATGGCTCTTGACTCATTAAAACAATTTCAATAAGATTCAGTAATTTGATAAAGAGAGAGAAAGACTTAAATTACATACAGCTTTAAAATTATAGTAATGATATATTTACTTTGCCTTTTAAAAAAGTATGTTATTTTTGTAACTTCAATGTTGAATTTATTTCTCCCTTGGCAGCTTCTTACACTTTATTTTTTTATATGTAAGGTTGAAAAACAGACAGCTAGCAAGCCCAAAGTCAATTTAAAACTCTAACACACGGACTTAGTTAAATTAAAAAATATTTATTTATAATTAATAGCTAGTTACTTGAGAGAGTTAATATCCTTATCAATGTACACTGCACACTCAATTAGTCTTTTCCTATTTACTGGCTTCATAGATCAAAAGTAAGCAAAACCATGTATTTTTGAGAAATATAAATGTAGATGTATGCATTTGTACTTGCATATAACAGTTCAATTATGTGATAAAATGAACCAGAGGAGTTTTTTGACCATTTCAGTGAGACTACACAATTTTCACATATGCATTTCTTTATTTTTTACTTTGTGCCAAATATATTTCTATTTACCAAGTGCTTTATAAAAATGCTTTGTATTTATTTCAAAGGATTGATTTCAGAATGATGCAACAGAAGATCAATTTATATTCTAGTGATTTTCCTATGACCACGTGGTGCTGAGATTATAAAAGAAGGCAATTCTGGAAAAGCAGGAATAAACTAACCTTTCCCAGGTGACCTGAGGGGCTTTTGTAAGTAAAACAGATGCAAAATCACTCCCTGATAATTTTAGATCAAATATGTTGCTCTGAAAATAGTTGGTCATTTTTTTTCTTTTTTGGCCCATCTTTCTCCTTTAATTTCTATGAATCATCACTATTGGTGAATAATTGACATTCTTAAGACACTGTCTTTTCACAAAATTTTCCTTGAGCACTAATGGATGGGCCTCAGGAACTGCTGACTTATTTTATTGCTAGGATTTCTTCATATAGACTGATCTAGGCTTTCTCAGGTGTCTTTGACTCATGCCTACCAAGATATGCTACATGGCATTTTCCTATGTGCCAGAAATTTGAACTGATATTTTTATATTATACACTCAAATAAGGGATGGTATTTCTTTCCATTTACCTGGATGGGGATAGAATGAAAGAAAAATGAAAGTAAATTCTAACTTGTAGAAAATTACTAAATTCATTTGAACTAAAATAGCTTTTTATAGTATTTAAGTTGTTAACTTAAAGGTAAGAATTTTTAGCTTTGAGAGAAAGTGCTCTCCCAATATCATAAGATCTAATATTTTAGTGCATTATTCAAGAATAATCACAATAAAGTTATAATTAGTCATCATTACAGACAAGTTTACAACTCTTTCCTAACAGTAAATGTATTCATGGTTTTCAGTACCTTTGAAACTTGGGTCCCGTGTGTGAGAGTCAATTGCTTATAGGTCTTTAGAAAGAGCGATCACTTCCTGAGGGGTCAGGCTTGGAGAATTAGTTTACCTGT
Organism: Peromyscus maniculatus bairdii; assembly: GCF_049852395.1. Lineage (NCBI taxonomy): Eukaryota > Metazoa > Chordata > Mammalia > Rodentia > Cricetidae > Peromyscus > Peromyscus maniculatus. Next base: position 85,261,453 of record NC_134856.1, on the reverse strand, counting down.
AGTAATAAACCTGATGGGTCAAATCAAAATGCTAGGTCCGTGTTCCAGAGACGAGAGTGGAAAGTATAATTGAGACCCATCTCATAGCAGTGATTCGACACACACATCAATGGCATTACCCCAGAAAGAAGCACATTGAATACTTCTAAAAATTCATTCTCAAGGCATGCACATGCAAACAAAGAGAACCCCAAGACTCACAGTTCATTTGAATTCACAAGGGAAAATTTTCAGGACAAATGTTGCTTTGACGTTGTCTTACTGATGCAGAGGGAAGCCAAACCTGTTTTTAATTGCAAAACCAAATGGTTTATGCATGGGCTCTGCCATGCTTGTGCGAACATGTTCCTTTTATAGTCTCCTCCCCCTCCCCCAACACGAGACTAGGCTTGCCAACATTGTGTTGGAGCATGGTCACATTTAAACAAGAAGCCTTGCAGGGATTTTGGGAGGTGGGGGGTGGCGATGTCAATCTGTCAGAGATGTCGCCAGGAGTGGATCTAACTGCCTATCTGTTACCACTTGCTAATTAGGGATTGGGGTGATCATTGTCATAAACTTTGCCACGAAGTGTGCAATAAAATGCATTTTCTGGGGGCAGAGGGTGATGTTTCCAGAGGGTGGAACAAATTCTAAGGACTTCTAAAAATCAGAACATCGCAAAACCTGGGTCTAGAATTGTTTTACTGTTTAATGTCCCAATGAATACACACATTGTTGCATGTGTTGAGTGGCTTCAGGCACATAGCTGAAATTCCAGTACAGGAAAATTAAGTAGAATCGAGTCCATGGAGAAGTTTGTCTTTGTAGGGCCAAAAAGCGCATTTAGAAATACTCTATTCTTATTAGAGCCATGCTGGACAGGCGTAAGAAACAAAACAGAAATTAGCACTAAAAGGAGCTTCCTTGCCTCTGCAAGGAGCAGACAAATCACGGTACAGTCAAGCCGTAAGATGTTTTGAGAGGAGTCTGTTGTTCTGAAGATTACTTACAGATAAGGGAGAGTCAGAAAAGGAGGCCCGTGGTTTGTGAAGGAAATCTCTGTGCTTCTGCTTAGGTTTGGCAAATAAAAGGCTCACCTAAAATGGGTTCTGCTTCGGTGTCCAGTGCCGGACCCTTTGACACGGCCAGCTGCTGACTCACCAACTGTCACTGTCTCATCTCCACGCTCCTCTTATTGGATGTCCTTTACACATGACACACACACACACAAACACATACACACACACACACAAACACATACACACATACACACACACAGACACATAGACAGACACACAGACACAGACAGACACACATAGACATGCACAGACGTGCGCACAGACACAGACAGACAGACAGACACACGCGTGTGCCTGCACGCGTGCGCGCACGCACACACACACACACACACACACACACACACACACACACACACGGAACCTGGCTTTAAATAGCAGTTGCACGACCACTGGGAACCTGAATCCAAATGCTAAAATTAAAAAGCATATTCCTGTGTTTAAAAAAATATCACGGCGAGCACCATTAACTTGTACAAACTCTATGTTAATAATTAGAAAGTATGAAAAAGAATTAGAAAGGAGTTCACCCTCTCCTCAGTGAATCAAGTTCCTATTTTTTTGATATTACTTTTTCTTCTGTGCTCTTTTCAGAGAGAGGATCTTGCTATGTAACTCTTGCTGGCTTAGAACTTTCTAAGAAACCTCGATAGCCTCAAGCTGGTTATCCTCCTGCCTCTGCTCCCGAGTGCTGATATTATAGGTATATACAAAACCTTGATTATGTCAATGAATTTTTATAAGGAGAAATCCACAGATGTCTGGAAGAAGACTTATTTACTAAGGGATGAAATGGGGATCACACACTCACAAATACAAAATAAAGTAGATGCTGCTGCTGATCCAGCTGCTATTATCCTGCCGTTTTGCCCAAGGGAGATGAGGACCAACCACAAGCCATGCTCTAGGCTGCTTTCTCCTGCTCTGACCACACAAGCAAGAGCACGCACAACCCCCTTCTCAGTTTTATAAGGTCATGTATCCAGAGAAAACAATGCCCATAGGGCTAGTCGCCCCAAATGTCATTGGCTAAATGGATCGAATCTCACAACAAATTTTCTTATGGTCAAAGATATGGACTTACCTATTTGCTCATCTGCAAAGTAGGGACTCAGAAAACTTTGTGGAAGACAGATCCTAAAATGCCTTCCCTTGAGTACTTAGGGAGCTGTGGCCACCAGGAGAGCAGGAGCTAAGCTACCCACTCAAGGAACTTGGCCTCTTGGATGGAGGGAATCAGGTAATAGAGGAATGAGAATTTTCACCTATCTGTAACCTTCTAGAGGCAGGCTACAAAGTATAGTATATTCAAAATTGTCTATTGACACAAATGTACATTTAGGAGTACTGATCCATTCATAATCCAAAGAGAAGAATCAAGAAAGTTATAGTCCAACACTCAATACAAACTGCTTCTCAGTTTTCATGGTCTTCTTTTTATTTAGAGACTAAATCATCCTTTTAGTCTTGTTCCTCAGAATCAGGTAATGTAGTCACAGTGCTTACACTTGAAGCAGGTGATTGACAGGCTGGTTTGGTCTCGTGTTTCTTCTAGACTATGTATCCAGAGAACATAGCATTCATAACCATCCTAAAATAGAATGTAAACTCCTCGAAGGCAGAAATAAGAATTATAATGTCAGTTATATATCATGTGTCAACAAAATATGCAACAGATATTGAAAGTGTGTACTTTTATTAGAAATATGTTAGGAAGTATTATAAAGTCACTCTTTTTAATAAAATGAAGAAATGAAGAGTCATATGACTTGAGTGATTTTCCTACAAGTATTTGCTAGAAGCTAACCTATGAATCATAACCATATCTAAAAAAATGTGTATCTTCCATGTCAACCTAATACAGGATACCATAGAAGGAAGCAGTTTGGTGCTGGGGCAGGGGCATGTTTCTTAGGCTGAATTAGATGATTTATTTTGAATGTAGTTCAGTAAGACAAGAAAAATATAACATGGTTCTTTCCTCTGTAAATGGGAGTTTTGAGGAAATAATTTTATTTATATATATAACATATATGTACATATATAATATACGAGGGTCATTAGGAGGTGGAATCTGGGGACAAGAGTTGCCATTTAGATTGTAATTGCCATCTTCAAGGGTTAAGCCTAAGAGATGAGTGGCTTCTTGTTTTTGCCACTCTCGAGAAAATGTAGTAAGGTAGCCAGCATAGAATAAGAGGATCTCCAGTGAAACTGTGGAGGGATCTGGGAACACAGATGAAGGGGAGGGAGCTGTAGGAAGTGAGGCAACAGGCACGATATGCTCAGTTGTGGCAAAGCCGTGGGCAGAAAGCTGGTCTTGCCTCCCAAGACACACCAGGAGCTCCCCAGGTGAAGCAGTGACTCAGGACATGTGGCAATGAACCCCAGTTAGATACACCCTGGCTTTCAGGCACAACACAGTTCTCAACTCTTGTCAACCGGGCATGACTACACACACTGCAGATCCAGTGCAAAACCAAAACAGCTTTGTAAAAATTCTCTCTCTCTCTCTCTCTCTCTCTCTCTCTCTCTCTCTCTCTCTCTCTCTCTCTCTCTCTCTCTCTCTCTCTCTCTGCTGTGTGTGTGTGTGTGTGTGTGTGTGTGTGTGTGTGTGTGTGTGTGTGTGTGTAGAGACCAGAAGACGTAACATGTTCTATTCTATCAATATCCACTTTATTCCTTTGAGACAGAGTCTCCTCCTGAATCAGGGGCTACGCTGGTAGCTAGGAAGTCCCTACAGCCTTTTATGTGCATGTTGGGAATTTGAATTCAGGCCTTCATGTTTGCCCAGCAAACAATCTTACCTACTGAGCCATCTCCCACCCCCCAATACAGCTCTTTAGAGAAGCTAGCCTCTCATTCATAGAAGCAGGTAAAAGTTCTATTTTAGACTTCAATATAAATATAAAGCCTTTCCCTTCTCGTATGGTCTAATTGCCTATGAGTCATGATGGGGGTTTTTGTTTTCTGTTGTTGTTATTTTTAAAATCTCTTCTTTCATGTCCTTCTAGATATGCAAGCTTAAAAATTTCCATGATTTATGGATTTTATCATTCATTTTTATACTACACAATGGCAGTCTTCAATACAATATTAGAATATTAAAATTACTCTTAATATACAGTCATCAACATCATGTGATGCATATCCTGTAGCCTGTGTGTGCATACGTAGTAGACTTTTACCAGAACAGTGAAAATGATGCTCTATTTTTTTTGACAGTGCTGAAGATCAAACCCAGGCCCTTACATGCCAAGCATGTGTTCTACTACTGAGCGACATCTTCAGTTCTGAGTCATTTGTTTTTATTTCACTCCTGGATACACGCTTACTACACCAGCACCATATGTTTTTTTCTGTGTTCTGGAGTCTGGAGAATCCCATGGCTCACAGGTCATGGGCTGTCACAAGAGCTCTGTGGGAGTTCTGCAACAGGAAGACAGGAAATATTGTGTGTATTTTCTTTGCTTCGGAATAGTCACCACTGACCAATTGGATGTCACTTCTATGACTTCCTTTCAAAGATGGAACTGCTAGGAATTTCAAGACAGCAGCATCTAATCTCTAAATCAAGGGAAGGGTCCTTCTTAGCAAGAGGTTGGGTGTGACTGACTGAAAAGGCATTTGAACCTGGTCTTGATGTCAGCATGATGTCAACTTGGACAGCAAAGCAAGGGCAAAAGAGCAAAAAGGAGTTTTCTGCTGTCTGAGCCCGAGAGATCAACCATCCTTCATCTTGCTAAAGTCCAGACCAGGAATATCAAAGTGAGTATTCAAAAGGCAGGATAAATTTAGACCCCCTGTGCATTTGGATGAACTTGAACAGATCACCTGGCTGTGCACACTCTAGGTTCACATCTCCTGTCCCTCTTTAGATTTTCTGCATTGGGTGTCTTGACTTTTGTTCTCTATACTAATAGGGCAAGGGCTGCATGAAAGTTTATGTTGTTCTTTTCTGGGAATCCAGAAAAGCTCCAAAATGTGTTACTTTCCTTACACACACACACACACACACACACACACACACACACACACACACTCATACATTGGTTTTTTCTCTTGGATTAGATTTCAACTCATGGTTTGTGACATCAAACCTTGGTTTGGGGTTCCTTCTTGTTAACCCTTTCTTTTAGTTTCACATCCCAATATGCTGTGTGTATTTTTTTCTGAAGCAATAAAACTCTTAAGTGTTCAAATGTAAGTTAAGTTATCCTGGCAAACACCCATATGTAGTAGATATTGCTTATTTTGTTCTAATGCATAGTCTACTTAAAACACCAATCTTTTGGGTTTTATTCTTCATCATCTTTGTGGTCTGTGTTTGGAAAGACATCACACAATGATATCTATAATGAGGCAGATATGAGTTAATATTAGTTAAATATTTTTTTTGTACCAAACAAGATTTAAAAGTTTTTGCATATAACAATTCATTTTGATACTCACAATGATCCTATAAAGTTCGTGTCATTGTTAAAACTACGCTCTTTTAATGGCCTGAGTTCTTCAGTCAGGGTCTGAATCCTGATTCAGGTAAACTACGTGGGAGGTTGCAGAATACTTAATATCTTCTGTTTTGTTATTGCTAAAATAGTGTCTTCTTTTAATACTGATGAAGTATGGAGAGAGGTGAGACATGCAAAGTGCTTAGAGCAACACTAGTCACCTCGTATCTTTCAATACATGTTAGCAAGTATTGTTTATTATTATTATTATTATTAATTATTTGCTAATTTTCTTCCAGGAAGGTCTTCCTTTTCAGTGGTTCTTTCTTAGATAAGGGTTTGTAGTATCTTAGAGCCCTTTTTTGTTCATCACCCAACCTATGCTAATCTGGGAATTTAGTAGAGATTCAGTTAGAGACTATGTGGAAAGGGCTGAATAAAGGGCTTAGCAGAGAAAATTTTCATCAGTGATTAGCAGTGCTTTCTTACAGACCTCCTGCTTCACCCACACAACTTTATTGGTTCTTGATGAAGAACCATTCTTCGATTCTTTGGTTAGTTTTCTTTCTTTTGTTTACTTTTTAAGATAGAGTTTAATGTAGCCCAGGCTGGCCTTGAACTCATTATGTACCTGAGGATGCCCTTAAACTCTTGACTAAGATTATAGATATGCAAAACCATGCCATGTTTATGCAGTGTTGGGGATTAAATATTCTTTAGTCTTTGTGCATGCTAGGCAAATGATCTACCAGCTGAGTTACATTCCCAGTCTTCTTTCATCTTCGAAATAGCAATACTGTGTCACATATAGTCTCAAGCTCAGTATTTTCCTTCTTTCTGACTAGAACTTGACCTCTGCTCCATCTGTTGGTCCTCCTTATTTTTATTGAATTCCATTGTTATTATTATTGTTGTTGTTATTATCATCACTATTATTGAGGAAGATTTTTTCCTATGCAGCAGCCCAGGCAGTTCTCAAACTCACTATGTAGCCAGGCTATTCTTCAGTTCATGATCTTCTTGATTCTGGCTTCCCTGACACACATATACATATATGTTTACAGAATATATATATATATATATATACACACATATATATTTGGAATCTCCAAAGACTCCCATTGTCTGTACCAAATTCCTATTTGTGCTCAACTGTTGGTCTAATTTTGCAATCAAAAGATGCCCCTAAGCTCTGCCAATGTGGCTTCCTTTCCAATGAATGCAAAGAATGGTGAAGAAATGTGCAAGTTAGACACTGGAGAATAAATGTGAATGTAGGTGCAAGTTTTCCTGTATCCTGCCTGGTCCCATGGCCACTCAGTAAACACACAGAGTCTTATTTTAATTACAAACTGTATGATCTGTGACTCAGGCTCATTACTAACTAGCTCTTATAACCCATTTCAACCCATTTCTATTAATCTATGTTTTGCCACGTGGCTTCATGGCATTACCTGTTCTCTCACATCTTGCTTCTCCTGGCGGTGGCTCACAGCTTCTGCCTTACTTCACTCTGCTTCATCTCTGTCTTCAGTTTGAATGTACCGCCTAACCTTATTCTGCCTTGCCATTGGCCAAACATCTTTATTTATCAACCAATGAGAGCAACATATGTTCACAGAGTACAGATAGACATGTCACAGCAAGTGAATATATGGAAGCACAGCTGTTTATGATGTTTTAACCTTCCTGCCTTCCATAGAGTGTCTGCTAACTTTTGCAACTATGAAATACAATGGGACTAGCTAATACTGCTGGTCACCTCCTTCTTTCATCTGATCAATTGATTTGTCTTCTTTCTTGTAAAGTAAAGACATCTTAGTAGATTGTGTCTTTAACATTTCTTTGTATAGTAAGCACTTTATTTCTGTCACTTGAATTACAACCATTAACTAATAACCTGCAATGATCAAATACAAAAATGTGATCTTTTACATTCTTCTCTAGGCAGTTTTCCATTTTAAATACAGCTTTTCTTGGCATAAAATAGCACAATAATATTTTGTAGTTGGACATAATTTAAATAAATTAATGTATAAAAAGTGAATTGAATCCAAGGAGATGATAAAAGTATTGCCATATTTCACAACTTAAAATGTAGCTTGTGCTCCACAGCAGGTTAATTCTGAGGTGATAACTTCAGTTATGGGCTGTGCTCATCCACCTCCTTAGCCTTGGCCTTTCACTCACCTCTTACCACCGTAGGGCCTCCTGTGCACAGATGTCCCCAACAATGGTTCACTGAGTCATCTAATTGGGTGGTGGAATATCATTTTTTCCACACCCTCATCTTTATATCGTTCTCAGCATATAACTATGCAATTCATTTCAGATGAACTTGAGACTTTATAAGGCACCTCATGAAGTGATACAATCTTCACTAAGGACTTGTTTTGAAAATGTGTCAACAGAGGCTAGAGAGATGGCTCAGTAACATGTGTGCAGTACAGGCAGGAAGACCTGAGTTCAGATCCCCGAAATGCAATAACAAGCTGGGGATAGTTGGTGCCATCTGTAACCGCAGTACTAGGAAGTGGAGGCAGAAATCGGTGCACCCCTGAAGCTCATTTGTCAGTTAGGCTGAATTGGTGGGCTTCAGGCTCGGTGAGGGACCTTGTCTCAAATAATCAGATGCTGAGCTATGAGGAAAACACCTTAAGCCAAAGCCAGGCTTCCATGTACAAGTGCACATACATGCTTGTCCGTGTCCCCCACCACATGCCCAATGCATACTAATCTCTCTCTCTCTCTCTCTCTCTCTCTCTCTCTCTCTCTCTCTCTCTCTCTTTCTCCTCTCTCTCACACACATACACACACATGGAGTAAAAAGAGAGAAATTATATTGATATCTGTAAAAATAACTACAGTGCTTTAGAATTCTCTCCTGGGAATCAAAAGTTCAGTCCACGTGCCATTATGCAACTGTATTGATTTGAGTTTTCTTCCTGTGAAATGGAAAGAATAATCTGACCTCTTTTTATTTATCAGACATAGTATGAATCAGTAGGGCAACTATGCAGGGAACACCTCCAACCCATCAATCAGGAAACTCATGACTGTATTCTTAGGATAATTAACTATATAATCTACATATACAAAGCAAATTGGAGACATGAAAAGCGCCATTATTCTCCCATTCTCCCACTGGAAATATTGAAATATAAGAAGTATTAGGTGTCTAGAGTAAAGCACACTGGAAAATATTTTAGGCTTGTACTTTCTTGACCAAAGCCCAATTTTCAATTTTATGTGCTGTGGTCTCCCATTATCTGTAATATTCATTGCAAAGGCCTGGCTCAATTGTTTGATTATTTCATTGAAGAACTAACAACGAATTTTGAAGTTATCTTTAACAAAATCTAGCTTGCTTTTTTTTTTAACAAAATGCAAATTACATTTAGTTGTTCTTTTCAAAATGGACATTTAATTGAATTGGCCATTTGAGAATTAAGATTTTTTTTTCCCCAGAGAGCAGAGTAGAGTGTTCCTTATCTTTAGGCCACAAGTGCGCATAATAATTATAGGAGTACATCTGCTGAGGGCCCTTTTCCTGAGCCTCTAAAGGTCCCTAACAGGCAACAACAACATCAGTAACAGCCGTGCTATTTACAGGTGAATACTGCTTTATAGTTTGCTGTGTTCTCGCATACACTCTTTCATTTGCTTTCGTGTATGGCTTACTTACGTAGAAATCTATTTTACAGTTGGCAAATCAGACCTAGATGTGTAAATGACTTTCCTAGAATCAGAGAGCTAATACATAGGCACTCCTGTGATTTCAAGTGTCTTCTACCATCCAGCTTATCTGATGCCTTCTGCTTGAGCCGCTGGCTTGACGGCTCAATCGGTGGCTGGACCCGAAACCTGACTTGCTGCATCATCTTATTTCCTGCTCACTCACTTGGCAGCCAGCTCCTCTCCAGGAAGCCCACTCCATAGAAAGCCCTGTCACTTTTGAGGCCCGGTCTCCAAATAAAGAGAGCTGTCCTTTCGAAAACCAAGTCCTATAACAGTCGACACGTTGGGAATAAGTGACTACTGACTGACTCTGGCCCTAAGTGGGATATCATATCACCTCTTCCAAGGCTCAGGAAACATCATGTAAAAACCAAAGGCTGGAGAGGAGGCCTCTAAAATGCTCTCTTCTGGACATGACACCGCCATTGCACTCAAGAAATCAGCAGCTGTGGTTATCTTCACAAAAAACAGCCCTTCAGCATTTCATTATGGATGGGGGAGGGGCTACGGAGGCTCCGCCCTTCCTGGGGGAGCCATTGACAGTTAAGGTTACCGAGGAAGAGGAAAAGGGGAGGTATTTTTTTCTTTTCAGTGACATAACCAATGGATAGTTGTCCTTGCTCTGGTTGCTATCCCCACCCCCATCTCCTGCCCTTATGCAAGCAATCCTAATTAAACTCTCTGGGTCAAACACACAAAAAAGAAGAGACATGAAAGTAGGAAGGAACCTTTTAGGAAGAAGAGATTCTATGAGAGTGGGACTTGGATGAGAGAGAGAGCAACAGGAGGTGTGTATGTACAAAATGTCTTACGAAATTGTCAAAGAATTTTTTAGAAGTTCTAGTGCCCGGTGATTCTGGTCTTTATCATTTCTCTATGTTACTTCTTAACTTCCTCAATATTTTTAGTTTCCATTCACAATATCTCATCTGAACAAGGGAAGACCTCATGGCTAAGAGTAGGTGGGCAGAGGCCATAAGGGAAGGTTGATGCAGAAAGATTGAACAGGAAGAGGGAGAGAGCGAGGGCTGTTAAGAAATGGTCATATGGGCAGCTAAGGAAACCGGGAAATGATGTAGAGTGGACGGTCAATGCTACATGGAATAAGCAGATGACAGAGGTTGATGTCAGGGTACTCAATAGTAAAAGTTTCTAACAGGAAAGCGACACAGGTAATGATGGTGGTCCTGGTAGTGTTCCATACTTCTAAGGATGTAATCATATTTAGAAATGGACCACTCTTAATGGAATTGTTTGCTTACTTCTCTGTTTATTTTATGGCAAATACTTCTAGGCAGAAACAATACTTTCATTCCAAATATATTTACAGCTATTCCTGGGTAAACTTGTCCTTTGTTACACACATGTCTCTACTTGTGTGTACTCGGCTTCTGGTGGACTGTAAAATAGGCGAATGATCCCAGGCCCCTCTGCAAAACTGTTGCCAGTAATGTTCTCCTGGGTTAATGCAAAGCCATTGCCAACTGCTTTCTAGATGCCTCTGTCCAGTGGGCTGTGCCTCCTTTAAACAGTTGTGTGGTTTAGATTAGATCTCCCCAGTTTGTTGATGAGAATGTCAGGTCGGACAGAATCAAAGGCTTACAGAAGTCTAGAGAGATTACATCTTCTGCATCCTTTTTATCTACAAGGTCTGCCACTCCATCATAGAGGGAAATTAAATTGGTCTGGCATGATTTGCTCCTTTAAAAGCCCTGTTGGTTTCTACCCTGTCTGTTATGCTCCTGGGTGATTCAAATAGATCATTCTGATGATTTATCTCAGAAACTCCCTTGGCATTGTGTTTTAGGCTGGCCAATATTTCTCTTTTGTTCTTCTTGAAGATGGACATCCTATTTCTTTCTTTCTTTCTTTTTCTTTTTTTATTCTTTAAGGATTTTTCCCTGGTGTGTAAAACTTTTACTGACTGATGTTTGACAATATATTCCACAATATCTATTTGCATATCATTATTACTTGTCATTTGGACAATTTTGAGGAATTGACTATTATTTTCACCTATATTGACTCATTTGCTCTAGTCTCTGATTTTGTCATTTATTCAATATTTATTGAGAGCCTGGGAGCTTTGAAAACAATTGAATAAGGAAGCATTGAATTAATAAGTCTTCTTAAAACTTTTTATTAAATTTATTTTAATATTTTAGTGTGTGTGTGTGTGTGTGTGTGTGTGTGTGTGTGTGTGTGTGTGTGTAGAGGTAAGAGGACAACTTGCTGAAGCTAGTTCTCTCCTCCCATTGTGTTGGTCCCAGGGATCACACTCAGGTCATCAGATCTGGTCAGGTCATCAGGCTTGGCAGCAAGTTCATTTACCCACTGAGCCACCTTCCCACACATACTAATTTTCTTCTTGAGAAACTAAGATTTAAACATAAGAGACCTACCCACAAAGAGATGAGTATGGTGTCTTACTGGAAGTGCTGTTTTGGAGTGACTCAGATGGAATACCTGGAAGAGGTGTTCTTTTGTGTGGAGGAAAGGTTTCCCAGAGGAGGTGATGCCCAACATGAACTCTCTTGGCTGGATACAAGTTAGTAGTTGTCAGGAACCATGATGGGGAGAAAGACCAGGAAAGAGCAGACTTCTTGAAATTAGCAAATAGGATCCACAGAAGTACAGCTGTGAAAGAGAGGTTGGTTGGGGACTGTGAGGGATTTCACTAAGATTTCAGCAGTGATCATCTGTGTTAGACACTGGACAGACTGGATTGTGATGGAGAACTGGACAGATGTCACTGGCTGGCTGGGGGTGGGGCTTGATCATCAGCAAAACTGCTTTGTTCTACTTGAATGAAAAGGGAGTGTTCAGCCCACATTCAACTCTTCAGTGAGCTCTCATTACTCTGATTTATGAATTACTCTGATCATGCATTATACAAATGTTATCTCAAAATAGACTGTATATCTGAACTCTATTGACAAAATGTCTTATGTATATCTTTCACAGTACGGAATTTATCCTGGGAGCCTTGGGTACCCAAGACAAACACTGACTCATTGAGCTCCACCATTCCCCCAGACCCTGATGTGATTTTAGTCGCCACTGAACCTACAAATACTCTAGAAGAAAATATAGGATACACTTTTTTTAAAAATCAGGTAGTAAATTAGTGTACTTGAACTGCTCAAATGAAATACCATGGGCTGTGGCTTCAGCCAAGCTTATTCCTCACAGTTTTAAAGGTCAAATTCAAGGTCAAAGCACTAACAAATTGCTGTCTGGCGGGGCTTTCTTCCTGGCTTGCAGTGTCCACATTACTGTGTCTTCATGTGATGAAGACAGAAAAGGGGACAGGGCTGGGTTGTCTTTCCTTATGAGGACACTAATCTTGTTGGTTCAGACTCTACCCCATTGCCCTAATTAACCATAATCATCTGAAATGCAGTAGTGTTTGGGGTTATGTATTAAACATATACATTGTGAGCAAGTATAGGTTAGTTGTTGGCACCTAGGATTAGGCAGAACTTTCTCAATACTGAAATAAAAGTATGACTCATAAAAGAAAAAGTGAGATTGTAATTCATGTACATGAAAACTTTCTGTACATTGGGGTTGGGGGAATAGAAAGAGAGTTTTAAAAAGCCACATATAAAAAGACAGAATTTTCAAGCCAATGTTTGTCAAAGGATTTGTGTCTATAATATATAAAGACTTGGAAACTTAAAAATAAGAAAGCAAACTATCCAGTAAACATACTGGGCAAATGGCTTAAACAGATATTTCCCCAAAGAAGTTCTATGATTGGAAACAGACATGTGATATAAGGATTTGCATCATTGTTTTTAAGTAAATCGGAAAAATTAAGAATTAGTGAACATGTATCTATTAGATCTAGTAGAGATGATGAAATGAAAAAGACTGGCATTCACGTGGAACAGCAGGAGTTCTCATGAATGACTTCAGAATATGAAATGATCCCAACACACAAGAGCAGTCTGTCAACCACCCCAAGGTTAAAATATATCATGTGCTTTATTCATTCCATGTGTAATATTTATGCATGAAAACCACAAGCATGTGCCCATACACAGACTTGTACACAGATGTAGCTTTATTTGCAATGCCCCAAACTGGAGACAAATCAATCGCTGAACAACAGATAAATGGATCAAGAAATTGTGACCTGTGCACACAATGTGATACTTCTCTCAAACAGAGGGAGTGATCTTTAGCCCAGGCAGCAATGAGGATAGATCTCAAAATAATTAAAGTGAGTGAAAGAAGCCAGACAAAGAAAGGTACATTCTGTATGTCTCCATAAATAATAGAATTCTAGAAAAGGCAAACTCATATATAGTTAAAAAGAAGTTAGTTCTTGACAAGGGGCAGAAGGTCATGGGGAAGGGTTAGGAGGGTTACCGGAGGGCACAGGGAAACTTTTGGGAGTGATGGATATGTTCATTATCTTGACTTTGTGACAGCCTCTTGGGTGTCTGCCTGTGTCAATACTAATCAAACTTTACATTTTAAATATGTATACATTATTGCATGTGAACCATACCTTAATAAAGCCATTGCACTTGAATTTCTCAATATATGAAATGTAAATTTAACATTTATGTTTTTGAGCCTTAGTAACATGAGCTATATAAAAATAAAATTGAAAAAAAAAAGTTTTTTTCCCCCCTGGAAATTTAAAAAGATTGTTGAGAAAATTTAAAGACCTAGTTGTATACAGGACATATCATCAAAAGACTCAAATATTATTAAAAAATATCAGCACTTTCCAGTACTAATAAAATCACATTATGTGCATGCATGCGTGAGATAGATGAGAGAGAGAGAGAGAGAGAGAGAGAGAGAGAAAGAGAGAGAGAGAAGTAGAAGAAGAAGGAGAAGGAGAAGAAGAAGAAGAAGAAGAAGAAGAAGAAGAAGAAGAAGAAGAAGAAGAAGAAGAAGAAGAAGAAGAAGATAGCAAAGGGAGAAATATTTTTACTTGGATAATAAAAGTAAAAGAAAGATTAGAATAGAAGAAATATTTGAAGATGAAAATATTTTATAACCTATAAGTACCAACCTGTTTATAAAAGTAGTTAATATAGATTATTATTGTCACAAGGAAATACAATTAAGTAGAATAGAGTTCACAAATAGATATATGAATATTTGGCCATTTATTTTCTCACAATAATGGACTTTAAACAACAATTTAATAAATTCTTTAATTGAAAATACATTTATTTATTTGTGTGTGTAGGTCAGAGGACAATTGGAATGAGTCAGTTCTGTCCTCCTGCCATGTAGGGTCCAAAGACTGAACTCCCTCATCAGGCTCTGAGGCAAGTACCATTATCAGCGGAGCCATCCTGCTGGTCCAAGGATTTCTGTTCATCAAAAAATGTCAGAAATGAGCCAAGTAGTGGTGGCACACATCTTTAATCCTAGCACTCAGGAGGCAGAGGTAGGCGGATAATCTCTGTGTGTTTAAGGCCAGCCTGGTCTACAGACCTAGTTCCAGGACAGCCAGGGTTGTTACACAGAGAAACCCTGTCTCTCAAAACCAAAACCAAACAAACAACAAACAAAAACAACAGCAAAAAAGAACACACATCAGAAATTAAGAATTTACACCAGAGAACAGAACAAAAATTTTAGAGCAGTATAATATATTATATAAAAACCAAATCAACAACAAACTCCAACAAACCAAATGTACAAAAGACCAGGTAACTGAATAACTAAATGTCAAAGGACCATAAACGGATACTTTTAGAAATGAAAGTATCCAACTGGGCAGTGAAGTTAGAAGGTCTGTTAAACACTTTAATAATCAAGGAAATGCTGCTTAAAATAACAAAAATGTCACTATTCATCAGAATGACCTAAATGAAATACAACTTCCAAGGGCAGTCTTCAGATACTGGGCAGTCATCAGACACTAATACATTGCATGTAGGAATCAAATCAGTGCATATTCTTCAGCAAGTATTTTTATCATGCATTAAAATTAAACCTTTGCATTTTCTATCATCTGTAGTTTTGCTCTTTGGTATAGAGACAGTGAAAATGCTTGACTATCATAAGTAAGGATGCTCGTTGCAAGGTGATTTCTCCATGTTAAAAACTGAACATAACCCCCTACAATTGGCATTATAACAAATAAAACCAACTGAATATACTGCAATGAAAATAAGTTAACTCATGAGTTTCTCAGGTTTACTGCCTCAAGCATAATGTTGAACAAAAGGAGATGGACTCTAAAAAAAGTGTAATAAACAATCTTATTTATGTGTAACATACATGGGCAAGACTTTATGAAATAATTTAGGGATGTGTGTGTAAGTCATAGAAGTATAAGAACAAAAAGGGACTGCTATAGAGAAAGGCAGAAAATTATTTCCTTCTTTGGTCCAGCAGGAGTTTGGGGTGAGTGGTGGGAGGAGGGGGCCACAAAGTTGTACCTTACAAAGATGAGAATGTTTGTTTTCCTGAACATCAAGGCATTTACACTGTGATTCAGTTTATGATCATTCTTTGAGTTACATGTCTTTATCATCAGTTTTTGCTATTTGTATGTTAGGTTTTACTTTAAAAAAAAATTGTAACAGAGAAGACAGGAAAAAGAGGACTTTCGAAGGAAATAGTCTTAGCTGTGGATTTCTAGGAATCATTGTTGCCCAAACTCTTGTCTCCACCCTGGCTATTTTCCAGTGCCTTCTGAAACATTCCGCGTCATTTCATTACTTATCCCTTCGTTCTGGCACACGAAGCACCTTTTATAAGAATGCAAACACGCCTGGTAGTTTGAAGGGCTGTCACCACCAGTCTCCTATTTCTAGACCCCAGAATTCTGTCCGCCAAGTCGACAGTGATTCATTTACATTATGGGTTAAATTGTCTTTCCTGAGCTGGGCAGGAATCTAACTGCCATTTATAACACTGTTTCTGTAGGGATTAAATTCAGATTTCAAAACAAAGTAAGGGAATGTGATCTATCTGTCATTTGGGGAATGCCTGCGCAAGCACTTGCATGAGGTAAGGGAGAATGGGCAGGAGTCAGATCCTGACTAAGGAGGCTGAAACTTTTGTTCTCCTAGGTCTGCATTATTGGTAGCCAAGTGTTACCGCCACTCTCCACTCACATGATTTGAAATGAACTCAGTACCTTAATTTATAAGTTTGGAGAAAAATGCATCCAGAAGATGTTATTTGTTCAAATGAGACAAAACACTCCACCAAGACTGGAAGTGGAGGCTTACAATAGGAAAGCAGGACATAGAGATGAAGCTGACCCATGAAAGCTAGAAACCAAGCAATCAGTCAACATGTTTGCCCAAATCTCGCTGAGTCTTTATGATCTAATTCAGATCTTGCGATAGGATGCTCAGCATGAGCCCTGTCTGTCATGTACTGTTTGTAGCTGTGTCTCGTAAAAATACTGTATATATAGTGTTTTCCATACACTTACATTATAAGGAAGATGGTTTCATATAATTTGAAATTTTATTGGATCTTGAGAAAGATTTTCAGCTTTTCAGGCATGAGGCAAGATACAATGTATTTATTCAGTTGCTTCTATATAGCACCAGCACTTCAAGGGGGTGCTATTGACTTTCCAAGGACCTCACAACCTAAGCCTCTATGAATTATTTTAAAAAATTATGCCACACATGAATTCAGTTTGCCCATGTTTACATCTATCTGTATTACACAAACTGAGCAACTCCAAGTCATGGTTTAGGGAACTCACTGTGATGAGGTTGTTTTTTTTTCCCCCATGAGTCAAAGCTGTGTGGTATACATGGCAAGCCATTCTGCAACCTGTCCCTGTTAGCTCCTTGCCAGTCAACTCGCTTGCCATCCCCAAGACGTTTACCAACAAGAATGGAAGCTACACACAACACTTATCCCAGCAAAAGCAAGAACAATACAACAACAACAACAACAACAAAATACTTAGCATTTCCATTACTATAAACCTTCAAAGATTTGGCACCAATCACCTAAACCCATATGTCCATCATTAAGATGGCTTAAGTCACTCTCCTCTCTGCCACATGGCGGAACCATGAGGGTGGCAAATGTCGTCTATGTGTCACTGCCTGAGAGATAACATCAGAAGCTGAATTGGCTTTGCAGTCTGCTGCACTTTGGTCCGGCCTGCTCAACTATTTGATCATACAGAGGAACTGATAGAATATTCTAGCTGGGAATTTTTTTCTTATTTAAGAAAAATTTTAATTCATCTTACATACCAACCACAGTTCCCCCCACACCACTCCCCCGCAGCCTTGCACCCCACCCCCCACGACCTACTCCCCATTCCCTCCTTCAAAAGGGTAGGGGCTCCCGTAGGGAGTCAATAAAACCTGGTACATCCAGTTGAGGCGGGACCAAGCTCCTCCTCCCTGCATCAAGGCTGAGCAAGGTGTCGAATATAGATAATGGGATCCAGAAAACTGGCTTATGCCCCAGGGATAGATCCTGATTCCACTACCAGGGGCCCCTCAAACAGATGAAGCTACTCTCCTGTCTCCTGTATGCAGAGGGTCTAGTCCGATTCCATGCAGGTTCCACTCCAGCTGGGAATTTTACAACTGTCTTGGAACAGCCCTTTCTAGAGAGTTCTAAATAACTAATTTGTCATCGAAATTTAAATCAGAGGGAGGAGCCTGGCTGTGACTAGTAAATTAATCAAAAGCAAAGAACTTGTATATTTTCTGGAAATTTCCAGTTCTCAAAGCCTTATCTTTTCTGTCTTCCAATTGTATCTCATGGGAAATGCATTCTATTTATTATGCACACTACAGTGTAGCTGATCTCCCCAGTCCCGCGTCCAGGGCCTTTTGCATGCCAGTCAAGTGCTCTATCCTTGAGCTACATCAGCAGCCCAAGCTAGTGCATTTTAACTCATCCACATGGAGTTACACATCGGTTCCAACTGAGTACCTTTTAGTTATGGAAGGAGAAAGAGCTGAGGACTGGGTTCCAGGGTGCTGCATCTTGGTAGTGAGGGGTTTTGTGTCTTTTCTGCTGACTGTTTCTTCCAATTTTTATTCATACAGATGAAGGAAGAAGAAGAAGAAGAGAAAAAGCATCCCTTTGTGGTCCTATTGTTTCTGGTCCAACAGGGTCAGAAGTGCTTGTAGACAGAAGCATGGCTCATTTCACAGTGACCCAGAATTAGCCAGGCTTCAAAGAGCTTCCTCTTCTCTCTGCATGAAGGACTCTTTAAAGACGTCCTCTTTCCTTTTACAAGGTGAATTCTTCAAAGCCCGTGGGGTGTGTTTCCTTCTCAGTGTTTACCTTCAGAGGTGAGGAGTTCACAGACATTTCTCTGTTTGTACAGTAGAATCTAATCGTTGGCTTGGAGGCAAGGGCTCTCCTCAGCCCTGTTCTACTGTCAGGAGTTTCCCATGCTCATTTTTCACTTACTGATGCACGAAAGAAATCGTGCCAGGAACCCAAAAAAAGCCACATTAAATTCCTCTGGAGTATATTTCTGTCAACATTGTGTATCCCTAAAAAAAGAACTTGATTCTGGTTTCAAAGCTTTCTTTCTATTTCACAGGTTACAGAATGTTCTCTGAGTGCCTCAAAATGACAGGCCAAGTGGATGAGTGGGGAAGTGCACACAGGCTTTTCACTGAGGACAGTGAGACCAGGCAACAGATTTCCAACTTCTGCACTCGAAGCAGTGCATCTGATGTGCGGCTCAGCCTTTCCAGTCAAGATAACTTTGGAATGCTGTGTAAGATGCTTAGTGTTGTGCTCTGCGGTGCACAAACAGCTCAGAAGAAATCCTCAAACTGCAATCAGATCTGCTGCTGATGCATCCTTTCAGATCATTGGTGACCTTCTTCATCTGCTTTAGCAAGCTCTGTGAGGCTGAAGGCAGAGGCTGTGTTTTAGTAGCCTAGAATCTCTTTTTGAGCAAAAGAACAGCGTCTTGTACTTTGTAAAATTCCCCCCCTCTTCTCTCTCTCTGCTTAATTTTCTTGCATATGTGAAAATTTTAACTCCTATGTGAAATAAATTTGGAATAGCTAGGAATCATTTTGCATTGAGTGTGGCAGGACACAGTGACACTTTCTGCAATACCATCCAACAAAATCAACAGATGACTAAAAACAAATGGTAAGTTGTACATAATACATATACATACATATGTGCGTCTATATAACACAACATCATACCTTTTGTAACCAAATGTCAGTAAACACATTGGAAGCCAATGATGAGTGTTAAGATTAGAAATTATTTTAAACATTTATACTAGAAAAGATTCAGTTCCTTGTTTCATTAGATAAGATCTCATGTAGTCCAGATTTGCCTCAAACTAGATATTTATCTAAACTAGTTATCAAAATGACTTTGAACTTCCAATCCTTTTGTTTCTTCTGCCTGAGTGCAGGGATTACAGGTATGCATCATCACACATAGTACATGTAGTTCTGTGATTAAAATCAGGATTTTGCACATAGTAGACAAGCTCTCTACCAAATGATACTAATCCGTGTTTTTAAAAGGACTTACTGATTTTAAAATTGCGCGTGCGTGCGCACGTGTGTGCGTGCATGCGTGCATGCGTGTGTGTGTGTGTGTGTGTGTGTGTGTGTGTGTGTGTGTGTGTGTATACACGTGAGTACATTGCCTTTGCAGGCCTGAAGACAGAGTCCGTTCCCCTGCAGCTGGAGTTACAGGTGATTGGGAACTGCCTCGCGTGGGATCTAGGAACCAAACACTAGTCCTCCATAGGACCAGTACGTGCTCTTAACTGCTGAACCATTTCTTCATCCCTCTAATTCATGTTCAAAAACCTACCAAAAGTGATTTTCTTTTGTAAACATATGTGGTCCCTGAGAAAACACAGTGAGAATGCCGATTATTTTATACAGGACGCGCATCACTGTGACAAATGCAGCAATGGCCACATTTTATTAATGGGCTGTCTGTGCTAAACATAGTGTTATTATGCTTCAAGCCAATGGTCTCTAATCATCAGAGCATCATTCAATATGATCACTTAGTATCACACTCACAGAGACTGATGTATACTGAAAGCAGGTTACCTGCTGGAGGTTACACTTGCTGTATGGGGTTGGACTGTCATGCTTTGATGGCATCAGGAAGCTCATGTGTCCATCCAGTCTTCCCACGGGACAAAGACAAGTGTCTGGCACTGTCCTTTCCAGCCTGACCTAGGACTAACTTCGAACTTGTGCATTCCTCTCCAGCTAAACTGTTTGACTTCCTTTCTAGGTTTGAATGCACCTTCCCACATCCGTGTTCTCTTCTTCTCAGTCCTTAAAGAAGCTTCCATGGCTGTGTTCCTCCCTCCCTCCCTCCCTCCCTCCCTCCCTCCCTCCCTCCCTCCCTCCCTCCTTCGCTCCCTCCCTCCCTCCCTCCCTCTCTCCTTTCTCTCCCTCCCTCTTTGTTGTCTTCTCTTTCTCTCATTATTTTTCTTTTTCCTTCTCCCTCCCTCTCTTTCTTCCAGTCTCCTTTCTCTTTCCACCTTTCCCTCATTTCATTCATTCATTCATTTCCTGCTTATTTCCCCCTCCACTCCTTCCTTTCGTATTTGTGTGTTTGTATAGGTGTGTATTTGTGTGCAGCCATGTGTGTGCATATCTGTGAGTGCACATGGAAGGCCAAGATCAACCTCAGATGTTCCCCAGGCACCACACCCACCTTGTTTGGGAGGCAGATTTTCTCACTTGCCTGGATCCTTTACAGTTAGTAAAGCTGAAGTTATATACCGATTTCACTACCTGCTTCTTGGAAAGTCATGTTTTTTTTACCCGTATTGTTATTCTACACTTTATGTGTGTATGTTTTTCTCAATATAACTAGAATTTTCTGGAAGTTAAGTGTGTATATTTTATATATTTATGTATTTATTGTGGCATAGCATATTGGTAAAGGCACCAGAGCATGGAGTTAGCTAGTTTGTGTCTCCACCACTTTTGAACCCTGTGACCACTTATGAGTTATTGAATTTCATTTAAAATCTGTGGATAATATTACTAGCTACATAGAGTTGTTGGTAAGATTGACTAGCATAGCTCTAAAGCTTCACGTGATTAGGGGCCACTGAAGTCAGTCAATAAATATTACCACCAGTAGCAAGAGTACAATTACTATCACTACAGGTGACACCATAGGAAACCAAATAGTAAACAGCCAGCAAACAAAACTTGAATAACAGTGGTTGTGTTTGCTTTGATTTTTGAGTCTGTGTCAAGCAGAGATGAGATTTCAGTCCTCCTGCCCCAGCATCTCAAATGCTGTGATTACAAGCATATTTCACTCCATCAGTTACTTTAAAACGTGTGTGTATTTGTGTGTAGGCTATAGAACATCCTTGGCTGTCATTGTTGTGGTTTTTTTTAAATGTGAGTTTTGGGGATCATATTCAGGTCTTTGTGTTTGTGTGACTGAGCCATCACCCCAGCTACTCAATTGTTAGAGTTACAGAATAGCTTACATCTATTGTATCATGAATATTCATGATAGCCATGAAATATTTTAAAGACTCACTTGATACACTTTTTCCAAATGCAGAGGATTATAGTCTTACATGCTAGCCACAACAAGAGTGGGAAAAATAGAGAAAAAGAAGGAAATGAGAATTTTCACAATATTATAGCTACTGCTATAACAAAGTGGATTTCAAAATCTGGGTATACTGCAAAAACAAACTCCTGCCGGGTGGTGGTGGCGGCGGCGGCGGCGGCGGCGGCGGCGGCGGCGGCGCACGCCTTTAATCCCAGCACTCGGGAGGCAGAGGCAGGCGGATCTCTGTGAGTTCGAGGCCAGCCTGGGCTACCAAGTGAGTTCCAGGAAAGGCGCAAAGCTACACAGAGAAACCCTGTCTCGAAAAAAAAAAAAAAAAAAAAAAAAAAAAAAAAAAAAAAAAAAACTCCCTAGGTCAAGATGAATGGGGATCCTAGGAGATGGATGGGATGCTGAGTGTCAGCTGGGGATCCTGCGTGACAGGTGGGAGTCCTGAGAGTCTGGGTCTTCTCATAACAGCATGTTCTTAATCTTGGAGAGGTCTGTAGGGAAGCAAGAGTGCCAACTGGCTTTCCTGTTTGTCTGTCACCCAGGCCAGTGACTCACCTGTAGTCAGAGCATTTGTTTCTTTCGGGATGATTATTAGTAAATGATGACTAATGCTCCCAGGCTAGTTGGTGACTCCAAAGTGTTTTCCAACGAACTAAGATGCTCAGTTGTGCAAGTTCATGTCCTTAAACTTTATCAGATAAAATGAATGATCTCATCAGGCTTCTCCTGACTGGCACTAGATGGCTTTCCTGGTCAGAATAATTGCATTTTAGATTCGGTTTGTTCAGAAGTCACAGGTGAAGCTGCTTCTCTTTTATTGAGACTGAAGTCATGTTGTTCAGTATGACAAGAAGATAATAGGAACTTTTGAACTCTAGGATGGTGGTTCTACCTGGAGTTGGTTTTATGTGGGTATGTCCTGCTTGCAGCTCGCACCTCAGGTTGTGGTCCTTCTGTGACTGGCAGAAGGAAGGTGGCCATTTAAGGTTCCAGTAATGGGCAATGAGGGTGGTCATTACTGAGAAGAGTTAAGTATTTGATATGCACATCAATGATGCACTGGTGAGGAGCCAGAAGCTCCAGAGCTTGTATCCCCAGTGTGTTTGGAGCCCATCAATAGTCATGTGCTATCTTTCATGCATTAAGTTGTTGAATTCACAATTTCTTTCGCTGCTCTTATTAGTGTTCAGAACATGATTTATGAGTTTTAGAAAATATCCATAGTCCATCAGTCAGGAAAAACTCAGTGAAAAGTGTTCCCTAAGGAGAGTGAATATGTTATTTCAGTCAATAGGAGTAAGTGATTAAATAAACAATGTGTCATTTTTCAGGACCTACTAAATGACAGATGGTGTGTATCAGAGCTGACCTCCAATTCAGTTAGTATGATCTCACTCAGCTGCAAGGCTAAGGATGTTACATCCCTGCTGGGCACTGCTGAGTGACTTTTCATGTCCTCAGGCCATGAAACCAACTTGGCCTGGCACGACACATTCTTCCTGGTCTGACTGCTTCTCACCACTCCAGCATCTAGAGTGGCACCTCACTCTATCCACCCACCTTCACTTCACACTCTCACTCCACCTGTGTCTACATAAGGCTGACAACTGGCAGAACATCAATATGCCATGCTCTGGAGTGCCTGCAGGACTTCCTCTTGATGTCCTCTCCATGGAAGCAAGATCTTCCACCCCTGTTCCTCATTCCAACACCCACCTCTCTTTCCTTTACCTGTCTTCTTGGATGCTATCACCTCTGCAAGATCCTCCCCAAACATTCCTTCTTCCAAGTCCTGGTTTAGACTCTGCCCGTAGATGCTCCATCAAATCTTTGTCCATTGTCAGTTCCCACTTAGAACGCTGTAATACAGACATGTGTTTGCTCTGGGTCTTCCCTGAAGACTTCACACTGCCTGTGTATCACAAATGCTAATGCACAGAAGATCTCATTGAACATGTGTAAATTAGATCAAGGACTCATTCGATACGTATATGACCACCCTCATTTTATGGATTTAGAAATGGAAACATAATCACTACCAGTGACACAGTAAGACTGTAGAAAAGCTTGGATAGTTTGAAAGGAAGCTATGATTTCCTTGAATGTAATCAACGCCCATTGGTTTTTGGATGCTCACATACACCTCTAAGTTGAGGAACAAGTGGATATATAAAAGTTGGTAAAGATAAGTCAGAAAAGTGATCTTAATTTCATAAATATTATCTAATAATTTTATTTCTATGTATGTATGTATGTATGTATGTATGTATGTATGTACGTATGTATGCTTACTTGCATGTATTTATGTGTATTACATGCATGCAGGGACCTGGAGAGGCCAGCAGAGGACGTTAGATTATCTGGAAGCAGAGTAACAGTGGGTCATGAACCACCATGTAGAATTCGGAAGAGGGTGTTAGAGTCTCTGGAAATAGAGTTACAAGAGGTTCTGAGCCACCACGTAGGATTCAAGAACTGAAGTTGGGTCCTCTACAAGAACAGTAAATGCTCATAACTGCTGAGCCATCTTTCGAGCCTCTAACCTTAAGAATTTTTAATTCCAAAGATCAGAATGATCTAAGCGTCTAAATTTTACATTTATTTATTTACTTGTTTATTTATTTTGCTTTTCTAGTCTCTAACCAAGGTGACAAGTAAAACCATCGCAAACATTAAAACGGGACAGTTGTAAATGAACTGGCATGAACCATTTTTAAATTAATCAATTGATTAATTTTATTTATATATTTTTAAGTTTTAATTATTTTTATATTTAGTTCTTTATTTTACAACCAGACTGCAGCTTTCTCATAGCCCCTCTCCCCAGCTCCCACCTGTGCCCCATCCTCTCCTCCATTTCTATTCAGAAAAGGGCAGGCCTCCCATGGATATCGACAAAACATGGCATATCAAGCATCAGTAAAACTAAGCACCTTGTCTTGTATTAACTCTGGGCAAGACAACCCATGTGAGGAGTAGGATCCCCAAAGCCAGCAGAAGAGTCAGAGACAGCCCCTGCTTCTACTGTTAGGAGTCTCACAAGAAGACCAAGCTACACAACTGTCACATATACGCAGAGGGCCTAGGTCAGTCCCACATGGGCTCTCTGGTTTTCATTCAGTCTCAGTGAGCTTTTATGAGCCCAGGTTAGTTGATTCTGTGGGTTTTCCTGTGGTGTTCTTGACTCCTCTTCATCAGGATTCCCCAAGCTTGACCTAATGTTTGGCTGTGGATCTCTGCATCTGTTTTTACCAGTTGCTGGATGAAGCCTCTCTGATGACTATTGGACAAGGCACAAATCTATGGGTATAGCAGAACATCATTAGGCATCATTATGTTGCCATTTTCTTCCTCTGGTCATTTTTGGTTCTATCCTAGGTCTCTGGGCCATCCAGCCTCTGGGTCCAGGCACTCCAGGCAGTATTAGGGATGGACTCACTCTTGTTGCATGGGTCTCAGGCTGGATCAATCATTGGTTGGCCACTCCCACAATCTTTGTACAACCCTTACCCCAGCATATCCAGTAGGCTAGCAGACTATAGGTCAAAGGTTATGTGGCTGAGTCAGTGTCTCAATCCCTCCACAGTAGGCTTGGCTGGTCATAGGAGATGGCCAGCTCAGGCTATGTATGCACTATTGCTAGGAGTCTTAGCTGGGGTCCTTGTAGATCACTGGTATTTTCCTTTGCACCAGGTTTCTAACTGAGTCTGATATGACTTTAAAAGACCCCCTTTCCAGGTGTCTTAGTGCTCTCTCCCACCCCCAAGAATGTGAATTTTAAGAACCAAGATAAATGTAAACCTGGCTGACTTATTTCCCGTACTTTGGAACACATAGGCTGTCTTGTTTTTGAGATTCCGTAGTGGCTTTGGGGATTAAAATAGTTATATGACCTTATGCTTTCCTTTCATGCATAAAGTTAAAGTCTATTAATTATACAATAGCATTTAATTTAAAATATATGCTGAGAACAAAAGAGTCCTTTTTGTACATCTAAAGCTGATCTTGCTCATCTCATTGTTGAAAGGTCCCCGGTAATGTTGTGCTTTTGCTGCAAATAATTGGCGTTGTGACATTCCTCTATCTTTATTTTTTAATGGTTTAATATGATTGTCTGCCTGTCTCAGCTTCCCATTTAATCTGCTGCTGCTGCTTATTCTACCAGCCTCCCTCCACAGCAAAGAGGGAAGCTGCTTTTGTTCCATGAAGCATCCTCCTCCTTTCTTTATGTTTCAGCTTTCAGCTCTATCTACTTAGCTATACCATAGCTGGGAGAAGAAAGTGCCAGAATGTTACCCACTGGGGAAATCAATTCAGGAAGCAGATCTGGTGTTGAGAATCTGACTATGGAGCACTTCTTCCCTTTTCCAAGCCTGTCTGTCCCTGGATGTTCTTCCCAGGGCTCAGAAGTTCTAATTGCCTGATCTTTATTAGCAACATTCCTTCCCCTTATATTACATGTGAACAAGGGCCATTCTCTTTGTATTCCCAAGAGAGAGACTGGTCCCCCAGAAACCTATCACTGCAAAATAGAAAGGAGGCCAGTGGTAAGGGTCTTGAAAGATAATTCTCAGCTGCTCTAGAAGGCTGGTAAAAATAAACACTTTATGTGGTGTAACTGAACATCCCAAAATGAGCAAGGAGTGCCTCTTAGACCACAAATGTGGATCTGTCATCCTCTCCCAACATGCAGCACATCTCAGCCCTTGACTTGAAACTGATTGTCCTAATCTTTTGCAAAGAGCATGGTATGCCTCAGGGCTCTAACATTTCTGATGTTGGATGAAAAGGTTGTATGTGTCTATGTACATTTTTATGAGATCTTTCTTAGACTGTAGGAATTTTTCAGTGAGACATGATACAAAAAGAGTAAGAACCATTGAAGTCGTGACACAGCACTCTGGGCCAAAAAAAGTAGTTCCACACTAGAATGGCACCATCTTTTCAGAAAACTAGAACTAACTTCTGCATAAACTCAGTTTTAAATGGGAGACTTTTACTCTTCAGGGGTATTGCTCTTGTTTTAGAAGAATCTCAAGATTACTCCCATTCCTACCCCTCAGAGACGATAGTCATCTACCCTTGCGTAAGTTTCTGTGACCATCCACATGAACCAGCAGTGGTGGGTATTTAGTTTAGTTGTGGTTAGCTCCTTAGCCTTTCTTTTCTTGGGGAGCAGTGCTGGGGATTGAACCCCAAGACTTTGCAAGTGTTAAGCAAGCCCTCTGCCAGGACTGCCAATCCACATCCCTTTCACATCTCATTTTCTAAAATATATTGTGACCCTTGATAGAATTTGGAGGATGAAGAAAAAAGAAAGTAGATTTCGATACAAACTTTGTGAGAATTTCTCTATTTCTCTCCTAGACTACAAAGCTCCCTGACACAAGGCAAGAATTCCTTACTGAAAAACTGTTCTGCCGTGCAGGTGGTGGTGCACGTCTTTAATCCCAGCACTCGGGGTGCAGAGCCAGGTGGATCTCTGTGAGTTCAAGGCCAGCCTGGTCTACAGAGTGAGTTCCAGGACGGGCACCAAAACTACTCAGAGAAACCCTGTCTTGAAAAACAACAACAAAATTGTTCCAACCAGAAGACCAAATTAACAACTTCAGCTTTTAGAGGGCTGTCAAAAGGGATGGGAGATTTCAAAGGTCCCTTCAAGTTTTTAGTATTAGTATTTATTACTCAAGAGTTTACCAAGTTTTACCTGAAGAAACTCACCCAACATGCACTAGAGAATAAAGGACATGATGAAACCCTGTGGTTCTGTTTTCTCATCTTTAAAATGAGAACAGTCAGTCATACTACCTTTTGCATACAGCAACAGCCTAAGCAAAACATTTATTTAGAAAAAAAACCAGGTCAACATACATATGAGCTATGTTTGCTATTATAATTACAATTATGATTACAGTAAGATCTGCTGAATAGGAGACTGGGAGACACTGAAACAGGGCTCCCGCGTGAGCAGTTATGATTATTTTTATGTTTACTTATTTAATCTTCATTGAGTCTAAGTTTTAAAACTGGATAGCCAAAATCTATGTTTAACTATTGCTAGACATTGACAGCTAGTTTTGGGCTAGTTTTTATGTAGGTTCTGGGTATCAAAATCAAGTTCTCACTCTTGCACAGTGAATGTAAGTACTTCACTGACCGAGTTGCCTTCCTAGCC
This sequence comes from Peromyscus maniculatus bairdii, assembly GCF_049852395.1. Lineage (NCBI taxonomy): Eukaryota > Metazoa > Chordata > Mammalia > Rodentia > Cricetidae > Peromyscus > Peromyscus maniculatus. The sequence goes on along the minus strand of NC_134856.1, from coordinate 85,233,506 downwards.
TGTAACTGACTCTTTCACTCATCTGCTTTATTTGTTATTTATCTTTATTTCCTAACATCCTCATTTGATGCCATATTCTTTCTCCTTCTCCATGAAATCTGTTGGTCCTCTATTTCCTCCAGATTTGATGCTTTAGAGGTAAGAGTTTTAAAAGAAATCACTGTCAAATCTGCTAAATATTTTGTGCTACTGTGGAAGTTTTTGTGTCTGACTGGTAGTATTTGCACAAACTAGGCACTCCACAGAAACTGGATATTATCAGGAAGGACACTGTTAGTAGAAATTTGGAACACATTGAGGAAGAAATTTCATTAACGTGTCTGTGTGGTGTGTGTATACATTAGGCTGTGCTTGCCTCTGTGTGTACATATGGACCCCAGAGGTCAACATTGGGGTCTTGCTTTATTGCTCTCTATCTTATGAGACAGAGACTTTCACTGAACTTTGAACTCAATAATTAGCCTATATGACTGGCTGGTGAGCAGCCAGGATTCACCATCTCTACCCTAAATGCTGGGGTTACAGATGGAATCTGCTCTATATGGCTTTTTAAAGAAGATTTACTTATTTTTGTTACATGTGTGTTAGTGTTGTGCCTACATTTAAGTCTGCATACTATGTGCATGTGACTGTTTGGCTTTTAAGTGAACTGTGGGGTTGGAACTCATGTGCTCAGGCCCATGAGGGGAGCACTTCACCACCTGAGCCATCTCCTCAGCCCTGAGGAAAATATCTTTAGATGCAGTACAACTTTTCAACTTGAGGGCTTGATAGAAACACAATTTCCTTTACCCTGGGGCTGGATGACCACATATTGCACAGCATTAAAGGTCAGCCTTTGATTTCTAGAGTTAGAATTTGAATTCTGTCTCCAAATTAAAGTATATGACCTCAAACCAAATGATTTAGTAGAGACAGAAGGTTTCTCCGGTCCCTGCCTGGCCCCGCAGTCCCACGGCCACTTATAAAATAATCATTCAGAGGCTTTTATTAATTACCAATTGTGTGGCCTATGGCAGGCTCTTATAAGTTAACCCATTACTATTAATCTATAAGTTGCCACGTGGTCGTGACATTATTGGTCTGCTGGCATTTTGCTGCTCCTTTGGTGGCAGCTGGCATCACCATCTCCTCTCCGTTTTTCTCTCCGTATATCTGCTTGGATTTCCCACCTGCCTCTAAGCTGCCTTGCCATAGGCCAATGCAGCTTTATTTATCAACTAATCAGAGCAACACATATTCACAGCATGCAGAAAGATATCCCATAGCACTTTCCCTTTTCTGTCTAATCAAAGGAAGGTTTTAACTTTAACATAGTAAAATTAAATATAATAGAATAGTTATCAAGCAGAAATTACAATTATTAACCTATTTGTATTTGTCAAAATTAAAGAAATTATTCTATCTATCCTATATTTGTGAGTCTAAGGTTTCATATCTAATTTATCTTTTATCATAAGCAAGGAAAATTACAATTATAACTATTTAGTCTTCAACTATATCAAAGACCCCAGAAGGATATAATATTACCTAAGTAAACAGGAAGTGCATTGTAAGCAACTTCCAAAAATCTAGAATGACAGAGACAGCTGGCTGCCTGGACAGTCACCCAAAGTTCCTCTGCAATGTTGGGGTATCCATCTTCAGCCTATTGGCTTTGAGTTTTTAGGTCAGTAAGAGAACAAATGAGTGCTTATATCACAGAGTTTGCAAGAATGGAATCTGTGAAATGCAAGACTTAGACTCACAGCAGAAGCTGAGTGTGTGTGGTTTCAGAAAAGTTTACTGCTGTTTCCAAAAAATCCTAACTTCAAATCTGTTTCCTTTAAGTTGCATTTCAAACAAGAATTGAACCCTTTGTTAGGTGAAGTGTCTTGATTCTGAGCTCAGATTCATCAAGACATTTTCTGTATCCCAGTTGATTGTTGTTCTCATCTCATGTGTTAAGGTAAAGAAAAATTCCAGGGCAGATAGAATTAAAATTGCCTAAATTTTTCTTAATCTGAAACATGTTGTACTCCCTGTTCCAGAAAGCACAAGTGCATTTTGATCACATTTTAAAATTCAAAGACCCCTCTTTTCATCAGGATAGGCAACAAACAGGTGTAGTGCCACCTGAAAAGGCTGACAGAGGTCAAAGGCCAGTAGGCCAGATGTATTCAAAGCAGAATCAGCATGGTGCATGCATCTTCACTGGAACTCACCTTGAGTGCAATCAAGTTCTTACCGCAATTCATTTATTTGTCCTTTTACATTTTATTCTTATTTTTATTGTACAATTAGAGAGACGAGTAAAGACACATTAGTTACTCAACTCAAATCACTTAAGCTACCCATGAACATGAATACTTTACCACACCCCAAATTTATGCTTAATCTCAATGTCCAGAAATATCCATTCATAAGTTTCCTGTTATTTCCTTGACTTTTTTTGTTAATAATATCTAAATCTGAGTTAACGGATGAAGCTTTTTCTTGGCTTTGAGCAATTGGTTATTCACCTGTGGAACCCATGAAAGGTAAGGAACTGGCTTATGGAACAGTATGTTTCTAGTAGGGATTAAATATTTATGTATGAAAAAGAACAATTGTTTTCACAGCACTTTAGGTAAAATTACAGCTCCATCTACCTCAATGCTGTGAAGTATGAAGTCAACAAGTACTTTTCCCTCATAATGTAGCCTAGAGATGTATTTTGGGAGCAATGCTCCTGTCAGAGAGGAAAAGGATGGGAAGCAATGTGTACTAACTACACAGAATCCAATCATCCTGATGGCGATGTCTGTGTTATGTCCTAGTGCGGCTTCTCCATCTCTGCCCTTGGGCATCGAGCCTGATGAATCACATGCCACTCTTCCCCATTGCTCTTTGTGGCCATCAGTCAAGATGCTGACATGACTCTCTCTATCTGGGTATCTGGGAAATACATAACCACTCATTGTCAGACAATGGGGAGAGGTCTTATGGGTTGCTGTTTGCTTGTTTAGGAGGGAAGAAAGGGATGAAATCAGCAATTTGATGGTGGTTTTATTAGTCAAACATTTTGTCTGTTGTGGAAAATTAAGTTATATTATTAATGCCAAATTAAAAATAAACTAAACTCTTTTTTTAAAGTTTGTTATTTAAGTTGATAACTGAATGACTTATACCTGGCTAGCTTTTTGTAACAAGAAACTTTCAAATTAAATACACCATCAATCTTTCTTGTGAGAGTGGTTTTAGTTGCTATTACTTCGAAGTGTGTCAAAATGTTCAATATAGTAGCTACTTGTTTTAGGTAACTATTAAGCACTTGAAATGTGGGTAGTTCAAATCCAGATGTATTTGCAGGTACAAGCTATGTTATACACAGGATGCCATAGACCTTATATGAAAGATAGTTTGATGATTTTTGTATATTGTGGGTTGAAAGGAAAATAAGTTGAAAATATTTTATAGGATGCCATAGACGTCACACAAAAGACAGCTCAGTAATTTCTGTTCATAGTAGGTTTGGAAATACCATATAAAACACATTATCAAACTCAATGCCCCCAATTTCTTTTTTCTTTCCATATGTAGCTATTAGATATTTTAGCTATTAGATATTTTACATTCTACCCCTCACTTGCATTATATTTCTGCTGGCTGGTGTTCTTTTCACCAAATCACCTGACTCAGCAGCTTATGTTTCCAAGTCAATGATCTTAGCTGAAGCTTGGACCCCTGTGCACTTCCTGTCATGACTACAAGTCAAAATGTGATTTGTATTCTTGTAGCAGGAAAGGAACAAAGCCATGGACTATGCAGGACATTTTCTCTTGCTGAAGGTGCTTGTCAAATTCCAAATGTCACCTGTTGAATATACACACAACCATAAAGATGACTTTTGTGAGAAGAAAAATTCTAGAGGCAACGAAGTCCTGTTTTGTGAAGATATGACTTCTGACTGACACAATGCCATTAGTTCATAGCTAAGAGCAGCACTTGAAGGCAATCATTAGACAGTGATAAATTAAAGATGCATGTGGTGTGTGTGTGTGTGTGTGTGTGTGTGTGTGTGTGTGTGTGTGTATGCAGTGTGGGGGAGACAGTTGTTTCTGTGTTGTTGACATTCTTCTGTAGATCCAAATATCAGAGGATTTCTTGATTAGGTCTTGGTGCTGAAAGTTTTTGGAAGTGACTCCAGGATGCTCATAAAGTGGTCATCTCTACAGGTTGCATTATTGAACACTTATTGTATTAACACTTGCCTGTTAATATTAAACACAGTTTGAATAGTAAATTGGAACCACCCTTTTAACATAGGTGCAATTAATGGTATCACTTATGTTTGGCATGCCAATCAGATAAATGATTTCTGGTCCATACAATGATTAAGACAACATCAGACATAATTGCAGTCTTAGCTGAGCACAGATTCTACTGCCCAAGGTTCTTTGCATGTTCCTAGAGTGGGAGCATGAGAAAGTCTTGGCCATCTAGAATGATTCCCCAGTTTCTACACTGAGCAAGAGAGTAAGTGCACAAGAAGCACCCTTGTAGAAATGGAGAGATTATGGTTTTTGATTCATAGTTAAGGAGTGGGTAGGTCTAGGAAGAAGGATCCAGCAGTGGGCCATAGCCCAAACTCGAGGTTCTGCAGGATTCATCAGACACTGCATAAAAAAGCTAGGGAATCTTCATACCTTGTAGATAGGAAAGCAAAATTATCGAATCATTTTGGAAAACAGTTTGACTATTCCTCAAGAAGCGTGGGAGCCCACAGAGGTTTCTTAGTGAGATCTGAGCTTGCTTTACCCAGCAGAGCTTTATAAGGGGATGGACTGACCATGTGCGTGGTTACCAGGTGTTTGGAAGGATCTGTGCTTGGCTGTGCTAGGGGGAAGTCTTTTGCTCCACCCCTTGGCATTCCTTTAAAAAGCCCTTTAGAAGAGACAGAAGGGGCCAGTGGATTAGGATCCAGGCCCTCCTGAGGCTATCCTGTTTCTATCTCTCTCCTCTATATTTCTATCTAAATCTCTTATCCCTCACTCCTGAAGAGTACCTTGGGGGAAAAGGTGGGGGTGGATCTCCCACAAAGAAGTTAGATGCAGTCATCAAATCATATGGCCTGCAAATTTCCTTCCTATGCATGCCCCTAAGGGAAAAAAGGCACATTTACACGAAACCTTACATACAAACATGTACAGCAGCTTTACTCACAATCCTTCACAAGTAGAAAGGATCAAATTGTCCATCAACATAGCTAAACAAAATGGGTTATGTCAGCTCACTGGAAGCTTGTTTGATAATAGGAAGAAACAAAGCACAGAAGATTGAAAGTAAGTGAGAGAAGGTAGACACCAAACGCCAGGTATTGTGATTTCATTTATTTGTTTCTTCTCTCTCTCTCTCTCTCTCTCTCTCTCTCTCTCTCTCTCTCCCTTCCTTCTCCCCCTCCCCACACACCCCCTCCCCCCGTGTGCAGATGCACCTAAGGCTGGAGGGAAAATGCTGGTTGTATTTCAGGATGCTAGAAACTGGTGCTGTGGGTTTGTTTTTTATGTTGGGTATCTCCTTTTAACCTGGAGCTTTCTAAATTTGGCTGGACTGGATGGCCAGCCAGCCTCAGGGATTTGACTGTCCCTGCCTCCCTGGTGGTGTGACTGCTGGTGGGGTACTCACCATCACTTTTGACTTTTTAATAACTGTGAATCCTAGGGATCAAACTCATACCCTGGTGCTTGCATGATGATTATTCTACCCTCTAAACTATTTCTCCAGCCTTGCATGGTTTCATTTATGGGAATGTCCAAAATGGGCAGAACTGTAGACAATAGTTAGCAGTTACCCCAGGTTGAAGGTAGGAAGTTAGAAGAAAATGGGAAAGAAAGGATATATCTCCATGTAGTGTGCTTGCTGATAAAAACTACATTGAAATTGACTGTAAGCCAGTTGCACAATGATGTGAAAGTGCTAAACCTATTAAATTGTATGCTTTGAAAGGTGAGTTTTATGGTATGTTCTTCAATGAAGATGTTACAATCAGAAGTGTACTGTCATTTCCACTTTATTGAGTTGATGCCCTGTGAATATGTGACTCAAACAAGGGGACATTGCCTTGGAGACATGAGATCTTAAATTAACAGACAAATGTTCTAAAAATAATATAGAATGATGACAAAATATAACAGTGGGTCTCAAGGCTTCTGAAAACTCAGAGATGCCTCAGTGCTGAAGGCTGGAATTACAAGTGTCCTGGAGAGTGGAGAGCAAGTCTGGAAGAGCAGGCTTTGTTTCAATATCAGCCTCTGGCTGAGATCATGGGAAAAGCAAATGGCAGGCATGGTGTCCTTATGAAGAGGGAAGTAACTCAAGCCTAAAACTAGAGTGCCGAAAAGATACATCCTCAGCAAAAGGGCATGACAAAAGAAAACTAAATAATTTGCTCAACAACAGAAAATTCCTCTATCCACCTCACAAATTTTGTTCCTGGCTCATTTTTATGCAGAATAATGATTTCTTTTCAAAAATTTTTATTGATTCTTTGAGAATGTTGTACAATGTTTTAATGCTATTCACCCCACATTTCTCACCTAACTTCACCTCATTCCCCCTTCTCGAATTTGTATCCTTTTTTTAAATTTATGATCCTAATATACTGATGGGTCTAAAGTCATCCACTGAAGTGTGGTCAACCTACTTGGGACCCCAACTTTAAAATGGATTCCCCCTCTCCTAGAAGCCACCCATTGTCAATAGCTCCTCAGGGGTGGGAGCTTGTGAGCCTCTCTGTCTCCTGCTAGAATCTTGTGCAGGCACCTACACCTGCTTTTGAGTTCATGAAGACTGTCATGTCCAGAAAATACAGTTTTTCTCTGGTCCTCAAATACTCTGGCTATTACAACCTTTCTGCCCACTCTTCAGTCTCTTAACCTTACTCTCAGCAGACAAGATGTTGATATAAAATTTGTAACTGACCACTTCCCCTGAACATGGATCAGTAGTGATTTTCTGAGGTAACCACTGTCCACCACACAAAGAAACTTCTCTGATGAGGTCTGAGAGGTCCATTAAACTATGTTACATAAATTTAGGGCACTTTGATGCTCTGTACACTTAGCAGACTAATAGTGGAAAGTTCACCCTAGGGCCAGTGAGCTTTCCAACCATGGGTTCTTGGTCAAATGTACAGTATCAGGTATATATGTTTCCTCTGTGAAGAGGGCTTTAAATTCAATAAAATAGCAATGGTTACTTCCATAATATGTATACCACTATTGTACCAATGGGCATATCTTTGCCATGCCAGTCATTACACTTCACAATGCTCATGGCTTGGTAAGACAGTTGATGATTTCCCCTCTGTAGCATGCATAGGACTCACTTTCAGATACTATGAGAGCTAGCCAGCAGAGAGGAAGTATCATGGGTGGTACTAACTTGATTTCTATATGTCCTGTAACAAAAGTGTGCGGTGTCTTCAGCAATAGAGGCTTACCATCAAGTTATAGTTGGCCACTAAGAGCGTTGGTGATTGTCTGTATTGCTTTGAGAGTCCTTTGGTCATTCCTGACTGACAACTTCAGGGGAGATAGTCAACACCTGGCACTGGACTAACTATTTGACAACCTATGGCATCTAGGATGAACATTACAACCTGTGTAGGTCCACTCCAGTGAAACTTTTTTTTTGTATGAATGGGCTATCATCCCTTTGCAAAAACTGTTTGTCTGAAGCTAGATATCCTCTGATACTTTCCCTTACTGTACCCAGTAGGTGAGGTGATGTATGGCTGATCTCTAATCTTTGTTGAAGACAACTTTTAAAAAGCACCTTAGCCCCACTTCTTACAAGGAGGCATCACAGCTCAACTGTGTTCTCTGCACAGGGTTGCTCCCTTTTCTTTTCACATCTGCTTATGCTGAACCTCAGGACAATTCCTAATACATACCTATCTCTCTCAGAGTCCATTTTCTAACACATGGCAGTTGCTATTATTATTATTTAAAACCTTAGTTCAGTTTTCTGCACATAAGAATCCAATATGTATGCAACACACACACACACACACACACACACACACACACACACACACACAATGATGGAGGTATGATCAAAGAACAAGTCATTAGGAAACCAAATAGAAAAAACAAGTAGATAGAATTTTTACAATGGGAAATAATCATGGAAATTGAAACACAATAGATCAAATGAATGGTAATGAAATGCAGCTGAAGAAGGCAAAGCCTAGAAGTCAGATATGAATAAATTATCCAGAATGAAGCACACACACAAAGTTAGAAAGTCTTGAGAGGTTAAGATACATGAGAGCTCAAAAAGTTCTTACACATGTCTATAGGAAAAGGGCTTCTAAAGGAAAGAATAGAGAATAAAAAAACCGGAAATATTAAAACATACAATGATTGCTAATTTAAAAAATATATACTGAAGAATACAAAGCTTTTAAATGCACAAGGATGTAAGTCCCCAAAGATGACTGAGAGGCTCTTGGGCATCTAGTGGGTAAGCTGCAGCCAGCCAACAGTAGACCTTTACAGCCACTGGATGGAAAAGTTCTGTAGAAACAGGGAACAACTACACTCACAGCAGACACTGAAGATTCAACTCAAGAGAACTTCAGATTGATATCTGCCTTGAATGGAGGAGAGATTACTGCTAGTTGAAAATTCTATATCCAGCTGTTCTATCGTTTAAGAAAAGGGTACAATTAAAAGGTCCCTAGACTGAGATACCACTTGTATACCTCACCTAAAAGACATTATTAAGGACTTGAAGAAGAGATTAAATCCAGAATATTTGTGTGGTAAGCATGTAATAATCCTTACTAAAATTATTCATAGTTAAACAGATAAATTAAAAAAATGACAATTCGAATGCTAATGTTTTCTAACCATACTTTCATCTCTAAGCAGTTTCCCCTTAGAAACAAAAGGTGTCATTTAGTTCCCACTCTGAAAACATAAATCCTGCAGCTACTCTGCAGTCCACATTCTGCCTAGCTCCCTAGACTGCTCCCCACCAGTTCTTCTGTGAGCTCTCTTTAGACCACTGCTTCTGCTTCCCTGACTGTAATCCTCAGCAGCCAGATTGTCATGCTACATACTTTCATTTTATCTTTGGATTTCCTATGATCTGTTCCTTGAATTGAACTTGATTTATTTTGATGATATCTCTTGCTTTACCAATGCATTTTCCATTTGATCTTTGTCTAATGGACTCCTTGGGTCAGATAATATACTCACCTATAAATCATAAATTCATATAGAAAAGGAATCTCCTATTACATCTACTGGGCATATTTTTTCTCCTCATTTAAATTACAAGGCCTAAATTTAGCAAACAAAGCAATGGTTATTACCCCACTCTTCATTGGCTTTGGTAAAAACTCTACTTTCCCTTCTGAAGGCAACAGATAAAAGAGAAATTCAGACACTACCGTGCCCTCGGGTCTCTGCTTGCTGACCTGAACTTCAAAGTCTCCAGAGATGTGCTGAAGAGCTTTGATGACAATGTCACTCCTTCCTACATGAGCAGCAGAAGTGGGCAGTGAACCTTAATTATTCCTGGCAGGTCGTCCGCCATAGCTTGTGTATGTGCTCCGGGAACGTGGCATTCTTCCCAGTTTGCTTCATGTCAGAAGTTTGTGTAGTCGTCTATATCTCCACTCGGTGTTACTACCTGTAGACTCTTTCTTTAACCTTGAAATATGGCAATTATTTTCAACATTTCTCAAATATGTAGAATCAGGTATTCAAGGTAGACAAGCATGTTATTTCTTCAGAAAGGCATAGAAATCTATGAGTGGGAAGTATGATAAATGTGGGAACATGTTTGATAAAGAACCAGAGTACCAGGATTTGGTTGCATTCTTTCACTACAGAGAGAAAAATAAAAACAAATATTGTTTTACAAGTCTTATGTCTTCAATGCTAAGTTTTCTGGGGGTCTCATATGGGTTACTCCTATTCTACTTTTTCTTGCTCTGTGCTCTGGGCATGCATGCTCAATTTCTGTTGCCCCAAGGAATACTGTACTGGGGAAAGGGATAATAGATCTATAGAAATAGTTTCAGAATTTATCAAATTGCAGGTGTATCATTTAATGGGAATATTTCGTTCAAAAGTGTTATTTTAATTATGAAATGACTTCTTTCTTCCTTTGGCCCTGCTATGTTCTAGCCCCCAGCACTCCCAGACTTACCTCTCTCATTCCACTCCCTTGGACACTTTCTCTTTCTGGCTTTCCTCCTGGAATTTCTTTCCCTCTTCTGGTCTAAGAATGCTTTATTGTCATTAATGATCGGGAGTGAAGAAAAGACCTGGTTAAGGGCTGCACCTCACCTTTTAGCAGGAAGATGAGATTGGACTTGCTGCGAATGTGTTGCTCATCACCTTGGGCTTCTGGGAGGACATTCCTTATCTCCACAGCCTACTGCCTCTGTTCCTAGTGTCTCTTTGTGTCCCTAACTGAACTAATAATTTTACAGTTTCCCCATGAGCATTCCTGTAACCTTATTTATCCTTGTATGCATAACAAGATCTTCTCTGTGGGAGTTAAATCTGGGACAGAGTTTCACATATCCAGAGAGAACATACTTTGAAGTCTGGAGGCCCCAGAATATTTCCACAGATATCAGATAGGTGATGCCTACAGCACTGTTTCATAAAGCCAGACTTGTGCTCATTAATATGTGAGGACAATGTAAACTTTAATGAGAACAAAGACGGCTCAGTGTCAGTAAGAGAGCGATTCATGCGTTCATTAATGGTTACTCACTGATCTAACTGCTGGTGATAGTTAAGACAAACAAAAGGCTGGTATTTTTTTTCTGGCTTCGGAAGTGACTTTCACTTTAGAAATTTGAAATTTGTAGAAAAGTATAAAGATGAAAAAAAAAAAGCCTGAAAAAAAACCTACCTTCTCTCAACAAAAGCAATGATGCCTTTAACGATGTAAGAGTAAGAGTGGGTAATAGAGACAGCTAACCTGATGTCAGAGAACAGTGACTGAATGGGATGCCACACTCAGGCTGTGTGATGACATTGATGCTCTCCAGTCCATACACTGCTCCCCATTAGTAATGCTCTCTCATATGGCTACCTCAAGGATCCTAGAATAATCATAGTGCCAACATGACAAGTACTGGCCACTTACACACTTGGTCTTACTGAATTGCTGTCACAGCCCTTTGTGGTAGAACCCTACTATCACCACTCCCATATTATGTAAGAAAATGGCCCGTGGTCAAGTTTCCACAGCTGGGAACTGTGGTTTTAAATAGGACTTTGAACAGAGTCTTTACTCTTGGGCACTGCCATGAGCTTTATTGTTTTCCTGAGCCATTCAGGTTGGAAGGGGCCTCAGTTGTGGCCTTTGCCAAGTTGCATGCTTTGTAGAAGGGATAACTCAGAACCAGAGACACAAAAGGATTTGCCAAAGGAAATAGAATCAGGTGATGGTCTTGATTAATGCTTGGATCTCCTGGCTCATGGGAAAGTGCTCTTTCTGTTGAATGAGCTTCCAGGTGGGCATGTAGAAATGGGTTACTAACCACTGGGTAGTTTATTTCAGAGATTTAAAAACCTCAGTGTTGAGGACTGAACTCGTGGCCTGTGCATGCTAGATAGGCATGCTGCCACTGAGCTAAACCTCTAACCTTCGTGGGACCTGCTTTTTTTTTTTAAACAAACATTTTATAAGCTACTTGAGGACTATTTGAAGTATAGAATTTATAGCTCTGTAGAATTTATTTTTTAATTACTATGTTCCTGTAGTTAGACCACTCTTTTACTAGTTTTTATAAAATTGGTGTGTGTATGTGTGTATGTTCATGTGTATGTGCCCGCATGTGTGTGTGTGTGTGTGTGTGTATGTGTGTGTGTGTGTGTGTGTGTGTGTGTGTGTGTGTGTGTGTATCTCAGTTCATTACCTGTTCTCACCTCATTTTTGTTGCTGTTGGGTTTGTGTTTGTGATTATTTTATGGGTGTATGTGTGTTTATATATTTATACGTGTGTATAAACATGTAGAAGTCAAGGACAACCTTGAGCGTCAGTCCTTGCTTTCTACCTTGTTTGAGACACGGTCTTTTTCTAATTGTCTCCTGCATACAACAGGCCAGCTGGTCCGTAAGTTTTGGGGTATCTTCTGGGGCCATCTCCCATCTATCCAGGGAGGCTCTGGGACAGCAGGAGCTCACATCTGCCGTCCATGTGGACTTTGGGCTTTCTAACTCAGGTTTTTATGCCTACAGAGCAAGCACTATCCACAGCACTTCTTCATATTTTCTTAAGAAAAAATTTAGATAAATATTCAAGGCTTGCTAGGTTGGTCTTAACTCTCTACATATCCCAGGAGGCCTTGACCTTGGTAGAAATCCTCCTGTCTCAGCTGTCTGAGTGCTGAGATTTCATTTAGGGCCTACCACACAACAAGCTGCTATTTCTTTTTTTCTTTTTAAAAATAACTGACATCCTTAAATGTCTTTCAGCCATTTGGGATTCCTCTGTTGAGAATTCTCTGTTTAGTTCTAAAGCCCATTTCTCAATTGGACTGTTGGTCCTTTTGATGTCTAATTTCTTGAGTTCCTTATATATTCTGGATATCAGTCCTCTGTCAGATGTGGGGTTGGTGAAGATCTTTTCCCATTCTGTAGGCTGTCGCTTTGCCTTGTTGACCGTATCCTTTGCTCTGCAAAAGCTTCTCAGTTTCAAGAGGTCCCATTGATTGATTGTTTGTCTCAGTGTCTGCGCTACTGGTGTTATATTTAGGAAGTGATCTCCTATGCCAAGGTGTTCAAGACTATTTCCTACTTTCTCTTCTAGCAGGTTCAGAGTAGTTGGATTTATGTTGAGGTCTTTGATCCACTTGGACTTAAGTTTTGTGCACGGTGACAGATATGGATCTATTTGCAGCCTTCTACACGCTGATATCCAGTTATGCCAGCACCATTTGTTGAACTGGATCAGGCCCCCTGAACGGGTGAGACAGTCATTTGGCTTGATCTGTTTCGGAGGCAGCTGTGCATTGGTGCCAGGTCCTGGGCTCGTTGCATGAGTTGGCTGTTTGAATCCTGGGACTTATGCAGGGACACTTGGCTCGGTCTGGGAGGGGGGAATGGACCTGCCTGGACTGAGTCTACCAGGTCAAACCCAGTCCTCGGGGGAGACCTTGACCTGGAGGAGGTGGGAATGGGGGGTGGGCTGGGGGGAGGGGTGGGCGAGAGGGGGAGAACAGGGGATTCTGTGGCTATTATGTTGAACTGAATGGTGTTGTAAAATAATAATAATAATAATAATAATAATAATAAATGAATTAATTAAAAAAAAATAACTGACATCCTTGTGGAATCCTGGGAATATCCCTAACACCAGGTTTCTCCCTTGCCCATAATGACTCCCTCTATCAGATATCTCTTTCGTTGCTCTCAGTCTCCATTCCCTATGGAGGGATACCTTGCTCAGCAGGGGGGATGGACCAGGCCCTGCCTCAACTTGGTATGATAGACTTTGTTGACTACCCAAGAGTGGATGGGGGGTGGGATAGTGGGGAGGCAGGAGGAAGGTGGGAGAATGGGAGAGGGGGGAATTGGGGATGTATGTAAAATGAAAAAATAATTTCAAATTCAAAAAAAAGAAAAAAAAGGGGAAAATGACTGACATCTAATACTTTTAAGTGATTGTTGGGCAAAGCATGATAATTAGATATATGAATAATGTGGAATGATCAAATCAGGACCAACAGCATAGCTGCCTTCTCCTCCTTTCTGGTTCTTCATAACACGTATGAATTGTTATGAGTGACGGTCACTCTACTCTGCTGTGCAGCAGTGTGACTTATTTCTTCCATGTCACCATTTTGTCACTGTCATCCAGTCTTTATCTCTCTTCCTTCTAAACTCTAGTGATCTTGATTCTCCTCTAATCCATGTAATTGGCTTTAAAATCTCTCCAGGGAAGTATTTCACACTGTTCCCTGAACATCATTTCCTATGCCATTTTCTTGAGTCATCCTGCTAGGTAATCTACACAACAACAAAAATCTCATATTTCATTTATTTATTTTTTTCCCTCATGATCTACATTCACCCAAGAGAAGGGCAGTTCTGTCTCTAGAGTGTTAGACTCTCCACTCCAAGAAACTCAAGACAGTCTCTGAAAGCCAAGATTTCAATCCCATTTAAGTCATGAGACTGACTTTTGGCTCCTCAGATCAATTATTAATATACTCTTGTACTCATTATAGATCAAAAAGAAGAAAAATAGCCCCAAACCCTGTCCCCAACTGTGGACAGAAATTCTTACCATGTGCCGAAGGTCATGAGTTTTTAACTTAGCTTCAGGGAGAGAGTAAGGTGAGGTGTCTTTATTCTTTGAATGACCACAAAGACTTTTGAAATCTTCTACCCATTTTTCAATCAACAGAAGCTCCCTGTGCGGATGAAGAGAGCAGTGCGGTGCACAAAGGCAAGGAACAAGGCAGTGAGGGAAACATTTAGGGTCACAAGGTGAGTGAGTGGGAGGAGCCAAGAGAAGAATTCCCGGGGAATCATCTGTAAGAGACAATGGGTCTTGTCTTCTAACAAGGATCCCAGTGGACAAGCCCATGTCGGGCAATCCTTTTGCTTTCTTCCTGGACTCTTTATCTTCAGTCTCTCTCTGCAAACTTTTCTCTTGTTACATAGCACATTTCTTTAACTCCACCTGTCCACTGAGGAGTAGGGCAAGAGCACAGAAATCTTTGGTTTTGCCACAGTTCTTGCCGACTGAGCATCAGATAGGCAACCACATCGTCTCCTTGGCTGGGCCATGAACCAAGCGGGTATTACTCAGTGTAACTATTACATTTCCTGGGCATAGAATAGACACAGCCCTTGTACCCAGGTATGATTGTAGGAGAAAAATCTCTGTAGAGTGTTAGAGGCCTTTGAATATCTTGTTTCACTTTCTCTTCACCAGAGACAAATCATCTACTGTCTTAAAATGTTTATAACTTTTATTTATTTATTTATTTATTTATTTACTTACTTACTTACTTACTTATTTACTTATTTTTACAAAGGTGTGCAAGTGCCATGGGTACACATGGAGATCAACTTGGAAGAGTTGCTTCTTTCCCTCTACTGTTTGGGTCCTGGGGATTGCACTTGGGTTCTCAGGCTCGGTAGCAGGTGTTTTGTTTTGTTTTGGTTTTGTCCCAAGATATCTCACCAGGCCCTGTATGTGTATTTTTGATTACACATGTTTTTTGGAGGTAATTTAGGAGCACTTGAATATATATATATATATATATATATATATATATATATATATATTAATTCTGAAAAGCAATCTGTGATTTCTTCACGTTCATGTCAGGCCTCATCCTTGAAGGTTAGACGTGTTTTGTAGATGGCAGAGACATCAGCCAAGCAAGGATCAGGTATCAAGTTATGTCAGTTTCATGATTTTCAACAAAGAAAAATCATCTGCTGGTTGATAATGCTTGCCAGTGATTAAAATAACATTTACTTTATAGATCAATTTACTGAACTCATTGTAAAGTTGGATAAGTGAAGAGAAAACTTCCAATATTACAAACGTCAGCATCTCTCAAGGATGTTGTTGGGAGATCCACATTAAAGACCCCGGCTTGTGATGCTTTGTCTTCTCCAGGGCTTTAAACAGTCTTGTGAGTTTGGCACAAAGTAACTCATTACATTTTTCATGCCCCTAGGGTACCAAATGCTACTCTCCATTTTGCATATCTGATGGTGGGTTGGTTTTTAACAAAATCTACCAGATCGGCCTTTTCCCCCATAATGACTTATCAATTCCATTATCGTTCAGCTAAGTAGAAGGGCTTACTTAGTTGCCTACACTTCCTGAGGAATTAAAGATAACCATCATCAATAAATATTTATTGAGTGCCCTTTTATGGTTAAGAGACTGTGCCAGGCACTGTACAAAACTTGATTACCAGCCCACAGCTACTGCCCAAAGGAGCTAGCAATCTAATTACAGATAATCCAGAAGAGATAAGTTGAGATGACAAGCTCTTGCCAGGCAGGCCTACGATGTTCATCAGAGAAGTGGAAAGGGAAAAGGAGAGAGAGAGACAGAGAGGGAAGGAGAAGAAGGAGAAGGAGGATAGTTCACTTTATTGGGTTAAAATTAGAATTTGTCTTTTCTTTTCCCCTTATCTTTTGTGTTTATTTCAAGCTGGATTAAGAAAAATAAATTTGAATTTGAGCAGATACTGAAATCCATGAGGTCTTATGGAGTAATGATTAAATCTAAGACACACCTCATATTTTGTCTTGTCCCCACCTCCTTGGCTTCTTCTATGTCCCCAGGGTTTACTCTTTAATTAATGCCATCCACAGGAGGAACAAGTGATCTAGGACCTCTTGAGTAACAACAAGGTTTATGACCCTCGGTATGCCCCAACTCACAAGAACAGCAGACAGGATCCAGGTGAGAAACGGAATATTGAAGTTTGACAAATGATCCTCTTGACTTACAATAGTCATCTAAAAGAAGTAGCCAGACCACTGCATTAGTATCATTTGCAACCTTGTTAGAAATGTGTTTGCTTAGGTTCTGGTGGGGACTCAGGGACCTGGGCTTTTAATAAGAGTTGTTAGCTTATTCTGAGGTGGACATGGACAGCTGCTTCTTTGTGTGCTCAGTAACTATTGTTAAGTAGATTTTTGTGTGTGTATGTTTATGGGTGTGTATGTATGTATATATGTATGTATGTATGTATGTATGTATGTATGTAGGTATGTATGTAGGTATGCAGGTACAGATGTATGTGGAGGCCAAAGGACAACTCTGGCTGTTGTCCTTCACGTGCTGGCTACCTTTTAATTTCCAGTTCTTTTGAGATGGACTCTTTCACTGGCTTGGATCTTGCTAAGTAGGCAAGGCTCTCTGGCCAGTGAGCCTTGGGGATCCTCCTTTTTCTGCCTCCCCAGTGCTAGGAGGGGTCATGATGCTTGACTTTCTACATGGGTTCTTGGGGTTGAAGTCAGGTCTTCATAGCTTCATGGACCACACTTCACTGATTAAGCTACACCCCACAACTCACCTTTAAAATTCTGGGTCAAATCTATGTCTGCCAATTGGGATAAAAACCTTCAACCAAAGAAGCAGCTTCATCATTCTGGAGTCTAAAAGACAAGATGATTTAGGATATGAGCAAGGAACGACTAGATACACCTGTGGTGTGTGGACAAGCCAGACACTTTCTTGAAGACTTATTTCCTGTTTGGTCTCCAGGTGACTTCAGAGAAACCTGAGAGTTAGCACAGAGAAAGGAGTCTGCTGTGGGATGTCCTGTATGCTGTGAATATATGTTGCTATGATTAATTGAAAATAAAAATGCTGATTGGCCAGTAGCCAGGCAGGAAGGACAGTGTAGGCGGGACAAAGAGAGAAGAGAATGCTGGGTGAAAGAAGGCTGAGGCAGGAGATGCTGCCAGCCGCAGCGATGAGTAGCAAGATGTAAGTACCAGTAAGCCATGAGCCACGTGGCAAGGTATAGATTAATAGAAATGGGCTGAGTTTAAATGTAAGAGCTAGACTGTGGTAGGCCTGAGCTAATGGCCGAACAGTTTAATTAATATGAGCTTCTGAGTGATTATTTTATAAGTGGTTGTGGGGTCCGTGGGGCTGGGAAGGACTGGAGAAAACTCCAGCTACAGGAGTCTCTGTTACCTGGGACAGTGTCTTTGACCTCAGCAAAGACCTCTGAGTGTAGACAGCCAAGCATATTACCCAGTCAGTGACTGATTTTCCATCAAGGAAGAACTTGTGAGTGGCAATTATCTCAGATACAAGAAATGATTGTCTGTCAGCCCCAGATACTAGGTATTGCAAAGTTAAAGGTCTTCAAGAAAAATGATGGATCAGGAAGCAAGAAAATGTGTCCAGGCAGGAGGTGGGGGAGGGGTGACCGAAAGACATACTGTTCTTCCAGAAAAAAGAAATGTGTGTGTGTGTGTGTGTGTGTGTGTGTGTGTGTGTGTGCGCGCGCGCGCGCGCGCGCAACATGAAATTATGTGTCTAGGTCATTATTATATGTATATATGCATATATTATATTATATATGTATATGACAGTGTAAAGGCTCATGACTCAGTTATCCAAGGGAAAAATGAAAGAAAGAAAAAGAGAAAGACAAACATGAGTTTTCAGGAGAGATGCAGAAACTTTGTAGACATTTCCTTTCTTAATTCTCATTTTTGGAGGCATTATGTAAAGTCCCTACAGCTGTAATACTGGAGTCAGGAGTTGAACTCAGGTTTGACTCTAAACCCAGGAGAATTTGAACATGTAGAATTGTTAGGAGAGGTGCCAAGCTAAGACTTGGATGTGAATACTTTAATGTATTTCACGTGGATCCTCCTTCCTAGGTATGATTATTATTCCTAGGTAAAGAAAAATTACAACTTTAAACTCTGATGATTTGGTGGGAGAATCAGATGGCTATCACTAAAGGAGAGCTCTGTGAGTCTGAGTAAAGGTGGTCTATAGTAAATCTATGAACCAGCTTCTGACTTCTTTGTTGGAAGGAAACCTTATCTCCTCCTGGGAAGATGTTTACAGTTCAGAGAAGGATTTTGCCTTCTCCACATGAGAATGATGGTGATCGACACTGATTGAGGCTGAGGTCTTTCATGCAAGATAACAAGTATTTGCAGAACCTGTCTTGTTCTCTTCACCATCATTTAAGTGGCTGCTTCCAACAATTAGAAGATTGGCAGGGAAACCAATACTGACACAAGAGTGAGGACAGAGAACCTTGTCCTGGAAATTCCTTCTTGAGAGGGACTTGCTTCGTCTTGAATCACCTACAAGGACATGCAAGGACACATGAACTAATGAATCAATGCCAAGCTGGCTCTCTATTTCTCAAATTTCTTTTAGAAAAGAGCTCTCTAGGAATAGGTAAGTACTCTGAAAATATAGGACCTGAATTGATTAAAAGCATTCTGCTAAGAATAAGCTAAAATTATAAAAGAATATATGTGGTTAATTTCAATTTAAATTAATAGCCACATATTATTTAACATGGGTGTTACTATGATGCTCAACAATTTAATTTTGAAATGAGTGTAAAAGCTTCTCCTTCTAATGTTTTTTATAATGCAATTAAAAAAAGAATTCATTTAGCTATAATGTGCATATATATTCTTAGGTATAATTATGTATGTATGCCACAGTTACCCATTTATAGAATTAACTATGCATAATTTTATAGATTTAACCACATACAAACATAATATTTAAAAGTCTTATTAATATTAAATATTTACATAAATCTCTATATTTATTAATATTAAGTGACTAAAAGGGCAAACAGTGGATACGTTGTTTTCAGTTTAGGCTTTCTTATATTTCAAGGAGATACATTTAAAAGATTTGTTTAATTTAAAATACCTCAGTAAAGTTACTTATTAAAATGAAGTACATTGGTTTGTTTGATAAACAATAATGCAATTTAAAGAACTCCTGGGTCATTATGTTCTAATGACAAGCATAATTAGAAATGTCTGTCTCTGAATTTCTCAAGAATAGAGGAAAAGTTGTTGTTCAGTGGAGCCCAAAGCATGCTCCCCACCCCATCTGAGTAATTTAAGCCCAGGCTGAATCGGGAAAAGGACAGGTGTAATTGGCCTAGTCTCTGCTACTTCCAGCCTTACAATTACCATAATAAGGTTGTCTATAGAGAGGTCAGAAGCTAACGGCCAGTTTGGCTGCATCCTTCCAAGACTGTCATCAGCTAAAGAACAAGGAGTCCATTCGGTCTGAAGAAAAAGCTAAATAGTTATTGATAATTGGTCTAGTGATAGGAGGATCTGCCAGAAGGCAAGAGACAGAGGGAGGGAGAAGCAGTGAAAGATGAGACAGCAACAATGACAAAGTAATAATGTAGGATGAGTGACTTCAGTGAATTTATAACTACATTGTAAATAAGGCTGGGGGATGGGCTGCCAGGGGCAGTTAGCTATCCAAATTGTGTATTGATGCTAAGTGTGTTAAGAGAAAGAGACACGTATCTCTAATTAGTTCATGAAGAAATAGAGACAAGTACTTGGAACTAGTTCCCTAGATTTATCCAAATTATTCTGATCTTTATGCAAATATCCGTGGAAGAGAAAAGTCTCCTAGATGACTTGCAAAGTATGAAGGAGTAATGAATTGATTAAGGGAGCACTCCGGAGGAGTGTGTTTAGAGCACCATTCAATGGGGAGGCTCTCCTTCAGCTCAGAGTATTGTGTTCTAAGAAGTAGTATTGGTGGATCAGATGGTCAGTTTCACACAGGTGATGAGTTTCACGCTGATTGCCAAGGATGGGATACTGCAGGTTTGACTCTCATTCTACCTGCTTCGTAGCTGCCAGCATTTGTCTACTGTGAACCAAGAGCCTGCTCATAACTTGCTCCCTCTACACTTTTCACTGAAGCTCTCCACATCTGATACCCCCAGCTCAGGCTCCTTTATCAAATCAAAGCTTGAAGGCTTCTTTACTGAGGCATCCTCATTAACTTTGCAACCTCTCCTCCCCACTGAGAATGTATTCTGGATCTTTCCACATGATGATCTTTTTGAGGGGTAACTTCAAAATGAGCAGTAGTTTCCACTATGATAAAATTCCATTTTATGACAACGTTTAGGTGAGTTATCATGGATTTCTAAGAGTAGTTCCTTCAAATTCCCTTGTGTTTTGGTGGTTTTTGGGGGTAGGAGGGGGAAGAAATGGGATAGAGAAGAGGAGAGGACCTAGCTACCTGCATTCTGGCTTTGTCTTCTATGGGATGACGTCATCTGTGAGAGCATTTATAGTGTCTCTCTAAGCATTTTGTAGAAGACAACAGTTTTATCTTATCTGCAGTTTGGTTTTCCTTTATTATGGTCAGCTTCAGTCTGACAATTTTAAATGGAAAATTCCAGAAATAACTTGTGAGTTTAAATTGCAAGCATTTCTGAGTAGCATGATAAAATCTGACATTGCTGCATACACAACCTCCTTACTAGTGACTGAGGAGTCACCTGGGGTATCTTATCAGCTGGGACAGTATCACAGTACTTGTCTTCAAGTAACCTTTTCATAGTCCTCAAACACAATAATTTGGATATGCTAAAGACACAATAAGGCAGCCATCTTAAGTGAAATGGTGTAAGTATATATAGTAAGACATTTGACAGAAGAGGCACCATGTTCACAGAGTTTTATAGTAAAACTATTTCAGTGTGTTTGTTTTATTATTGGTTTTTGTAGTTAACCTCCTACTCTG
Source organism: Peromyscus maniculatus bairdii (assembly GCF_049852395.1). Lineage (NCBI taxonomy): Eukaryota > Metazoa > Chordata > Mammalia > Rodentia > Cricetidae > Peromyscus > Peromyscus maniculatus. The sequence continues at coordinate 85,212,238 of NC_134856.1, read as the reverse complement.
TCTCACATATAAATTAATCTCTATAACAAAGATATATGTAGAAGAAATTATTATGTACCTGTAGACAAATTTCTAAATGGTCTTATTAAATAAAAAACAGGGAGCTAGAAATTTGGGTTAAAGCCTTAGAGAGACCAGGGAAATATGGAAAGCCACCAGCTAACCTCACCTCAGCAACTCCACAGCTTCTAAGGAGCATGACTTCCTGCCTACCCAGGCTTATATGCCTTGCTTTTCTGCCCTCTCATGGGCTCTTAGTGCAGCTACCTCACTTCCTTTTCCTACACAGCTCTGTCACTGTCTGTCTGTACAGACCTCCATGTCTCTATGGTTGGTACTGGGATTAAAGGCATGTGTCACCAGGCTTGGCTCTGTTCCCTAGTGTAACCCTGAACACACAGAGATCCTGCCTGCTAAGGGATTAAGGGTATGTGCTGCCTGACTTCTTTGTTTACTTAAAATGGCTGGCCTCCCCCCCCCCCCGCCCCCCCGCATCTCCAGGAAAGCTTTATTTATTAACACAAATACAATATCACCACATTTCAGCGCAAATAAAGTATCACCACATGTACCAGTTAAGGACACTTTGAAATTGTATTATCTAGTGAGGTTGTAGCCAACTAAGTTTGTGTAAGTATGCTTTATGATGTTTTAAGAGCAAATGAATAACCAAATGATACATTTCTCAGAATCTGTCAGTATTATTAAGTGATACATAGCTATCTAGGGATGGGTCTTGCTCATGGTTACAATGGAGGTCTTGAAACATACACCTTACAGATAAGGGAGTATTTCTGTATAGTCCTATGATAATGTTGTCCAGAGAGATAAATTTAATACATCATAGGAATTATGACATACATCTATATGCATGTTTATATACATGTACATATAATTATATATATATTTATATATACTATGTATACATACAGTTCTATATGAGATAAAGAAGAGGTACTTAAGGTTCCCAACATAGCCCACAAAAATAAACAAACAAACAAACAAACAAACAAACAAAAAGCCGGGTGGTGGTGGTGCATGCCTTTAATTTCAGTACTAGGGAGGCAGAGCCAGGAGGATCTCTATGAGTTCAAGGGCAGCCTGGGCTACAGTGTGAGTTCCAAGAAAGGCACAAAGCTACACAGAGAAACCCTGTCTCAAAAAAAACCAAAAAAAAAAAAAAACCAAAACAAAACAAAACAACAACAACAAAAAAAACCAAAAAACCAAAACCAAAACAAAAAACCCAAAAACAAAAAAACAAGAGACACTTAGCCTATCCATGTATGAAGTTGGATGCTGGTGAGAGCTACCAAAGAGAAATGCCTGATGTGAACATGAGATGAGAAAAAGACAAATCAATTAATTTGTTAATCACTAATCAATTAGGAAAGGATTTCTGGATGAAGTTGGAAACTTGAGCAAAGATATAGTCATGTAATAAAAATGTGAGAATTCAGGAAGAAGTAGAGGGTGACAGTAATAGTTGCATCATGAAGAGGCTCAAGAAAGTTATTTAAGCTTAAAACTGAACCAAACATTTACAGAATACCGTTTGGTGACTCAAAGACAGGAATGTGGCAGCATACTTCCGTTGCCTATGTGTAAATGTGTGCGACTGCCAGATTTAGAAAAAGAAGGAAGAGAGGAGGAGGAAAGAAGAAGAAGAGAAAGAGAAGAGGAAGAGGAGGAGGAAGAGGAGGAGGAAAAGGAGGAGGAAGAGGAAGTCTAGGTTCATCTGATTTTTTAAAAATAGGCTCTCTTCAGTCAAAGCTGTATTTACACGCACCACTTGTCCCATTCTGGTCTTGAATTCATAATCTTTCTATCTAAGCCTCCCCAAAGCTGGAATTACAGTGAATTACAACCATGTCTCACCAGGTAAAATTGAAATTGCAGTAAATACAGAATAATTTTTAAGCATGTGACTCAACTATACTGAAACACTACTGTGGTTTGACCTAAGATTAAATATTAATGAACTTGTTCTCTTTAATCTGGCAACTCTCTTCTGCTGAGTGTGTGGGTGATGGGTTTTGGGGAAATGTATGCAGGAGAGTGGGATCAAATTAGGTGGGTAGTAAATGGTTTGACAAGGGGGAGGATATGGGAACACAAGAAAACTGATTCTAAGATGGATGAAACAATCTCCTCAACTCAAAGGACCCCACTGAATCAAGTTCCAGGTATCTTCTGACTTTTGAAGTCTTGTCTTATACCCAGTGGCCCACTCCTTTGTTCAGTGGTCTATTCACTGCTATGTATCATCAACAGTGGAATTCAATAGATGATTTATAAGCAGTCATTATTGTTACACAAGTATACAGGGTGCTAATTATCTCAAAGACTAGTTATTTCAAAATAAGTTTGTCCTTTATGGATCTGCTAATGGCCTCCTTTTGCTAAAAATCATCTTAAGATCATTTTTCTTGTCAGATACTGTTAGCATCACAGCTTCTATGAGGTGTTTGCCTACAAGAGGAAAAAAATCAAGTGAGATCATCTAAGAATGACTTCTGGGGTTTGACTTGTTCCCCACTGTTCATCTTTATTGACTCACTAATGCTTTTTATGCGTGTATTCCTGTTTAGTTTACACTAAATAATTTCAACATAATTTTCTACTCAAGGGAGCAAGGGCAGCACAGGTAGGTTAGACCCCTACAAATTAATGGAGCTGCTTTTGAGGGTGCCGCCAATCCAAGTGCTGGCGACAAAAAACAGAAATACAAAATGTTCAAAGTCTTCAAATCTTATCTCCAAACAGAAATTAAATTGTAAGAATAGATTTTAAAAAATACAGAAACTCAGAGAAAATCCAGGCAGGCTTACAGGCCACGTCAGCCTGTGGAGGTTATTTTTAAACACAGGACTTATAATAATGGGAAAATATTTTCATAGCCTTTTAATAATGAAGAGTAATTATTCTAAACATAGTGTTTCATAAACATTATCCCATTACCTTTGAGTAATATTTTTAACTCAATGGTAATTTCTGACATATGAGCTACATTAGTTACTTTTCTCATTGATGAGGTAAAATACCTGGTGAGAAGCACCTTAAGGGAAGAAGAACTTACATGGTCTGGGGAGATAAAGATTGTCATGGTGGGGAAGTCATGGCAGTGGAAGCAGAAAGCTGGAGGTCACATGGTCTCTGTAGTCAAGGAGCAGAGAGAGTGAACAGAGAGCAGGTCTGGGGCATACAACTGGGTCCAACTGGGCATGGTGATTCATGCCTTAATGCCAGTACTCTGGAGGGAAACACAGGCAGATCTCTATGAACTGGAGGCCAGTAAAGCCTACAAAGCCAGTTCTAGGTCAGCCATGGCTACCTACTGAGACCCAGTCTCAAATCAAACCAAAACTAAACCCAACCCCAAATCCCTTAAGGTCTACCACCATTGACCCCTTTCTCTGAGCAAGGTTCTACTGAAAGTTCTACAACCTTCCTAAAGAGTACAACCAATTGTTTAAACACACACAAACTACAGGAAACATTGAACACCCAAACCACAACATAAACCCAACTAACCTGCTCACTTAATTCTAAGTGTTATTAGAAGATAATTGATTGTGATTGACTCCATAAAAATATATTGCTATGTGTTATTTACAGATATAATCTTTAGCCTCTATTTTTTGGTAGTATTTTTTTAAAATAACATTTAAAACTGAGACTTGTTTAATGTTCATTTCTCTTGGATCTTTTATAACATAATTTAGTTCTTGAGTCTACAACTAATGTCATTTAATAAGCTCCTGACCATGACACGTGTCCTTAGGACAAGAGAATATAAAGACTCCAGTATGATGTAATTTTGACTTTATTCTTATAATAATAAATATTAACTAGATAGAGAAAATGGCCTAAAGCCATCATAAAATTATAAATTTTATGAATATCCAAATTAGTCAATTTCAATTTCTACATATTTTGTCTCTTGATTAACTGATTAATCCAGTTCAACCAGATGATCAACATCACTTGGTCATCAAGAAGCAGTACAGATACAGACTGAAGCATTAATTAGTCATATTGTCCCTGTGTTCAAATCACATATGTGATCAAAACAGCATTAAAGCAGACAGAATTATTTCGACTCCTGGTTTCAGTGAGTTCAGTCTCTGGATGTTTGGATCCCTATGCCTAGGTAGACATCACACTTCATGAGTGTGGATCACAGGAAAGTGCATTATCTCATCATGGACAGGATGCACAGAGTAAGGTAGAAAGGGGCCAAGAATAAGGCACCCTGAGACTCACTCATTGTCCATGACCTACTTTTGCCAGATAAATCCCATTTATTAGTTTTTAGAATCCAAACAACAACAAAACTAAAAAACAAAACACAAAAACCAAAAACCAACCAACCAACCAACCAACCAACCAAACAAACAAAAAAAACCCCAACCCACCAGCAGCTGATCAAGCACTCAAAACATAAGTGAGGTGATATTTCATATTCAAACCTTAAAAATTATGTCAGACAAAAGCTGAAATCTCATATTAACTTTCCTCACTTCTCCACACTCTTGTTGGTACTCTGAAATTCTAATATTTCAAAGTTTCCTAAATAAATACATATTCAGTTTTTGTTTTAGAGAAGTAACTCACAATTGTTCTATGAGTTCTATGAGTTACTAGAAACTGTTTGATGCTGCTGCCTAAGAGAAAGTCTTTATAGATACATTTTCCTGGAAAGTATATATATATATATGCTTCAAATAGGAAGTTAAAGGAGTGAATAGAACCTTTATCCATTTTTTAACTGCATGAAGAGTCAAAGAAATAAGTAAGAAATGACAACATTCTGTCTGAAAATAAGCTTCAAATATCAAGACTGGAGGATGGTGGTCCTGTGTTATTTTAAGCTTGCTTAGAAATATAAGTAATTTAATAAGACAGTTTGTTTCTAGTTTCCCTGGACTATACAGTCCCTGCCCTTTCTTTCCCTCTACCAAATCAGAGGCCAATCTGGGGTCAAATTTGGAAGTCAAGTGCTGGTAATATAAATATGTGTTGCTGGGTAATGTTAAGAGTGGAGTGTGAGGTCCATGATCTGCCCTCTGGCTTTTTATTTCTTCATTTTTGGAGAGAATGTTGATTGAAGTCTTTAAAAGCATTTTAGCCTGGCATGCTTTCAATTTCTCAGCCTGAGCAGCAATTATCTTGAGAGAAGGAGTTGATTGCATCAATGAAAGGGTTTTCATCTGGGTTTGCCAAGGCATTTTTTTATTAATATGAATTAATTAACTTTGCTAACGTTAAAGGTAGAAGAATAATTTTATTACACTTAATGGAAGGATTAGGCTGTGCAACTAGGAGGTAGGATGGCATCATTCAAGATGTGGCTGGAGGGATCAGTGGCAGTCATACCGTTGGTGTCCAGAGAAGTTTGAAGTCTTGAAGACTAGTTCAAGAGAAAGTCAGATTGAAACATAATTTGCTTCCCATTGCTTTTCTCCCTTATGCCTATGCTTCAAATCTATGTGTGAAAAGAAGATCCCTTTATAGACCTTGGAGATCTTAGCAGACTCTGCCCCTGGCTCACTTTCTCTACATGTCCCAAATCTGTTATAATTTGTGACATATTCAGCTCATTTTGAGTGTTCCTACATTTCAATCAAACTTTCAAAAGACATGCCTAGGAATGGAATGTCTATGTGGATCATCCAGAAGAAAGAGTTTCTATTTAGATTTTAAAAGTGATTATTTTAGCACTCTACTTCCTTTGCTAATTTGTTTCATATTAAACCAAGTTTACATTTATGAATGAATTTAAACCAATAAAAGGAAATTTTGCCTGTTAGGAGATACTATAGAATTGAAGATCTTGGGTTTTTAGATCATTGATGAATTATTAAAATCTTTGCATATGCTGAGTGATGGTGGCCCATGCCTTTAATCCCAGCACCTCGTGAGGCAGAGGCAGGTAGATCTCTGTGAGTTTGAGGCCAGCCTGGTCTACAGAGCAAGTTCCAGGACAGCCAAGGCTGTTACACAGAGAAACCCTGTTTTGAAAAACTAAAAGAAAAGAAATATTTGCAGATAAGTGAATGTCGACTCTCTCTCTCTCTTGACTTGTATGCTAGAAGATTACAGAGGTGATACACTTTGTAGATTTTTGTGTGGTAGTTTTGTATTGCCCAACCTTTACTAATGATTGGTGTTTCTAAATTTGTGCTTAAGAAAGAGACACTAATGATGCATTTTGAAAAAATTAAGGGAAATATTTAGGAAAGTAATTTATCAATATAAAATACGTGATGGTTAGTAGTATTTGGTAGCTTTCTCAGAAGATTAAATATATTATTTACATATCTATTTCAATAAAATATATTTGATATTTTCTTTACCAAAAGGCAGAAATCGTTACCAATTGAAAGAATGCTCTGTTTCCTTTAAACTGTTTTTTGCAAATTCTCATCATTTGAGGGTTTAGTTCTCAATTGCCTTAAGAAAACCACAAACTTATCAGTGTTTCATCTAACCCCTCTCTCACTGTAGACATAGATCTTTCTATTTGATTTGATATTTCTTTTTGATTAACAGTTCAATGGGTCATATTTCCTGGCTCTGATCTTAATTGTGTTGTTTGCAGATTATAGCATTTTTTTTTTCTGAAAAAATTCTTCGGTCTTTAATCCAGGTTAGCCACAAGGCAATTTATTCATTTGTTTATAAGCATAGCCCAGATGAATCTCAAGTGGCATATTGAGAGAAGATTATTTTGTTTTCATTGTTACCTTGAATCTGGGTATCCCATGATTAGGCAACTTCAAGAGTGTCATCAGCTGGCTCAGAGGGAAAAGAACTGCCCTGGGTTAAGATGCCCAACTCTAATACCCATCCATGACCTCAGAGCAGTGATGAAATTTGTAGCTGGCTCCATGTGTTTATTAGATGCGGTTAGACAAATCCCTAATAAATGAACTTTTCATTCATTTCTGAAGCTCTTTAGTTCTGTGATTATTGTTCTTATAGAGTTATAGAATCTAAGGGCTACAGTGAATTTCACATTCCACCCAATCAAACACGACCAACATTTCCTCAAGTTTCAAGGTCAGGGGAGAAGAAACCCGAAGATACGCAGAATTTAGATGGTCAGAAGGCAGTTCTCTGTTTTATGGTGAATCACCAAAGGCTTTTCTGCCTCATACATTCCCTTCAAATGCAACTAGCCAGTGTGTAAAAGATTGGCTTTCTCTAGCAGGCTTTCTTACTGGTGATGTTGAAAATTCTGAGCTTGATGATATAAGGTAATTTATGTAAAATTTCTCTCTTTCCCCCTACCCCCCATAAAATCTGGCAGGGACAGCCATTTGGTTGTTTGGTGGATCCCTTTTGGCGTACAGATCTGGAATTAGGCCAAGACTCTCCTTGTTTGTAATACATTTGGTTTCTGAATTAAAACAGGAAATGCCAAAACAGATGAAGATGGAAACAGCCATGAGCAGTATTTTCCAAACATGAATAAAATATCAGTTTAGAATAGCGGGGATTTCCATGACCAAAAACTTTTTTCATTTCCCTAATTCTGTAAGAATCATTTTTCCCATCTGGAATGGTGATACCACTGACAGGTCCTGATGAGAGATGAGCAAGAGATGAGATGCCCCGGGAACGAATGAAGCTGGAGCTCCTCACTCAGTGTACCAAGGGGCTTGGTGTGTGTGTGTGTGTGTGTGTGTGTGTGTGTGTGTGTGTGTGTGTGTGCTTTAATACCTCAAGTGTGCAATGCATCTTTAGCTTTATGATTATGTTCAGACAGTGGATTTACTTGATAAAGTTCCCACAAGATTGAAGTTGAAGGCAGGACTGAACCTCGGGAGCCAGGTGTTGCAAGCTGATTTTTTTTTTTTTATTTTCATAAGTATAGAGCTGTGCTCTGCAAGGATACAGCATGTGCAATTATTCTGAGTATGAGTATTTTACCTAAACACCTTTCTCGTTTGAAACAGGATCTTACTGTCATCCATGTTGCATTGAAATTGTGGTCCTCCTGCCCTGGTCTCCCACACACTGAGATTATACTCATGTGCCACCACTCCTGGTAACCTGAACATTGAAGCTGGCAGTTCTTTGTCAATTATTTTCCTTTCAGATGGAGTGAAAATAAGTTCTTTCCAAAAAAAAAAAAAAAAAAAAAAAAAAAGATACTGCCACCTAGGAAATTTCTTTCTCTGTACTGTTAGAGTACAATATCTAAATGACTTAAGGTCTAACATCCATGGTTTGATGTTTCAGGAGGAAATAGACGATTCTGCCTACCATAGCAGTTTAACTTGATGGTCGGAACAGTCTGAGAAGGGCTATGCCTACTACATAAATACAAAGTAATAAACATTTCTTTCAGTAAATATTAAACTGTGGGAGGAGCTGGAGTCCATGAAAATGGCTCTGTTCATCCTCAAATTCTAACAATTAAACAAGAAAAGGGAATACATTTGTTAATCAACATCTCTTTCTTTTCATCTCTTTGTCTCCATCCCCCCCCCCCCGCTTCCTCTGTCCCTTTCTCTCTTCCCTTCCCCTTTCCCGCCTCCTTCCTTCTTTTCTTCCTTTCTTCTTGACATTTTGGGCTAAGGGCTCACTATAAAGCCTATATAATGGCCTCAAATTCATAATGTTAGCCTGGGCTTCTTCAGAGCGAGGATCACAGGTGTGTGTCACCGTGCTAGGCAACAGCTTCTTTCTCTATTCTGTGCAATAATTGGCTGGAATGACCTAATTATTATTATTTTGCAAGACAACTGAGGAAAATGATCTGTTCACGGATGTGTCAGGAGGTTGATCTTGTGTCGTTCATTTGTCAGGCTCATGAAATCTCTTTTGTTCATACGAAGATCACAAGAGCTCAAAGATGAACACAGCTAGGACATTACTTAGAGTCCATCTGGCCTGTTAATGAGCCAATGGGATAAAATCGTGTATGTGAAAACCCTCTGATAAGTATGCATCTCTACATAAATGCTGGGTGTTAATCGCTATTGCAGTCTTTCTTCCAGAGGCTACAGTATGTTCCTCATGGCCAACTCCTGAGCTGAGATGTTTAATGATAAAACTATCCAGGAAAGAACTGGCCTCTTCATTTCTCCTGTGCTTAGTCATAGACAGAGCAGATCATCCATTAGCAAATTCAACGTACTCACTGGATCAAGTCGAGATAGGAAGAGCTAAAGAGGTAATTATTGTGGATACCTGATTAAATTAATACTGAAACACATGTTCTGTAAATGGCAGAATTCTGAGAGGATTCACCAGCTTTGTTCCTCTAAATGAGAAATGACTTAGATTAGACCCACACCTGACCAATAGCACTCTCTAAACGTAGAATAAGATGTGATAACTCATTCATACTGTGTGTTACTACTGGACAAAATGGAGGCTTAGCATTGTACCATAAGGATTTTCATTGTTCTGTGTCCATGTTTTGGGGAAGAATATCAGAAAACTGCATTGCTCAAGAGAAAAATATACATGATGAAGAACATCAAGTGATCATATAACTTAAGTGTACTTACCATGGAAGAGTCATTTGTGTTTTACACCAAGCTGTATTGAAATAAATATTACTAATAATACTAATTACTAATACAATATTACTAATATTGACACCCAAAGATACATAAATTCTCTTTAGTAAAAGGCAGAAAACATGATGTTTTTGTTTGCTTCAGACTTGAAATTCAAGGAACAAATATTTAGTTAGAATCCATAGAGACATGATCATATGAATAAGAAAATGCCATATCACCAAGTAATTTATAATTTGGCATGAAGAGGGGGAGATGGAATACACAGAGTGAAACATACAAAAAGAACAATTTATCAGTTTCAAATTGGGGTGCCAATCTGTATACCACTTGGGAACTCACAGGGGACTGAAGACTCCACATGTATAAGAATCCTACAGGCTTTTTGGAGTAACAAATAGAGGTTATTACTTGTCACTTTCTTTTCCAAGTCAAATGAGAGAGAAAAAATAACTCCAGATAAATGTAGGAGGATCTGCCCCACGTGTCTCTCAGAAGAACACAGAGGTGGGAGAGAGTTGAGCCCCAAATCAGAAACTATGAGTCCATGACTGATAAATGTAGGAGGATCTGCCCCAAGTGTCTCTCAGAAGAACACAGAGGTGGGAAAGAGTTGAGCCCCAAATCAGAAACTATGAGTCCACGACTGGGTCGTTGGCCTAAGTGAATGGGAAGGAGTGACATTTTTGAGGCTATCTGATACCTCTCTTTTACCTCCCTGTATCTGATGTGACAAGATGGTTCATCTATAATCTTGTCATAATATCTTATTCTTCATGCCCAGAGTATTTTGTTGTTTTCGTTTCTTAAAACTGACCATTTTTAAAGTTATCTTAAAGTTTCCTGTGACGCCAGGTTTGGAACAGAGGATCCTGTCATGTGCCTTGTAAGCACACCCCATAAGGTCAGGGTGTTTATCACCATTCACAAACTTGCCAGTGGTTTGTGTCACTAAGCAGACCGGAATCTTCATGACATCAGGGCCCACGCCTGTTTCCTCATTTTTTTTTTTTTTACCACTCCGAGTCATATTTATCCTGTCCTTGGTTCTGTGATCTCTTCTCCTCATTCTCTTTACACTGACAGTGGCCCAGACCAGTAGTGCTGTCTCTATGCCTCTCCCTACTGGAGTCTTACCCCCAAGACTCCCCTACACTCTTTACAACCTATTTTCTACCCTTGGATCCTCAGTGCTGGGTCTGTTGTCCTGCTATCTTCTCTTATCACTCTGTACATTCCCAGGTCAGAAACCAAAGTAGATAAGGTAGGAATCTGAAATGCATATCCCAATTCATTTTTCTAGAATTTTCTATGCAAATGATAATTATTCGCTTATTCTTAAAAAGAATTAATTGCAAAAGGCTTCAAAAGTATTTACTTTTTATTTATTTATTTATTTATTTTGTGTGTGTGTGTGTGTGTGTGTGTACACTTGAGTGTAGGTGTCTGCAGAGACCATAAAAGGATGTCAGGTCTTTTAGAGCTGGAGTTACTGGTGGTTGTGAGCCACTCCATGTGGGAAGAGAACTCTAGTCTTCTGAAAGAACATTAAAAGCTCTTAATTACTGATCCATCTCTCTAGACCCTTGATTTATTTTTATACATAAAAGTATATGTGGTCAGGCCTGGTGGAGTCACCCATAATTAAACCCACAAGACAAACACAAAGTTAAGGCAATTCTTTCTAGAAACAAGTAATGGAGAACCTGCAGAACAAACCCCAGATTCTACTGCCAGAGTCATGCATGAACATTGGTTTACAACACTACTTCTGGGCATGAATGTCACAGAATGGAATAAAAATATTAACAATTTTGACAAAAGGGTCAGGAGAGTTGAGATGGGAGAGTGGAAACAGGCTACTTTCAAAATAGGTATTTATTTGAGTTAGACCAAAAAACTGCTAAAATTTGGATTTGTTTCTAAAGGGATATTGATGCTTATTGTGTCTTTGAAGATTTAAATATAATTTAAGACTAAATCAAGAGCTGTGCTATTTTATGGATATCTTATTTCAGTTTTAGAACATGTTAAGGAATATCTTTAATACATTTGTTGACTGTGTTGCTTGTATTATTTACCACATTATGCTTTCTTTATTACATACATGTGTGTATAGATTTAATACTTGTTTACTATGTAATTATAATTAAAAATTTATTTATATATTAAGTTTTTATTTAGTGTGTGTGTGCCTATGTGCACATGCATGAGCAAGGGTACATACATGCATCTGGATGTATGTGTATGCGTTCTGACCAATGTTTCATGGCATACATCTGGAGGTCAGAAGACAACCTGTGGGAATCAGTTCTCTCCTTTTGAAAAGTAGGTCTTGAGAATTGAACTCAATTTTCAGGCTTGGTGGCAAGCCAATTTGCTGACCCTGCAGTCAAATTTACCCAGGGATGGAGTCTTAAATAGGGATGTGCGTGTGGAGAGAGAGGATCAATGGGTAGAGGTGGAGGAGTTGTAAGTACATTTAAAAAAAATCCTCTTAGTGTGTACAAACACTGTGATCTTGATTTCTGTTATTAACTGAATTTGTATCAGGGCAGAAAAAGGATGCCTTTTTTAGAAATCCTTTTCCCCCCCTTGAACTAAATTAGGTCAAGGTTGTCCAAGAAGACTCTGATTCTATGATTTCCTCCTATCAACAAGAACTTTAATTCTTCTTTGCCCTATAGGAATATAATGCATAGTGGAATTAGTTCTAACAAGAGACTTGTAGCCATGTTATTGAGTGACATAAAAAATTAGTCTTATTTTTTTTTCTTAGGGACCTACTGTATTTCAACATTGGAATAATCTTCCTGCTCAGTATTTTCTTATTTCCTTTGTTGTAATAGGAAGGTTTATTTTGTAAAAAAAAATACATAAAATTATGTCTATAAAAATATAGATTTTAATTAGCCAAAAACTTGTTTTTAGCTGTTGTTTTTTTCTCTCAATTGTCTCTGTGATATGTCATAGTAAAAGATGGCATCATTGCCCAGGAGTGTCTTTAGTGAGGCATGCTACCCGTGGGACTGATTAGAAGATACTTTTATATATTTATAAATAACCTAATATAAGCAGTATTAATGTTAATGTTTATTTATCCAAGACTACAATCTAGAAACAGTGGAAGCCATGAATATGATTGAGGTTATTTCTCTATAGTGGCCTTTTACTTTATTTGCTACTGTACAACAATTATATACTTCTTGATGAGCTGAGAAAATGTCCCATGTATTACCAACATTTCAGGCAAAGGTTGAAGCTGTGAATCACTTTAATGTCCTGAGAGCCTCAGCATCCAAACCCTTCCAGAAAGCTTTTCTCACTTATCAATAGTCTCCCTTTGTGTCACTCGCCAGTAGCCTTTTCTCCATGCTTGATTTCTCAAGTTGAATTAAAAGGATGACATTGAGTTTCATTCTGACTCTGTTGCTCCATCGCTTTTTTTCCATGGGAAGTAGAAGAGAGAAAAACTATAATATCAGATTATATGTAAGCAACCTGATTGTCATTATCTTAAATTCCCTTTTAGGGAACATGTGTTTATGATTGATTGTCTTGGCATTCTTTCTCCATGCTTCCTTCTTAAATTTTTCATACATATATTTCCCTATGTATATTGTGCACATAAAGGTGTGTGTGTGTGTGTGTGTGTGTGTGTGTGTGTGTGTGTGTGTGTGTGTTTGTGCACCCATGCTACATATATAAAGACAAAAGAATAACTTTTAGTAGTTGGAGCTCTTTCTGCTATGTGAATTCTGAAGACTGAACTCAGATAGTTTAGTCATGGCTGCAAGCGTCTTAACCCACTGAGTTACTTTGCCAGCTCCATGATTGTTTTTTAATTTACAGAATACAGACAAACATTTCTTCCACCATTCTGGTAGTCCTTCCTAGAACAGGTTATTTGTGGTTTGCACATAAGGTCCTCAAAAACTCCTTGGTTTCCTCCTAAGCTTCACAACCTTATTTCTTTCAATAGGATCACATTCCTGTCAAATGTCCATCTGTGTACATTCATGGAACCAAATTTGTGTCTCAGAAACACAATATCAGGAACTCTTCCTATCAGGAAAACATTACCAATTATATTTTCTTGTTCAGATTTGCAAACATTATAGCTTGGTCTCACAATACCAGGATAGCAAAATACTCAGCTATATGCACAAAGAGGCACATACAGGATTCATATTTTAGAGTTAACAACCCTAAAATAATAAAAATTATTGAAGAGGGGGTGGTTTGAAGAGATGGCTCAGCAGTTATTAGCCCCATATTACTCTTGTGGAGACCCCAAGTTTGGTTTCCAGCCCCCACACTGAGAACTCATAATTGCCTGTAACTCCAGCCATAGAGGAAATCTAACATTCCCTCCTGACCTCCAGGGGCACCCACCTGCATGAATATATTTACACAGATACATACACACAAAATTTAAAATACTAGAAATAATTTAACTATATAAGAGCAAATACATTCATCAAATAATTTTTGATTATTTTGATTTTATATCATTTGATTTTATATCAAATGATATAAACGTTTGTTATTATATGCTCACTAAAGTCACACACACTAAAGTAGAATAGTTTTTCAAGCATATAGAGTTTTCTGTTCACAACTTTGCAAAATAATTTATTTTCAGGCAGGGTGGTTGGCATCTTCCTCTGCTCTGAGGAGGCAACACGGCCTGGAGAAATCAAGCATTGCCTCAAGTATTCCGCTGGATAATGGTCATTGGCTTTTTCCTCTAATGAGGGCTATATTGAGAGGCGACTTGAATTCTTTTTCACAGAAGTCCTTCTCGAGCTTTCTAGCTGTAGAATGAACAAGATACCAAATCCAGCCAATTAAAAAAATCCATTATATGCATGGTGAAGACGGTATGGAAGCCAATGCTGAACTTAAGGTGGTTTGGGAAAGGCTGTGTATCATAGAGCAAGCTGGTGGGGAGAACAGAGCCAAATCAGGGCCTGCTGGGGCTGGTGCCTTGTCACACATTCAAATAGTTTTTTTTTTTTTTTCCCTTGCATGGCCGAATACGACCAAACGGAATGTCTTCTCCAATTTCTGGCAAGAGACTGTTGTGAACTATCCTCAGCTTTAGCTACGGGGACTTTTTGTTCTAGCATTATATACATACGAAAAATGTAAGATTGGGCAAGCAGATAAACCTTTTGTGTACATAATTAATAACTCACACTTGAGTTTCTGAATCTCATTAGGAGTAGTTGTCTCACCTTTAACTAGAGAAGACAAGCTTTATTTTTGTAGTGCTCTGCCCTATTATGTTCAACAATAATAATTCACAGTGACAGATGTAATCCACCAAACTCATTATTTTCAACCCCGATCCATTTATTTTGCATTACCAATACAGTGTTGATGCCTATCGTTCCCCGGACTGGAGTGCTTGATGAAATGTTTTATTGCAATATGTCAGAGTCTAAATAATTAACGGCAGGAATAAGGCTGGAGCCTTCCAAAAGTTACTGTGTGCATTACAAAGTGTGTAATGCACTCTGAACCCAGAGGATCAGGTCTTAGAGATGTGGTTTCGATAAGATGGTTATTTTTGGGTTAAGAATGGAACACATCTTCTGTAGAGAGACATGGCTTCCAAGATTAAATGTATGGATATATTTATATATACTCATTCTCAGTTTATCAAGGGGAAAAGTAAGCAGGCTTAAAATCTTTTTTCTTTTCAGGAGCTAAAAATCTACTGTGAAAAATAACACTCATAATTTAACATATTGTCCTCTAAAAAACAGTTTGCTTTCTATGATTTATATTCCATCAAAACTCTGGGGTGGAACAGAAGGACATTGTCATCTGATAGGCCAAGGAGGGCTGTGTGACTTTCCTTCGACTTTAACAGAATTGTCGGGAACTCTGAATTGCAGCTATTCAACCTTGAAGGGAGAGAGACTAAACGAAACACCTGGTTTTCTGATTACTGTGCCACAAGGCCTTTTAATTAGTTTGTGGAAATAGAAGTTTTAGTTATTGAAGCATATGGTTATTTTCCCCCAAGAAAATGGACATGTGACTACACACCATTAATTTGTGATTATTATTAAACTAAGAAGGCAATTTAAGCGATTGTATATTAATAGATGTATTTTCTAGACTAGAAAGGAGCTAGAGAATAAAACAGAAGAAAATTTCACATAAAAATTCTAGTCTTTGACAGCAGCACCTTTGGGTGTTTCCGTAGGAGGCCTCAGAGGGTCAGTTAGCTACACTGAATGAAAATGCTGAACTTATTTTATGGATATTCTCTCTCATAATCAAATGGGACTCCTCTCTCAGAAGTATAGAAAGTAAGCCAGGGTACAAAACAAAGGCGGTGGAATGAAAATGGCCAGGGCCTTTGGCAAATTCCTCCATACCTCCGTTGTTTCTATTGCACGGAAATGGAAAACTCTTTCTAGAATGTTGTAGTCCTTTAATGGTGACACTAAAAACAATCTACAGAATTGTCAAGACATCCTTTCATTTAGTTAGATGTCATAGTAAGGTCACCTTAAGGGTTTCAATTCCTGCCTGTCATTGTAAAGGAGAGAAATAGTTTGCTTGTGATTGGTTCTTAGACATTCACTGGACATAGTGCCAAGAAAGAGGTGGGGTAACCAGGCTATCTGGTATTTAGTTCTAATACCTAAGAGCCAATAATTTACAGTTGTGAATTAAGATCAGGAAATGTGGCCCTGGATGTGAGCTTAGCAGTACCTTTCTACTCACAGTTTGCTGTGTTCTCTCTTCCGTGATCACAGCTTGTTCTGTGTCTTCTCCCTTCCAGGTCTTTCTTTACTTTGTGCGTGATGAGAACCTAAGTTAATCTGTGGGAAAGGGTTCTGCTGAATGACTCCTTGGCAATGAATGAAATGCATGTGGTAATACATTGGAAGTGTAATAATTTAAATGTGAAGAAGGACCCCAAAGCAGAGGACAGCTTTAGTAAAATCACGAGAACCTACAAATAAACAAGTGTTCACAGAGGCAGATGTGACTCACCTGTTGTGAAATTTGAACTTCTCTCCTTGTTTATATCTAAATATGAAGCATACCTGGCAACGGCATGAGACGGAACATGCCTTCTCATTTTTCCACATAATTTACACCCGACATTTGGCTGAAAGCACCGATTACAAAATCGGACTGCAATCGGAGAGCAGAGCAAATGGATTTCTACACCTATGGCATGAAGCTTCGTTTGTTTTGATTAAAGTCATAATTGTGATCCAATTTCATAATGTTGATCACAGTTTCATCCCCCGTGCCTGGAAGGAGAGGAAAATATATGAGGGGTACAGCAAAGTGCAAACTCATTAAAAATTGTCTGCAAGACATTAAGATCATTCCAGCAAAGGCAAAGGCATGGTGATGTGTTTAATTACATGGAGTTTTGTGAAGCCTTAGCGAACTTTGCCCTGATGGTGCAAACTTGGGCAAGGTATTGCATTCAAGCTTATATTTAATGGGGTATTTTGGATGGAGCAAATAGAAAAATATGAATATATATGCCTTGGATAACATTTTGTTGAGAAGAGAAACTACACCATACCAATTAGATTCTCTTTAAAATTTGCTTAATTTTTAAATTAGCAAGTAAAGTAGTAGGGTCCATGCATCATTTGTTTCCCTCTATTCAACTCTTCAAAGGTGAAGTTAATGTGTTTGTGATCAGGTGTTCAGAAAAATTGAGATATTTTCCTTAACTATAAATAGATCCTTAGAAGATGATATTATAGCAAAAAGTTTTTGTTTTATCTTTTGTCTATGTGGTGTATGTGTATGTTTATGTGGCGGGTGCATTCATGTGAGCAAGTAGGTATGCAATCCAATGAGCCCACAGGTGGAGGCTGGGGGAACATAGGATGTCTCCACTTTAGTTTTCCACCCTATTGTCTTGAGATGGGATCTCTCATTCAGCCAAAGAGCTCCCTGTTTCCAATAAGCTGACTAACCAATCAGCTCTTGGGATTCACCTGTTCTTGGGATTCTATTCCCCGGTCCTGGGGTTGGAGGCATGCACAGCTATGCCTGATTTATTACATGTTTCTGAAGATTTAGACTTGGGTCCTTATACTTACACACTGCTAAGGCATCTCTCCAGTACAGGAGTTTTTGTTTTCAATGATGTTTCTGCAGGCAGACCTATTTTCATGTTACTTAGAGTTAGTGAAAAAGCCCAGGAAGTATTGTCAAATTTCAATAACCTGTGCTATCACACATTCTTTCACTTATTTTTAACTAGAGTGATGTATGACACTGAATACAAGGGTGAGTAAATGACATACCTTTCTCTATGAACCCAAACATTTGGCCTGAGAATGATCCTCAAATCCTGTGCTACAAGTTAATTGCATCTGTTCACAAGAAATTCTTTGGACAGAATTTGCTACCAGTTTGAACCAAGCCTTGCCACTTAAGCTGTATTTAGAATATTCTCTTTTTTAGAAAAAATAGTCCAGTAAATGAGTAATATGGAAAATTTTTATTTACCAACTAGAGATATTCATGTTGAACACATAGAGGCTAAAATTGAAAGTTAAAATTTTCACTTAAAGTGTACAGTTCCAAATGTAATATAAACATTTTAAGATGAAATTTACATTAACATTTTAAATTGCTGAAGTCATTTTTCAATATGTTTCCAAATGAAACATCACATGCCAAGCCACTTGGAGAGGGAGAAGAGAAAGGAGATTAGCTCTGGGACCGGTGAGCTGGCTCAGTGAGGACAAAAGGTGAAGATCTGAATTCTAACCCCTAGAACTTGAATAAAAGCCAGACGCTTAGTATGAATGTCCATAAACTCAGTGTACCTGCAAGGTGATGGGAAATAGAAATCTTGGGAGCTCTCAGGCCAGCTAGCCTAGCTTATGCAGTAGAAAAACAAACACAAAGACCCTCTTTCAGACAAGGGGGAAGGAGAACACTAACATCCAAGGTTGTCCCCTGACCTCTGCATGTGTGTGGTGCCATGTGTACACATATTCGCATGAATGTGCACACACATGTATGCACATATACATATTACACATACATTGCCAAACACACACACACACACACACACACACACACACACACACACACGATAATAAAATTACAATGTGAAAAGAGGGGCTATGAAGCTAAGCAACTAGAAGACACAAGAGATATGGAAATATAGCACGCCTGCATTCCTTATCCAGACTTGTGAGTTGTGCACTTGACAGCCGTGATCACCAGTTAACAGGGCGTGAGGTTCAGCCTCTAGGACCTTTAGTAGTGTGGAGGTGGTAAACCTGACAGAGAACAATATTCAATGATGAAAGACCCAATGGTGCTTTTGAAATGGGTAAAAACAGTTAGGAAATTATAAAAGTTTATCTTTGGATATGCAGAGTTGGCAGACCAAGCTGAGAGAAGTCAAGGAGGATTTCAGAAGAAAGGTGAATCTCAGTTGGTCTTGGAAGGCCTGTCAGTTACAACAGGCTAGGGAGACGATTTTCACACACAAAGATTCCATTGTAGGTAAAGGGCAGACAAGTCGATTTAGTTAGAATAATTATCCCTTGGAGCTTCAGACATATTGCAGCTTATGGGATCCTTTCACAAGTAGTACTTCATGTAACTGTTACACAAATCCCATGGAACAGGACAGAGGGTGTGATGAAAGAGCGAGGCTTGAGCAGGCATATCCTGAGTCCCAGAGCACATTGACCTGGCACTGTGTGGCTTGGTGGCTCAGTATAACAGTGAGGAGGTAGTGTGAGGGGTATCACCAAGGACTGTATTAAATGAAGAGAGATGGTCAGTAGAGTTGCTGAATGAACCAAAATTCGTTTCAAAAATGAGAAGAAATAAGTTTTTGAGAAACCGGGAGAATAATGGATTTATCACAAGGGAGAAAAAAGTATTTTCAAGCTAACATTAGCATGAAGATGCATAAGGGAGATTTTTTTTTTCATTTTTTTCCTAAATTGGCGTACAAGGTATGAAGCATCATTATGACACTTTGAAACAAAATGTGTCTTAGTGGATTCACCTACACCTCCACATCTCTGATCTTCATGGTTGCTTCCCACTTCCTTGTTGTCCACCCAACTTATGAAAGCGGGAAAGGGGATCAGGACTGGGTCACCCTAAGTGTCCAAAAGAGGCAGGATGGGTAAAAGGACACTTGTAACATAGTGTTATTTTTTAAAGGAAGACAAACACAACAAAAATAAGACAAATAGAAGCAAAATATAAAAAAAAAGGAAGTGTTGCCAATGCATGTCAGATAATGCTCTGTGCACAGCAGTTCCTCACTCCTTGTTACCTTGGAGGATTGTGGCTCACATGTGGAAGTCAGGAATCTCTATTTGTTGGGAGACAGAGGAGCATCCATGTGCAGTTATCATGAACATATGTGACCTTGACAACTATAAACAAGAATAAGGGCATTCACCCTTCCAATATGTCAACTGAAAAGGATCAATTAAGTGGAGTGGCATGGTTTTTTAGGCCAGTGTGCCTACCAATGTTAGTTTGCCTATCTCACAACAACATACAGGGAAGCAAGACTTCAAAATGAATGAAAAAATATATTCAATCCATAATCAAATGAAAATGTTTTGGGAATGGTTCCAGAGAGAAAGCCTGAATCAGACTTTCTTTGGCACCTGCATTTAGCCATCCCATCTTCTATTTTAAGAAGCATTCATATCTCTGAAATGAAGGATTTGCCTTTTAATGAAGACACCATAATTTCATTGTAAATATGGAACCTGACATCCTTGACCTTGTACTAAATTTCGTATGATGAATAGAGGTGACATCATTAGCCACCATCACACTATCACAGCCAGTGCTAAGGAGAGTCATTGTCAAAGACAAAAGGTATTATTCTATAATGTTCATTGTTTTAATAAAAATATGTTGTCCAGAATGTCCAAATCTATTATTCAGTGCTTAAAAGCAACAAACTTAAGCAGTTGTATCACGGAGTTTCTTAAATGCTGGCTTATTTTGGAAAGAGCTAAAATTCCCTTTAAAAATGTAGTATTATTCTATGTCTATAAAAGATTACCAAATATACTTTCACTAGCATCTACTATTAAAGAAATGTATTGTATTATAAATGTTCAAGAAAGAAGACATATTTTCAACTTAATTTGACACTACAAAAGACTGTAACAACTAAAATTTTTTCAGGAATATTTAACACACCAGAAATCTTATTTATTTAACATCTATTTTATTATTACTACCCTTTGTCAGATATGATTGCAGGTGCTGAGGCTATAATTATGGATGAGTGGGATTTCTCCAGTAAAGCTGATAATCAAGTGGGGGTTACGATGAAGCAGATGAATAGTTCAGGGGTGATGGCAATCTAGCTTAGTGTGGTTGGAAGGTGAGTTTATAGGGTACATATACTTCAGATGAAATTGTCCTTACACAAACCAGCGTAAATTGTTTCCATTCTATGCATAGATTCATGTAGTTTTTATCATCTTAATTCTAATTGATATGCAGCACTTATTGCATGTTTTTAATAAATTCTTTATGGTAATTTAGCCATGACGGCACAAAAAAGTGGCAAGAGGCTGGTTTTGAAACTGAAGCTTAGTGGAGTACAGTTGCTTTTTTTCCCTGGTGATACCTTGACAGTTGTTTGAAGACTCTGTGATCATGGCACCATGCTACAAATGCTCCTTGAGTCTCGTGTGAGCTAATTATGGTCAATGAGTGAGCAGAATTCTAAATTACGAAGAAGGGCCCATCATACTGACTTTTAAAATAATTTCATTTATTATGAAAATGAATTTTAAGCCATGCTTCCTTGAAAGCTATTGCTCCATAATGAAGCATCCTAAAACCCAGTGGCTTTAAAACTAAACTTGGATTATCTCAATTCCTGAGGCTAGGGTTCTGGGAGCAGCTTGGATGTGTTCTGGGGCAGAGTTTCTTTAGTGGATGCAGTCAAGATGCATGTCTTCTGCTTTCCCACTTCAAGGCTTGACTGACACACAGGAACCACTTTCAAGCTTCGTTCAATGGCTGTTGGCCAGAAGCCTTAGTGGCTCACACTTGACGTTCCAGTTGCTGCTCACGCTGATGGCCAGCTTCACCCAAAGCACATGATCAGAGAGCGTGTGATGAGACAGAAACTGAGGTATCTTTTATAACCAAACCCAGAAGTAACTGGGGGTTGGTCTACCTCAGATCAGAGGTCTTACGTGAATACTTAAATAAGACTTTCAGAATAAAGAATTATTAAGCTTAATTCAGGGACTGAAATTAAGGAACAATAAGTAAAGAGAACTTGAAAGACCATAGACATGGAAGAAAGAAAGACTGACCATGTCTGGGGTTGAGAGAGCAGTGAAGCCCCCCCCCCCCACAGTGTTGAGAATTCAGTGGAGGAGGTGTGGCCATGCCTGAGCACTACAAGATTCTTCACGGAATTTCGCTTGTGGGACTTAGTGTAAACAAACTTTCTTGAACTTACTAGAAATTTATCTAGTGTTCCATGAAATGCTCATTCCAGGATGGTGTTCTACCTGAGACATTCCATTTGTTCTTAAGTAGCTGATGAAGCCCAAGAATGGATCCTTGGGTGTAGTTGGATGCTGGAGAAGCTGCTCAATTTCAGGAGCTGTGCACTAAGGCAGATGTGCTTCAGGAGCCTGAGAAGGAGACCCCTAGGACCGAAATGGAGACCTTCTCCTGTGCCATCTCTCTAGCCCCACCCCCTAGATAGAGTGTAACACAGTGACATGCGGCAGATCAAAGCACATGAGGGACTCATTTATTTCCACATGACACGCAAAGCTTTGGAGGCAGGAGACAATAAGTCAGTAACCAGCACAGGGACATACCATCCCTCCTGACATTATTTTAGTGGCCAGGTACATTACCTCTGAGACTCTATGGGAGAGTGGTATACAAGGGTGTGAAGAGCGGGAAGGAGAGATCACTGGAATCCTCGTGGACACTGGTTGTCACAATCTGCCTTCTCTCACTCAGTGAGTCATGTCCCTTCCACATACAAAATGCACTGCTAGTAGGGTTTTGTTGTTATTGTTACTGCTTTGTTTTGCTTCTTTGTAAGTCAGGTCTTTTTATCCCAGGACAGCCTTGGGCTCACTATGTAGTCAGGGATGACTTATAACTTCTGATCCTCTCTTGCCTCAGCCTCCTAAGCGCTAGGGTTATAGGTGTCCACCACCACAGCCATTTTATGTGGTATGAGGGATCAAATTGGGATAAACTTGTATCATGTTTATAAAAATCTCTTTTCTAAGCAGTAAAGGTGGACCACAGGTCCCAGGGGTTATGTTGCAGATGCCACTGGAGAGCCATGCTATCAATTACAATACTCGATAACTTCAAAGCGAGCCTCTCATGTCATTGTTTTATAGCATGAACTCAAAAACTCATTCCAGAGCAATGTTAGGCAAGTCCACAGACAGATGATGCTCTTTAGGGCTCATTCAAGTACAGCTCCCCTGGATTTCACAAAATATGATGTTGGAATGGGTGTATCAAAACTGTGATCTCACTCCACTTCAGGGGACAGGTAATATGCCACTCTCACTGGTACTAATGTGTCCAGCAGTGCTCAAATCCGTCTGGTCAGTGTTGGAAGTCACAGGCTAATCCCTCATCCTAACTCCTGTGTCTGGGTTGTTCCCCCACGCTCCCCTCTTCTTCTCCAGTGTGGTGCTCCAGACAAGTCATTCTTTTATCTCTTCAGGAAAGAAAGGGCTTGTTTTCAACTGAGTATTTTTTCTTATTTCCTGCCTGTAGACACTTATGGCCAATTATCATTTTCTGAAATATGATTATTAAGGTACAATTTATGTATATATTTAAGGCTTAATCATAAGTGCATTTTGACATGTGTACATAGCACAAAACCATCACCACAAAACATCAATGTATCATTTAAAAATGTTTCTTCTCACTTTATTACTATTCTCATGCTAGCTTCCCATTGGCCCTGTCCCAAGGAAACCACTCATCTGCTTTCTGCCCATAGTCTATATTTTCTCAAGTTTTACAAAAATATAACATATTGTGATGAGGTGTTGTTGACATCCTTATTAATTTTGGTATTTGTAGTGATACTAGTATTTCTCCTTTTACTATTGAATAGTATCCCACTGTAGGAGCATACTGAAATTCATCTATTTACACAGTTGATTGGCATTCCCGGTTATGACAGACAAGGCTGCTATAAATATTTATGTACTGGCTATTGCTTGCACATACACCTTGTTACTACTCAGGAAATGCTGTAGAGTAGAATATGGAAATCACATAGTAGATTTTTATTTTACCATTTTAAGAAAGTGTCAAACTAAAGGATCAAGGGTATATCTCAGTGGCAGAGAGCTTGCCTAGCATGTGCGAGGCTGTCCTGGGCTTGACACCAGCACTATAAAACAAAGGTGCCAAACGCTCTCCTATAGACCCTGTAACCAGATGTACTTCCACCATGCAAAGTGGGAAAAGGTGAGTTCCAGGCTCTTTCACATCCTTGTTAAGTGGATGTGATGGGTATTTAACGTCAGCTGTTCCAGTGGTTCTATAGTGAGACCACACTTTTCATTCCTACCCTAAAGGCTGGCATCAATGAGCAGGGTTTTGCCATGTAGATATTCAGTTTGGTAAAGCAGCTGTATAAATATTTTACCCTTGATAGTCCCCCTATTTCTTTAAACATAGGAATGGTTATTGTTTTCTTTTTATAGTTTTGGGATTTATTTACTTTTTTTTGAGACAGGGTCTCACTGTGTAGTTTTGGCTGGTCTGGGACTCACTGTGTAGAACAGGCTTTCCTGGAACTCAGAGATCCACCTTCTGCCTCCGAGTGCTGAGATTAAAGGTGTACAACACCATTCCTGGCTGAGTTTTGAGAAATTTTAAATAGGTCAATCAAAGTTCTTAGTGATATATTTGTCTTGAAAATATTTGATCCTATTTTGACATGTTTTAATTCTCACATCAGTGTATTTTATTGAATTCTGAAAAATACTACATATGAATCAATTGTTTATTATTTTATATGTTCTTGTTTTCTATCTTTTCAAGAATATTGTGTCTAGCCAAGATTATGAGGATCTCCTTCTATGTTTTATTTTCTTCTTATACTTTTATAGTCATTGCTTTCATATTGCAGTTGTTGACCTGGCTGCTGTTCGACTGTGGTTTGTCCTCTCCGGAACTCGTTTTGGAACTTGGTGTATTGACTGGGAGAGGCAGTAGGACATTTAAGAGATGGGCATTTAAGAGAGACATTGTCTTCATGCACAGATTGATGCCATCATTGCAGAGCCACCTTAGTTACTGTGAAAGCTGTTTGTTCCAAAGCACGGCTGCACTTCTCTTTCCTCTCTGTTGTGTCTACTTGTTTTCTCTTCCACTTTTCTGCAATATAAAAAAGCCTCACTTGGCCCCTGTTTGAAGCAGCCAGTTTTCTATAGATATCTAAAACTCCAGAAGTGTGGGCTAAAGTTTTTTCCTTATAAATCACCCTGTTTCAGGTGCTTTATTGCAGAAAGAGCAAAACAGAATGAGGAATGATTTTGAGTTGGTTTTTTAAAGTTATTTTTTACTTGTTCAGATAATAGCATAATTATATCATTCCTCCCTTCCCTTTCCTCCTGCAAAACTTCTCATATATCCCTTCTTGCAATCTTTCAAATTTGTGGACTCTTTCTTATTAGTCATAATTACGTACATATATTATGTATATGTATACATTCCCAAATACAACCTGCTCAGTCTGCATAATGTTACTTGTATCTATAATTTTATATGATGTAAGGCATGGATTCAAGTGATTATTTTTTGACATATGGATATACCATTGATGTAGCACATGTTCTCAAATTCTACCCTTTCTATGAAACAAACACCAACAACTAAACATGAACTATTGTATTGTCTGCTCAATGTCTAGTTCCAAATCGATTCCCAATTTCTTACAGCAGCACACCACTTTCAGGAACCTAAATTTGTACTAGGCATCTAAGGTTATTTAATATCTTGCCTCAAAATTTCACTGCTTAAATCATGAACTAGTTATTCTCTTCAATGGTTTGTGTGTATAAGGAACCTAAGAGCAGTGTATCTGAGTGTTTTGTCTCAGGGTTTCCCATGACAATGAGTCAAGATGCCCAAAGTTACAGCACTTAAAGACTTAGTTGAGCAGAAATCTCTTCTTTTCAAATTTGTCACATGACAATAGCAGGAAAGAAGCCACTTTTGACTCTGTGTTTAATGGTAGGTGTCTTTTATTAAATAATGAGAAAAATAGAGGAGAAAGGAGAGAGTGAGGAAGAGAAAGAGGAAGATGAACAAGAGAAGAAGGAGGAAGAGAAAGAAGGGTGGGAGGAGGAGGGAAATACGTGTGAGAGAGCAACAAGACAAACAAGACAGAAACTATGGTGTCTTGAGAAGTTGAACTTGTAAATGATGTATCAACAAGTCCTTGTGCTCTTTTGGGGACATGACCCTGACACCACTTGGAGTCAGGAAAAACTACACAATTATGTACATTAAAGGAGACAGAATATTGGAGGACACTTTGTATGCCAATTCTTGGAAAAGTCTGTTTCTGGTTGTATTCCTTAAGGATTTGTGAATACTCGTCTCTGTGAATAGAATCCCAAAGTGACAGCTGAAATGCTTTATATCCTACTTGTAAAAACTGAACACCTTGGCAACGTTACACATACTACTTTTGCAAGACTTATATGGAGTTTTCATAGCTGACTAGCAAGCATATCACAAGAAAGATAAATTGGATATTAGGTCTTTTAAATATACCATTAAAATGCCATGAAATAGACTAATGAAATTTATTAAACTGATTGTGTCAAACATATGAAGTTATCTTGGCCTATGAGTTTTAAATTTTCGATTCTTTTATATATTCCTTAGTTTTTAGTTATTAAAAACTATTTTCTGCCAGAATTACCATATTCACATTCTGCTACCATCTACAAATTACCCCCAATTTAAGCAGTGAAGAGTTTATTTATACTTATGCAATGTTTTTCACTTCCTTATTCCCTTTCAAATGATTCTGTCCAAGAACTCCTGGCAGTAACTTTAAGCTGGCTTTGATGGAACACAGAACATGAGGTTCAGTTGAATAGTGGATTCCATGCGATAAAGAACCAGGAAAAGATGAGTGGAGAAAGGAGGCTGAGATGCAGATCGTCACAGGCAATCATGTACAGATGATAAGAGAAAAAAAGTGGCGTCCTTTGTCACTTAAGCTATCATGTTATATCTGTACTTCTAGCACTTTCTAAACACAAGCTTACCTAACACAGTAATAGATATTAATTTTTGAATGAGATAGACTTTCTTTAGAGGGTGTCAGAAAGTATGTACAAGTCCCAGAATGCATCTACATACAACTATGTCCTTATGCTATCAAGCAGTTCACACATCTCCCAAAGCCATTGGTAGGTCTCCATGTGTACTTCTATACACCATAGTTTCCTTGTTAAAAATTGCTAATTCAATGTGAGGAAACCACATTTCTGCTAATATCGGTTTCTTACATTACTTGCTAAGAGATACTTTTTATCAAGGTCAATATGCGTCAGAATATTACAGGATTTTTTATAATACAACTTAGTTTCAACACAAAGTATATAATATTAAACTAGACAATAGATTTTTGGACATCAAAATATTATGCTTGGCATCCAAAATTTCCCGATTTAAGAAGATACTTTCTATGCCACATCTAGGACACTTGGGGGACATTCCAATTATATACAAATATTTAATTCCTTTGTTTATTTAATGAATTTAGGAATGAGGCTGGAATTACAAAGTTAAAATTTGTTAGAGATATTTTAATTAGGACTCAGAAACTTCTTCAAAGCATGCTTTTATTTCTTCTGGTATATCTGATGGCAGCTTGAAAAAATCATAAAGGATAGAATAAAATCTAAAAATGTGACAGATTCAGTCAAAGTGACATTATTTTTTTTTTAGAGCAAACTAGCCCTGGAAAAAAATAGCAGCTCAGAGTTAGGCAAGCCAGGGCAGCGTTTGCACATTCCAATGGGACGTCTTAGGCAACCCTAACCATGGATGTCCTTGAAAGGATGTGACCCAGGTGAGACCTACCTGCAAGTAATCCACAATGATCGAATGATCTTGCCCCAAGGGCAAGCCATATGTCAGCTACATGCTTCGGGAAGAGAAAAATCATATGTCCCCAGAAGAGGAGAAAACCTGGCCAAGTGCAGACTTGCCTCAAATGGAATAGGAACAGGCTGAGGACTTCGGGCTGATTCACAAGAGTGTTCCAACAAGGCTGCTAAATGCTTCTGACAAGCAATGGATTCCAATAAAGGAGCAACAGTAGCATCACACAGGAGGGAGTTTAACAGACACTGGCATCATCCTGACCTTGGGGTGATTATTAAGAGGAACTTGGTTCTTGATTAGTGAAGAGGACTTGATACTAGTATGGGAGAGCAGAAGACATCAGCAAAAAGTACAGTGACCATCAAGTAGAAATTGTGTTTTTCATTCCCTCAACCCCTTTCTCCCTATAAATGTGTATTATGTGCATTTACAAGCATGGAGCTTCCAAGCCCACTCATAGACTGCATCATTTTACAGATGATGGGACTCCTGAAAGATGCTCACAGTACTGCAGATCATGACCCTTTCAGTTACTGACTGTGAGGCCTAGATCCACTGTTTCTATGCAAGTTGCATAGAAAGGATGGAACTTAAGTATCTGATAATATTGAATATATGGGCATCTATGTATGTATGTAAGTTTGTACTCGGTAATTTAATACTATGTAGCTGTAATGAGCAAATTATCATAAAGAAATTGTCAACTGAATACTAATTTTTTTAAAATTAGAGGTAATTGCTGACAATGTTGGCATGTCTGTTTTCTTAGTAAAGCTCAAGATGTTTAAAATTAATTATTAACTTAAAATTAATAATCAAATAAGTGACAGTGGTGGAATCATATTACAAGTTCACCCTTCCAGCCATGTTTGGACAATGTGGAGCCTAAGCCACAAATGGCTTCAACAGATATAGCTCAAATAGCTGACCTTCAAATCATCCTTTACTTTCTCTTCATCTGTTATGGCTGTGAACTCTTCCAAATGATGACTCATCTCTCAAAGAGCAGACTATGGCAAAGAGAGAGAAAGAAACAGGACAATGATGTCAGCTCCTTAACACAAGGCCCTGGAAGTGCTGCTTTGGACAAATTAGGTCTTTATTTAAGTTAAGTCAATGGATTTCCTTATCATGGATGTTTCATGGTGACAAAGGATAGGACAGTTCAGATGTAAACATACATGTAATATCTGTATACATGCAGACTGAGCTAACCATGCCTTGAATTCTCATATAATTTTTGTGTAAATATTTAATTACTGATGAGGGCCGCCAAGAGATGTTTTTTACAAACAGATATGAGACTATGTTTGCAATGTTTTTCATATTTGATCACATGATTTTATCATTCACATTCAATTTATAATTTGAAATGTTCACATGATAAAAATTTAATTTCTTTTACATTCTTCATTTATTGAACTAGAGAGTTCCCTAGTTCATCCACTAAAACTCATTAAAAATATTGTGGGCTGGACTGGTAAGACGGATCAATAAGCCTGCCACCAAGCCTGAAGACTTGAGTTTGATTCCTAGAACCTATAAGGTGGAAGGAGAGAACAGACTCTTGATGGTTGCCTACTGGCCTCTGCATCTATGGCATGGCATGGCATGCACATATCCACACATAATATACAAATAAATAAAATGTAATAAACAATTAATGTGGTGGGCTTCTTATGAATCAAATTGTGGTCATCAAATCCATTGGAGTCAAGTCTTGCTCACACACCTCTTCAAGATAACCTTCTTTGTGGTTGGGCTGTGTAGGAGATGGCATTTTTGAAATTTGTAGCTTTTATCTAGGAGATCCACTGATAATTGCCATTATGAGGTCTTTACCTTTTTGAGGTGGGAGGATCTTGTTTCACCTTAATTTAACAATGACCTTAGGCTATGATGATCTATTGGCCAGTCTTTGTTTTATGCTAGAAGCTACTGTTCACTTTTAGCATCTTTTTCTGACTTTCCAACCTTCCCATTAAATAAAAATTAAAAAGCAAAAAGAGTTAAATATCTCCTTATCTTTATTTCTTTTTTAGAATACATTATACACAGCTAAAATAGGGCAGCTGACATTTTTATCACATTTCTGGAGACCACTTAAAGTTGAATATTTTAATATACTTTCCCTGCCTTCTGAGTTACGGTGCCTTTCTTTCCCCCGCTGCAGGTCACACTGGGAGTTATGTTTGCCTCCTCCAACCAACTCCTCACTGCTCTTCTAGGTCCTATCGAAGCATCCCCCAGCTGCTTTTCTGGTCTCTGATCCCTCCTGTTTAAGCCACTGGGGAACACTTTCGGTTTGGTACAGGACTACATCACCTCTATGGGTTTAAAAGGTACCTACACAAGCAATGTGTTCCAGTTGTGATGTCAGAACAACTCTGAACCCACTGAAATCTACTGAACTCTCCAATGTATGAGGATAAGTTCTATTTAACGTGCAATTATACTGTAATAAAATTGTTATAAAAATTATTTTCACCTAAACCACTTTTGTTTTGTTTTTTGAGACAAGGTATCTATTTAGCCTGGGCTAGCTTGGAACTTATTATGTAGCCTAGGATGACTTTAAACTTTAAACAATCCTCCTGCCTCAGCCTAGCCTACCAAGTCCTGGGGTTAGAAGTGTTCATTACCATGACAGGTTAAACCTATTTTTCAAGTACATTTATCAGAAAACACAACATTACACATGTGGTCTGTTTTATTTCTGTGGGGACAGGTGTCCCAGTTTTTGAAAGACAGTCTTTAATAGAGGCAACTAGAACACTTCAACTCAGTGGTGAGTGTATAGTTGGTATACAGAATTACCCAAGAAGACAATATCTAGGACTGTTAAAGTTGCTGCATGGCAGAAACAAAAGATTGGTAGGAGAAAAGTTTGTTTTTTGAAACAATTGTGACATAATGAATACCTTGATAATTACAGAGAAAATCTTGTACATTCATGTCATAGCTTTTTTTATGTGAAACTATACACATATAGAAGACAATTTTCAGCTAATTGTTTTTTATGAATATGGACATAGTTACTAGAGTGTGTTGATAGATTTTCCAATATTTAGATTTCCAAAGCACATCATAAC
Source organism: Peromyscus maniculatus bairdii (assembly GCF_049852395.1). Classification (NCBI taxonomy): domain Eukaryota; kingdom Metazoa; phylum Chordata; class Mammalia; order Rodentia; family Cricetidae; genus Peromyscus; species Peromyscus maniculatus. The sequence goes on along the minus strand of NC_134856.1, from coordinate 85,181,442 downwards.
AATAACAGCAAATGTTATAAAAGAAACAACTGGAGCTGGGTGTGGTAGCTTAACCCAATAATCCCTGTACATGGGAAACTGAGGCAGGAGTATTGTTATGAGTTAGAGCTCAGTCTGGATTATATGGCAAATTGAAAGACATTCTGGGCCAAAGAATGAAATTTTGGGGTAAATGAGGTGGCTCAGGCGATAACAATGCTTGAGACCAAGCCTGACAACTTAGACATTTGTTCCTTAGGTTCCTATATTGTAGAAGGAAGAGAACTGACCCTTTGGCTTTTAAAAATGAATTCATTGAAAACTGATGTGCATACAGCTTGGAGACAGTTCCTTAATCACCTGCCTCATGTCTGCACTTCAGGGTCAGGGGCTCCAGTTGTCCCAGCTGCCACAAGTCCTCAATGAAGTGCCAGCATTTGTAGGACAGCCAAATGTGGGTCCCTGGAAATCTCTGCTGGCTCGGGGTTTTCCCTTCTACATAGAGTTCTTTAGCAATCTGAGAAGAGCCATTCTTTTAAAGAATTACAGCTGAGTCAGGCAATTGTGGGGCACACCTTTAATTCCCAGCCCTTGGGGGACAGGTGTAGGCAGATCTCTGAGTTCAAGGCCAGCCTGGTCTATAGAATGAGTTCCAGGACAGCTAGAGCTACATAGAGAAATCTTGTTTCAGGGGGCAGGGTGGGGTGGGGGAGAATTACAGATGATAGAAACTTGATGAAAAGTTTGAAAATAATTTTCTCTGCTTTTACTAACTTTTGACACCTTAGACATGAGTGCGAGTGTGTGTGTGTGTGTGTGTGTGTGTGTGTGTGTGTGTGTGTGTGTGAACATTCTTTATGGTAATTTAAAAGAATATATCTGGTGTTATAATTTAGTGATAAGGTAAAGCATTACACAGTATTCTGTGAATGTGCATATCATATAAAGAGATCTTCCAAAAAATAATTCAAAGAAAATGTTAAAAATTATACAACTAGCATGAAGTTCTAAAACTGTATATTTCATAGTACACTGATTATTTTCAATAATGATAATTTAGATGACAATATTAGTAAACTGGATTGGTGTTTGCACCACAATGGCTGAATCTTTGAACTTATCAGAGACATGAACACTGATGTCATTGAATGTAATGATGTTAATGATTTATATTAGGATATTTGCTCTGTGTTTTAAATATTATGTCTTGTATGCAAATATATTCATTCTAATTTGCTTATTTTTGTAATTTTCTAATTGAGATATTCCTACTTAGGACTACAGTGATCTTTCGAGAGAAGATCTGACCCTGTATCCTAGGTTGGCCTCAAACTCTAATCCTCTCAACTCAGCTCCTGTGTTATGAGGTTACAGGCTTTCACCCATATACATTGCTCTATCAACATGTTGATAACATTCTTATGTAACAAACTGGATGTCCTTGGTATGCCGGAAATATTGGCATGGTTAATCAAGTAGAGACTCATCTAAAACTTAAACATACCCAAAGTTTACAAGCAAATTCTCTGGTTTTATTGCATCAGAATTTATCAGTTTTGTACCCCACCCCCACCCCCACCGCCCCAAAGTGCAGTATCTTTGGTTAGAATTTATATCATAGTTGAAGCTGAAAGTTGCTAAACTCACATCTTTCTTTTTCTTCAGGAATTCACATTTCTTCAGGAATCTTCTTAAACTAAGTGGAAGCCAAGAAATCAAAATGAGTGAAAACGGTAGTGATTTTGTAAGGCTCTGATTAAATACTTTCCTTTTTCCCTTTGCGTTAGTTACTTTTCTTGTTGCTATAATAGAGTATCAGAGAAATGAAATGCAAGATGAGAAGGGTGTATTGTGGCCCACAGTTTGAGGATACAATCCATAATTGTGGGGAGATGATTGTGGCAGGAGAACCAAGCAGCTGATCTCAGTGCATCAACTGTCAGGAAGCAGAGAGATGGATGGTGGCACTCAGCCCACGTTCTCCATTTTATGCAGTTCCTGACTCTAGCCTGTATGTGGGTGCCACCCACATTTAGGGTGAGTCTTCCCTCTTTAATAAACCCTCCCAGAAGCATATCATAGACACACCCAAAAGTGTGGTGCTGTGATGATTCTAACCCAGTTAAACCAACAGTGAAGATAAACCAGTATGTCTTCCTCACTATTATTGCCTCACTGAATAGGTAATTCTGTGCTTTGAGCCTTCCCAAACATAGAATAATGTGGCATTTTTGAAACCATGTTTGGTCGAGGCTCAGGAAATGGACTACAGTTTACAATTTTATCATTATGGCACATTTTAATGAAAAGAACATTGCTTTCTGGGTTTCTGCTATTTTCTTTATGCTCCCCAGTTGGTAGGAAAATTTGCTACATAAAAATACAGAAAAGGGCCGGGCGTTGGTGGCGCACGCCTTTAATCCCAGCACTCGGGAGGCAGAGGCAGGCGGATCTCTGTGAGTTCGAGGCCAGCCTGGGCTACCAAGTGAGCTCCAGGAAAGGCGCAAAGCTACACAGAGAAACTCTGTCTCGAAAAAACCAAAAAAAAAAAAAAAAAAAAAAAAATACAGAAAAGAAAAAATCCAAGACACTGTGTCTTTAGTTTCTAAACATAGATCCAGGAATTCAATGAAGGAAATTGAGTAATTTTTTTCTTTTCATAGCAGTTAAACCTTCCCAGGAATGGTACAAGAGGAAAAAATGCAGAAGGGATGTGATTGAAGATGTGCAGCTTCTGAGAACGGCTTTGTGTCTGTTTATTTCTCCAGACCAAGTGCTCAGTGGCAAAGGAGCCAGCAGCAGACTTCCACGATTGGCTGGGGACCCAGGAGCAGGGGGAATCTCTGAACCATTTTGAACAGTAGGCAAACAAGAGAGACTCAAAGTGAAACAACAGTGTGCCCAGGGTGGGTCAGAGTCAGGGTCAGGGTCTGGTGTGGTCTCACAGAGGAGTAGATCAGACAAGAGTCATCACTTACACCACAGAGGTACTGTCCCCACAGTCCCCGAGGTGGTATGCTACTTAACCAAACGGCATGAGGCACAAGTGAGCTACATAGTACGTGGCAAGAGTGGACACCTTAGAAAGTATTGTAGAGATCCTTGGTAAAGTTTTACTAATCCAGTGTTTACACACACACACACACACACACACACACACACACACACGTGTATGTGTGTACAGTATAACACAGAAAAGAGAACAAGAAAAAATGAAATAAGGGAAGAGGAAGGACTGAATGAAGGTAATGGACTGAGTTATGAGAGAGGATGTAAAGTTAACTGTTTTTCTAGTTCTAACTGTGTCATGGATCTTTTGTTTTTGGTGGTAAACTCACAAAAATATATTCAATATTCAAAGGGTAAAATCCAATGTGAAGCACCACAGCTTTCACTCCAATGGTTGTTCTAATTGTGTAGAAATTCAGTAAGACATGTAGACGTTTTGTCTGATTAACGTTAATGCGTTATTTTTGCAAATTTAAAAAAAATGAGCTTAATTATTTTTTTAAAAAATCTTTGACCACTTTTAATTTTCTGAACTCAGTAACCCAGTTAATCAACATGTCCTGTAAACATTTGCATTCTTCCTCCTGCTCTAATGATGGACAAATACTGAAATCTACTTTCTTCCTCTTCTGTGTTAGCAAAAACTTACTTTCCCTGCAGGTTGTATGTGGTGATATTCATCAGGGAAGGAAGGGCCCTTCCTCAGGGTCCCAACAGGTTAACACTGGGAACCTACCATAATGATTGTCAGTGTGATATGTAAGCTGAAGTTATCTCATGATGTTAATTATTCCAGAACTTTAAACTTCAATTGTAGACCTGCCAACATGGCAACCTCAGGGGGTAAGATTCAGCAATCTGTACTTTAATGAACTATTCAGACTACCGTGAAGAGTTTTCAAGAATGAGAGTCCCTTGTCTGCCCGTCACTAGAGTAACTCCATGATACTGCATTGCTCCAAGAATCTGTTTGACCTTAAGGGGACAAACTCTGAGGTAAATATAGGCATACTGAAATGAAGAAGCAAGCAAATAGGAAGCATTGTGCTTGGCTTAGTTAACTCTGAAACTTCTCTCTCTCTCTCTGATGTTCTCTGGTAAAACATTTTCCTTATTGATATCTGTCATGTTTTCTACAAATTACAGTCAAAAGCATGGTAACTATTACATATTGTCAGAAGAGAATCCTGCTTAATTATCTGGTGTTCAGTGTGACTTTTAGCCACTTATTTTCTCTGAGAAGGGCATTTATACATGAGGCCTCTATTTGTGAATAAAACACACTCATCCAAATTTAAGAATTTGAAATCTCTTAAGAATTACATGGGCCGGGGCCTGTGGTCACAGTGAGAAAGTACTTGCCTACATGTGGAAACTTCTAGGTTTCAATCCTTAGCATTACACACAGAAAAGAATTATATGATGGTATGTGTGCTCTAGTGTGTACAATTGTGAAGAAAGGTGACATTCAGGTGGCATTTTGGGAAAGTCCAGAGGTGTTTTCTAGCACTAAACATTTTCAAGGACAAGGTCTCCATAGCAGAAGTTGATCTTCCCAATGCAAAGACCTGCTCATGAGGTTTATTTTGAAAATCAAAATTCCAACTTTATTTTAAAAACCCAGTTATTATTCTTGTCATTTTGATAGAAAGAGAGTGGACAGAAAATGTACTGGAGACCAAGACACACTTCTATCTTTCCTTTCCAGAAGGAAATAATGTTTCAGAAATATTTTCATTTATCATGGCAGTCAAACTGGATTTCCCAATGTACTGATCCCAGACAGGCGGGAGGGACCACCCACTGATGGGAAGATAAATACTGCTCTCCACGAAGGATGAACAGGATGAGATAGACAAGCCTGGTAGCAATCAGTAAGTTTCCCTCAGCCCCAGGGAGGGGAGGAGTGAAAATACTTGGAATAAATGCTTGATTTCCAGATGTGTGTGATGGGACAGCATAATTTATAAAATAATTAGGCATGAGTTTTAACTGGTATTTTTGGACATATAAGTCTGTCAGTTGTCAAAAAGGGAATGTGTTTCTCATTAGTTTACCTGACGAACAACCTAATTTTCTAGGAAGTCATGGTTCCAGCATAGCCAGAAGCAGTATCAATGTTAGCTTCTTCAGGTAGCAAGCTGCTGGGTCCACTATATGGATGGTCCAAGGACATGCAGAGCTTTGATCCAAAGAACTGTGCTGACCTTCCATAGCAAGATGTTGAGTCAATGTCCTTTTGCAGGAATTTACCTTATGAATACATCATCCCTTTCCCTAACTCTAGTCCAGTGCTTAGATAAATGGAAAAGTTTATCTAAGCCACCCAGGAGAGATTTAGAATTCTCTATCTAGTCTAACGACGGATATGCCTTGAAGTAACATGCAGGCAAACTCAAAGACATGTTTTTCCATGAACACTTCTATTATCTGCCTTGCAGCAATATCAGGGGATCTGCCTTCATCTTGTTCTGAGTCTGCATTCCCTCTGGAAGGAGAGGGAAGCCTGCCAAAAGCTTTCAAAACCTCAGGGAAGAGTTTGCTGGAGTTCCATATACTTTCAATTTACTTAAAGATTTGGCTGAAAACATCTTTAAGAGGAACAGAGTTGTCTCGCAGGCTGGCATATGAACTATGCATGAGTTATTAAGGTGAATGCCATACGTGAAAGGCACATATTGGTTTTAGATGGTTGGTCTGATACTGTATCTCAACTTCTATCAGAAGTAGGAAACACTGAAAAGATTGCTTTCGAGAGCAGATTCTGTGAGGTAAGCAAAGCCACAAATGGTTCTGGGAGGGGTGTACAAGCACCTATGACTTCAGCTTCTTTGACTAGAGCAAACCTTTTCAGACTTATGTTTTATTCCTATTCTAACTTGGTCTCCACACTCTTTTTGTTCTGCAATTTGAAGTCATTACCATTATCTTCTGAAAGCGCTGGCCTCACAGGTTCATAATCACTGTCAAATCTTCTTCATTGTGCTCCTTCATTGGAGTCCTTCAAACCACCTACAGCCAGATCTTTTGTTGTGTTTGTGCCTGGCAAGCAACTTCTTAGTCCCGTAATCCAAGAAGCTATGTATTGTAAATGTGACTGGTAGTGGCTATCTCATCTAATATTCATAATTAATTTGCAAAGCAGAGGGGAACTGTGTCTCAGAAAAACGTAGCTGATGAGTGACAGATGAATAGTCCAATCCCACACTCTCCTGAAGCTGATGCTTCTGCCGGGTTCTATCATTGAGGTGTGGGGGAGCAGCGGTGGAGGGTAGAAAAGAAAAGCTATTGGTTTATTGCTGTGGTAAAGAAAAAGAAACAGAGCAGATTGATTGACATCCAATACGTTCAACAAACTAATTGAATTTATCACTTTTAACATGATGTCTAAAGTGCCAAGACATTTTACCATGTGAGGCTGACTGGTTTCCTGCCTTGATAATACTAAAAGATACTTGTATACAAAGCACAGATGTCAAGAGAGAGTTACAACGGTTCTGTGTAAATTCCATTCCCTATGACTTCATGGTAATTTCAGAAGTAGTGACCTTGGCTTAGGTCAACAGGATACAATGTCAAGAAACCCAAATAATACAGATATTAGAACCCTTGAGCAACATAAGGGCTTAGGCTTCCATTGCTCAGGAGAGGGAGTGACGAGGAGATATTTGGACATTTTCTAAAGCAAATCAGAAAGAGAACTATGGCTTCTCATATCTACTCCTTAATATTCAAACATTTCATATTGATTTATGTCTTCAGATCTAGATACTGCACTGATATGAAATAATCAAGTTGACCAGAATGTTGTCAAAGCAGGAATGAATGAAATGCTTCTTAAGCAGCTTTCAGAGGGTACTATGCACATGTCTGCATTGCTACTTCCAAAGATTGCAGAAATTACTTAGCAGTATACACAGATATGAGTGTGCATGGCCATCTGTATCACAAACAGTGAAAATCTGGCTGAGAAAGTGTGAGTGAAGTTCCCAGTACTTCAACTGACACGTGAACTATGCTAGAAATCTCTTCATCACTGGTTTAGTCACATGGTAGGGAGCTCATACCCACCCATGTAACTGGACAGCCGCATGCATTATGGATAATGGATTGTAGCCACTGAGCTCATCGGAGAGCATCCAACACCGTGTGACTTCTGCAGAGGTGTCACATTGAAGAGGGCTTTAATGGCAGTCAGACTTTGAATGCTGTTCCCAGTGATGACAGTAATAGGAAGTGAGGCAGAATGCTCACAGTCCCCCCATTCCTTACAGCACCAGAGACTCTCCAAAGACTTCACATGGAGGCATGGACATGAACTTGCCTTCTCCTGACAAAACCCCGGATGAGACACAAGGCAGTGTCTTAGTAGCAGACCATCCTATGACTCCTACATTCTTAGATCATTTTTTTAATTACATGAAAATTGATTAAACCTGTAAAATTGCTCTCTCTCTCTCTCTCTCTCTCTCTCTCTATATATATATATATATATATATATATATATATATATATATATATATATATATAATTGACACATGTAGTTATATTTCATGCTCAGATGAGGAAGACTATAAATACATTTCTTTGGATAGGCTCAGCCTGGAAACTATCTTTTTTAATAATAAAAACCTGAGATAGAAAACGTGACTTCTTATGACTATTTAAATATATGACATCAAAATATCTGATAATCATTTGTAGTGTATTTTAGAATGATAATAATTATTATTAATACAATGCTAATGTTTCTGTGATTTTTTCAGTATGAAAATATAAGGAAATCTATAATGGATTTCTGCTGTGTTTTCTCTCCAATCACCTCACTTTTCCTAGCAAGAGACTCTTTTTTGACTCTTTGTCCTTACTCAGTCCCTAGTGATAAAGCAATCTGTAGGAAAAAATTTAAATGTAATATTATCCTATTCCTACCCTGGAAGGCTCACAGAATTTTAGAAGGAAAGCAGGCATTTCTTGCTCAGGACTTTCTATTGTAAAAAGACCAATTTTACAGTAGTATCATATTGAATAACAGACAATAAGCCTAATTGAATTACAGTCATTATGAGTCAGAAAAGGAACAGTCAGTGACTTGTTTCACCAAATGCTCTGCAGTTTACTCTGTGTCCATTGAGACGTATAGACCTAGGGCAATTACTATGATTATTTAGTCATTTACAACCTTCTCATTGAGAGTAATGTCTTGGTGATCATGGAATGAATTCTTGTTCTGCTTAAGCCAACTTGAGCCAATATTGGTGATATATATTAATACAAAGTAATTTTATAAACAGATATCTAATTGCATGGGCAAAATATGCCATACATTCTCAATGAGTATGTTTCTACATTGAATAGTTTTGAAGTAATATACTTTGCTTAATTAGACACATGCAAAGTAAACTAGTAAGAATAATGAAGATCTGAGTATGCAATCACTTTTCATTCATGGGATTGATGTTTAATGTCAACTACAAAGCACAGAAAAGTAGAATGCTCAAAAGAAAAGTAACCACACACACACATACACACACACACACACACACACACACACAAACACACACACTCTACACACACAAAACCATAGAATTTTACAGGTGGATAATCATCAAACTATACTAAAGAAACAAGTTCAAAGCCAGCACCACACCATCAAAGGACATGTGGCTTTTACATGAAGTTCGAGGAGAATAACTGATTAGGATAATACCTGAATAACTAAGTGATAACACAAAATTCTTGGCCAACTTGGTCTAGTAGGCTAGATGGCAATTTGATTGAACTTTAATATTTTATGTTTTCTAATTTTGGGGGATCATGTTGGCATCTAGTTGACAGTGTTCCCAGTTTAGAGTCAGCCTCTTAAGAGCCCTCCTCTTAAGCTTCACTTGCACATCAGTGTGTATCTGCAATCCAGACAGACTGGCTCAAGAAAGCAGCAGGCAGCCCCTCAGTACCTTACCACAACAAACTTGAACAGAGTGTGTGGGAATAAAACAAAATCCAATCATCTGTACAGCCACTTTAAATGTGGCTTCAGATGTGAATGACTTTGATCCCGTATTAGAGTCCAGCAACTCAAGGGCTAGAGTTTTGGGAAGAGAAAAGTCAGCACAATTTTGAGGCGTGAGAAACTGAAGCTAGAGAAATGGTTAACTGGATGACTGATGTCCATAAAAAGGGTGGCTGTTAGTCAGTGCCTGACCAGGTCAGGTTGAAACTTGAGGCAATAGGAAAACTATGCACCCCTATGTATTCTCACTTACCCAAATACCTACTCACATTGCCAATGAAGTAGGAACAGTAACTCAGCTCTAAATTAAAAGCAAAATTATTGTAGTAGTTTGAATGTAATTGTGCCCCGTAAGCTCACAGGGATTCGCACTAGTGGACATGTGGTTTTGTTGCAATAGGTATGGCCTTGTTGGAGGATGTGTGTCACTGTGGGGTTGGGCTTTTAGGCCTTGTATATATGCTCAAGCCATGCCCAGTGTCTCAGTTCACTTCCTGTTACCTGTGAATCAAAGATGTCGAATTCTCAGCTCCTTCTCCAGCATCATGTTTGTCTGCACACTTCCATATCCCACTATGATGATAATGGACTGGTCCTCTGAACTTAAGCCACCCAATTAAATGTTTTCCTTTATAAGAGTTGTCATGGTCATGGTGTCTCTTCACAGCAGTAGAAACCCTAAGACAACTGTGTAAGAAATTCCATTTTCAATCTCTTGGTATCTTCTCCTCTTTCCAACCTTTACAAACTCATTGTAGGAATGCACTGGCATCTTTGCAACCCACAGATGGCTAGAGACCAGTAGTCTGATGACACAGTAATGCGGGCCTGTAAAATAAACAGCACATCTTTAAACAACAGGGTGTTTTCATCACGGATTCTTGCTTTGGTTTTAAGTACAGCATTTATATATTTCCAAAGTGCACTAACAAGCACTTTTGTACCATCTCAGATTATGCACTTTAGGCCAGTACCTCGTTCACCTCCTTGAATGCTGGTCCTGTTGCCATTTATGCAGAAATGTTTACCTAGAGGGAGGTACATTATATTTTCAAGCATTCTAAGAGAGTCATAATTAACTGAATAAAAAGATAGAAGGGAAAAGGTTTATTAAAGGGAGTGAGAAGGATGGATGAAAATTTTCAAAATAAAGCCAGTGGAGGTTGCATGGGGGAATTCAAAGTTACAACAGAATCTTCCAAAGAGTGTTGGTAGGGAAGGATTTACATCAGTGATTTCTAAAGTGTCTTTTATGCAATTCATTTCTGAAACAAAATTATCCTCAGAAAAGTTAGTGCATGTGACATGTGGAATTAGCCACGAGTAAAAGCCTTGGCCATGCCTCGTGACTCTGACCTGGATATGTCAGTCCCACAGTGTGAGCTGTGCAGAACTCACAGGGAGGAGGCAGAACAAGGACACGGAGGCCATGTTCAACTGTGTCTGTGCCCCTTAGGTCACCAACAGGACAATGAGGTAAACAGCAAAAATGATGACATGCTTTATATAACCAGGAAACCACGGATTATTAAGTCTTAGTTGTAAGAGGCATGATCTGAAGTCTTTTTCTTCCTTTGAGAACTAGGTGGTAGCCAGTATCTCATGATGCACTCCAACTGTGGATGTGGATGCCTATCTGACAGAGTTATAGCATCTCAATGATTAGCCTGTAAACAGACCACCAAGAAGCTGAATTACATTTGGAAGGCAGCTGACTGGGAGAGAACTGTACACAACTCAGTGTTCCATCCCCAGCACTTCATAAGGAGGACATTTATGGTGGCAGAGGCTGTTAACCCATCACCTATGGAGAAGGAGGCAAGAAAATCAGGAGTTCAAGGTTACTCTTGGCTTCTTAGTGAGTTTGAGGTCAGCCTCGGTACACGAACCTCTATGACCTCTAAGAGATAAAGCCTGATGTGAGCACAAATTCAAAAACATATACACATATAAGCACTGCATCTTTTAGTAAGAGTCCAGTTTTCAGATTTTATTTTTATTGTGTTGTGACTTACTTTTTTAGTGGGCCAAATAACTGGCATATTTTAAAGCATTCTAAGAAAATATTTCTCAAAATAGCACATTCAGAATTTTGAAAATGCTCAACATGTCAATGCTCTAGTCTTAGTACTGTTCAAAGAATTAGATTTTTTGTGTGCAAGTGTGGTTAGAGAGCTGTTGTTGATCACTCTGAGCTGGCATCCTAATGCGTTCAGACAAGATCAGAAATGTAATTATTGGGGGGAATGAATAAGCATTCCTAGAAACACTCTGTGTGACATCTGATGATATTTCACTGTCCTCAGAGAAACCACATTTTATGCTCACTTCATCTGTGACCAGGCTGGAGGATAGGAAGAAAGAAGGTGCCAGAAGGTAGGTAGGATCTGAGAAGACAAAGGGGACCTCAAGGAGGCACATTTCAACCCTTTGAGGTGGGAGGCCTTACAAGGACTTTATTTGTGACCACAACTGTACTGCGCTGGCTGTGTTCTTCCTTTCCCAGTGTGAGTGCTCACTGCAGTGACTCTGTTTTTTTTCTTTCACCATTTTGCATGGGTTTGGGTGTAAGAGTGTGGAGAAAATACTTGTTTTAGCTCATGCATTTCCAGATCAAGCTAAGTCCCTTGAGGGTTGTTGAAGAAGTCACCAAAGCATTTTCTAGACTTCTGAACTGGGTGTAGTGGATGACCAGCATCTCTTTTAGAGAGGGTGAGGTGGGTCTTATGTGGAGGGAAAAGAGGTGACAGAAAAGGAGTTGATGTAGTCACCTCTCTGCAAACAACAATCCCTGCCTAGGGTTCCTAGATTCCTTTGGCATTGGGTGGAGGGGTGGGGAAGTTCCTGAGCAGTAGACTTGGGAAACAGAATATGATGGTTACCATATATTGCAGTTACCAGTGGGCTGTACCACCTCTTCCATTCCTATAGACACTGGGGGCTCCAAGAATGAGAGCCAAGTGCTAAGTGCACACATTTGTGTGGCTGAAACAGTTCTTTGAAAGTTGTTAACAAGGACACACTCTTTTGCTTTCAAGTTTAAAGATAAATGCTTCAGGAGTCCAGAACACAGGGAAGTAGACAAGAATTGGTCTGTTGATGGGAAGGGCAGACTCCCATCTCAATCTCATATTTTCTCATGCTCAGAGCATATTTTAAAATGAAAGTGGAAATGCATTCACAAACATGAAAGTATGGAATAAAAAAGGAAGATGAAATTATGATGCAACAACCTGCTGTGTTCTGTCTAGTTAATATAGCTTTGGACTGTCTCAGAATATAGGGATAAAAGAGAAATGTTGTTTGTTTTTGCTCTTTTGGGGGGCCCACCACCCAGCTCCCAAATAAATCAGACATGGAGGCTTATTCTTGATTATAAGTGCCTGGCCATAGCTTGGCTTGTTTCTTGCCAGCTTTTCTTAATTTTAAATGATCCCATCTACCTTTTGCCTTTCGGCTTTTACCTTTCTCTGTTTCTGTATTCCTTCCTTTACTTCTTACTCCATGACTTGCTGTGTAGCTGGGTGGCTGGTCCCTTGAGTCCTCCTCTCCTTGTTCTCTTGCTCTTCATGTATTCACTGGTGTTCTACATCTGAATAGGAGTGATTTTCAAGGGAAGAAAGAAAATAGCCTTGTAACTTACACACCTTACTCAAGATTATTATGTCTCTCAATTCACTACATTGTATGAGAGTATGAATATGAAAAAAGTTTCTAACATTTTAAAGTAAAAATAAACAAGAGAAAATAAGCATAAATCTGATATTAAGACACTTTAAGTGTAGGTTGCATAGCAAACTATTGTCTTCTATTGAGGAGAGGGTTTTAGTCTTTATGGTCTGTGAAGACAGATCTGGCAAGTGTATAATTTTAGACTCACTTAGAACATGGGCATTTACTTTCATATTGCGCATAATAAAGTTTAGTTGTTTAAAACTGAGCATAGTGAAGTGTGAAGATATTTCCCCAGGATTAAGCTAATCCTTTTCTCACACAGGGAAAGGGAGTTGCCAAGAAACTATTTTTAACAGCCACTTGAGAGAGACGGATGAGACTTATAAAAATCTCTTTCAAGAAGTTTTCCAGCACAATGACAGTTTACGCCCAACACACACAGAAATACATTTCAAAAACTTGGCGTCTGCCAAGTTGCAAAGTCTGACTTGTCAGAATGACATCACATTTTTAAAGCATGTTTAAGATGGAGCTTGCTGTATGTTAGACACCAGTCCACCAAGAACTGTCATTTTGTTTTGAAACTTAAGGAGCTGCATTCCCTTTGGGTTTATAGGGAATTATATCAGTTTCAAAACTCCCCACATCCAAGGCTGAGGTTTTAGTGGTGACGAGTAGCTGACAGTATGAGAGCCAGAGTTTTAGTCTCCAGCACCTATGTTTATTCCAGCAGGTACCTAAACCCCAGGGCCAGGTACAGGGGATGGTGAGTGAGACAAGAGAGTCACAGGGACTTGCTGATTTCCAATTCTAAGTTCAGTGAAAAACCCTGTCTCAAATGGAGGATGATAGGTAGGATGCCTGACATCTTCCTCTGGCCTCTGCATGCTCATAATTGGTACACACACACACACACACACACACACACACACACACACTTCTTACACACAATTATGCCATAAACATGTGTCACACTCATGGACATACATTCACATAAATAATAAGTAAATAAAAATAAGCAAACAGACAAAAATCTATAAATAGAATTAGAATCTATGATTTTGTTACATTTGGGATAGATTACTTATATTTTTGTCTCATGTACAAAGGCACTCTCATAATCTTTACTGTGCCAGTTTTGGTATGCAAAGATACAAACTACTACAGAGAAAACACATGGTAATGGAGCCCCTTCCACGCATGCTGTTCATACTGACTATAAAGGATAGGTTATGGCAAGAGTACCTAAATGAATGGTGAGAATGAATGATGACAGACTCAACAACAGGGAAAGATCTATCTAAGAAGAATAGGGAGATGTCTTAGGAGGTAAAATGCTCTCTGTACAAGTGTAAGGATCTGGGTTCAAATCTTCAGAACCCACATAAAGCATGGCATGGTAATGTGTATCTGTAATCCCAGAGATTGTATTGTGAAATGGATAGCAGAAAAGGGAGTAACTTTGGAAGCTTGTGGGCCAGCAAGACAGGCATTTGTAGCAGCAAATAAGAAAGGATACACCCTGTCTCGAAAAACCAAAAAAAAAAAAAAAAAAAAAAAAAAAAAAAAAAAAAAAAAAAAAAAAAAAAAAAAAAAAAAGAAAGGATACAACTTGTTTCAAAGCTAAGGTGAAAGGTGAGCGAAGACCAATACTTAAGGTTTTCCTCTCAGGCACACACACACACACACACACACACACACACACACACACACACGTACACACACCCACACACACACCCACACACACACACACACAAGCACCATGGTATGCATTCCCTCACTCAACACACATGTACACACACCATAAACACTCACTTATACACAGACACAAAGATAATACAAATAGAGATCATTCTAGAAACATGTGATTGCTTATTTTTCTATTCCAAACCTATAAGCATGATCTTGGGGTATGCTTCAACATTGCCCTGAGCCCATTTCTTTGTGTTTTTATAATCTCCCAACCATTTCCTTCATGAAAATATCATTATCTATAATTAACTTCTAGGTGTGACTATTCAATTATCTGTTATCATTTCTATTAGAGTGAAAGCTTAATGAGTGTGGGTGCTGTCTGTGTAGCTCAGCATCTTACTGACACTGTCTTTCATAATTCTAGCATTTTGTGGGCACTCAGATGAAGGCTTTTGAGTGAATGGATGAATGACATTTTTGATACACCATCTTTACTGGAGGATTTGTGTGACATCAGGATGTTCACGAACCTTTTTAAAGGATTTTAAATTTTTTGTGAAAAAATATTTGTGTTGTATGTTTGTCTTTGTGTCTGTATGTTGCATGTGTGTCTAAGGAGGGCAGAGGAGGGCATCAGATATCCTTGGATCTGGAGTTAGTTGGTTGTGAGGCAACCTATATGGATGCCGAACTTGAGTTCTTTGCAAGAACAGCAAGAGCTCTTTAACAACACAGAACCATCTCTCCAGTCATTGTTGTTGAACTTTGGATCTGCCCGCCTCTCCTTCCCATGTCCTGGGATTATAGACATATACCACCATGCCTAGTTTTAAATAGCGCTAGGGCAGGAGCCCATGTTTTTGTTTTTGATACACCTTGTTTCAAAGCTAAGATGAAAGGTGAGCGAGGCAAGGCTTTACCAATGGGACTATAGTACCAGCTGACATCAAGATGTTCTTATTGATTATGGTTGCAGGCTGATGAAGTGATCTATCTCTAATGTAGTCTTTTCTGAAATCAGAGCATATCATTGCCTGACTTAAATCCTCAGCTCCTCTAAATAGGTGTTGGCTATTGCCTTTTGTCTTAGAGTTTCAATTGCTGTGAAGAGACACCATGACCAGAGCAATTTTTATAAAGGGAATATTTAATTGGGGGTGGCTTACAGTTTCAGAGGTTTAGTCCATTATCATGATGAGACATCGTGTTGAAGGAGCTAAGAGTTGTACATCTTGTTCTCCAGGCAGCAGAAGGAGTCTGTCACACTGGGTATAGCTTGAGCAAATGGAGGACCTATAAGCTCACCTCCACAGTGACATACTTCCTCCAACAAGGCCACACCTACCCAACAAGGCCATGCATTTTCCATCATGGAAGTGGAGAGAGGAGGGTTTTTGTCTCTGTGGATCTCTCAGGTTTATTCCCTACTATTTACACTTGAGTTTTATTTTTTGAGGGTTTTTGTCTCTGTGGATCTCTCAGGTTTATTCCCTAATATTTACATTTGAGTTTTATTTTTTTAATAAAAAAGAAATTGCAATATCTGGTGTTCAATGTGTGGTGAAATCACACAGTGGCAAAGCTACCACTTCCCAGTGTGACTTTGTGCCATGACGGGTGAAGCTACCTGCCAGTGCGGTAGCCTCCTGAGTCAGTCACTCATTGCTGGCACCACCCACCAATTCTGCAGCCTCCTGAGACAGCCACCTGGTGCCCCTCACCCCACGCTGTGTCCTAGCCAAGTGGGATTCTCCTGACTGTTTTCCCCTAGCACCTGCTTCCCAGGCTTCTCCCTCTCCATCCCTGCATAGCCCACACAAGCACCAGGGCAAAGCAGGGCAAGTTTCATGGCCAGTTCTGAGTGGCTAGCTAGTGCCAAGGTGAAGCAAAGCTAGTCCAGCTGCCTGGCTAACAGCCTACAGCCACCGCTGTGGCCCCCACACAATGCTGCCCACGCTCAGGGGTCCTGCCGTTGCTGTTGCCACTGGCAGCCAGGCACTGCCTGTGTCTGCCCAATGACGTAGAGCACCAAGAGCTAGCTGTGCACCTCCCCAACCGAGTGCCACCTACGCAGCTGGTTACCCCCATGCACAGCTCTGCTTTCGCTGCTGATCAGCAGATCTGGTGAGAATCCTGGGAATTCTTCAAAGGGTAGTTAAGGCTTAAAAACAAATGAGTAAAAATAAATAAATAAATAAATAAATAAATAAATAAATAAATAAATACATTTTTTAAAAGGGAAAATTTCTTTCCATGTTAGGAATTGGAAATATCACAATTCAGGAAGTCAGGGCCCAGTTTAGTGCTACTATGGGTGGCTAACACATGGAAAAGAGATAAGGGATAAACAACTTAGCTGGGATTAGCATAATGTTGACCATAATTATTATCAGTTTGGTATTTTGTATTTTACCCTTTAAAAAGTGGCTTGATAACTGTGCTAAATATAATAATTTGACTGATGAGATGCAACCTTATAAAGATTTACTATTGATAAGATCCAAGCTTTAGAAAGACTTCCTACTGATAAGATACAATGCCTAGAAAGATTTACTAATGAAAATAAGAAAAAGTTGGCTGATAAGATACAAGTCTTAGAAGGACTTACTATTGATAAGATACAAGCTTTAAAAAAGATTTACTACTGATAAGATACAAGTCTTAGAAAGGTCTACTAATGAAAATAAGAAAAATACTCAGACATAGACAGAGGAATTTAGAGCAGAACCTACCCACCATTGCATTATGAAACTGAAGAGGAGTGGCTTAAGATTATTAGGAAAACAACCTTAGTTTATCCAATAACCATTCAAGAATGACCACCAGATGATAGGTACCCCTAAAGCTATCTAGAAGTTAATTGGAATACTATAGAAATGTTAGATTTATAGGGAAATGGAAAGATTTAAGGGAATAGTCATTTCATATGGTATACATTTGCCCTTCGTGAAGCAGATGTTAAATTCATGG
Source organism: Peromyscus maniculatus bairdii (assembly GCF_049852395.1). NCBI lineage: Eukaryota > Metazoa > Chordata > Mammalia > Rodentia > Cricetidae > Peromyscus > Peromyscus maniculatus. Next base: position 85,164,101 of record NC_134856.1, on the reverse strand, counting down.
ACAACTTGGGGAAAGTTTCTGCAAGATTGGAAAAATTTAGTTATAGCAATATTGGAAGCTTATTGTCACTTACAGTGGAAAACATGGTGGAGAGAGGAAGCTAGGGTAATAGAACAACAAAGTAAAGCCAGAGATATTGAAATTTCCCAAGACCAGCTCTCAATGAGGGTCATAACACTGATTTGCAAAGACAGTTTACATTTAATCATCTCACCTTGGCCCTATACCATTTAGTAGCTTTAAATACTTGGGACAGGGTTGAAGAATCATGAGAGAGAGATAGATGAGTCACTTATTAAAGTTATACAAGGCCTAAAAAAAGCCTTCACTGATTTTTTTTTTATAAATATTGACTCAGGCTGTAAATAGAAGGATATCAGACCCAGAAGTTACTTAGACAAATATTAAGTGAGTTCTTGGATTTTGAAAATGCTAATTCAGAAACCAAAAGGGCGATTAGGCCTTTAAAGGCAGGGACAGCTCCCATAGATGAATGGATCCAAAATACAGCTGATATTGGATCTCAGGCTTATGATGCTGCTTTGGTAGGAGAAGTAATTTCTAAAAATTTTAAGAAAAATAAAAATATCAGATGTTTTAATTGTGATAAACAAGGTCATCTAAAAGGGGATTGAAGGTAAGGCATTTCTAGAAACAATGTTTTTCTTCTAGAGATAATCCAAACAGAAGACCCCAGCCTTCTGGAGTATGCAGAAGGTATGGCAAAAGCCAGCATTCAGCTAATGAATGCAAATCAACAAAGAATAGGCAAGGTAACCTTTTGCCATTTGGAAATGCCTTGGGGGGGCCTCTTGCAGTCCCCCATGCCAAATTTTGTTCAATCATTCCCTGTCAACATAGGGGAAACTCTTCCACAGAGCAATTAAAAGACCTAATGCCTGTTGTTAAAAACCATACTGTTCTAGATGACACAACACCTTCAATAGATAAAACAAAATTTTCAAGAGAGACCATAAAACAAATATTTTGGCTAAGTTCTATAAGTGATCAGTGACCAAAGCTAAAAATAAATGGCATTGAAATTGAGGGTTTGATAGACATGGGGACAGATGTAACAATTTCATCAGTTTCTTGCCATCCAAATTGGCCTCTTCAAGAGATAAATGTTCAACTTCTAGGGATTGGAACTTTATTCCAGGTAAAACAGTGCAAAATGGGTCAAGTATATAGGTCCAGAAGGACAGATAGGAAAACTGAAACCATATGTGACAAATATAGCAATGAATTTATGGGGATGTGATTTGTTGCAGCAATGGAAAACACAGATTAACATTCCTCCAATTTCAAAAACAAACTGCTACTGGGGACTATGGGGGTCCAGCCCCTTGATAGTCTCCTCCCAGGGTCTGAGAAGAATCTACAACAAGCTGATAATTTAATCTTTGATGATATGAAATGAATCTACATACATGAAACTCCTTATTCCATACACTTATTATTTTGTATCAGTTCTTTCTCTATACAGCTTCTATTCTGCTCTTGTGCCTAGCTCCTTTCTTACCTGATTTCTCTCTACATATATTTGCTATACTCTCTAAGTTCTATCTTAATTCTCTCATATTAGTTCTGCCCCATCTAGGTTCTCATCCTTCTAGTTCTTTCCCATTTTAGCTCTCCTCCCATCTCCTTCCAGTACTTATCCACGTAGTTCTTCCATTCTCTTTTCTCTTTTCCATTTCGTCCTCAAGTCCTCTCCCTCAAATTCCTACCCTCAATCTCGTTATATCCCTCAGTTCTTCGTTCTCAAGTTCTCTAGGGTATTCAGTTATAAACTCAAGCAATAGCAATCCTCTGGCAGAGTAAGGACACCAGGCTTGAATTCTTACAGGGTCATAAAGTTAGGTAAGAATTTTCCTCAGGTAGTGACCATCAGGCTTTCTTTTACAACCTAAAAATGGAGTGGTAAAAGGAGGAGGGCAATTGAAAGATATTGATCAGTTAGTATATCAAGAAGGGGATCTATGTGCTCAGTCTACATTCCTAGAAGTAGTTAGGTAAGAAGTTAGGAGTCCATAATGTTAGTAATAGAAAAGGAGGGTCTCAGATTGCACAAGAAATAAAGCTATCTGCCTGATCTAGGAAACAGGCATCATTTCCACAAGGGTGTTACCTTAGTTCAGGAGATTGTTTGGCCTTGGATGTTTGATAGGTATTTTAGGTAAATACACTGTTAGGAGTTCTTGTAAGCATGCACAGCATTACAAGAAAATTATTGTAGGAACCAGCTAATATATATACAAAAGCAAAAATATCACCAAGACTTCTTAAGCCATAGCTTGACCTTCAGAAAAATCCTTGACTTTTCCAAGTAGTAGCTTTTGCGATAGTAGCTGAATTCTATTACATTTTTCCTGTGGCTTTCAGCAAACTGTAAAATAAAAAATACTTCTGAGAGAAATATTAAAAGGTATTATCAAGAACAGTCATAGACTGCACAGACTGTACATAAGCAGGGCACAACAGTTGCTGATCTTTCAAAGCCCTACCTTTAAAATGGTTAAGTGACAAACCTACATAGATGGAACAATGGCCTTTGACATCAGAAAAATTACAGGAATTAGAACAGCTCTTATAGGAACAACTAAATGCTCAACATATTGAGGAATTGATCAATTCTTGGAATTCTCCTATAGTTGTCATTAAAAATAAATATGGAAAATGGAGAACGTGAACAGATTAAGAGCCATAAATAAGGTGATTCAGCCAATGGGCTCTTTACAGACTGGCATTCCCTTGCCTTTTCTCTTAAAGGACAGTCTATTATAATGATTGATTTAAAAGATTACTTTTTTACTATACTTTTACAAGAACAAGATAGAGAAAACTTTGCCTTCACAGTACCTACTTATAATATTTCTCAGCCTGTTAAAAGGTATTCGTGGAAAGTTCTTCCAAAAAAGATGTTAACCAGCCCACCTTGTATCAGTATTTTGTACAACAGCCATTGGAAATAATTAATAAAGTTTTCTCAATCTATAATTTATTACTATATGGGTAATATCTTACTAGCTGATTCAGATACAATACCTTAAAAAATGTTTGAAGGAACAAAGAAAATTTGGCCTTGTTGGGTATTACAAATTGCTCCTGAAAAAACACCAAGAGGAGATTCTATTAACTACCTAGGATATAAGATAGGTTTACAAAAGAGTCAACTTCAGAAAGTACAAATCAAGAGATATCAAGTATGGATTCTTTTTTTTTTTTGAAAAAAAAAAAACACCAAAAAAAAGAAAAAAGAAAAAAGAAAAAACAACTGAGAGATAATTGTGGCTACAGCCCATAATTGGATTAACAACTCAAGAATTAAGTAATTTATTTCAAATATTACAAGGTGATAAGAACTTGAATAGCCCAAGAAAATTATCAGCTGATGATGAAAGAGAATTGGCTTTGGTAGAAAAGAAACTACAGGATGCACATGTGGATCTCTTGGGTCTGGAGTTTGATTGTATCCTGGTCATATTACCCTCTATGTATTCTCCTACAGGTATAGTTGGAAGTTTTTTCTTAGTCATGAAAGAAAGTAAATTATGCACAAAACTTTGAACTCATCAAGAGAGGATAAATAATGGAGTATTTTCTATAAATTTGCCAAATACAAATGGACTGCACATTGTGAATGCAATTCTTACATAATAATTGTTCTTGCTGTATATGGTTTCATTTTGTTAAAGTTAATACCTTTCTTTTCTATTTAGACAATACTTGATAATTGTTCTTATTGCATATAGTTTTATTATGTTAGAGTTAAAATCCATGCTTTTATTTAGAGAAAAAGGGGGGGAATGTTACAGGAGATTTGCTTATGTTGATTGCTCTGAGACCACCAATAGACTTAAACCTCAGTTTGGAGGGTGAAGTCTACATTCAGCTGGGCAGAGTGGACTATAGTATCCCCTAGCCAGCTCATATGGAGATAGAAAGAGGCACATGGAGGAGGAGCCAATGGGTAGCATAGCCCTTTTGATCCATCTCTGTGTGGCTCCATGGATACCTCAGGTTTATTCCCTAATATTTACCCTTGAGTTTTACTTTTTAATAAAATGATAAAAGAAATCACAATACCAGACCCTCAATAACACCTCCCAATAGTGCCACTCCCTGAGGGCCAAGCATTTAAACACATGAGTCTATAAGAGCCATACCTATTCAAACCACCATAACATTCTTCTTACTCAGGAGTTAAGTAAGATCTTGTCATGGTGTTCATTCTACAGACTCATTAGTATATAATAATACACTGACTATCTAATTTTATTTGCCTGGAATTCATTTTCTCTATTCAAGTAGTGTTTTCACATTGGATTCATAAGTTCAAAATTTACTCCGCAAGTTATATTTCCAAATTGTTTAACAGATGTAAATAAGTGTTTCAATGCATCACCTTTGTTAAACAATAGTAGTGCATCACTTTCAATGTGGAATATGTATGTGTAAGAGTGAGTGAGTGTGTACAGTTGTGTGTCATGATGCACATGAGGAAGTCAGAGGACAATATTTATTACAGGCATTTATGAATAAAGACAAAGCAGCTAAGCATAATTAACTGAAGTAAAAATATATTGTATTAGACTAGCACTTTGTGAATGTTGAAAATGTATGCATGATTTCCAATCAGTTTGTTTTATAACAAGATGATTTTATATATTATGCCATGCTTCCTATCAGACACATAGGAAGTTTTGAGACCCTATAGTGCATACTAAGCTAGTAATACCACTGCTAAGTGATTGCCATAAGAGTGATAGAAGCATTCCTAGACTAGCACCACAAGAGTATCCTGAGAAATTCATTAGCTGAGTCTTTCTCTTTCATTCTTACATCTCCTTTCCAATTCCTAATTTTAATTCCACACATTTTTGGTTAATGATCTATCATGTACATATGCTTCATTATCTCTAATCCTCCTTTCATTGAGAAATATGTCTGAATGGACATTTTTACCTATATTGGTTATCTGATTAGTAAAATAATATTGTTGGCCCTCCCTATTTCTGCTTTATTTCACAGGAGTCTTATAAGAGATGCAACCTAAGGGAACTTTAAATGCCCAAACTGCAAAGTGAACATAACCCAAAGTTAACAATGTGGGGTTCAAAAATAGATTACTCTGAAATTGAAAAATATCTCTTTAGTTTTTGAAGAACTGTTAACTTTTTATGTAACTTTCCTGTAGTTGACAAAAGGTTTCCATTAAAAATTAAGACAATATTAAAAGACTCATCATGTTGAGAGTTTAGATGATTTTGTAAGAAATTACATGAATGGTACAGTTTGGGTTTTATTACATGGAATTTCAGTCTTGTTTGTATGGAAATAACTGCCAAGTTATTAGCACTTTTATAAATAACTATACACATAATTTTTTTAAAAAATTTCCAGAGCTGAGGACTGAACCCAGGGCCTTGTGCTTGCTAGGCAAGCACTCTACTACTGAGTTAAATCCCCAACCCCTACACATAATTTAAAAAAAATGAAAAGGCCTGTGGAAGTAGTTTTGTCAGTAGAATGCTGGCTGTGGAAGCATGAGCCCAAAGCCCCATAACCTTTGCAAAAAACTGGGCATGGTGATACAGACAAAATCCATCAGAGACAGGTGCATCTCAGGGGCTTTTTATCCAGCGAAGACAGTCCATACAGCAATCTCAAGGCTAGTGAGAAACCCTGTCTCAAAACAAAACTAATAAACAATGCATGACGCTAAGATGGCACATGAAGATTGAGATTTGCAGTTGTCCTCTTATATACACACATGTGTATGTACACCACCAAAACACAAATGCTACTGTGTGCTTGCATGAAAGCGTATGTGTGTGTGTGTGTGTGCGCGCACGCGCGCGCACACACACACATGCACACGCGCACACACACGCTTACATATTCTTAGGAGCTGATGTTGGAAGAAGAGAGCTGCTTGGATACATATATCATACCTGTTCCTGGTGTCTGTGGTGTTTGTTCACAAGAGTCCTCTGCACTAGCCGCAATTGTTCTTAATCACTGAGCCATCTCTCCAGCCCCATGTGAATTCAGCATCTTGTTATTGTAACCAGCAGTTTGTTCTGATGACACTTACATAGCTGAATATCACTTAGAAAATAGAAGTGAAGACTGTCAATCCATCTAGTTCAACATATATGTTGTTTTACTTAGCTTCAACTGTAAATATGACACCTCCTGGAGTCACTTGTGAATGGAGTCACAATTGAGAAATTGTCCAGATCACGTTAGCCAGTGAGCACATCCTTGGGAGGTTGTCTTGATTGTTAATTGCTATAAGGATACCCAGCCCACTGGTTGCACCATTCCCTGTGCTGGTGGCCCTGGAATGTATACCAAAGCCAGCTAATCAGGAGCCTGTGAACGAGACAGCAAACAACATTCCTCCATGGCTTCTTCAAGTTCCTGCCTTCACTTCCTTCAGTGATGGTCGGTCACCTGGGAAAGTAAATAAAATAATTTCTGTCCTCCTCTATGTTGCTTTGGTTAATGGTTTGTGAGATCAACAGAAGGGAACTAGAACATAGGCCATAGTTATGATTAGCCACTGCCAAATGACCTTCATATGCCGAAAGAAATGCATCTGTCTTCTCCTCCCATAAAAATGCTATCTGTGCAGTAAGGTTCACATGCAGATCAGACTTCTAGGTCTGTATCATTAGTTGCTGTGCACCATGTAACAATCTGAAAACGTATTTTATTGTGCAAATTTCTAGGGACCATCCATAGCTATTTATTGACCAGTAAACCAATGCTGTACATGACTTTAAGAAGACATTTATCTAATTTTCATTCTTTCTGTTTTCCATCTCCTCTCTTTAATTCTTTTCTCTTCTTTCTTGTTGATTTGCAATGGTGGGTTTGATGTTTCCGGGCTGGCCTTGAAGTCACAATCCTGCCTTAGCCCCCCGAGTTCTGGGATTACATATATGAGCCACCATGCCTAGGTTTCTCCTATTTTACATGGCTAGTCTAAATGCAGAGGATTCAAAAGACTGCAGATTAGATGAAGGTTTAAGTCATTATTAGCCAAAAGTTAGCAAAGATTTTGATGTCATTACATCTCCTTAGATCAGTGATTCTCAACCTTCCTAATGCTGCAACCCTATAATACAGTTCTTATGTTGTGGTGACCCCAACCATAAAATTATTTTTGTTGCTACTTCATAACTATAATGTTGCTAACTGTTATGAATTGCAATGTAAATATCTGTGTCTTCTGATGGTCCTAGTCTTCTCCTGTGAAAGGGTCATTCAACCAACCCTCAAAGGCATCAAGACCCACAAGTTGAGAAAGAAAGTCTACAAAACCTGAATTTTCAAATCACACAAAGCATTGTTTTATTCCCCATAACTATTGTTTGCTTTTTAAATCTCTGCTAGCTCTGCAGTTCACCATAATGGTCTAAATACGCCTAAAGCAGAAAGGGTACATTTTCCCCCGGGTTAGTGCATTTTTACCATTGTTTGTTTTTTCAGATTTCATCTAGAACACACTGTCAAATACAGGGCAATGTCAACTTGGAAACGTGAGAGGTTGGGTCATTCCTGCTAATATTTGGGATCCTGGTTCCAGGAAGTCTAGCTTTTGTCTCACAGATTAGCCACTCCAATAAAGACTTGGCCTCATACTTCACCCTTGCTCTGAAAAATGCATATAAAAAGAAATCTTCTGAAAGTGGCATTTTTTTTTTGAGAAACATCACTGTTCTTGTCTTTAAGGATTAGTTGATAGGAGGCAAACTTGTGCCCTTTAACCCCATCTTCATACTCCGAGGCTGGACCCTTAAATTTTATCTTTCCATAAAGATGTCTTAGCTGTCCCTTGGGCTAATTCATGATTCCGGCTTTATTTGGCAATTTACTTTTCTCATTTACCATGGCACACAAACAAAAACAGATCTTCAAAGAGCCCTTCATGAGGCTTAGTTTTCAGCAGTTCTTAAAGTTTGCATCACAGAACTGATGGGTTTGGAGCTTTCTTTTTCCTTTGGAAGGTGCTTCCATGGGTGTCTTCCTGCCATCGTCCAAAGCTCAGGCATTGTTCCTTTCTTTTTTTTTTTTAATCCAAGTGTTAAATATAAAAGTTGAAAATGTTACAGATCAAAAAAGTCTTTATTAGATATGGATTTCTAAAAGTAAATACTAGTGGCTATATATCCTTTAAAGGTCAAAATTAAGATACTGTTTTACATAGACTTATTTTGAAATACAGAAAGTTATTGTTTCTAGGGGATGTTATTCAATTTTCATTTTATTTATTCATTGTATCCCTGTTTCTATACTTCAATTCTATAGTATTGTTTATTTTTCTTGGTATGTATAGGAAGCCACACTGAAGTGAAAAAATGCCTGTCAATGTTTTCTGAATATTAATACTGCTTTTGAATTAGACATAGTGAAAACATCTGAGAGAAAAAAAAACAGTGTTTATAATTTCCAATTTTCTGTGGTACAGGTAAATATTGATAATTTATTAAGAAGAAAGTAAATAGATACTTTACCATTATAAACTATTTCAAACATGTGAAGAGATAGCAGCAAGGCTCACCTCAGAGGTATTGTATTCTACTTTGCTACAGAATAATGTCATTATATTAGATTTATTCATTTATTTGTTCACACAGACAAAGCAGGTACTCCACCAACTGAACCAGATCTGGATCTTCCTAGCACTAGATCTTATAAGTTATCTCGGTAGCCTAAGATTACAGACTGATGGGTTAGTCAGTCTGTGTGTGTAGAAGGAAGCATCTTTAGCTTTCTCTTTGGTCTGATTGAAACAGTGAAAGAAAACAGAACTTTAAAGGCCTAAGAATGGTTACAACCACCTAATAGGTCCAGTTGACTGTGGAGACCAAGGACTGAGGAACTAGAACTTGAATTTTCTACTTCCTAGATACCGTCTTGGCCTCTACTTGATTTGAAAACTTGTGTTGTTAGTGTCAGTGAATGGTCTGCTGATTAACTTCTGACTTCAGGCCAGTTGTGATACATCCTTCAAGGTCTCCTAACCAGAACCAGAGGGAAGGAAGGAGATGGGAGGGAAAGAAAAGGAAGCAAAAAGCAAGAGCAAGCAAGCATGCAAGAGAAAAATTTGCTCCTTTTCAATAATCAAAGCAAAAGTGCTTAAAATTCACTGGGTGAATTGGTCATGGTGGATAGACTCTCAATCTCCAGAGTCCTATTTCTGATGTTTTTGAGTTTATGTGATCATCTTTCTTTGCATTTCGCCAACACTAACTTGCTTTTATTATATATAGTAAGTAAGGTAAGGGCAACAGTTCCACTAACACTTTCATCAATCATATTAGACAAGGTCTTGGACTGGTGTTGACAAGCAAGTTTCAAGGAGTCCTATAATGACAGGTGAAGGACTTCTACCAACAACCCCAGGGAAGACAAAAGGGGATCCTTTCCTAGTTGTGTCTGGTGATCACCAAACCATGACTGTCACCTTCATCATGGTCTTGTGCAGTCCTCAGCAAAGAACCCAGAGAAGCTGTACCTAGACTGCTAACTCACAAAAATAGGGACTGCAAATGGTAACTCAAAGCTGCATTGGTTTGTGGATAATTAGATGGTGTCCATCTTTCTCACTAGTGTGTCATGTTGGAAAAAGAATATTTTGCACATAGAACCAAAACAAAGTGATCGCAAGGGATCTTTAAAAAAAATAATTGTGAGGCAGGCGGTTGTGGCACATACCTTTAATCCCAGCATTCAGGAGGCAGTTTCAGGTAGACTTCTGTGAGTTCCAGGCCAGCTTGGTCTACAGAGTGAGATCCAGAACAGGCACCAAAAACTACACAGAGAAACCTTATCTAGAAAAAACAAAACAAAACAAACAAACAAAAACTGTGAAAGCCTAGAGATACACCTCAAATGGAAATGCTATGTAATGCGTGTGAATCACTATTACATTTACGACTTTATGTTGTTATTTTAAATTTGAATTTAAGTCCACTTTAAATTTTTCAAACCTAGGTAATTAATTACTAAATAATATGACTTAAAGTCAGTTTCTGTGTTTTTATCCTGTGTCTTACTCACAGTTGTCTAATGATTTATATTGTCTTCTGGAACATTACTGCTTACCTATGAGTCTGCTTAAAGAAGCTCACCTTAGTGTGAACTAATATATGTATTTGTTGATCATTTCACATATCCAAGTTCTGTTTCAAAATAAACCCTATTTTCACTTCTATTTATTTATTTATTTATTTATTTATTTATTTATTTATTTATATGTGCATCTGTGTGATAACCCTGTGCAGGTTTTGGATGTATGTGTGTGAACATGTATGTATAGACCAGAGGTCAACCTTGGTTGTCATTGCTTAAGACAAGCAAGGTGAGGCAGGTTCTCTCACAGGCTTGTAGCTCTGAGATTAGTCTAGGAAGGAGTCACTGGGCCTAGGGATCTTCATGTCTGCACATCTCTACCTCTAGGTTTTCAATCACACACCACCAACTTTTTTTGGGGGTTCTGGAGATTGAACTCGGGTCCTTGTACTTACACACTAAACACTTTACTGGCTAAGCACACAGGCAGCCTTGTGAGTTTCTGGTTTCACTGGAGGGCTAGCTGTGTCTTTGCTCTTTAGTTCTTCTTCTTCTTCTTCTTCTTCTTCTTCTTCTTCTTCTTCTTCTTCTTCTTCTTCTTCTTCTTCTTCTTCTCCTCCTCCTCCTCCTCCTCCTCCTCCTCCTCCTCCTCCTCCTCCTCCTCCTCCTCCTCCTCCTTCTTCTTCTTTTATTTTTAAATAACCATTGGATATTTGAGGTGGTGCTTAAAATGTGCTTCAGCTATGATTTTTATATTATTAACTTTCAGAGGATGGTTCATTCATATTTGCTTTCTAAGATTCTACTGAGTTAAAGCCATTCATAAAACAGTCATTGGAAAAAGGAACCACTGGTGTTTTAAAATGTGGTGTAGTGTTTGGAATCAATGTCGAGGCAGAGATTAAGAGGCAGGCTGCATGCAGATGGATGAGATACTGTGCCTGGGTCTAAAGGGTTGAGTCTTCACAGACATTCTTAGGGAAAAAAATCAAAAGCTTTCCTCTTTTTTGAGATTATAATGTAATTACAACATTTTTCCCTTCCCTTTCCTCCCTAACCTCACCATGCATTCTGTTATGGCCACTCTACTTTATACCTAAGACAATTTGCTGCGCCACTCTGATCCCCCAAATCTTTTAATCATATGGAGCCTAATTTAGTTTGTAGCTGGAGTTTTCCTGGTCCTGTCCAGCTCCCGTGGCCCCGCAGCCACTCAGATGCAAGTAACACACACAGGCTTATATTAATTAAAACTGCTCAGTCATTAGCTCAGGCCTACCACTGCTTCACTCTTACACTTAAACTCAGCCCATTTCTGTTAATCTATATGTTGCCATGTGTTCTGTGGCTTTACCTGTGTGCCATTACATGTTGTTCCCTGGACGGCTGACTGGCATCTCCTGACTCAGACTTCCTGTTCCCAGAATTCTCCTGGTCTGCTTATTCCGCCTATACTTCCTGCCTGGCTACTGCTCAGTGTTTTATTTATCAACCAATCAGAGCAACACATTCATAGCATACAGAACCACATTCCCCCATCATTAGTTACTCACAGAGTTATAAAGAATAGTTGCAGAAATGGTGCCCCATGGAGCATTTTGCCAGTCTCTAGATGGACACATAGCCGGTGTGATCCATAAATATCCAGATTAAATGGGGATAATTTAGATAATCCAAATATTTAGGGTCTGAATTTGAGACTGGGTTATATAATGCTGTTCTTAACTGGACTAGAACTTACTTTCTCAATGCAGCTAGCCTTGAACTCAGGGTGGTTCTCTTACCTCTCAGACCTCAATTTGGGCATAGAGTCACAAGTCTGTAGTTCCCAGTACATGTGACCCTATGCCCAGCTTGGGGTCTGAATCTGTAAAGCTCTTTTGTGTTTATGAAAGGCTTAAACATAAAGTCATATAGTACAGAGAGCTAGTCACTTCTGAGTGCTAGGATGTAACCTTTACTCCCAGTGTTCAGAACACAAGCTCAGGGTTTGATTTTTACCCTGATATTTTGATAATAGATAGGCCATTTTTGAAAGTAACAGTTTTGAAAATTTTGGTTGTACCCTCTATGTTTATAATGCTATTTAACTGTTTATTAATTTTGGAAAATTTCTAACATAGACTCATAGAGAACCTTGTGGCTTTTTTTCTTTCTCTTCTCAGATCTGTTTCTTAAATTTTTATCCTGAAATGATCATCATAATTGCTATATGCTCATCATTGAGTAAATCATGAAAATAATTTAATTTAACAATTCCAAAATATTCCACCCCCCAACAGGAGGTGATGTAGTGGTGTGAAACAGGAAACCATAATGTCAGCATAAACCGATGAATTCAGCCAGATCCCCAAAATGAATTGATCACATGATCATCTTGTACTTAATTTTATGTTTCTTACTCCTTTGATTCACATACATACATAATACCGGTTCATCTGAATTTTTTTGCTCTCCCTTTCTTCTAGTGACACAAATACTAGAAAGTTTTGCAACAAAAACATGACTCCAGTTATGTAAATATTGTAATTCTTTAAAGACACAGGTTGAAATTAAGATAGCAAAATTTCCCCCTTGATTGCATGGAGAACATCAGTGAATGTCTATGTGCCACAGAGTGAAGCTCATAGAACCACGGAGTGGAGACCACAGAGCTTTCTCAGCCTCATTTTGCTCCCCATTGTACTTTTTTTTGTGAAGCTTGTTCTTTTAAGCAAATGAGGGAGGGGCAAACCATTGGGAAGCCATCATCAATCATTCACTCATTTGGAGACCATTTCCTTAATGTTAAACAGATATATCAACCATATGTTTAATAAACACTAATTGATGATGCACATATGTGACGGTGTGCAAGAGAGTTGAAATCCGTGAATGTATGCAAGACCTTCCTGGGAGGCTTGTCTTCTTTACTTGCTCCACTCAAGGAATGTGTCTCAACTGTAGAGTGTCAGGCACATCCTTACCACATTCAATCAGTGACATCAATAGATGTTTTCATTTGTAACGACCAATTCCTTGTACTTGCCAGATCATTGCTGGCATTTTAAATCACCATTCTACTGATATTGAGTTACAAAGCAAAGTGCTATGAGGAGATCTGCCCAGGACAGTTCTCAAACTGCCCCTGGAAGCCATTTGTCTGAGATTTTAGTAGTTACTCTCAGAAAAAAAAAATGTTCCATGAACAAGTAATTATGAAATTTATCTCTTACTATGAATATTAACTAAAGTAATTTTTAACATCCTTTACTAGTTACATTAGAGAAATGGGCTTTAGTGATTTGTTGCATAGAGTGATGATTATGATAAGAATGCTATGTCCAGAAATATTGAGAGTAGATTTCAAGGATTTTTCTACATAAAAGGTCAGTGAGAGGCAATAGATTTGTTCATTTCTTTGGTTTAATCATTTTTCATTATAAACATCTATCAAAATATTATAATGACTCATGAGTATTTGCAATTATTGCTTCTCAGTTAAAAATAAAATGAGTTATTTGGAGATAGTGTTGCATCCCCATTCAGGGGGCAGAGGCAGGTGGATCTCTGAATTTGTGGCCAGTCTGGTCTACATAGCAAGTTCCAGGCCAGCCAGTTCTACAGAGACTCTGTCTCAAAATACAACTAAAATAAGAAAATTGACTTCATAGAATTTAATAATAAACACTAACACATAGTTAAAGTAGCTGGAAAGTGCCTGTAGGTTAAATTAGATAAATTAAGGACAGAGAAAGCAGAAAAAATGAGATAGACCCGCCAAAAGTGTAAAGGAGCATAGTGCTGTCTTCTCCTCTCATCTGGATGTTCTTGGTCTGTACCAGCAACCCTAAAGCTCTGTCCCTAAAGCTCCTCTCTGAGAGGAAGAATGAACAGCCAGAGCTAGGGTCATTTGTTAACAAAACAAATCTGTACTGGACTCCTGCGCCTGCCAGCCACTGTCATCGACATTCAGTGTGTGATGGTAAGCAAGGGTGTTGGCTCCTGGATGTCCTCTCTGAGAAGGGGTCTGTACAGACAGAAGTGAGAGATGCTGTGAAGTATGATAAAGGTTCTAATCAGGAAAAGGCAAGGGGATTTTTTTGAGATTATAATTACCATATTTCTCTCTTACTGTTCCTCCCTCAAGCCCTCGCATATACTTCTCCTTCAAATGTGTGGCCTCTTTTATTTTTTTAAAAACTAATTATTATTCATGCATATCTGCATATAAATGTATATATATGTATATATTTCTAAATATAACCCACTCACTACATATAATGCTACATGTATTATGTTTGCAGGGCTGACCCCTAGGTACTAGACAACTGATTGGCATCTTCTTCTCTGGGGAGGACCACCTCTCCTATTCCCAACTTTTCTCAGTAGTCTTTACTTCTTTGCATAGGGAAGAAGAACACATACCTTGGCAGTTAGCAATAGCTCTCTAATTGGGCTTCAGACATGCTCAGCAGGAGAACATCCCAGCACTGGAGACCTAGCCAAATACTCAGTGTTAATGAAGATAAGGCTTTTGGAGGAGAATGAAGAACACTAATTTACTAAATCAGCACAATCCTTAACAGCAATTTATAAACATTTGTCCTTATACCCACAGATAAATGTAGTTTTCACTCCTCATCAAAGAAACATCTTGTCTTTTTGCCACAGAAGGAGACCACTATAGAAAACCACAACCAATGAAAATACAGAGTTGTGGAGCCCAGACCCACTGGATATATCTAAAAAACACTCTTGCACCTAAGGCCCAATGTACATGAAAGGTTTTATGTAAGTAGGTCACAGATGAGTAATGGAAGACTGGGGTTGAGGGGAGCAGAGTGAGTAGAGGGTGCTTCCTGAAGGAAGTGATACTTGCACCGAATCAGAGGGATTGTTTGCTATTTACTACATGGGAAAATAAGAATCCTTTCAAGAAACATGCTACTGGAAGTAGAGAAATTGGTTAAAATGTCTGTAGAAATTGGGGAGCCACGAGAAATTTTCTTTTCTTTGAAAGATGATTTTTTTCCTTTGGGTTTAATTTGCATATAAGTATTTTTCCTTCTAGACTATTTGTATGCCCATGTATCATTGATGTATTGATTAGTGTCATCCTGGGCCCTCAGAAGTTCTCAGGGCACACCAGTTGCCCCTCTGAGAACCTGCATCCACTGATTATTCTGTATGGTTCCTTCCGATTATTTATTTGTTTATTTGATAATGTTTCTCTTTCATCTTATGCTAATATGAAACTTTTATTTAATTTATGTTTGTTTGAGACGTTTAATCCTTACACCCACCAAATATCAAAAGCAGAGATGGAGAAATGTTGGTTGAGCTTTTGCTAGACTGAGGAGTCTGATGTGATTCTCTTCCTGGCAGCCAGCTCTTTATAAGAAAATATGGCTCTGGCATGAGTTTTTTTTTTCAATTAAACTTTAAATGAATGCAGGAATCTGAGCACTTATTCCTTTTAAATGGTCTAAATTTAACAATACGTTTTGCATTGTGCTATAAAGAAGCAGCTGTAAGCGCAATGAATGTTTGTTTACGATGTCTCTGGTGGTAATTGTGTTCCCCAAAGCATGCAAAGAGCAGTTTTCTTCAAATGACTTATTGGAAATGTGAAAGGAGGGTGAGTCTCCTTCCTAGGCAAGCTTCCTTTCTTCAGCCCCAGCAATGGCATTAAGAATAAATTGCAGAACAGATTTAATACCAAGCATAAAAGACCCTTGTCCTGAATTCATGGGCATAACTTATAATTACTGTACTATGTAAAGTATGCTATTACTATTTGACTTACATTTGTTATAATTACTGAGTATTATTCTTCAAGTAGTTGGGAATAAATGATCATTAACAGATGATGTCCTTTGTGGGTCTGATATATGATAGCCAGGACGATTTTATTCTGGCCTCTGGGAGGTGAGGTGCTTAGCTTATAATAACAATTTAAGGATCTGGAGGAGTAGAAGGTGAGGGCCTGCTTCCTGTCAGGTCCCCCAAAGTTCTGCCATTTCTATGAAGTGCCCTCAGTGTATTTATTTTGCATCCATGTGTCTATCTTTGGCTAAGCAGTAGTTTTCTACTGAAACATCAGGATCCACCCGAATGGACTGTGTCCTAGCTGTGGTTCGCGTCGTTTTAATTGCTGTAGGAAGACGTTCAAAGATGAGATGTCATTGTCTTTAAGGTTGGAGGTTTGGCACATGACAACCTAGAGGATGCTTCTCCCCCCTGTGACTGAAGTTTCACCTTCAAATCCCAGAAGGTCACTCAAAGGTAATGTTTTTCTTAAAACATACCAATTACAGAGACCTAAGCCTTAACACAAACAAAATCTTTTAAAATGCAGACACCTGAGAAAAAGAAAAATCTCAGGGTTTCAATCCTGGCTCCAGCATTTGAATATGAAATGGGGAACAAAGGAAAATGAAATTCCTTTGAAACAAGACTTCTCATTTTAGAGAAGAAGCTGGGTGTGTTTCCTTTTTTCCTCCCCTACAAATGCATTCTTAGCTGAAAATTTCTTCTTCTACTGAGAAAAACTGTGTCCATTGGCCAAAGATAAGTAATGCCTCTTCTAACTTACTTTGTAATACAGTTTCATGTCAGTATTTTTACTGTTTTTCTGATTAAAGAGGGGGAGAGAGGGAGGGAGAGAAACGAAAAGAAAAATGAAAAGAAAAGAAAAACTCCAACGGCATTTCTTGACCTAGACTTTACTCTGCACTGCTATCACAGGGACACTGGTCTGGGCCCAGTTCGTAGGTTTACTCTGTTTCTAAGAATGTAGAAACCAGACCACTATCTCTCAGCCCTTTTACTATGTATGTGTCTTGCATTTTCCTGACTGCAAGGTTCTCGCAGCCTCCTTTGAGCATGGGTGGCAGGGCTGCTTGGCTCTGAAGCTCTTACCTCTGTCCCCCAAACATGGTGGGCATGAGCTATAAAAAAGAGTGGCCTGATGTATTGTGGGTTACCTTAGAGACCAATCCTGTGAGTCTATGACCTGGACATGAAGGTGACTGAGCTAGAAGTTGTATTAATGGAGTTTCATCACTTGATATAATTCTGCTCATTGTTTTAAAAAGTGTAAGCTTTCTTTCCAAAGCAGGAACTAAAACTATAAGCATGTCTGGGAGACCCTTCCAGCAGAAGAAGATAACCAAGTCTTTCCTAATAATACTTGAAAGAAGGACAGCAAAATAGGTGAGAAAAGCTGACTGAATGTCTGCTATTTTATTAGAGTTGTTTTCTTGTTATTAAAGTAAAACACATTTATTTTAGCAATCATAGAGATAGACAGAAAGATAAATAAATTGTAACAGAATGCTGCCATTAGAAAATAACCACGTTAACTTGGATATCGATTGTAGGTGTACTTTACAGTTAGCATACTCTCATATTTATTTTTAAAATTGGGGGTATAAATTAGGCAGAACCACTGAAAATTAATTTGCCCGTGTCTGTCCACAATTCCCATCACTATTAAAGAAGTGTAAAGTTGAGTGTGGGAAAACCATTTACTCTCATAAGTTGAATTTTTATTTTCTGTACACTACTACAAATATTTCCAGTGTTGTTATTATACCCGAAACAGTGTGCATCTGTGTGTGTGCGTGTGTGCCCATGTGCATGTTAATTCTCTGGACATACATTTTATTTGAAGATTCTTTTATTGTTGGGCATACCCTTTTAAACCACGCTTACTCTTTTTCTTTCCTTTTTGTTTGGTCCCTTGTGTTTTCTTTTCATTTTCCTGTCTTTAGGAACACTTTTGCAGATGTCATGAGGAACTTTCTGCTCATCTTTCTTTGTCTCATCTCAGCACAGAGGCACATAGGGTGTGGGCTCTTTCAGACAGTTTTGAGTAAATACTTTGGTATTTCCTATGCATCTTTCCTGTTTCACTATGAAACATTGTAATAGGAGGGATGGTCAAAGTGGATGAGTTTTGCTGAGGCTCCCCACAAACAGCAGCACTCCTGGATTTCCCTCTGGCATCAACACAGCAAGAGCGGTTTACTCTTACTGAACTAATTTATTAAGCAGAAGCATATACTTGGTGTATTGTAAACATGATTCCCAGATCCCCTATAGGATACTGACTATCCTTTCATCTTCACATTCTACGTGTTTGATAAATACCAGCTCTATTTTGCCTTCATAAAAACGAAGATATATTATTATCATTACTAATGAATTTAAGAGTTCAAGAAATAAGAGGTATTTGTAATTTATTATTTGGTGTAATGTTTATTCCTTTTCCTTGTGTTTTGATTTTAGTTCCTGGTTCATTTTTTTCTTCAATTTTATATTTGATTTTAGAGCAAAGATAAACAATGCAAAGAACGGAAGGTTCTGTATCCTCTATTGGTTTCTATTTATTTTTCCAGGGGAACATTTGTGATACTTGTGTCCAGATTTCAGATGACAAAATCACTGCAACAATTTTAAAAGATTTAAATGAGTGAGGTGTGAGTGCTGGTAGGCATCTCTGAGAAAATCCCAAATCCCACCAAATCTTCCAGATCAGCATTGGGGGTTCCAGGGCTTGGCCACACTTGTGTAACCCCACTCCTCTTCTGGGTTCTGTTTCTTTCTTTCTTTCTTTCTTTCTTTCTTTCTTTCTTTCTTTCTTTCTTTCTTTCTTTCTTTCTTTCTTTCTTTCTTTCTTTTTTTTTGAAAAATTGACTCACAAAGGCAAACAATCCACAGTAATTTATTGGAAATAAAGGGTATATTAATTTGGGAACCATTTTGTCTGAGGGTGCAGAGTATAGTATTGTAGAGGAAATGTTAACCTTATCTTCTCTCTCTGTCTTTCTCTGTCGATCTCTATTTCTGTCTGCCCCTCCTCCCCTCTTTTCTTTCCTCCTTCCCCTCTCTCTTTAATATAAGGATGTTTTTACTGATAAAAGACTCTTCTCTTGAGGGAGAAATAGCCTTTATAGAAATACATCATCCCAGGTAAACGAATCCTGAGAATGATGCGATAAGGAGAACTTCCTGAAGAGGTGGGGCTAGGACCATGTGGGAGAAGACTTGGGCAGGCATGTTTGCTACATTCTTGAGATGGACTTCCATACTTATGAACCCTCTTTTAAGAGACTTCTTCAAACAGCAGTGACCATAGACACTGTTACTATCCTTCATGGCATCATTTCAGATGAAATTACACAAAATATACCACATAGCGTTACTGGGAGTCACTTATGTAGAGAATATGTGCTATGGGCAGCATCATGCTGTCTACTGTTTAGCCATTATATGGTGATTTGAATTCAACCTCGAAGCACTTCAGGTATATAACCAGCTATTTCCCCAGGGAACTCAGGCTACGAGAGGCAAAATACTGACACTAAAAGCCAACTCTACTTAGTGAGTCAGAATTTACCTAATTGTCCAGAAACCCATTTTTTTAACTAGACGGCTCTCATATTTTCTCTGCCATTTATCTATTACATCTTTGACAAATCAGTTAATGATTTAAATATCTTTTCTTTTCTAGAGAAATCAAACTGTGGAAGAACTGTTTTAAGGAACAAATGAAACACTCTTGAGATGTACTTGAAGTACTTATCTTAGTGTCACTTGGGTAACAACACTTACTGTTCCTGATCTCATGTCCTCAGCATGTAGAGGCAGGAGACACAGTCTTGTTCCATTACTGTCATTATTGTTTTACTAACACTCAACATCTTACCTGTTGTAAATATTAAGAAAATCCAACCTTGGCCATCAGAATTGATGACCATTTCCCTCCATTTTGAACATAAGGATTTGATTCAGACATGAGCTTAACATGTTGACTGATGGCATGTTATGGATGTTAGATTAGAGACTGGGCAAGTCTTATATGATAACAGCATTGTGACTGCTTTGCCTGGCGAGTCTACCTACAAAAAGGACTGTGTATAGTCCTTCTGTGCGTGATCAGAAGACCTGAGAATCACACTTCACATTCATTGGAGAGTGTGTCAGTGTGCGACTAGTATGCACAGAGCCTTCCCTATGGTAAAATAAGTTTAAAATGATATTGGTTTGAGATAGGAAGAGTAGTTTCTCACTCAAGTATCAGACAAAGTGTGAGAACCAGAAAGAGAGGAGCCCTGCAGCACACGAGACCCCAGGCCACCGCCATAGCTCTGCTGAGCTTTGGATCAGTGAAAGTTACTAAGTAAAATCTTGGCTTTCACTTTTTGTAATACACTTCTTAACTTTTTATTTCCACTGTAAAACTTAGTAAAAAGCAGTCTCTTGTTAGTTCCTTGTATTTTGTAAATACAGAGGGTTTTTCCATACATTTAAAACACTGAGCTGGGCGGTGGTGGCGTACACCTTTAATCTCAGCACTCGGGAGGCAGAGGCAAGAGGATCTCTGTGAGTTTGAGGTCAACCTGGGCTACAGAGTGAGTTCCAGGAAAGGCACAAAGCTACACAGAGAAACCCTGTCTCAAAGAAAAAACAAACAAAACAAAACAAAAAAACAGAGTTAATTTCCCATTCTGTTGATAACACCTTCTACTTAGGCTTGTTAATCTTAGGCTTTGGTCACTGTAAACATTCATAAAATTCACATTTTAAGTGGGTGGTTTCTATAAGCATCTGTTTAGTTTACAACCACAAATAAAGCTTACAAAAAATCTTTCTAATAGCTTCTATAATTTTTTTACTTTGTAGAATAAAGTCACTTGAACTCATTGTGACATCAAGTCCATGGTACTTGTTTTCTCTGGAAGACAGGTGAAGGCGGAGCATGCTCTATAGATCTGAGACTTACCATTACTTATGAGACAGAGTTCAAATCCCTTGTATGCTCTTTGTTCTATGGAATTCACCACAACATCCTTTGTAACTTCACAGATTCCTTTCAATTTGTTAGAGTGCGTCTACACAGTTCACTCTGTTTATTTGCATGTATTTTATTTGTCCTTCCTTTCTTTTTACCTTCTCCCTCATGCCTTCCCCTTCCATATTTCTTCTTTTCCTTTTTCCTTTCCCTAACTCTCTTATTCCTATCATTTCCTCCCTTCTTTCTTCTCTCCCTCCCTCCTCTCTTCCCCCTCTTTCCCTATCTGAATTATTTGCTCATAGATTCTTATATAAGGTGGTATACTTCTTAAATTAGGAACTATGTCCTAAGTATTATCATAGGCTTAGAAACAATCATAACATCCAATTCTTAGTATAGTTAGAAATAAGTGGCCGGGTGGTGGCGGCGCACGCCTTTAATCCCAGCACTCGGGAGGCAGAGCCAGGCAGATCTCTGTGAGTTTGAGGCCAGCCTGGGCTTGGGCTACCAAGTGAGTTCCAGGAAAGGCACAAAGCTACACAGAGAAACCTGTCTTGAAAAACCAAAAATAAAATAAAATAAAATAAAAATAAAAAAAGAAATTAGTATCTGCTCAGCTAGTGAATTCTATAGTTCTGAATAAGTTGTAAGCCTATGACGGGTACGTACTGACTAATACTCCTCATTATGTTCCTAGTATCTAATGTTGTATCTGAAACATATACAATAAAAAAATCACATTTTTATTAGGTAAATAAAGAATATGTTCACTATATGTAAAAAGAAAAGGAAGCATTGAACTAATTATTGCAATTACTGCTGAAATTTTTTGACCGTTAAATTTGAAATTTACACGTGTATGTGTGTGTGTGTGTGTGTGTGTGTGTGTGTGTGTGTGTGCGTGTGTGTGTGTGCGCGCGCGCGCACACGTACGTGCACATGCATATGCTACAGCACACATATAGAGGTTAGAGGACAACTTGCAGGAGTCAGTTCTTTTTTTTTTTTTTTGGCAAACTTTTACTCTTCTCTCATACATTGCATCCCTACCAGAGTTTCCCCTCCCTCCACTCCTCCCAGTCCTTCCCCCTACCTCTCTTTGTCCTGAGATCCATTCCTCCTCCATTTCCCTTCAAAAAAAGAGCAGGCCTCCCAGGGATATCCACCAAACACAGCCTAATAAGATACAATAACACTGGACACAAACCCTCATATCAAGGCTGGACAAGGCAACCCAGTAGGAGGGAAAAGGTCCTGAGCTCAAGCAAAAGAGTTAGGGACAGCCTCACTCCCACTATTGGGAGTCCTACAAGAACAGCAGGAGTCTGTT
Source organism: Peromyscus maniculatus bairdii (assembly GCF_049852395.1). Taxonomy (NCBI): domain Eukaryota; kingdom Metazoa; phylum Chordata; class Mammalia; order Rodentia; family Cricetidae; genus Peromyscus; species Peromyscus maniculatus. Next base: position 85,141,899 of record NC_134856.1, on the reverse strand, counting down.
CTTTCCATATATCACATGGGTTCTGGGATCAAAGTTAGGTTTGCCGCAAGAGCCTTTTACAAATTGAGCCATATCCTTAGCCGAGCTTTCACACTGAGCCATATCCTTAGCCAAACTTTTACACTGAGCTATATCCTTAGCCGAGCTTTCACACTGAGCCATATCCTTAGCCAACTTTTTACACTGAGCCATATCCTTAGCCAACTTTTTACACTGAGCCATATCCTTAGCTGAGCTTTTACACTGAACCATATCCTTAGTCAAGCTTTTACATTGAGCCATATCCTTAGCCGACCTTTCACAATGAGCCATATCCTTAGCAGAGCTTTTACATTTTCTTATGTTGTTGGCTTCTTATTTAAACAGAGATTGTTTCAAATATTTTCTCTTCTTTTGTCCTGGTGGTTGTGTAGAGCATTCTGAGTGGTTGGACTTGTTGACCAGTAGCAGTCTATATATGTGAGGTGATAAAGAGAATGATACATGTTGTTGGTGTTTGTCTAAAGGGAGAGGTTTGTTGTCTTCAAAGATATCTGGAGAGCCTGTGGGAATGAGTTAGAAATGGGATACAGGCAGATCTAGTCTCTGTACGTGCTCTTATCAAAAACTGATTGCCTATTGATAGAAAGAGTAAAATTGGAAACAATTCTAATGCATTGATCTTTATGGCTTTTCTTGGGCCGGCGTTGTACTGTATTGATTACTGCAGTTTTATAGTGATGTAACTGGGAATTCTTCAAGCCTGTTCCTTATTAAAGATATTTTATTTATTTTGTGATGCTGGGTTGCAAGAATTTACCCATGAACTTTAGAGTAAATGTATCAATTCTTGCATAAAAGCCAACATTTGACAAGGACTTTTGTTAATCTTTAGATCAATTAGAGGATCAAAACTGTTTTTACCAATATTATATCTTGATCTGTGCACAGGGGTTAATTTTCCATTTAATTAGGTATTATTTAATTTTTCAACAGTATTTAATATTTTATAAATCATGTGCTTCTGTTACTAAACTCATCACATGCATTTATTTCATTTATATGCATTTTGATGTTATTTTGAGTCAAATTTTATTCTTAAACTTCTCTTCTGCAGATGGTTCATTGTTAAATATAACTGACACTAAATATTTATGATTCCATTTTTTAACCTTGCTGAATCTACCTTATTATATTTAACAGCTTTTAGTGATGGGCTCCTCAGCATTTTCTCTGTGTGAAAAGATGTCATTTGTGGATAAAGACATCTTTTCTTCTTCCTTTCTCATCTGCTTGCTTTACATTTCTTTTTCTTGTCTAATTGCTGGGGATAATTTTAAAATGTAGATATGTATGCTTTGTTCCCTGAAAAGATTAGGCAACTTGTTTTCTCAGTTTTGAGGCGTAAGAATGTTATCTTAGTCCATACATTTTCCAGTAACAGGGAGAATGTGTTTTCTCATGTCTTCATTCAACTTTCATAGTGAATTTCTTTTTATACCAGTTATCTGAATGTGCTGTTCATGCTTTATCTATCTGTGCCTATACGTATATTAGTATGAATGTTTGACTATGAAATACATTATAAATGTATATAAATGTGTCAGAGTTTTTGCCATTTGTTATACATAATCATGTTATCATATTTACATACAGTAATACACGAAGTCATTTGATTTTACTTACTTTTTATTCATTTTTATTTTGCTAGGGATCAAATTCTGGACCTCGCATTGCTAGGTGAGCATTCTATCACTCACCTTTTTCCTGCTCAGTAGCTGCCATTGTATTTATGGTGCTGCCATTGTGTTATGCTTGGGAATGTCTTTTTCTTCTCTGCCTCTAAAATTACATGTACCTATTTACCTTTCTCTTCCATATATTCCCATAGATGTTCATGGGAATATATATTTGACTATTAATAAAACTTTGGAGATAAAAGTACATGTGTACAAATCTCTGCTGTGGGATATGGGGTCCTTTGGGTATGTGCCAGGAGTGGTGCAGCTGGGTCATATGGTAGTTTTGTCTTTGATCTTTTCATGGTATGATTCAGAATAATAAGGAAGTGGAGGCAGTGTAGACATCCACCAATTGATAATGAAATTGTGGTATACATACACAATGGAGTTTTATTCAACTGTGAAAAAATAAAACCATAAAACTTGAGGGAGAATGAAAAGAATATTAAGCAAAGTAGCTTGGACTCAGAAAGGTAAAAGTAACACATTCTATTTCAAATGTGGAGTCTAGCTCACATTGTCAGTGTGTGTGCATTCGAGTGGGTGTTACAGTGGGTACAGGTTGTGCAACTACAAAGAGCACAAGAGTAGCAGAAAAAGTACTGGGACACAGTAGGACACATGTGACATGGAAGCAAAAAGGTGGCTACTGAGGGTGGAAGGATCTACAGTCAGGCAGGAGCATGGGAGAGAAGGAGTAGAGATGCAGAATCAACAGAAATACATTTCCTTAAAAGATGACTTAATAAAACCTAATAGTTCTATGCTGGTTAGAAAACAGAAAATAAACCCAAACAAGAACATTCTAGATATTCAAGTCTGAATGCCTTCATGGATAGCCCAATGAACTTCCATCATGTAGGGAGGAGGTAATTGGGGTTCTCTGTTTCCTCAGCCATCTTTCACTCTGCAGATGTCTTCAGACATTGTCCCATTGGATCATCTGCCTCTTGTCCTGCAGGCAATTTCTTCAGAAAGAACGTCATCTTTGCTGACTAATCACAAGTACAATCCAACTAAAAACTATTATGTGAATGTGAATAGAGTGGGAGACAAAACAAGACAGTGAAATGTTTCCTTGAGGCCCCACAGAGTCGATTTCATGGGCATAAAGAACCTTAGTAGGTAGGTTGCTGAACTGACATGGGTGCATATAAAGAGGCTACTGATTAAAATCTGGTAGGGAGAGATAGAAACGTTTAGCAGTGTAAGAGGGGCTAGTTGATGGACTGTCAGATGATACCTTTGAATGTTTACTTTTGAACACTTTGGCTTCTGTCATGCATTGCCACTGACAAAGACTCTCCCTTTCTGTAAAGTTCTAAGAATGTTTATCCAGAAAACAAAACTGACATACAGTGTCCTGAAAATGGCATTTCTCTGTGCCCGGAACAGTTTTTATAATTAACTAACAGCCTACAGAGGAATTTCGAGTCGCTGACAATGTTGATTCTGGGGATGGTGGTTGGTAGTGCACTTGCTTTGCAAACATGGGCATCTGGAGATCTCCAGCATTTACTCAAAAGCCAGGTTGTGACAATGTGACCAGGGTTGAGAGGAGGAGACAGGAGGTTCCCCCAGGGCTTATTGGGCAGCCAGTCTAGCTGAGTCAGCACCTTCACTGAGAGACCTTGCCTCAAAAAACAAGGTGGAGAGGAATTATGGAAGACAGTTAATGTCTGAGCTTAATATCTGCATGAGTGTTCACACATATGTATTACATACCTAAACACATACACAAACACAAGCTAATTCCTTTCTCAGAGTTATCAAACTCAATGATTATTGTTCCTTTAGTAGTGTTTTCATCAACATTGAAGATGGAGCATGGAAGAGAAAGAGTGCAGAGGACAATCAACAGAAACAAATTTTGTTTCAAGATTTCATAGTGAAACCATAGTTTTATGCTAGCTTAAAAAAAGAAAAGAAAAATAAATCCAAAGATCAGTGTATTAGAATTAAGCCTCCAAATTAATAGTGCAACTATATTATAAGTCAGGGTAGATATGGTTTCTGAAATGTCAAGACTTTTGTCTTTATTTGATGGGAATGATAATGTGTGTGTGTGTGTGTATGTGTGTGTGTGTGTGTGTGTGTGTGTGTGTGTGTGTGTGTGTGTAATCAGGTTTTATGTTTGTAAGGAATCCAATATGTTAAAGTTTTGTGGATTGATTGACCTATTTTAGATCAGGAGGCCAGGGAGGAACTCTCTGAGACATACATAGGGTAGACACTCTGGTACAGGTCTGCTGATGGATTTTTTTTCAGTGTCTGAATAGTTTGCATAGTGACCTGAAGATGGATATAACAATTGAGTATTTCCTCTGAGTTTTGAGCATTATGCTGAATGTTTTTACAAGCTTATATCAGGTGCTTCTTTGCTATAATAGTTATTTCTTTGAAAATTTGTAGCAATACTGTGAAATGAGCATGTTTAACTCTATATTATAGATGAGAACATGGAGACACAGGGAATTTAAGTTCTTGTCTTAAGAATTCCTCACTGGACTCAAATTCAGATATCTCCTTTCCAATACTGTGATCTTAATCACTGTAATGATTCCAGTTGCAACGATGTAGCTTGACTGGGACAGGAACATAACACTACTTAGTTATGATACCCTGGATCTGTTGTGGATTCCTGATATCTCATTGTGAGCAGACACAGAATGCTTAGTGATATGCCTTTATGGGGGAATAAAACAATTGGAAGATACAATGGTTGATATTGATCATCAACTGGATTGGCTCTAGGATGATCTCAGAGACAAACCTCTGGGCTTGCTTGTGAGAGATTCTAGATGAGGTCAATTGACCCAAATGAAGGTAGCACCATTCCCTAGGCTGGGGCCCTAGAGTGAGTAAAAAGATAAGCGTGAACTGAGCACTAGTTTTTATCTGTCTTTGCTTCCTAACTATAGATTTCCTGTGACAATCTACCACATGCTTCTGCTCTCATGCCTTCCCCATGATGGACTATACCCTCAAACTATGAACCAAATAAACCATTCCTTTCTTAAGATGCTTCTTATGGGTATTTTGTCAAAACAATGAGAAAAGCAATTAATACAGGGGATGAACTGATATATGAGAATAGAAGGAAAAGTGAGCATTTGGCATGACTAGAGCGTTCTAGTATGTTTCCGGTATAACTAGAGGGTTCTAGTATGTTTCCAGTATGACTAGAGGGTTCTAATATGTTTCTCAGCCTCCCTTGTGTCCACAGAGACTGTATGACTAATGCATAGGCAAAAGTTAGGAGGAATAGTTTGCCTCTTCCAGTTCAGAACCATCCAAATCTCCATGCTGAAGGTCCCTTATCATTTCTGGCCATAGTCTAGTAAAAAGGAGTCTCTAGGGAAAAGGGGACTGGTTAGGGACAGGGTTAGCTTAAATCAGCAATGCCAGTCAATGGGACAGGGTGAAGCACAGTAAGACTTCCTAAACCCCTCTGTGATAAACATAAACCATTAAGTATCCTCTGTCAGATTTTCGTGTAATTTGTTTCTGAATCATAGATCAATTGAGATCGAGAAACGCTTCTTGGTGATTGACAGATGAAAAGATAAAGAGACTTATTTTAAATAGCCTCTTCAAAGGTGTTACTCTAAGTACATCCAAAAAGATTACCACACATCCTTTCTCAAACTTTCATTAGGAATCTTACAGGTTCTGTAGCTTTTCCCCATTTTCATTGAGGCATAACTGAAAATGAGAATAGCATGTATTTAAGGTGTACAATATGATGACTTGGTAGATATACAGATGGTTAGAGTCAAATCAGTGAGTGCCTCTATGTCCTCAGTGAGTCCTTTTTCCTTTGTTGAGAACCCTAAGGTCTCAAGTCTTTTTCACATTTCAGAATCTTTCTCTCTCTTTGTGTTTATAGCTAGAGTCATCCCAGTGCTCATTAGACCCTGAGAATTCACTCCTTTTAAAATTGAAGGTTGTGTATTTCCACCACACCTTCCTGGTCTCTTCACCCCTCAGTTTCAGGCAACCACCCATACATTCTCTATTTCACAGAGACAGACAGGATCAGACAGCTGTGTTTAAGATGCTTGTGTAGCTGAGCAGTTAGAGCAATGGGAACATCTAAGAACTTGGGAGGAGGAGGCAGGGCAATCAAGAATTCAAGGTAAGGCTTGGCTACATGAAACACCATCTCAAAACCAAACCAAACCAAAACAGACTATAATAAAAAGAAGCATAAAGCCCCTTGCACATGAGCATAATACCCCATGAAGATAGACATGCATACACCTCCTTGGGACATTGACTTTGTTTACTTTGGATATGTACCCAGAAATGGGACTGCTGGATCAGATAGCAGTTCTGATATGTTCTGAGCAACCCTCATATCATTTTTCCAAAACAGCTGTAGTGATTTACATTCCCACCCACAGTGTGCAAGGGTTCCCTTCTTTCTATAACCTTGCCAATGCTTCTTATCTCTCACCTTTGATTCTAGCAGGTGTGAAGTGACGTCATATTGTGATTTCAATTTGCATTTCCATATGATTATTGATCTTGTACCACATTTTGTGTACCTGTAGGTCATATGTATAGCTCCTAGGTGAAGAATGTCTAGTCAGGCCATTTGACCAGTTTTGTGTGCGCTTACAAACTTTATGAATTTGTTTCTTGCACTTGCAGAGCCTGGGAAGGCCAAGTTCAGGATGCTGACAGATTCAGCATCTACTTCTGGATGATGCCTTATTGCTGTTCCTTATCCAGGGACAAACACTGCAACCTGAAATGGCTTGAAGGCAGGAAGCTTCTGTGTGAAAGATCTCCTAGAAGGACCTGATGCCGTTCAAGAATCAGGAGTCCTTGGGACTTCATTATCTTTCAAGGGTAATACCTCTTAATATTGTATTGGAGGTTGACTTTCAACAGGAAGTTTGAAAAAAACACAAGTACTCAAACCATAGTATGTGTGATAATGACAGCCCTCAAAGATGAGCAGTAGTAACCTTCACATCTCAAGTCCTTGGTGACTGTCCCACCCTCCTCTGTCTGCAGACATGGGCCCCTCACCGTTAGCAGCCATGTTTGTTTTGCGTGGTCTTGCCTACCTGATTGGACAATCAATGTCCAGAAAATCCCAAATCTAGCTCATGCTCATTCTCCCCGCCTCCCCTTACTTTCTCTAAAGTAGCATATACAGTTAGGTCTTATTATAACATTTTCAAAAAGAATTGTTAACTCTCCTTTTCTAATTCTCTCCTACTCCCTGGTCCCCTCTATCCATCTGCCCTCCCCCATAGCCTCCTTTCTTCTACCTCCATTGCGGGACTTCTCTTTCCTCCACTTGAGCTCTCCTTTCTAGCTTCTTAGCACAACTCCACACTCAGCCCAAATATACAGACATACAAGTACTGGATATTGAGGTCTGTATATGTATGAGGGAGTTTGAGTTTGATAAAGAACCAGTGGGACAATGAACACCCTTACTTTACCGATTAATAGTTAACATTTTTAACACAATACCATCTGATTGTACTTGGGATACTTGTCTAAGGTAAGTTAGATATAGTAAGTGTGAGTTTACTTTGGTGCCTCTCTCTATTCTGTTCCCTTGGCCTTTCTGTCTTTTATGAAATTGCTGCACTGTATTGGGTACCATAGCTTTATAAAATAGTTCAAATCATGAAGTCTGATATCCCTGGTTTTGTCCTTGTTTTTGACTCCATAGGGTCATTTGTGCTTCAACAAAAATTTTGGGATGATGTTTTCTAATTCCATGAAAAACAATGGCAGTAGAATTTGATAGATACTACATTAATTTATAGATGGGACTTTGAATAATATAGATTTTCCTGGTCCCATGGGTCTTAAGAGCCATCTACAGAAGTGCTAAGAAGGTTTGGATAAATAAGAGATCACATCCAGTTGACAGAGGTGATTGAAATGCACAGAAATGCACCTTTGATAATGTATACTTTGAAGATTCTGGCAACATGGTACACAGGGTAAAGAGATCATAAACGACCATGTCCCTGTCTGTCTGCACTATGGAAGTCTGGGAAATACTTCTTAATGCTTCTCTTTAACTTGCTCACCATTGGACTCCTGTTACCATTCTTTAACTTTTCAGTGGTAATGAAGGAATTCTGTCATTTGTACAACTTTTTGAGTGTGCTTGCATATGTGGTATGTGTATTTGTGTATATGTTTATGTGTTTGAGTGTGAGTACTTATGAACTTATCTTTGCATGCATATGGAAGTCTAAATTAACATCTGGTACTTGTCTCCATCTCTTTCTACTTTACTTTTTTTTTGAGACAGAATCTTTCACTTAGCCACTTGGCTACAGTGACTGGCCAGTGAGCTCTGAGCATCCATCTGTCTCTGCCTCCCAGCACAGGGACTATGGATAGGTACCACTGCAGTCCTTTCCTTGGGTGCTACTGATTCCAACTCAAGTCCTTATCCTTGGGTAAGCCATCTTCCCAGCCCTGTTTTCTGTTAATACTTTCCACTGATGGTGTTCTCAGGCACTGCACAAGCCTTATTCTGTGATGCTGGTTCATGCTGTAGGTGCTACCTGTGAGCTTCTTTATGGCAATTAGATACTGAGTGCACAATAAACTACACCTTGAGGAAATATTACTGACAGAATCACATACACAGCCTGCTTTGTAAGGTCCTAAGAAGAATGTGAGGTAGGTAAAAAACATACATCTGCCTTTGACTCTACTAATCACATAATAACAGGGCATAGTAAATTTTAAGGGTGGAACAGGATACTTGCAAATTACTTCACAAAAGGCCAATTGTCTTCTTTGGGATTTGGGACACTGTTCTAACAAGTTGAAGTTGATCAGCATTCCTAGAGCCCTGCCACAGAGTGCTAATCCCACCGCATCACTGAGATGCACTTTAGTAATTTGTATCAAAATAAGAAGGCAGCATGTGCCTGTGGCTCTGATTTACCAAGTTCACTGGCTCTGCCAATTGAATAGGTGAATTTGTGGATTTCCTAGAAGAAGTTAGCGTGTGAAAACAAACAAAAAGGAGAAAGCCACAAACTGCCAAGAAGTATTGCAATCCATATGCTGACAGGACAGAGAAAGAAACCTAAGCCATTTCAAGGTTCTACTGAATGATTCAGGCAATGAATGAACACCCAAAAGCCACAGAAGTGTGATACCCACTGCATACCTGAAGAGGATCAACTACCGTTTGCATTAGTCCCATCCTTTTAACCTTGGGTCCCATTCTCTAGTGTGCTCAACAGTGTATTATTATTACTTTTAGTGTTTTTGCATAATGCAGAGCACCTACTGGAATCACAGCATAGAAAGCATGGAGAAGGCAAGTACTGGAGATCTCTGGGTGGCTAAGCCTACAAGGCCCTGGGTGAGGGCACCACTCTGTACACGTGAGATTTTGGAATCTCTTCAAGGTCATATTTAAGTACAGATAACTAGAAGCCATTTTCCATGTCTTTTGGATCCTATGAGACCCCATACTTGTGTCTTGTCTATTGCTACACTCTACAGAGATAAGAGAGTCTCTTTGGTATATTTGTCTCCTCCATTACCTCTTCCTCCAAACGTCCTCCTGGGCAGGCAGACACTATGAAATCATAATGTTCTCATGCCTTTAGGGAAGCTAATGTCTATGTCTACTGGGTTTTGAGGGGTGGAACAGAAGAGAGAGCTTTCCCAGACACTGAGTCCAGTCTTTTGATGTGATTTTCATCTTCTTGGATCATTGAATATATATTCTTTCTGAGATTGAAGTAATAACAGGCTCTTATGGCAGCTATATTATTATTATCTATTATTTATGAGAGAAATAATATATAATTTTGTAATTAAAAACATTCATTGTCAAATTATTTCTATTGCCATACGTTGATGTGTACTTGTGTGTGCTTGTATGTGTGTGTTCATGTATGTGTGTATGTGTGTGTACGCAGGCCAGAGAACAACTTCTGGTGTCATCCTCAGGAATAGCACCCACCTATTTGAAGTTAGAGTTTCTCATTAATTAGGTTACACCGGCTGGTCAGTGTGGCCAAGGGATCACCTTGACTTTAGCTCTACTGAGTTGGAATTACAAGTGAGTGTACATTATCTTGCCCAACATTCTTTACATGGGTTTTGGGATTGAACTCAGAGCCTTGTGCTTGCAAGTTAAGTGCCTTGCCAGCAGAGCCATTTCCTCAACCCACCATAAGGTTTTGAAAACCCAGTATAAAAGTTGAAAGCTGATCCTATGCAAGAAACAGATCAACATACTTGTGTCTTTTCCCAATTTCAGAGATAACTGAATAACAATAAATGTACAAGGCTTAGTGGTTTCCGTGAAGCATTTTGTCATAAAATCCTCCTACATTGGCAGACTGGCCTAGGGACATGTGAGATCTTTATTCTAATCTTAATTACTAATATTAACTCTTAGATCAGACATCATATAGTAGACAGAGAAAATGTACCTATATATCCCTGTACATGTATATGGATTACAGAATAAATGCAAGCCAAAGCCACTGCAGAAGAGTTCAGGAGGCTTCAGAATGAGGCTGAGAAAGAGTTTGTGCAGATAAGCTAATGAGCCAGCACAGAGCTGGGAAGGAATGCTGCTGAAGTTCTTAGAATTCTGTTTGAGAGGAGAGCTGCAGAACTCAACTTCAGGGTGGAAAGACTGAACCAGGTCCAGAGCAGGAGATGGATCAGAAGATGGTGAGTCAGGTCTAAGTCCAGAGAGTGAATAGCTGGGCAAGCTGTAGAGTGAGTAGGCTGTATCAATAGTGTGTATGGGGGGGGCACAAGCAGAGGAGTCCTTGGTCCCTGATGAAAACACCTTGTATCAGATGGTTGGGATGGGGTCATGCCATCATATGTAGGCTATCCATCGCATGATAGGGTCCAGGAGATACACCCTTCCTCAAATTTGGTGTATCTGAAAGATTCTTTGGCTGATTTCCCTGAGACATTTTTAATATGTTCACGAGACTCCATGGTTTCAATTCTCCCCAATAAGTTTATAGTATGACTCACTTTCTATTTTCTAGAAAATTCATTTATCACCCTAGGACAGATGGGTAGTGCATGACATGGTATATAGTTAGGGTCCACAAAGGGGCTTCAATCATCCTTCTTCCTCAAAATGGAGTCAAAGGCTGCTTACAAAATGGAGTCTCCTAGGGCAAGGCACAGCCTGACACACCAGTGTTTTATACAACATGGAGTAATTTAGAGTTGTACATAGCTTCATCTCAACCCTTTTTCTGTAGAAGAAAATCAGAAGTTCAACCCTAATGAACTCAACCCATAAACACACTGGTTAGCATTTTTTGAGTCTTGTGTACTATATTGTTATATACAAATGTTTAAAATTATAAACTTCTCCATAAAGAAGAATACAGTAATCTTAATGGGACATGTAGGAAAAAGGATGTAGACTAGGAATATTTAGGCTCTAAGTTAATCAAATGTTTTTATTTATTTGTTTCTGTTTGAGACCTGCCTATACAGCTCAGGCTGCTCTTAAATTCAGTATGTAGCACCCACAGGCTTTGAACTAAATCTGCCTCTGCTTCTACAGTGCTGCGTTTGAGGGTCAAGATTCCAGCTTCTCTTTCCTTAGACTTATCCATAAGAATGACATTTCTTTATTCTTTTTTCATCGTCTGCCCCACCCATGCCTCAGTAGAAGCAGATGTGGGACAAAACTCTTTCTTGGAAGCCATGTCCTATGTGGCTTTTCTTAGGTATCTATTTCTCCTAATTTAGAATGTAATTATGATGAAAGGATGAATGGATGGACAGACAGCATTTTGTTGCACTAAACTGGAAATGGAGAAGAGATCATATTTAGCTAAATACTTGAACTGGATTTCAAAAGGGAGAAGGGTGTCATACTATTCTTGAGTCTAGATATGTCAAAGTCTAAAGCCATTTTGCATGTGATATTGTCTTATTTCATGTGAGTGATTGTACTAGGCTTAGTCATCATTAAACCTTACATTTGTTTGTTCTTTTTCAGTTGCATGGTGACTAAGCAAATGAGTCCACTCGGAGAATGTCAACCCGGTCCCACACTGGTGGAGGTCAAGCTCTTCACACTGTGCCAAGTTCATGACCAAGCCTCAGCAAATTTCTCCATCAAAACCTTTTGAACTCATGAAGCTCATTCTTGAGAAATGTAAATGTTTTGTGAAATAGTTTTAGATTGGGTCACGGTTGTCAGTGGCTCACCAAATTCATCCAATATGGCTCTTTTTATAACATTCCCGGTTTCACCTGTTTCTGACTAAAATGGTTTGTAATGCTGTCACAGAGAGACCTGAGACCTCTTAAGGATGGGAAAACAATACCTTCTCTTAGACCTGAGTGTGTGACTAGAGGAGTTGAACTTTACATTCCTTCTGGGACTGAACAGTTTATCTAGAGCTATGTCTTTGTGGATATAAAACTGTTCGTACACTAAAAGAAATGATGGCTGTGTCCTGATGCTAAAGTATCAGCTAGGAAACATATTTGCCAATTGTCTGTTTAAGTATTCACTTTATTTAACATCAAGTGCTGAAATCTGGGAAGATATCTTTCTGTATATCCACATCAGTATCTGTATCCCTAATCAACTTAAACTGCCTATAGACAAAGAATCACTTGAGTGGCTTAGGTCGAAGTTGAGGTGGTAAGTAGCAGATTCTTTAGAGCCAGGAAGATTTCAGGTGAAATAAAGCCTTCACACACTTAAATGTGGTCTCCCACCATATTTTTTCCTTTATCAGCTAAGTACATGATCACTGCCAGCAATAGTGTTTTGTGCTGCCAAGGTAAGTTCAACAAATATTCCTAGCTGGCTCATTCTTCTCATTCATTGGTGTTGAAATGTATGATGGTAACAGTTATTCTCCAGTCTTAAAACAGCCAGTTACCTATTTCCAAGATTAATATGTGTCCTTTCTTAAATGCAGGAAGCTTGGTTTACTATGTGCCACTGACACGGTCACAAAATCAATTATCAATGAAAACACATCCATGACAGTCCTTTACACCTGGACTTCTTTCTCTAGCCTTCCTTGCCCTTGGGCCATCTACATCTTATAAACTTTTATCATTACAATTATTTAGATTGATTTTTAAAGTCTCTAATGTCCCCTATACCATCTGGGAAGGATAGTAGAACAAGATTTTTTCAAAATATCACATTATGTTTATGACTCTGAATTAATAAATCTTTTTACCAATTTCATAGCAATCCATGCTCAAGAAAAAGGTTTCAAATAGTGTGATCCCAAGGAGCCATTGGTGGCTTCTTGCTCTCAGACTCCTCTGTCCCACTACACAGGGCTAGCCACGGTTAATCTATCTTGTGTTTCTTTGCACACATAAACTATTGTCTCTCTCTTTTTCCCCTTTCCTTACCTCTCTCTCTTACACAGAACATACATAAAATAATAGGATTATATGCTTATAAGTTAAAAGCCATCTGACAAGTTGTCTCTATTTACAACTCTTCCAAATATCTCATACAGATTAGATGCTATACAACCATCCCAGGATTCTTCAACTGTATTTTCACATAAAATAGAATATGCTTAGTACACAGAAGTAGCTTTGATTGGGAACATGCCCTTCAAGTTGACATGTTCTAAAACAATAGTTGTGAAACCACCCAAAGCCCACCATGCATGTGGTTTATTTCTCAACACTCAGCCATATTTTCTTGTTTACCTAATATTTTCATCAATAATTTCCATTTGTTAAAAATTCCAAAGGGGCAATTGTTTTCTTACTGTGCTTAAATATTTCTAGCTTACTTTGAATAAAATGGAACCAAACATTTAATGACTCATTTACAAAAGAGTTCAACATAACTATAGAACTCTTGGGTTGATTCATAAAGAAATTCATTAAAGAATCCAACATTTTGGGAGTTTCATGGTGGTAGCAGCCATAAAAACCATGGGTTTACTGGCATGAAATGCTGTGTGTATGTGGGGGTGAGAGAGGAGTTTATATCAGTTGAAGCAAGAGGGAAAACAGATTGTATGATGGCAGCCGTTGTAAAATTTAAGAAGTGTGGGCTATATTTCATTAGCAAAATGTTACTGTTAATTTTAATTTAGAAGTAAATAATTTTTAAAATACAGATTTATAATGTAGTAAGGACACTACTTTGCTGTGATACTCCAGATCAGCAATATTTTTACTAATGTTTATAATTATAATAGCACCTTAAAAATAAGTAGGTCCAGCCAGGCAGTGGTGACACATACCTTTAATCCCAGCACTTGGGAGGCAGAGCCAGGTGGATCTCTGTGAGTTCAAGGCCAGTCTGGTCTACACAGTGAGATCCAGGACAGGCACCAAAACTACATGGAGAAACACTGTTTTGAAACCCAACATCCCACACACAAAAAAGTAGGTACTTAGTTTTGATGTTTTAATCTGGATTTATGATAACATTTATACTGATACCTAGTGCTTCACCATCCCTAAACAAAACAAATTTCCACATATACTTGGGATTGAAAATAGAACTTAGTTCAAAATTAATTCAGTTATTTTCTATATGCATTTGTGTGATGCGCACGTGCATGCGTGCATGTGTGCGTGTGTGCGTGTGTGTGTGTGTTTGGGGGTTGTGAACATGTGTGTGCATGTTCATGTAGCAGCCCAAGATTTATATTAGATAGCTTCCTTGACCACTCTTATGAGCTGAGGCAGGGTCTTACTGAACCTGAAGCTTAGGTAACCAGCAGCGTGCACTGAGGTTCCTTAGTCACCTCTGCTCCATGTGAGCCACCAGGCTCCCCTGGCTTTAATATGTGTTCTGGAAGTCTCAACTCCAATCCTTACATGTGCATGGTATACACTTCTCAGCCCACAATTGATTTCTGTTTGGTCATCCAATGACACAATGTAAAACACAGAGTAAAAGTGAATAATTACTGAACTTGCTCCTGTACAAGAATATTTGTAATTTGTAAATGAACTAACTTAGAAAATGAGTTTAGAATAATGGTTATTTGCTCTAAATGAAAAACAATGATCAAAGGAATATGGTTACACACTCTTGAGGAGCTCTTAAAATACTTCTGTCTTATACAGTCTTTTCTTTCCACATTTCCACCAATGTTTGAAACACCAGAAAATACTTGTTCATATGGTGGTGTTTCTGGGTTGTTTTGGTCATTTCACAGTGATATTCTGACAACCATAGGAGATACTAAGTTCATTAAAATGTGTGGCACCACTTATACAACCAACATCATGTTTGAAAAGAAGAAATTTTAATCATTAATTTTTGTGTGAAATACATTTCTAGTCTTTTTATTTCCTATGTATTTACTATACACTTAAAATATATTTATTTTTATGTGTATGTGTATTTGTGGTTGCAGGAATACATTGTGTGTGTGTGTGTGTGTGTGTGTGTGTGTGTGTGTGTGTGTCCAAAAGAGTCAGATACCTGTAGCTGGAATAACAGCTGATTGTGAGTAACCTGCCACAAATGTGGAGAAAAGCTTATGGATATACCTAGAAGAGAAGAGAGTAGCTAATCCATTCTGGCACCTTTTACTTCAGTTATTAATATGTGTATGCATAAAACAAAGCACTAGAGGCAAATGCTGACGCTGTTAGGACACTAACTCAATGGATGATCATTCCTCTTACAGGAGAAATCCTTGTTTACCGTTCCAGTACGTGCATTTTGTCTGTTTTGACAGTAGTATCTAAAGTGTTCCTTCACAGACCATAACCTTCCTCTCACAGCCCATGTGCTTTAGGTGGTAACCACACCAGTACATGTTCTTAATGATAGACCCACAATCCAGCTGCTGGCTGGTTGACTCAGTGAATCCCTCAATCACACAGAATGCTACAGAAACAGGAGCATGAGTTTGGCCATGTCTATCAATGACCTGTGATAGGAGGTTGGTTTTTGTAAGGCCCTTTCTCAGATTCCAAGTGACATGGAATCCTAGAACATTTGTAGGCTGTGCCCATAGTTCAGTTGGAAACATCTGCTCAGGAAAGCCAACACATGACAGAAGAATTGCTGTGAGATATAGGGATGGAAGACAAAGCAGATGACATTCATCCAATTCTGGATCGTGTTGCCAGCTACTGACAACTTCTCTGCTGAATTACTCCAGTTACATTGTCAATAAACTCTTCTTTCTCCTTTAAAGATCATTGTAAATTGTATTTTTTATTACTGAAGACCAAACTAACAAAACCCATGCTGTTCTTATAAAAATGATCAGGTCATAGGCTTTGCATTTATGATGAAACTACCACATCACTGTCCCAGGAAGGAGGAGCTGGGAGGAAAAGACAATGTGTGCTTGGGGAGGAATGGTTGAAAGTCAGTAAATCCAATTATGCGAAAGAACTCTGAGTCACATCATGGGTAAGTTATTAACCTTGTTCTTTGCTTATGAGGACTTTTACCCTCAAAGAACGGCACAGCACCATGGCGCCATTAGCTAAAACCAAAACTGGGTTATTGTTGATACATTAAAGAAAATTAGTGACTGCACATTCTCCACTAAGGGAAAGATCATGTGGAAGATTGGTGGTTTTCAACTAAGTTGTACTGAGGCCAACCCAGGTGGTAAATCCTTCCACAGTCTTCTCTACCTGAACCATGGAGACAATCACACAGTGAGTTTGGTTTCTGGAGTATTTTAGGGACTGCCCTAAAGAGAGATCCCTAGTGGGGAGAGAGCAACTCTCTCCAAAAACATAACAAACAAAAATGAAAACTTGCAGAAAGTAAGTTGTAAGAGGGGCAGATATCTTCTTTTCAAAATTTCTGATACTTAAAATGAGGAAATATGTAAAACAACATGGGCATTGAAACCTAGGGAAGAATACTAAAGTTTATCTTTTTGAAAGAGAAGAATTGGTCCATGTATGGAAACATTCTTGATTTTCATAAGAAATAAACATGAATGTGTTGATTCATTTCTGGAAGGTAAAATGGTCACAGAGCTTTGTTTTACTAATTAGAATGTTTTATATCTTCCAAATTTTTCAGAGTAATAGAAATATAATTTTGAAAATTTATCTCATAAAGTCTTATTTTTAAAATTGTTTATTTTAATTTTGAGATTATAATTATGTAGTTTTTCCTTCCCTTTCCTCCTTTTAAACTCTCTCAAGGACCCTTCTTGGCTTTTTTTCAAATTAATGACCTCTTTTTTCATGAACTTTTATTACATACATGTATATATATGTTCCTAATTACATAAAGAAAACCAGCTCAGTCTGTCTAATGTACTTGTATGTATGTTTTCATTTGTATGCATGTGACCATATGGTATTGGATGAGAGATTGGGGCTCTTCCCTAGGGAAGACGATTTCGCCTGCTCTCAGCATTCCTCTCTTGCCTGGAGCTCTTTGTGTAGGGTTGTGACCTCAAGGACTTCCCTCTCCTCTCCGTCAAGTGTCATCCTTGTGCCCATGTTTAGGAAGTCCTACTTTGAACTGTCTCTGTAAAGACATTACATTTCCCTCTTTACAGCCCACTTTAAACACTTTCTGATACTTTGAGTCTGTTAGTGAAGCAGCAACAAGGAATTCAGAAAATAATGTTGCCAATCAAGATGAGACTCAATGAACCCAAAATGGCTGTGCAGTTGCCTAACCCTTCACTGCTACTGGGTGTGGCTGAGAACCCTGCAGCATTGGGCTCACCTGAGGCCTTTCAGAACCGCTCAAGCTCTGATTCTGTCTTAGCCCTGAGGAATTAGCATCTGTGATTTAATCAGATCCCCCAAGTGATCGGTGAAACAGGCACCTGAAGACTGTGGAGATAGAACTCTGGACTTTGGGGAGTTTTGTTGTCCTGCTCATGCTGCCCCCAGGGGTTCCATTGTTGGACAAGGAAATTAAATTAGAGCTGTTTTATTTTTCCATATGTTTTAGATTTGCAATTGAGGGTGATCATGTCTCAAATGTTTCTCTGTGCCATGAGTTATAATCTAATGCTCATAATTTCAGATTATACGTCTTGGAAGTTTGCTCGATAGAATCTCACGTGTAATCATTCCAAATCCACCTTTTCACTCTTTAGTTGCCCTGTTAAATGAAGATCTAAAGACAAGGTAAAGCAAAGGGACCTAACTCTAAGTGGAGTTGCCTCTGAACTACCACGCTGTTTAATCTCTCAGACCCAAATCCCTGTGATTCTCTCCCTATATTTTTTCTTATTCCAGGGTGCTACCGCTCTGCCTGCTGTGTTTTCCTTTGTTTTAGTCCCCAACTGAAGGTGAGGTCAGGGTCTATTGGCAACTGGCATAACGGCTAATTACAGCCCTATTTGGTCAAGGATGTGAGTTAAGGAATAAATCAGGGCCTTAAGGCTTCAGTTCGTGCCACTCCTGCTCATTAGATGTGTGTCACTGAGCAAAGTTCTGATCAAAGCCATTGGGTTGACTGCGGGGACATGGAACGTGCTCTAAGCTAATTACTGGGCTGCGTAGTAAAGGAAGTTTGTAATAAAAGGCCACTAACTACCAGCCTTTCCGATCAGTGAAGCAAGAATATGGAAAGATTATGTTTATCAAGTGACAATTTGAAGGAAAATCCTCCATGGTAACCATTTTTTTCTCTTTTTTCCATTGTTGATCAAACTCATTATGCACATGTACATTACCTAAAACAATAAAGCAGCAACAACAAAACAGAACAGAGCAACCATGGGACATGCAGCTAGTCTAATTTTAAGTTAACATAGAGTTAATAAACCAGTTATCTATTCATTGACTTATTTATTTACTTTGTGATTTTTTTTTGAGGCAAGGTCTCTCTATGTAACCTTGGTTGGCTTCAAATTTGTGACAGTTCTCCCTGCTGTCTCCTGAGTACTGGGATTAAAGACATGTGCCACCAAACCTGGTCAGAATTCATCCTCTGAAAACATCCAAATATGCTCCCCTAAAAGCTTTTGCATGACCTACCCAGTTTATATACAAATTTGTGAAGAAACTAAATGTCACCGTGCTCATCTTTAAATGCAATCATTCCCAATGAACTTAAACTTGGGAGTCAACTATCACCAACTGTCATATGACTTGGAAACATTTCTCCACAAACTCTGCTCTGTTCACAGATGACTTTCCTTCTACTGAGAATATTCTGCTTTGATGCATCTCCAGCCCTTCAAAACTAGAGGAGAAAAGGAGATGGAAAGTTAGCTTTGTACTACACTGTGTTTCTTGTCTCACTTATACTGAAAGGCTACTGTGGATCCTCGCTTCCCACTCAGATCCGCGTGTAGAAGCAAGCTTTTGTGCACCAAACTGGTAATGGTAATTTGTACAGCAAAGCTGAATCCCAATGGTGACCGCCATTTTGTACTTCCATGTAAGCAATTAGTGGCCCCAGCTAGGACTGTCTCCTTGATTAACCTTATGAAGGAAATCATCAAAATTAAAAATTGGTCTTTTCCATTTAAGGCTTACTTGTGAGTTATGGTGGGATTTGTATGGAATAGGATGATGTATTTCTTTTATACAGACAAAAACACATCAAAGGCATGCCAGTCAGTGATGGCACATGCCTTTAATCCCAGCAGCTGGGAGGCAGAGGCAGGTGGATCTCTGTGAGTTCGAGGCCAGCCTGGTCTACAAAGCAAGATCCAGGACAGGCACCAAAACTACACAGAGAAACCCTATCTCGAAACAACAACAACAACAAATCAAAGGCATATACATAGCCAGTTTTATTATTTGTTTTTATGTTCTGACCTAAAATTGTTATGGGCACTTCTAGGGGTCCATGAACAATGGATAAACCATTAATGAATTAGAGAGATCCAAGGCTAGAATGGATTACCTCAAGCAACTTCTCACAGATGTGTTTATTTATATAGATCTACTGTAAAAGGCTTGGCTTAAAAAATATTACCTTAAGCAGATAATTAAGTAACAGTAATTTTAATCTAGCTGAACACTTGGTCCATTTCAGCACACGAGTTTGGAGTTTGATATGATGGCATTTATCAACAACTGAAGTAAAAACATTGCATATGCTGAAATCCCAGTTTGACTTCACAAAATTGACTTGTTGGAGGGCAATTAAAAGATGACATCAGTTTCTGGAAGACTGAAGCTGCAATTCCACACATGTAGCTGCACCATAGATGTCTGCACCTTGTAATTCTCCCTGAATTACTTGAACTGGTTTTTTTTTTTTGGGGGGGGGGGTATCTACAGGGCAGTGCGTGCTGTTTGACTTCATGGACAGTTCTTTTAAAACTTAGAAACAAGTTGCCACTTCTACCCAGTATGGGGGATGGTAAGGAGGTAAGAAACTCACTACAACTACAATGGTAGGAAATCATTAAACACACATATAAAAATTGATGTTTGAGTTACTTCAGAATATGCTCTCGTTTGTGATCCATCCAACAGATTCTGCGGATACCTCATCTCCTGCCTTGCTGTCCTGTTTCTCTCCTCTTTTCCAGGATTGGTTAAAGAAGGGCTGCCATGATGGCTCAGATGTTAAAGTTATATGCCCGGAAACCACTAAAGGTAGAAGTAGAGAGCCAACTCTACAGAGATATTCTCGGACTCCTGATCTGTGGCATGTGCTCCCACCATGCACATATGCATGATAATAAATGAATGGATAACTATTAAAAAAGGAGGAAAGATAATCGCAAATAAGAAAATGGTCTTTATAAGGTACTTCATTTCTTGCTTTGATGAAGTCAGTATCATTGTTGGTTGTGGGCACTACCATATTCTGTCTCAGGGCTCCATATTTGTGGTTTGCATCCACGGGTTCAACTCAGGAAGTAGAAAATATTTAGAAAAAGAAAGCACAGCAATCGGAGGCTGAATAGGTGTTTTAGTGGCTAATAGAGTTCATTGATCTTCTAGAGGACATGACTTTGTTTCCCATCAGCCCTATAACTCTATGGGATCCAAGGGATCTGAAACACTCTCATTCATACTGGAACTTTACACAAGTGGTACACATACATTCACTCAGGCAAACACACACACACACACCCACACACACGTACACACACATGCTATATAACTAATTAAATCTTTAAAAAAGAAAAGTATGTATTTACTGAACACATTTTTTGTCTTTTTTCCATAAATGTTGTAGTATAATAACTATCTACATATTTGTATGCAATACATATTATAAGTAGTTTAGAGGCGATAGAAATTTATAGGAAGTTGTGCAAAGATCACATGGAAACAGTGTATTGATTTTTATAAGGCAATTGAGCATCTGTGGAATTGGGTGTGCTTGGGGTCTTGGAAGCAATTTCTCATCCACATGTCTGGAAGAAAAGAACTTCATTCTTACATTGAAGAGAATAATTGCTGTCATTAATTGGTGACTACCAGGAACACATTTTTCTAGGCCACCAGAAGAATGTGGAATGTAGAAAGGGTAATGGAGTTACGTTGTCAAGGGACTGGGCTAATGGTCAGCCAATTGCTAGCCCTATGATCTTGAGCAAGACATTTCAGCTTGGTAAAGCTGTCTTCCATCCGGGAGATGGAGATGAGTCACATTCCCTCCTTATAATGAGCATGAGAATCAGCGAGTACTCATGGTTTAAAACATTACACAGAATCAAATAACAGTAATCATTTCTGTTATCTTTATGTTTGGGGTTTAGATAGTATCCCTTTATAAGTTCAAGCCACACCTTCTTTGAAACCTGGCATATATAGGATCTGCCATGTGCTCTTATGAAAGGCCTTTAACATAAAAAATACTTAAATATTAGAAATATATTTTCCTCAGTTCATTTTTTATATTTTGTTGGTTTTACTTTTATTTATTAAGCATTTTAAACTTTTTGATTTAAACTGTGTATGCTGTGGGATCAAAATACCCACTCTCTATTTATGGGCTGTATGTAGGCTTCTAGACAAATCAGAGTAGAAATGAAGATTACAATCTCTACGTTATTAACTCACAGGTGACTTGCAAGATTACATTATTGAGGAAACTAAGTAGAAGAAAAATTTTTCCTGATCCTGTTACTGAGGAGAAAAGCTGGGAGATACTTAAATTGTGATTACTCCAAATACAGGCTTCCCCCACCACATATTTATGCTTCACAAACTTCATGTGTAATATGAGTCAGTGAAATCAAGTCTATGATTTTATTTCATATTGTTCAAACAGGGGTGTTTGTTCACATCCTAAAGAGCTAATTGCTGGTTTTAAAAGACATGTATTTCTTTGACAAAAATGGTAAGCAGTCTTATGTGCAAAACTGAAAAGTCAATTATGATGTCAGAATATTCTGTCTTAAATAAGAGGTAATTATAGAGATATTTCTCCATTTGCACAAATCAGTTTTAATGTAGGTATTTCTTTACATGTCTACTTGACATTTCTAGATATATGGTAGTGGTGTCATATTTCTGCATTTAACAATATTGAGTAGGTTAAATTTTTCATGTTGTATCTCTAAGCACCAAGGAGGAGATTTGACCTCAGTGTCCCATATGTAAATCTCCATAGAATTTCAACTAGAAGAAAATATCCTGAAGCAATGTGAAGCTATGCTTTATGATAACATAAACAGGCACAATTTGGTTCTCTGTAAATGTCAGTGATAAAGACAATTCATTCTGTTTTTTTTTTTTTTCCTAGAGCTGAGGACCAAACCCGGGGCCTTGTGCTTGCTAAGCAAGCACTCTACCACTGAGCTAAATCCCCAACCCTGACAAGTCATTCTGAATCTCTATTCTTTGTTGACTATGTAACATTTCAGAAGAACTAGAATGAGTGGGAGTGAATGTCTTAATTTGGACCATCATCAAAATCTACTCAGTTTGGAGGTGGCAGGTAGGCAGGCTGTCATGAATTACTGAGAAGGTAAAATGAAAAGGAGAAATTATTTATTTTTAGATTGAATTTATAGGCTTAGCTTTGAGACAGCTGTTTTGCTTCATGGATCCTCAAATGAGAACAGCTAATGTGTATCACATGACCAAATTACTATGAACCCACTGTAGATAGTCAGAATAAACAATTTAAATCTATTGGTGAATAAGGAAATATCTTTCTACCATGAGTCTGCAATAACAGAGGAAAGAAAGAAGAAAGTTAGGAAACATGAAAGAAAAGCCTGAAGATGGGTCTGAATTTTGTTATTCATTCATTAGGAGGCAGTGCATAGTACATGACTCAAACACAGTAAAACATTTTAAAGAAAGAAATGACAACTAATGAGGGTTCATTTTACTGCCAGCTACATGTTAGCATTTATAATTTTCAAATAAACTATCATTCTCAGAACAGTAATTCCTTAAAATGAAAATTTATTTTAGAGCATGGATATTAAATTTCTCTTATATTTTATGTATGAAAAACCTAAAATAACATAAATAGGTGTATTGGATATCATTGCAATTTACAAATACTATCCATAGCTATTATTTTCTGAACATTTACTATAAAGATGTTTGTGTGTTTATTATGCATTTTGGTGACTGTAGTTGTGGGTAAGGTATGTTGTTGCTTAGATGGAAGTGAACACACAGAACTATACATTTGATGACTGTAGTTGTGCGTAAGGTATGTTGTTGCTTAGATGGAAGTGAACACATAGAACTATACATTTTGGTGACTGTAGTTGTGGGTAAGGTATGTTAT
Source organism: Peromyscus maniculatus bairdii (assembly GCF_049852395.1). Classification (NCBI taxonomy): domain Eukaryota; kingdom Metazoa; phylum Chordata; class Mammalia; order Rodentia; family Cricetidae; genus Peromyscus; species Peromyscus maniculatus. Next base: position 85,118,550 of record NC_134856.1, on the reverse strand, counting down.
TGCTTAGATGGAAGTGAGCACATAGACCATGACAGACAACACTTAATTCAGGTTGAGGGTTGATTTAACTTAGCTCTTGTGAAAAGAGATGTGAAGAGTTAAGAACAAGAAAAGACATGAGCTAAAGTAATAATAAAAAAGAAGCCCAGGAGAAGGCAGGGGTTTTTAGAGACTGCTAACATATAAAAGAGTGAACCCAGGAAAGTTCTGGAAGGAGATAACTTGGTGGGTTATCTTCTCTGGTGCTGGAACTCTGGTGAGGATGAACTTTACATTCACTGGAGACAGGTATTAAAACAACAAGTCACAGCGAGACTGTGTGAGACCAGAGCTATAGGAAAGCAGAAAACACTGAGAAGTTAGCTCAAGGCAAAAGAGAGCTAGTCTAAAGCAACATTAACAGTGTACAGCATAGGTGTGTATCGAATTTTATTTTGTACACTGTAGAGACACATGTTTTTTAGCTATCTCCTTAAGTATCCCTGTTGGCTTGTGTGTAACCTGAAATTAATCACCCTGAAAATAGCTTCCGTATTCTTTCAAATATGAAAATTAAAAAAAAAAGCTATTCAAAATAGCTTTTTGTTGTGAAGTTGATATCTTAACGTGGTGCATGGGATCAAGGGCCAAAGCCCAGTGGCTTAAGAGATACCTTGTAGCCTGGCATCAGCAGAAGCAAATAGTTGTAAAAATCCTCTTTCCCTAGATGCTGTATTTCTTCTTATGCCACTAAATTCTTAGCCAGACCAAAGAGTCCTGCTGTGAGTCTCTCTCTCTCTTTGAGACTGTAATTTGATTGTGACATTTCTTCCTTCCCTTTCATCTCGCCAAGGTCTCCTATATACCAGCCTCTCTTATCTCCTTACATTCATGGCCTCTTTTTCTCTTATAATTGTTGTTGCATGCATATATGAATTATAGACACACACGTTCCTATATATAACCTGTTGTCTTAATATAAAGTTATTTGTCTGTGACCAGGTGCTTGATAGGAAGTAGCCTAAGAGAAGAATGCAATTTGGATCACTATTTGAGGATATGTGAGTTTTATCATGGTAGGAAAGGCATGCTGGCAGGAATTTCAGGCTGCCGGTCACAAAGAGTCCACAGTAAGGGAGCAGAGAGTCAACAGCAAGTAAGGCTAGGCTGGGAAACATTAAGGTCTGCTCTCTAGTCTTCCATTTCTTTCTGTGCCTTTGTACCTTCAGAACCTTCCTTCCACAACCATCTAAAAGAGCAGCACCAGCCGAGGACCAAGTGTCAAACACTAAAGTCTATGAGGACATTCATACTCAAGACATGGCAGTTTCTTCTGGAAAATGAATGGTTTAATTCCATTTTAAGGCCACTGCTTTTGTGTTCCAATTTTGTGGTGCTTATTTGTTTATTAGAAAACTTAAATTAATGAATCACAATCATTTTTCTGTTGTTTTGTTTTTTAGACAAGGAGTTAGTTTTAGCTGTGAACTTGACACCACGTAGAACCATCTGGAAGAGATTCTTAATGAGGACATGTATAGATCAGGTTGGCTTGCTGGTATGTCTTTGGGAAATTTTCCTGATTGTTAATTGATGTAGCAAGACTTAGAATGCATTTTGGGTGGCACTGTTTCCTGAGCTGGCCAAGAACTGTGAAGAGTGAAGAAATCTAGCAATCTGCTTGTTTTCTCCTTTCTCTTCACTGTAGATATGATGTGACAGGCTGTTTGAGTTCCTGCCTCAATTTCCCAGAAACGATAGATTATAGCCTGGAAGTAGAAGTCGAAAAAGACCCTCTCCTCCCCTAAGTTTGCTTTGTTCGGGTATATCACTAGCACAGAAGTCATGCTAGACCAGGGTCTTTTGTGGCTCCGAATGGGGCTGGGATTATAGAAGCAGCACAAGGGTTAGCTTCAGTTACTTCTTAAGGTCCTGACTTGTGATGCCCAGTTGAGGATTTTCACTGGATTTTAGTGTGCTCAGTTGTGAAAAGAGGGTTTGAGTTCAATAGTTATCAAAATGCCAATGTTGAGATTCAATACAATACTGACATTTTCATTAAAAAATCCTTGATGAACTTATTTTACAATGATACTCCTCTTTTGTGAATTTATTATTTAAATTCACCCAAATATTCAAGGCACTAATTTATTGATTTCAAAAACAAACAGACAAATAATTTATCTGGTAGGACACTGAAACATTTACTTCAGAAATACTTAAATATATTCTCATTTATCGTTGCAGGAAAAAAATCTTGATTTTATTTCCATGGACTATGTCTTTTAACTGTACCATTGTGCCTCTTTTATTACAGGGATAAGATAAAGCCAAGGTTGTAAGATCCAATGAGAGAGCAGGGAACAGGGAGACACTGGAAGTCTTGCCAGAGAAATGACTGTGGTAGATCTGCAAGCTGATCTCTAGACTTGGGTTGTTCAGATGAAGGCAGATAAACTTCAGAGAAATGTCTACACTTTATGGCTTTATCTGAAACACCCCAAACATTGGCAGTCCTCCCATCCTGCTCTCTAGTTTTTCCCAGTGAGATACTAGGGCGCATGCTCTTCATCACTACTGCAAACTTCTGGTTTTCGGTTGTGCAAGAGTTACAGAAAACACATACTGCAGTTTTGTGCCCATTAAAGTGAAAGACAAATGATTTGTTTGCTTGAATGTGTCTGTATGTCTTTCCTCCTCAAGTCACCCAGTAGATGCCCAAATCCAATATTAAATTGTTTTAAGTATAAAGTAATGTTTTATTTAAATGTTGAAACAAATCATAGTTATATCTAATTATGTGTACAAAACAATGTTATGCTACAAGTATATAGTATGGAGTGATTGAATCAAGGCACATAACATGCCCCCTCTTCACAAAAATGTACCATTTATTCTTCTCATCTAAATTGACTTTTGTGTCCTTTGTTCCCGATCCCTCCATTCTTCCCTCTCTCTAGGCCCTTGCAAACATGTCTGCATTTTTTATTCTATAAGTTTGCTTTATATTCCATGTATACATTAGAATATGCATTTGTCTTTCAGTGTCTGGCTTATTGCATTTAGCACAGTGCCCTCTAGGTCATCCATGTGCTCATGGCTGATGGGATTTCCTCCTTGTCATGTGGAGGTCAGAGGATAAGCTCAGGTGTCATTTTTACCTTCTGCCTCTTTTGAAACAACCTCTTCATTGATTATTGTTGTACATGACAACGTAGCTCACCCTTGAGCTTCCAAGGAGTTCTCCTGTCTCTACCTCTTGAGCATTACCACTGGTTTTGTCGATGCTCTCTGCTTAGTCCAGAGAATATGGTCCATGGGATACTAACTCATGTCTTCACACTTGTAGCAAGTGCTTTATCCAGTGAATTTATCTCCCTAGGCCTGGTTGTCTCCTTTTGAAAGGCTGAATAATAGTCCTTTATGTAAAAGATACAAATTATCTTTCCCTACATATCCTCTGATAGACAACAAATAAATAAATAAAATAAAATAAAATAAAATAAAAAAATAAAACCCCCAAAATCCACATCTGTACTTCAGCTACTGTAGATGATACTGAAGTGACCATGGTAGGGCAGACATCTCTTTAATGTGATGGGTTTGAACCTTTGGGATACATGTTTAGATGAAGAATTGCTGGCTTAAATTTGTTCTGACATCATTGTTCTCACACATTTCATTGTTCCTGATAGCCGGTGTTGTCTTTTGGTGCAATAATAATAACCCCAGTTTGTTTAACCACAAGGTTGTTCATAGTAGTGGCATCCTAAGAATCCACATAAAAAAGCCTATTGTGGTCATGTGCACTTGCAATTCTAGCACTTGGGAGGCCGAGACAGGTGGATCCCTTGTTTCCTGGCCAGCTAGCTTAGTCTATTTGGTGAGTTCAAAGCCAGTGAGAAACCCTGTCTAAAACAGGCAGGTGTGGGACAATGTGGAAGGAATGGCACCTGGGTTGTCCGTTGGCTTCTACCTACCCACACATATGCATACATATGTACTTGTACTCATGTGCACCTGAACACATAGACATGCATACACATGTGTGCGTGCACACACACACACACACACACACACACACACACACACACACATTTAAAAAAGTACAGCTAACAAAAAGGTAATTTTTGAAAGAGTAAAGAAAGAGAATGAAAAGGTTTTCTAAGAAAACAAAATGTAGTTTATTAGAATAATGTTACGGGTTGAAAGGAAATGCGACTTTTTAAACTAGTGCACGTAATTGCAGATAAATTCAGCATTAAAACCTATCTCTGCTCTGAATAAATAATGACCAAATGCAGTTAATGAGGATTAGGGGCCCCGGCAATTGGACTCACATTTAAGGAAGTGCCCAGATTTGTCATTCATTAATTTGAAATTATGACAGACACTCCCCCCCCCCTCTTTAGTGATGATTAAGAATGATGTGTGGCTCAGCTCTAGGAAGAAGAGCAGGTATGTTGTCTTATGATTAGCAGGCAAGAATAGGATCCGGCACGGAGGAGCCTAATTAGAAATTTTTATAAAGCACTTTGAAGATGAAAAGAACTTGGGAATTCTAAAGAATAGTAAAATTGCGAGAATTGTTCTTAGTTCTTCTGTTGAATGAGAGAGAGAAGGAGATAGAGTAAGAGAGAGAGAATATTGCTAATTATGAACCTAAAAATGCAAGAGTATATGCTTTAGTTTACTTGTTTTTAAGTTTAATTTTTACTTCAAATATAATCTGAGAAACAAACTAGAATAAAGATAAAACTATTTTAGCACCTTAAAAAATGCATGGGAGCAGGTTTTCATCTACAAGAGCGTTTATGTGGGAAAATCCAACTGCCCTTCCACCTGATTCCACCTTTTGTTGTTCTTTTTCCATAGCTGGGTGTGGAACCCAGGGGTGATCAACCACTGTGCCACACTCTTAGTTGGCTTCTCAACTTTTGCAAAAACATCCCTTAGTCTGAACTTCAAAGTTTAGTGTCCTATAGGAACACAGCTAACCATTCATCATTTATTAAAAGTGTGGACTGAAGCTGGTGAGACAGCTCAGCAGACAGAGGCACGTATCCCTAAGACTGGTTCCTGAGATGCATGCCCAAGACCCATAAGATGGTAGGAGAGGACTGACTCCTGGAACTTGGCTTCTGATGTCCACAAATATGTCATGGCATACATGTGCAAAATGAATAAATGTAAAAGAATAAACTGATGAGCTATTGTTGTGATGCATATATTCCATGTACTCTGGAGAAATAACATTGTAGAGATGCTCTACTGTCAGTTGCCCAGTGTAAACATTGGCCATGTCTGCTCTGCTCTCACTGAGTGTGAACTTGTCTTGATCAGCTTGAAGGGCAATTGAAGTTTTGATATTGGAGCACAAGCCTTGTGTGGAGCAGCTACTGGTTATCCTCAAACCATGAAAAAAAAGACTTAAAAATGAGCATGGTTCTAGATAAAGGCCTTTTCCACTGCAGTTTTCCAAGCAATTAAGAAAAGGTTAGACCAGGGAGATGGCTCAGCAGGGAAAGGTATTTGCTATCATTTCTGACAAGCTCAGTTTGATCCCTGGGACCCACAGTGTGGAAGGAGAGAACCAGCTCCTGTAAGCTGTCCTCTGACCTCCCCCCACGCACTGTGGCTAGCACACACACTAATTAGTTAATTGTAATGAAATTCCACTTCATTTGCCCATGTTCCCAAACCATGTGATTTTTTTTTTGGATGCTCCTATGCTGGCTAAAAAAGGAAAATATTAGTCACAGAGCCTTTTTAACATATAAATGCACTTTGGTGCTTTCTTATATTTTTTACTGTTGTCATTGCTCTAAATATGCTGAATTAGTAGGTCTGATGGCCTCATGTACCAGAGAAAACTCACCTTCAAATTCTAGCCAAATCTCTCAAAGATGACTTCGAGTTTTCAAAGCAGCAATCCAGAAGGTAATGTGGAAGATGCTTTCTTGTGGAAATCAACATTTCAAAGATCACACCCAGCCTGCTCCTGGTAGGCCAGCAGCATCAGCCTATGAAGATCATAACTCACTGGCAAATGCAACAGGTGTGCCAAGCATTTATCTTCACGGCTCGAAAACTCGCTTTGAAACGGCAAGTAAAGATCTGCATTTCACAGACCTGCGCCTCTCTCGACAGAGCACCTGACACGGGACATGAGAGGTGTGGAGTTCAGAGGCTGCACAGAGAACAGGTTTGCTTTCAGAGTTGGTGTCCTTGGTGACTGGAGGAATCCGAGTACATGAGCTGTAATCTTTCCAAGAGCGGGATTTAGGTATCAAAGATGCTTCAGCAAAGCCGGCAATTGGGGTGGTCTTTCAAGGAACAGAGGCAGTAATTAACCCTTAGAAACAAACTACAGGGAAGCCTTGCTTGGTGGCTGCAGCCTTTGCTTGAGCATCAGAGGTGAGCACATGGAGAGCCAGAGCTTGCAGCAGTGAGATGGCCGGGCAGTATGAAGTGCAGTGAGGAAACTAGGGGCCTTAGTGAGAGCATGTGTGCATCTTTTCTGGTGTGTGAAATGTTCACACAAAACATCATGCATACTGTGATAGACCCAGGTCATAGGGCTTAAAGAAACACCTCCTATTTTTCTTGTGTGAATGTATGAGTATTTGTGCTGTATGCATAAAAAGTGTTGGTGTAAGGAGGAAGCTAGAGAGAGGAATGTTTGGTGATGAGGTGACAGGTTTTGTTACGGATGGATGGTGAGATGTCAATAAGCAGGATGCATACAGAACTTAGCAAATGTCTTTAGTGCAGAGTGGGAATACTGGCAGAGTGGTAAGATGGGAGAGAAATTAAGCAAAGGAAAACATTATAATAGAGAATGCATCCTATCACCTCAGCTTCTTGGGGACAGGTGATAACAAAGCACAACAAAATATAGTGTTATTCTTCCATGAAGTGATTCCAATTTGATAAGATGCTTTCCTAAACCCTTGACAGGGGCCGAATGTCTTCAGAAAGCAAATTGCATAGGATGCAATCAACACAAGTGACTTTCTAACTTGGTAACTGATTAGAAAAGCTACTCAGTAGATGGAAACAAGTTTGTATGTCATTTGCTATTTCTTAACGTTTGCTGTTCTCAAGCATAAAAATATTTCTAAACTCCTGCTGTATAGTGAGTTGCCTTCTTTTCTGGATTTTGATCAGAAGGAGACATTAACTAAGGGATAATAGTTTTATTTGGGGTGCTTCATCTTTGTGCTTGGGAGTTAACACAAGCCAGTGTATTTTTTTTTAGACTTCTGTTTTTTACCATAGCTGTGAATCTCAGTAAGAGACCCTAATGAACATCTGTCTTTTATCTGCATATGGATATTTGAGAATAGTTCACTCCTTGTAGTCATTCCACTGTCATGTTCAGTTAAGTGAAAACAAACATAAATTTGCTTGAAAAGTATGAAAAAATGTCATTTTATATTCAGTGGAGGGTCCAGAGATCACACATATTTTATCTAAGCAATACTGGATGTAATGATCATTCAAGGTATATGATGCAACTTTGGGATAGTATAATTTATATTGTGGAAATATTAATTTGGGATTCATCTTCATTGAATATTTAAATAAAGAGGTATATTCTAACACTCCATTTATTTTTTCATTTCAAACTAATAGGGTAATTGAATAAAAATGTTTTTAAAGATTTTTTTCTTTGATTTTTCTTTATTAAAAAAGTTTCTACTCACTCCACATACTATCCACAGATCCCCACTCCTCTCTCCTTCCACTCCCCAGCTCTCTTTCCCAAGCCACCCCACATCCCCACATCCCCCAAATCGAGGTCTCCCATGGGGAGTCAGCAGAGACCAGCACACTGAGCCTAGGCAGGACAAACATAGTATGTACTCACTCATAAGTGGATACTAAAGATTTTTTTTTTTTTTTTTTTTTTTTTTTTTTTTTTTTTTTTTTTGGTTTTTCGAGACAGGGTTTCTCTGTGTAGCTTTGCGCCTTTCCTGGAGCTCACTTGGTAGCCCAGGCTGGCCTCGAACTCACAGAGATCCGCCTGGCTCTGCCTCCCGAGTGCTGGGATTAAAGGCGTGCGCCACCAACGCCCGGCTCTTAAAGATTTATTTTTAATGCATTTAAAATTTGTATTTCTCTCTGTGTGTGCCTGTAGAAGCCAGAAGACATCACTGAGCTCCTCGAGAAGGACTTAGAGGTGGATGTGTGCCCCTTGATGTGGATGCTGAAAATGAAACACAGGTCCTCTGCAAGAGCAGTGTGTGCTCTTAGCTGTGGAACCAACTCTCCAGTCCCATTATGAGACTGTCTGATTGCCTTACTTGGCTAATCTGTCTTTCTCAAATGGTTGAATTTTGGAGTTCTGTGAATGTGTGTCTGAAGCATATGTATCTTTACAGAATCCACTCTGTCTTCTAGGGCTAGTTCATTGAAAGATTGATGTTTATTCTCAAGAGAGAATATGTGACTTTACTTATGCCAGGACTGGGCTCAAAATAATAGCTATAGAGACACAATTGCAGTGGATTAAATAGCATTCAGATTTATTATTTTCTACACAATGAAAGTCCAGAAAGGATAATGATATAAGTTTACTCTGACAATAGAAGATAACTCAAAATTTCATAAAAAAGCAAAACAACTGTTTTCAAGGTTTTGAAAAGAAACCGAAAGCAGGCAAATAAAGAATACAGAGTCACTAAAAGAGGGATTCACACTGTAATATAAGCATGTTTATACCATTTACCCTAAGAGAACTCTCCAGTCTTCAAGCTGACGATCTTGAACTCAATGAGACAGTTCAATTTGTTTAAGGTGCCCAAAGAATAAAATTCAGGACTGTCACGAGGTTGGGAAATAAAAGGGAGAAATCTTAAGCAGAATAGAGAACAGAGGAGGATCACTTCACCATTTGCTTAGAAGGTTTAACAGATCCTTGGAGAGTGGGTTTCACTCCTGGGAAAACATAAGGAGAGGAGTGGGAAGCAGCAGCTGCTCTGTCTCTAGTTCAAATGTTAAGATGATTACCATGTTTTTAACTTCAGCACCACAGCACAAGTGTCAAGAACTGTTCATTAAAGGGGAGGTTAAGTTTGGAGTCTGTCTCCTGTCAAACTTGAATGGCTTGGTAAACGCTTTAGGAACTCAGTGAAAACCCAGAAGTATTCTTTCTAAGGAGTAAGGTATTTGTCTCAGGATTAAGGAACTTATTTTAGAATGAGAGTAAAGTCAACAAAAACTGCACGGGCAAAGTTAAAACTATCTTCAACTACATAGAAATCAGCCAGACATTTAATTCCCACTGGACTAACCTTACTCTCTTATGAAGATTCTATAGTTTCTACAATTTGAAATTCCTAAACGATTTGTCTACAATTTAAAGTGGAAACTAAAAATCATTTGTCATTCGAATAAAAGGAAAATTTTCTCTATATTCAGGGGAAAAATAAATCAATAGATATAGACTTTAAGGACAGCAGGCTGTTAGAATCAGTAGATAAATAAATCTTTTAAAGAACTAAAGGAAACCAAGTCATCATAATAAATGAACAGACAAGGACTCCCAAAAATTCAAATACACAATAAAAAAATGACCATGACTTCATTTCTTCTCTGTTATAATTGCTTTCATAGTCAAGATTTGAGGACCAAGTCAGAGTCAGGCCTGAGACCCCACAGGTTTTATATTAATGAAGTACTTGGGGTTTTCCATGCTATATAGCCTGGGACTTTATGCACTACAATTAAATGGTTTCATGAAACTCCCTTCACTAGACTTGATTCAAAATTTTTCATAAATTATAAAATTGTATCTTTTTTGCAAATTATATTGCATTTCTTTTGAATTTTTAGCTAGCTGCTTGAGTAATATTTATTTTAATTGAAAATATATTCTTTCACATAATATATTCTGATTATGCTTTTTCCTCCCCAAATCTTTCCCATCTCCCCACCCACCAAAATTCATATCCTTTCCTTCTCCCTGTCATTAGAAAACAGACATCTAAAAAAAAAAAAAACCAGACATCTAAAAAGAAGTAGGATAAAATAAAAACAAACAAATCTGAATAGGAGAAAACAAAAGATTGTAAAAACAATGATCCAAAGAAAAAGCACATGAAATACAGGGAGACTTAGACACACATTAACACACAGAGAAATCCCTAAAATCACAAAATCGTGTACTATAATATATAAGCAAGATTTCTATCGGGTAAGGAAAAGAAAAAAATGAAAAGAAAAAAAGCATTCTGAAACAAAACAAAAACAACAACAACAAACAACAGCAACAAAAAGCCCAACCCTCCAAAAATACCATTGAGTTCATTCTGCTATCTATTACTAGGCATGGGGCCTTGAGTCAAGAGTGCTTGCTCTACCCAGTAACACTTCATTAGAGAAAACTAATTTTTCATTTCCAAATTGTTAATTAAAAACAGATTCTGGATTAGGGATAGGGCCATGTGTTCACTTTTCCTTTCAGTTCTAGGACCCCAACTGGTGCAGACCCTTGAAAGCCCTGTGTATACTGTCACAGTCTCTGTGGGTTTATCTGTGCTCCAGCCCTATTATGTTCAGACGATCTTGTTTTCATAGTGTTCTCCACCCCTCTGACTCTTACAATCTTTCCCCCTCCTTTTCTGTAGGCTCGAGGGGAGGGAGACATCCTCTTTAAGACTGATGTTCCAAAGCATCTCATTCTCTTCAAACTGTCCAACTGTGGGTCTCTGTGTTGGTTCTCATCTACTGCAAAAGGAAACTTCTCTGATGATGTCTGGGCAAACACTAATTTATGATTAAAGCAGAATGTCATTAGGAATCATTTTATTGTTATGTTCCCTTAGTAGAATAGGAGTGTTTGCTTTTCCCCTAGGTGCCTGGTCTACCTAGTCTCAGGTTCTTATCCACCTGAGCAGTGTCAGAGAAGGCTTCCAACTCATTGAGTGGGCCTTAAATCTAATCAGACATTAGTTGGTTACACCCACAAGCTTTGGGCCACTATTGTACCAGCACATTTTTGCAGGGAAGTCACCATTATAGATCTAAAAGTTTGTACCTGGATCAATGTTTACCTTTGCCCTTTAGTAGGATGTCCAATACCTTCAAGAAGCAGGAACACTAGTCACTGGCAGTGAAGGCTACTTTCTATATCATCTATGGAACTTGGTTTGTTAAGAGAAAACTGACATTAACTATCATATGAATGTCACCATAACATTTGCTGACATATATTCAAACTTTCCTAAATTTTTGTATTTATTTAGTAGTTTAAGGTATTCAGAATTAATCTGAATGTTCCTACTAACCCAGAAATACTATGTTTAAGCTGAGTCTAAGAACATGGCAGTTTGTTAGAGTCAAATTTCTAAACTCTTGCAGAAGAACACAATGGGAGACAGACCATTATGAAATATTTTTACATATGATTTTTCAAAATGGAAAATTTCTGACTATTTTCAAAATGTATTGAAGTTTTCTCTGTTGAAATATAGTGCTTTCCTTTAGACATAACATGGCCATTGCATTATGGAGCAGAGATAACCTTGGCCCCATAGCCACAGCATTTAAATAAGAAAACACATTGATATGTAGGTCAATAGAAATGGTAACATGAGTATAGTAATAGTATCTTCATCTGGAATTCCAAGTATCATTTTTTATTTTTCTTTTCTTCAAGTTATAAGTTGTCATGGGGAAAGGGTTGCTAGAAAATAGAAGAGGCAGAAGTTTAATTGAAGGCTTTGTGATACAAGGTGAGACCTCTTAGTGATCCATTTAATTTCAAGTAATACACATTTCTGTAAATCACCTCTTCCTCATTCTCCTGACCACTAAGTCTCATATAAACTCATTGGTTCACCAAATTGGACTACAGTGGAATTTTTAGTTTATCCTTGGTGACCTGTCCAGGGTAAATAGACATTTGTTCCCTTCTACCTAAGAGAAGGAACTCAACACTGTACTCTGAAGAACTGATGTATGATTATTAAGAAGGGGAATAGGTCTCAGTTTCAGAAACAGTGTACAACTTTTTATTTACAAATATTACTAACAGTGACAGTTATTGAAAATATGAAAGAAAACATTTTTATCCTTAGTTATAACACTGATGACATATTTGTATTGAAGCTGGAAACAAGGGCAATCATCTTAAGAGTTGAATTAGCAACAAAATACATTGTTCCCAAGAATGACTAGAATAGACACAAAAGTTTTATAATTTAATGTCTTTGAAAACAAGAAAATAAAGAGGAGAATAAGGTAGTCATGAACTTGGATTATAATTCCAGATTTATTCTTTACTAACTTCATCCCCAGAGTAGTACATTTACCCTCCTTGTGTGTGTCTCTCTCTGTAAAATGAAGGGAAGGATCTTTAAATTCTGTGACTCCATGAATAACTAAAAGAACACCAATTTTCCTGAGTTGATTTCTGGATAAGGGTTAGTGCATCTCTTCTCCATGATTTACAAGAGAGCCTTTAGTAAGGTTTTTTTTTTGTGTGTGTGACCATTAATGATAGCTTTGGCTCATTTCTGTCCATGCCTTGCACTGCCTGTCAGCTTACAAAGCAAGCAGTGGAGTTAGATGCTGAGCCCTCAGCCAGAGTAGAACCTAACTTGAGCTCAATGCAAACAATGTTGATCCTCATACTTCCCTTCCAGTCTCACGCTGCCTCTCTCTGTGGAAAAATGTTCAACAGTAAGAGCAGATCTAAACGATTGCTTATTAAAACGGTGCAGTTTTGAGCAGGAAGCTGCAGAATTACTTTACGAGCACTAAGCATCTAAACACTGAGTTCTAATTCGAGCCATGACTACCTTTTGCTAATCTGCAAGAGGAGGCACTTGAATCAACGCATCTTTAAGGACCTTTGGCTCTGACATTATCAGAGATGCAGTCCAGTTAAATATGAGTTGTCATCGTGGCAATGGTTTCTTCATTGAAATGGAAAATAAAGGAGCATATTCAAATATCAGTTATCAAATATCAAGCGCTGAATCAATAGATTAAATCTCAAGGATGAAAAAGTTGGAGCAGTGTTACAGAAATAGTGGCATAGCATCCGCCAAAAGGAAATTGAGCAAAAATGTGTTTTTACACTATCATTTGTGCATCAAATTATTATATTTACATTATCAGCAACGTCAGCTAAAGTACTAGTACTAATGCTTAAAGTAAGCACTTAATTTCTGGTTTATGAGATACTTTTTGTCATGTTTATGTCTATGACATTTCTTTATAAACTGTACACATTCTAACGAAAAAGTTAATTAAAATGTATTTTGTACAATCATATTTTGAGGAGGCTTATGGGTGTTATTCAAAAAGAGAGCTTGGTATAAATTAGCAATTTATATTTGGATAATTTTGCAGGATCTTTGTTAAGTGCCGGTCAAAAAGTGTCACCTCACAAAAGCTGAGGAACCTTCCGTGATATAGACACAGAGAGGAAAAACTGCTTTATTGACTTTTAGGATGTAGGGCAGGACATTTAAGGTGAATAATTATGTTCTTGTGATTGAACCCATTTTAACCTGCTCCTGGCCATGGTGGTGTTGTTTTTTACATTTTTATTTTATTTTACAGTACAATTCAGTTCTACATATCAGCCACAGATTCCCTTGTGTTTTAATTCAAGTCTTTGTCTCTGTAATGCTGAGTGACTCACCTGGATGCAGTACAGCAATCAATGGAATTATTGCAGAATTAACCTATGGTGGGTTGTTCCCAGGAGGTTGTAATGAAATTTTACAGATGCAATGTGCAAGTGACCTGTGTTTCTCTTGGGATGTATCTAAGTGAGTCTGTGAGAGTCACACTAACATTTTCCATTTTGGCCCTTGGGATTTTCCCAGCATGGCTTTTCCATTTAATTTTTCAAAATGACCCTGCCCATTCCAAATCCTATCATCCTATCTTACTTACACATATGTATGTGTGTATATGTACATATACATGCATGTATCTGTGTGCTTAGATATATAGATGGGTAAATGATGGGTGATAGATTTGCTCACTATTAGGACAATATATGTAATGAACCCATTGATCTGGAAATAATTCCTGGAGATCTTGAGAGATGCTTCTTCCTCTGTACTTGAAGTAGAACATCCTTATTAAATTTGGACAATTCTTACTAATTTCTTTGTTGCTTCCACAATAACAAAGACACTGTTAAAAGTGAGGTAGGTCTCAATTCCTCGGACGAAGCTATGTGGGAGTTCACTCGTATTTACTGCCACACTGAAAACTGCCAAGTGAGAACTCAGTGAAAACCAGACCTTAGGTCCTTCCACACTTTTCAAGAAAGCAGGGACTACTGTTTTAGATGTTCAGAGGGTGACATGGCTTACGTATTGAGGGTAGCAGTAAAGTCATAGTTCAGGTTTTAGAGCTGTTTGGGGCTGGAGGGGCATCAGAAGAGGCCGAGACCGTCTCAATGGAAAAGCTAAGAAAGCCCCTCTGGACATCCTAAAATATGGACTGTCAACCGAGGGAATTGAAGAGTTATCGCTGTCCACCAATGAGTCTGGAATGAAAAGCTCCTCTATCAAACGTAGGCTAGGAGACAATCTTTGCTTGTGGCTGAAGAGATAATTGAGAGTGTTGGTCATTCTTGAAGGGGACTATAATTCTAGTCTCAGGCCCCATGTTGAATAGTTCACAGTAGCCTGGAATTACAGCTCCAGGTGTATAAGATGTCTTGGCCCTCCTTGGGCACCTGCATTCACATATGAATACTACTAGCATACAGAAACACACATAATTAAAAAATCTAAAAAAAATTTTTAAGAATTCCTTACTAGGGGAAGGAGAGATAGCTCAGAGGTTAAGAGCATTGACTGCTCTTCCAAAAGACCCAGGTTCAGTTCCCAGAGTTCACAGGCAGCTCACAACTGTCAGTAACCCCCGTTCCAGGGACTCTGACACCCTCTCCTTGACTCTGGGCAACAGCGATTATGCACATACTCATCCCTCCCAACATACACACACATTTTAAAATGAAAAAAATGAAAAAAATTGAAAAAGAAGAATTCCTGGGGATTGAAAGACGGCTCAGTAACACAGGGCACACAGTGGTTCACAGTCATCTGTAACTCCAGTCATGGGGATCTTAACCTTGGCACATTCGTTCTGGGCCAATTCTTTGTTCTGATGCACCATTATTCACAGTGTAGAATATGTAACAGAGTTTCTGAGCAGTACACATCCAATGTCAGCCTATGCACATCTTCAAAATGGGTAGAGTTTGGCAATTTTGCCCATGCCTGGGAATCCTTATTTTAGATCTCCCTGACTGCCAGTTCTCCGGGAATAGTTTAGAAAGAATGAGCATTCTTCAGTTGGTGAACACTTGCTTCTATGATCCAGATATGCAGGTATAGGTGATTGCCACCTTAACAAAACTGTCAGTTGTATGTTATACATGGATTTGGAGGTTTGCAAGGAATTAGACCAGCTTCATTGTCCTACCCAGACTTTACTTTGGTTAAGAACAGCTTTGACTAAGGTCAGTAACTTGGAAAAGAAAAACTTACCTGGTATCTTTTTAAGCATTAGATCTCATTCTATTGTCATGATTTCAGACAAGTCAGCGCTACCGCATGACACAAAATCCATAAAAGCATGTTCATACAGTACTCTCTCAGGGGCAAAACATCCAGCCTCTCTCTGGAATCAGCTGTGCCTGCTTGCAAAAGGTCATCTCAGCTGGGCTTGTTGACTGTTGACATTCCTTCACAGAAGGAAGGTTGGCCAATCATTGGCTCCTCATCCTAGGTTCCAGCTGCTCCTCCAAGCCATTTGCATGCAATTCTACCCTAATTGCAGGTGACCTCAGGGTCTGGGAAGGTGTTAGAGTATACTGGTTGGGGAAGGCAAATGGAAGCGGGCTTTATCCACGCAATCATGGGGCAGCTATCAATCATGCTGGTGTAGACTTTCCAGTGAGGTTGCTTTGGGGTCATTCACACTCTTGTAGGCAACATCTCATCCATGTTTGGTAAGTAAGCCTAACAAACTCTCTAGTTTCCCTCATCATAAATGAACACATAGATACATGAAATAGATATATGTGCATGATCTGTTCACATCTTGAGAGTTCCCAAGAATGTTTAAAAAGGGAATGAGAGATGGGATCTGTTCAGGTCAGAAAATAAGTAAAAGACAGAAGTAAATTTAAATATATTCAAATGTATACTAAATTGTGGGAAATCCAACAACTTCACACATCATAGTGTTTCATTGATTTATTGTTGGAATTAATTACAGTGGTCCATACAGGAAGGCAATGCTCTGATGTGGAAAAGCTATGCATGGCTTGACCTCATGCATCTGACTGCATAGCTTGATCCCATGCATCTCACTTGGTTTCTGCTAGCCCCTTTTTTAGACTCCTAGGATAATTAATGGTCTGTCTAAGTTTGCTTGTCTCCAGGTAGGGATAAATGCCATAAATATCTCAGAAAAGAGTGTAAAAAAATTAGTGTGAAGAGCTATATCCTGTTACATGTTTCCAAGCACTGGACTTTGTACAATAGAATAGTTTTATCTAATATTTGTTTGATCTATTTTTGAATCTGTTAGAAAAGAAGTAGTCAAGTCTGTCCTTTTCTTGACTAAATATTAAATTAAAATATTAAGAGTTAAGTTGTAGGTGAGGGTTGGTGGCACATGTCTTTAATATCAGGACACAGAGGCAGGCAGATCCCTAAGTTAAAGGCCAGCCTGTCTACAGTGAGTTCCAGCACAGCCAGGGCTACACAGAGAAACCCAATCTGGAAAAAACCTAGAGAAATAAAAAAAGATTAAAAAGTGGTTCTTTCTTTAAAACTTGTGACTCCACATTATGTTGAGTATAAAGCAACAGCAGCAAGTGCCCTTTGCTACATTAGTAGCTCAGGTTGGAGGCCAGCTTGTCTGGACTTTTGCCAGGGTGCAGTTCTGCAAGCTTATAACAGGCCTGGGGTTCCTCTTCAGCTGGTATAGCCATCAGGGTTCTCTGAAGATGATTTGTATACAAACTGTGGCTATTCTGAAAGTAGGGCAGCTGGTATCTTGGGCTTCATCTGCTTTGTACTTTAGACCTGGTCCTGATGCTAGTGTTCATGCATTAAAGATTTGCTCTGGGCCTTCCCATGAATGGGAGTATATGTAGATGGATGGCTTCAGATTCTCAACCACAAAATGAATGCTAAATTGATGTGTGTGTGTATGTGCATGTGTGAGTGACAGAGAGGGAGAGGGAGAGAGAGAGAGAGAGAGAGAGAGAGAGAGAGAGAGAGAGAGAGAGAGAGAGAGAGAGAGAGAGAGAAGATTCAGTGAAATTGAAAACAGCAGGAAGTAATAAACAAGATATGTTTACTTTTTCCCTTTTGATATTGGGAAGTTTTGAAATGCAAATGAGACAGATTAAGGAAATGCTTACAGGTTGAACTAGCTGGAAATTTTTTTCCTGAGTCTTGAGAATAATCATTTCTGTTTTGGTAAAGATATGACTGATCTTAAAAAAAAAAAAAAAGATCCAAGAGAATTTAGAAACTATACAAATGTATTAGAAATAAAAGTTTCGCAGGTAGGAATTTAAATTTTTATACTGCTCCAGGGTAAATTGTTGAAAAACAATCTTGTTTTCTTCAAAGTCTGAGATTTAACTGGAATTTTGAATTTTCTTATTTAATATAATATTGTTTCAGTTTCAACTGTCTAAGAATATTGCTAAGTAACTCAAGTCCCAGATGCATAGATACCATTATATGTAAAAACACTTCTTCATTTCTCATTACTATATGTAGTAATGCCTGCTTTTGTATAAGCAAAAGTGCATGCCTTTTATTTATTTACTTATTTATTTGATTTTCCCCCTAATTTTAATTAATTCTCCAACATGTGAGCATTTATTAGAGAATTATTTTGTGATTGATGTACTACTGGCAACTTATACTTTGAATTTAAGCAGAGAGCCAATATCTTTGATATTTTGAAAACAAGCTTCTATTGTGTTCACTCTATTAAGCTTTACGTTAATGCACGAGACTGGGTAGGAAAGCAAGTATCTCGCTTTTTCCAATGTAACATTTCAAAGTCTTGGAATGACTTCTTAGCATAATATCTGGTTTTTATAATATTAATCCCAGCTAACAAAAAATAAAAAGTGAAGTGGGACTAGCCCATAAACATGTTAAGACTTTTAAATTCTTTTTAGTTTGTTTTTACCATTTAACTCTGAGGTCAGGTAGGGGGTAACGTCAGGGAATTCCTAGCTAAATGCCTGCTCACCACGCCTGTCTTCATTTGGTGCGGTTCTTTTGTATCTTGTCAACATTCTCTGGGATGAATTATGCTGCTTTTAAAAGAAGTACTTCCTTACACCGTCCTTCTGAGGACATTACCACAAATAATTTATTCTGATTTTTTTCCATTATATCATTGACTCACAGTCAAGTTTCTGTTCCTATAATTTTTGGTCCCAAGTAAGTTGTTCATTTGACGTGTGTGTGTGTGTGTGTGTGTGTGTGTGTGTGTGTGTGTGCGTGCGCGATGAGATTCAATGTCATTTGAGCTTGAACTTGGCTCTCTTCCTAGAGGTCTCCACAAGTCATCAGTATAATTTCTTCTGTCATTGACAACATTCTTTCTTGGCTAAGCTCAGGGTACGGATTTGTTTTCTCCTCACACAGAAATTGGTGAAAACTTTCTGTGCCTTCAATTAATTAACTAGTCTGCAGATTGTCTGACTTTCTGGCAACAGTTGCGTTCACTCCCCTGGTTTTCTATCGAAACTAGAAAAGTTCATTGCATTCCCAATACCAGAAACAAATACTAAAGTGTCAGAGATCTTTTCTTTAAGAAGCCGTTGCTTGCATAGTTATAGGAGACAAGAGTCTAGCTTGGAAATTGGCTTGCCGTGGGTTTGATCCCCAGCACTTCCTAAAGCTGCCTTGGTAGTAGAGTAGATACCTGTAAACCCAGGGCTTGGGAGGTTGACGAAAGTATATCAGAAGTTCAAGGTCATCTTTCTTTGTATGGATAGCAAGTTCCAGGCTATATACAAGATTATATATATCCAACCCTGCAAGGACAGGAAAATAATACGTGTCTGTGGCTATATACACACATCTTATTTTCAAGAGTTCTGGTGGCAGTGTATAAACACAGAAGACATGCGAAGTCTTTTACTCTAAAAATGAAAGAGGTTGTGTGGTCTGACTAGACTTCTAACACAGTCCTTCAGGTTTAGAGGGCTTCTCTCTTAGGCTGTAAAGATTTTGGCCTCTGCTTTCTTCATTTGAAAACTCAGCCATTAATGTATGAAAGCAACAAATCATTACTACAGCAAAAACATTTTTTAATGATGTTAAGAAAAGAAGTGTACTGGTGTCAGGGAGATGGTCCAGTGGGTCAAAATGAGGACTTGAGTTTGGATTCCCAGAATTCACTTAAGAAGCTGGGTGTGTTAGCCGTGGCCTGTAACTTTAGAGATGGGGAAGATTATGGAGATTAGTTGATCCCAGGGATTTGCAAGCCAGCCAGCATATTTGAAATGGCATGCTCCGTGTTCAGTGAGAATCTCTGTCTCACAAAATAAGACAGGGGACAGAGGGTGACACCTACCATAGCCCTTTGGCTCTCTCTCTCTCTCTCTCTCTCTCTCTCTCTCTCTCTCTCTCTCTCTCTCTCTCTCTCTCATATACAGACACACACACACACACAGAGACAGACACACAGACACACAGAGAAAGAGAGAGAGGGAACAAAATAAGTTTATGATCTCATAAAAATCAAGTTTTGTTTTCTAAAGTCACAATAAGATTTAGGGGAATATGTTAGGTTTAGTAAAAACCACACATCTTTTACAAGCTTCATTTTTTTAAAATGAAGATAACCCTCTGTGCCGCTTGGTGATCACTAGGTTTTATATTGGTCATGCTTTTTAAGGAATCAGCAGCAACCTGGGTTAGCAAAATAGCACTGTGCAAAAATCTCAGTGTAAGGTTCACCTTTGATGCATATTTTCACATAAGGGAATTGGTTTTTCTTTAAAAGCAAAACAAAGCAACAACAACAACAACAACAGCAAAAAACCCTCCTCAATTCTAGTTTCAAGAAAATAAAGTAAGAGAAATGTCTCAATGGTTAAATTTCTACAAAGTTTATGGAGCAAAAGCTATGATCACCTGGCAAGAAACTCCGTCAACCCTCATTCTGCTGAAAGTTTATGAACCTGAACGGTTGCCTTCCTTACCTCAGTGGACTTACAGCAAGTCGCTGGGGATAAAAGGAGAAATGAGGTTTAGTTGAAATTGATCCGGTGCTCTGATAAGTCACGAACCATGGTCCTTAATCGGCACACACTGGAACTTGTTTGTGTACTATCAAAGAAAGACTATGTTCAGTGAACTGAGTGCTACTTGTCACACGTTTGTACAGCCCACTGTCAACTCTTAGACCCTCTACTCAGTGTTGACAGAGAGAAGGTTGAAGGTAACTATATATCCAAAGACTGGCTTAAAGCCGAGGAGATGGGTAGGCCTGTTAGTGAAGGACTGTGATGGAACTGAGTGAGGCAGGGGGAATGCAAGTTCATCGCTTCCTTGGGCTGTAATGTGAGTTCAAGGCCAGCTTGGCAACTTAGTGAGAGTCACCTCAAAAGAAAATTTGAAAAGAGGGAAGAAGAATGTAACTCAGTAAAGAACAGTTGCCTGTAACATGTGAGGCCTTATGTTCAATGCCACCCACCAAAACAACAACAATGATTGTGGAATAAAAAGAAAAAGAAAAACAAAACAAAACACAAACAAGCAGAACACATTAAGAAAACAACCCATTTCCTCTTAGTGAGACCTTGAAATACGCAATCATTTTCTTAAGGCCTGTGAATAGAACAGGACTCCCTCATATAAATAGAAGAGTTTTACTTCAGTGTCCCATATCCACACAAGTACAGTGTAACTGTGAAGAAGCCAGCTATCACTGCCAGGGAATAGACCATCTATCAGTGGGCTTTTCTCAACGATATGACTAGATGCCAGAAAGTCTTCTGTCTATAGTCCACATTGCTCCTAAAGCATTTGAATCAAAATGAGTATGCAAGAGGTCATGGTATCACTTTGGCAATAAAACACACCACCTAGCATCATCCTAGCTCATAGTAAGCTCAGTATTTAACACCTGATGATATAACAAAGCTAACATGTCGTCATTAGCTTACTTGTGCCAGATGAATGATATTGACAAGAGAGTCACAGAATTCCAGTTAAGGTAAAATTTCTGGAAGCCCTCCTGTCCCCATTTCTCCCCTTCTCTCCTTGTCCCTCACCTTTGATTGTTTGGAATCAGACTGAGAACCTTATGCATATTGTCCAAACATTCTGTGACTAAATGTTTTAGCCAGCCCTGGTAATGTACAGTTAAGTAAGATCACTAGGTTGGAATTCTTAAGAGGACACTCCTGTCCTGTTTTGTCATATTGTCCTCCACACATAATATGATAGCTCATGTTGATATTTGTGAAACTTTGTACATCAATTTGACAAATTAGTGGTGTTTCATGACTTCAGGGATAGAATATATTTTTAATAAATATCACTGAAATTATGTTAAACACAAGGCAGCACAGTACTGAGTATTCTAGCCCGTGTGTTCTTCTGTTTCCTCCCACAGGGCACACTGAGTGGGGCTGATCGATGTGTGGCCTGAGAACACAATGATAGCATTTTTTTACTCTCATGGGCACTATGCACATGTGGTTTGCCAGTGATGCCAAAAACATGAAGAAAATAGGAATTGTTCTTTTTCAAAAAAAAAAAAAAAGTGGTGATACAGATCAGGAAAATCATTTAGGTATTTGTAATTTTCTTTTTCTTTTTTTTTCTTTCTCATGCTTGGCTGTTTTGGTATTGTATCATTGGTGAAATTAATGAATATTCAATAATACTCCCAACACCTCACAACATGCACAAAGTTTGTTTGTGTGTGTGCACATGCTGGAAACCAAAGCCAGGGTCTTGTGCTTCCTAGGCAAATGCTCTGCAACTGAGGTAAATCCCCAAACTCTATGTTGTTTATAATAGATGAAATATGTCAATACTGTCTTCTATTTATTAAAAAAAAAAAAAAAACTGTGTGTGTGTGTGCGCACGCACGTGCGCGCGCTTTAGGAATTTTTTTGTCATTGTTATATTTTGCCTAAATTCAAATGTATACTTAGAGCCAAATACAAGATTGGAAAAATAAATTTATGAGAAATAGGAAATGGGATCTTGTAAAATCTCAAATATATCACATAAAAGTAAGAGTTGATTTAACTTTAGTAGCCGCAAAGTTTATATGGCACTTGCCCTTCTTCTACTAAACGGTGTTAGATAAATAAGCATGTGTTTAGCCCCAAATTTCTATGTGTGGATGTAGATAAGTGTGGCTTTGAATGAGCATGTTGACAAAGTTGTCTTTCTTTGCTTATCTGTCAGGAATCCAATCTTATGTTCTCCTCGCTCCACTGGATAAGATCCAAAGCAGCGAGGACACTGGAGAGCATTCATTCCACTTCCTTTGCTGCGTGAGGTGATAGTGACCTCATCAACTCCAGCAGGCAAAACTGGAGAGCTCTAGCCCCAGCTGCTTCCATGAGGGGCGGCGGCGGGAAGAATTAAGTTTTTTCAGCCACGGTGTAGAAATTTCCATTACACTCATTTCACATTTGTACTTCTTGGAAATTAAAGTGGACCTGCAAAAGGGCTCTGGAATTCCACAGCAGCGTGTCTGTTTCACAAGAGAGCATCAGTCACAGCAAAACATGCCTGATGATAACATGCACGAGAATGGTGGTTTCCTTTTCATTTTTTATGAGGCAAAAGAAAAAGTACATCAGAAGGAGAGCAGGTTTTTCTTTGACCTATAGAATTCTTTATGTCAGCCTCATATTCAGAACTAAAATAGGCTGTATTTGTTCAATGGAGGAGAGTTTGTGAGTCCTGCATATATCCACTCTGGCAGCATTATAGTGTATTAATGGGGAAGGAACAGAGAGAAGCTCACAAAGCCCAGAAGGGAGAAGGAAGAGGCAGGTACAGCAAGAAAATCACCCAAGATCACAGAGAATTTTCTCACCCGACACCCGTGATAGTCTCTTTAATAATAGACATTCTTTCAAAATATTAGCTTAATATTTAATATTAGCAAAGAATATTGCATATTTGGTTATAGATTCTGCTTCACTTTGAAATGATAAACTAAAATAACAGTTAGACTTCTTGTTTCTCAAATTCATTAATAAACCAAGATGATGGATGTTTAGTGTTTTTCCAGTCTGATCAGTTCAGTTTCCTGGGTGTGAAGCTGTTAGGGAAAAAGCTTCTGATTTCCTTAGCTGGATCCTTCTTTCAGCTCAGAGGCAGACACTGTTAAACCAAATGCTAATGCTAGATTTCCCTTCTTTACAAACAGTAAGTAAACAGACAGTCAGTTCCCACCAGTCGAAAATGGAAATGCGTTTCTCAACCTCTCACTATCCTCAGAGCATCAGTCATTCTATCTGATTATTGTTAGTCATTTCCCTCCATGTATGTGGGTTTGAAAAATCTCCCCTCCTCAATTATACTTCGGCAGTCCCTGTGGTAGATGCCTTTCTGCTTCCCACTTAGATCCATAGAGAAGAGATTTCAGAAAATTTCTCTTCCTGGTGTAAATTTTTATTTTTAAGACCATGTTCTTGGTGCTGTGGACCAATAGTTTAGAGATAACAAAAAGCAGGCCATCTGCAATATTTTAGCAAAGGCTCATGGGAGACATCTGACAGTACCTAAAATTGAAGACAAGGATGCAGAAGTGGGGACTGGTAACTTCTGAATGATTCCTGATGTCTGCTTGTTAAGAAGTCATATTAATCGAATTCTTAGATTGCCCCAAATAAAGAAAAGCAGCCATGTGGCTCTTACTGGGCATAGGAGGAGTCAAAATTTCTGGGTCCCAGAACAGCTTGATAAAGTGAGCAACTTGTAGAAAGTAACTTCTATTTATTTCTGCATATAGGAGTCACTTGGAATGTATAGGAAGCTGGGCTACTAGGCTCTGTTCAAAATAATTTTGAAACTTCTATTTCAGTGTGGAGGACCGTGCTAGTGTGTGTGTAGCTTTGACCAAGGTGCTGTAGGCTTCTGTATACATTTGATCCTATGGAGGTGAGCGTGTAAATGTGCTTTACAGAGAACTTCTGCACACATTGTTCATGCAATCCCATGTCCCAAGGGCTGTCATGTTGGGAAGCCTCTCTGGTAGCTCTGGAGCCCTGTTGCCTCCACTAATCTTTGCTTTTGAGCTAACTCTTCATTTCTTTGCAAGCTTTGACCAGAGACGCCCCCACCAAAGAAGAAAAATCCCATTCCATGGACTATGTAGTGCAAGAGATATAATTCAGAACAAACACAAAAGTATTTCAGATGTTCGTATCTTAAGACTATTCAAAAAAAGGGAAGTTATCCATGCTTTTTAGATGTATTACCAACACTGAGAACTTTTACAATTAACTAGAAAATTTCACGTGTTTAAGTAGTTCTTCATAAACAAATGGTAAAAATATAAGAGATAAGTATTTTGTATCAATTGCATTATGAATTTGTAATTAAATAACAAACAAAATTTTGCAGTATGTATTTATATATTTGTTTTCTGGATATAGGAGAGTGTAGGTTTTAATTGTTTAATAACATGCCATGGACTTTGACATTAAGGTGAAGAATTGTTTCTGTTTATTCTTCTCCCTCTTCTTAGATTTAATTGAATTTTTCTTATTACTTCGTATTTGAAGTAGGTGTTTCTATTCTACAATGAAAAGTTTGGCTCTTGGATTTTTATAAATAACATTCAGATACTTTTATCTTTTAGCATATAATTTGTATTGTTGCACAATGAAGTAAAAATTTTAAAATGGCAAACCATGTGTGACACTATTTGCATATAAAATGTTTACTTTCTGTCTATGCTAATGCAGTTTCTCTCAGTAAGCGCTAACTAGAAGCCTGTTCTATGATATATAGGTTCACAGAGTTTTCTGTTTCCCGATGAAAAAATTCAGAGGAAAATCCTAAGAGATAAGATTTGTTTATAGAGTGCCTCCTTGGTGGTAGGGACTATACTCTATGCTAAGTTTCTTACATGGGCCGTCAGTCAAAACTTTACAGACACAGTTATGTTCATTTTAGTGAGGAGGAGATCAAAGCACTGGAAGTTTAAATATCTTGCTCAAAGTTACAGGGACAACATGTAGAAACCAACTTAGGTTATTGGCTATTTGATACCGTCTTAAAACACTCCACACTGAATAACATCAACTGTGTGCCCAGCTGTGGCTTTGCAAGGAATTAACCTGCCTAGTACATGATAATAGAAACATGTTTGAAACAAACAATTTGATGACTGTGAAACATCAAAGCTAGCACAATAGATTTTCCTTGGCAAGGAGGAAAACCTTCCAAATTAATTTGGCTTAGATTGAATGCCCTTAATGAAAGCAAAATATTTTTCTTCCAATTAGTAGTTCCTATAGTTAACTGATGATAATTGGAATTTTCAAAAATGAAGCTGAATCGAGTATCTCTGTGTCTCCCACCAGAGATGAGGGGGCCATCCACTCTTTGGTCTAGACACAGCCTTCCTCAATATGCTCAAGCAGATCAGGGACTGCTAAGCGCTTCAGTTCAACTCGGGTTCATGAAGGGCTGACTTTCCCTGAGGGCATTGCAAACTACCTATGATAAAGGGTGAAAATGACGAGTCTTCTGAGATTTCCATTGGCAATGTCTGGGCTCTTTCTAGTGGACCTGCTTGCCCAGGTCAGCTCCCTTCAGGTTGTTCTCTGTTGTCTCGAGGCACACTTGCTTGCAGGGTACTTGTTCATAGCGGGTTCTCAGTGTGAAGGGTAGACTTCCCGGAGCTGTTGATAGTCTCTGGCTTCAGCCTTCCTTTCTGGCAGCTTCTCTCATCCTATCTGTGTACTCAATCTAGTTCAGTGCTTCTGACCTCTTTACACGTTGAATGCTACCCTTTCACACCCCCCCCCCCCCCGGCTTCTCGCCTCTTATAAACCTCCCAGTTGGGACTTTCGTAGCTTCTCTTTCCAGCATCATCTCCCTTGGGAACTCAAGAAAGTGAAATATCCTTTTCAGAGCAGTTCCTCAAACTTCCTGAATATCTTAGGCATATTAAAAAAAAGTGTTTATCATGCAATATGATGATTATTGTTTTACTTTTCTATTTCTTTAAGAGTTTTCCTTTTGTAGACTAATTTCAGGTTATCATCATCATCATCATCATCATCATTATTATTATTATTATTATAATTATTAACCATGGGAATTGATTTCAATGCTTTGAACCTATCAGATGGTACCCTAACAACTAAAATACATCCTCAGACCAGTTCACAGGTATGCTTGTGGGTAGAGGCTCTGTTCTGCTATTGACCACTTGGTGGGAAAGACACTCAATCCCATTTCTCAAATACCTGAGCATGTTGCAAATATCTGGTCCCACAGAATTCTATCGAATGTAATACACTAAGACAACTTTAATTTTTTAAATTTTACCCTTAGTTTGTATAATTTCATTGGTAGTAGATGCTTACTAAATAGCTGATGAGCAGGCAATAAATACTTTTATAGGTATAAAATACTTTTACAAAAATGTAAAGACCAAAAGGACTCTCCCCAGAATTTAGTTCTGTAAATTATTTATCATTGATTACTCTTAAGTTTTTTTTTGGACTTATAAAATAATTTAGGCAGAACATATGTGTAGAAATGTACAAGGGTCTGCATATTATAAATAACTGGCAAATATACATATGAATCATTGTATCCAACTTTGTTTCTGACTGTAATTACTAATTTTGTTTTTCCTTTCAGTGGGGATATTTTAGTTAAAGTCATGAACCCTTCCTTTCTTAAGTGTCTATTCCATTCAAAACATTGCTTCAGAACTTTTTGCCAATGACTTTTCTATAAAATGAAGTATTTGATATTTTGTTATGAAAAATTTTGAAGAATGCTCTTTGAGTAGATGCCACATTTGGGGTGCAATCTCACAAAAATTTAGGGGTTAATGTCGAATCTATTAATTCCCTCAGCATGACAGTGGCAAACACGTTTTCAAGGGCTTCCTGAGTATAAAATCTGGACCCCAATCTCTAGCTCTGTAATTTCATCGGCAGGAAGTGCCTAGTGCAGCCTCGGCGTTGGTCTGATAAAGCCACCGATGCTGCCACTGTTGATAAAGCCCCTACATTAAAGGCTTCAACCTTCAACAATTTTCAATTCCAAGCAAAACCCAACAATTTTATTTTCTGTGTGTTTCTCATTTACCCAGAGTAATATGCTGTCCTTTCCCAAGGCATATCAGGTTAGCTCAGCACACGATGGTGAGAAAAGTTTGCTGCGTTCATTTTCCAGAACGCTAGCTGCTTCCCGTAGGCTAGGGTGAAACTCTGCTTTCCCCAAACTTATAATGAAGATACCTTCACATTTCAGCCCACCGCCGCGGTAAGAAGAAGCATGGACTGATGCCAACTTACAGTTAGATGTTCTGTCTGCTCTGTGCATCTTCAGGAAAAGCACTCTATGCCTTCCTCTCAGGAGTCTGCGGACAAATGTCAAGAAACAACACAGAGAACTAGCTCTTCTTACTCACCTTCTTCTATCCTTCTATTTCTTTTTTTAAAAATGAGATCAGGAAGACAGAGGGGAGATTAAAAATGTTTGATGTGTCTGTATTGGCACCTTCGGTTTTCTACAAGCTGTGGCCAAAGTGTGGCAGGAAAGTAAAAAATGGTTTCAAATGATTTCTGAAATGCATTTTTTTTCTTGAAACTGTGAGAATCCACAGCCAATTCAAATGACTCATTGGCTGCCTCATTTTGCAAGGAAGTTGATGCCAGTGTCAAATGAGGTCTGAACTATATATAGTTCTGCATTTCTTATTTTATTTTATTAGAGACAGCGGGTTGCCCTGTAGTCTAGACTGGCCTGGAACTCAATGTGTAGGCCATGACAGTCTTGAACCCACCGTGATCCTCTTTCCTCAGTCTCCCAAGTGCTGGGAGTACAGGCATAAGCAACCACACTGGGTCAAGGGGAAGGTTTTGGTGACCTGTTAAATCAGAGCATGCACATGTTGAATTCATAGGTGAGGTGAGGACAGGAGGGAGTTTCTAACATACTTGCCAATCCAATTCAACTTTTTGTGGCAGTGGGGACAAGATCTGTGCATGTTTGCTTCTATTTATTTGTAGATATTCAGCAGAGTAAGGCAGCAAACAATACGTAGACAAATTATGTGGCAGCCCTTTTGGATCATTTGGATCTGGGTCCTTTCTAGCAAAAAGGTGGCATCAGTGTGCATTTGAGGGGCAGTGATAAGAATGTACACAGCTTTTATTTGTGTTATGATTTCACGGTTTTCTAACACCTAGCATGGTCTTTCAAAAGATCCAATAACCCATACAGAGAACCCTGTCCTAGATTATAAAACAAGTCTTGCATAAATACACATGTGCAGTTGGAGGCGAGTCATTTGCCTATACCTCTAACTGCAGCCTGGGTATGAGAATATTTTGAGCTGAGTCTTAGTGTTGCTTCTTCAGTTTCAAGATGTAGGTTTTAAATATAAGAGATTTATCAGGTCTTAATGTAAAGTCAGTTTGGGAAAGGCTGATCTGCTTAGCCATTTGTCTAGACACCTGTTAGAGAAGCCCATGTGTCTAGACTTTCTGACAGCATCTCTGTCGAGAGTCCCCATCAGACTTAGTGCAGTTCTTCCAGTGAGACTGAGCAGGGTGAGGTGGCTCAGTGACCATCTTGGTAGATTTTTCTGTGATGACGTTTCCTTTTTTACACCAGCCTGGAGACCATCTTGTAGTCCACATGGCCTTTCTATCCAGAAGTTACATCTGCGTAAGCCAAAGCCATTTGTCAGGGCTTTCAAAAAGACTGTGGACTCTTTATTTTTCCTGTTTTATGATTGTTTAGACTGCTCAAGGCTCCAACAAGAAGGGGTATGCAACAAAGGAAACATTTTAATAGATCAAATCGCAAAATAGTACTTTATATTGAACAATATTGAGAGAAAAAGGCCCCCTGCAAGACATTACATGCAGTTGCTAAATAAGACATCCATGAATATTCTGTTTTTAGGGAGCATTGTTCTATTCTTCCAAATGAATCCTTCATATGTGAAGTTCCAGCTCAAGAATATTATCAGCTGTC
The DNA here is from genome assembly GCF_049852395.1 of Peromyscus maniculatus bairdii. Lineage (NCBI taxonomy): Eukaryota > Metazoa > Chordata > Mammalia > Rodentia > Cricetidae > Peromyscus > Peromyscus maniculatus. The sequence goes on along the minus strand of NC_134856.1, from coordinate 85,089,325 downwards.
CAACATCATGGATCAGCATTTTGTATATTTATTGACTCTTGGAACATTTTTCCAGATTGAGATTTTTTGTTTCTTAAACAGGGTCAAAAATAGTTGACTCACTTAAAATTTCAAGACTAAAAACAATACATATATGATTACATGTTCAGAAACATGAGGCTTTTTAAGCATTGATTCATTGTGCGTGTATACCAGTAAAACAAAAAACACAGAAGAAATACAAATTATTATTGTACTCCTCCAACACATGGATTACTATTTGATTTTCACCTTCTCTTCCACTTCTTCTTTTGTCAACATGTAAAACTCTGCAGTGATTCAAAAGCACTGTCCTGAAATCCAAGTGGAGTGCATTTTCATTTCTCATTTTTTCCCCTGCAGTTTCCCTTTGCAAAGCTAAAATTACATTTCTTCTTTCAAACCCTTAATCTGACAGTTCTTCTTTCTACCACCAGGGTGGTGGAAATTCCCTCAATATTCAGTACATGGTTCCTCCCTTCTTCCGCCCACAACCTTCTACACAATCCCTCAGTTGGTTTGCATTGTTTACTCCCCTTCCATCACGGTCAGATAGCAAAGAATCCCTCTCAACCCGGGCAAGTGGGTGTGCATGCTTTGTTGGGGACAGTAAATAGTGTCATTTTATTTCTCAAGGTATAACAATAAAATTATCTGTGTCAAGACTATCGTGCTGTATTAAAAAGACAAGTTGCAGATGAAATGTGTGCAGAGGAAGTTTCCATTGCAGACTTCTCTTTAATGTCTTGCAGAGTATACTTTCTGAGGAAACATCCATTACTGCCTAAAGGTAAATTGTATTAAACTTCTGTAATAAAATCTGCCATCCTTCTTAGCAAAATTTTTGATGGTAAACTTACAGAATGGAGTTGCAGTGTCCTGAGGAAAATTTGTGATATTAACCTCCTCAAATCTAAAGATTCTAGGTGCAGTTCTCAGTAGACAACTCCATCCACAGTAAAACTGAACAAGGGGGATGTAGGAATGAGTGAGCCAAACAGCTGTGCTCTCTTGAAGACAATCAGCATGTAAGCAGAAAAACAAATTCCTCATTCTGTCAATCAATACATTTTTACCCAGGGTGACTCCATGATGAGCTTGAGGTTACCTTCTACATGCGACATTGAAAGAAGTGAAATATTTGTATGTTTTTGGCAAACAATTCTATTTTAATATAAATAAACACAATGTTCTTTCTTTTAAAAACAGTCGTTTTAAGTTAAACTTGATTATTGTAGTGTGTATGTGTGCACCCCTGTGCATTTGAGCCCCAAAGTGCATGTGTGAAAGTTAGAGTTCAACCATGTAGAGTCAGTTCCTTGTTCCATCTTTATATGAGTTCTGAGGGCAGAACTCTGCTTGCCAGACTAAGTGATGAGCACTCTGTCCACTTAGTCATCTCCAAGGTCCTACAATTTCTTTATAATGGTGACTTTAAAACCATGGGATTTAAATAAATAAATATATACATGTATATTTGACATTAATTTAATAAAAATAGATTTATATTGGAATCTCTCTCTTTTGTATCAGAAAAAATATGCAAACAGTTTTGTCTTATTGCTGTGATGGAGAAGCTAGGTTACTGTGCACAGCAGCAACTGAATTCTTTAAAGAAGAGATTGCTAAAAACATATAAAATTAATAACTTTTTGATCTAGTTAAAATATTTATATGGTAAAGACATCAGATGGAGAAGATAGCTTTTGTAGTCCATTTTGGGAAAATAATTTTCACAGTGAATATTTATGACAAAGGTTTTCATTCAAATTAAGTCAGAAATAAGTGTGGGCTTCTCTGTGTTATTGAGATAAATACTGGTGATAATTTTCCCGAACATATGCATAAGATAAAGAGTAGTCATTAAATTCCATAGAATACTGCATACAAAAGGAAAAGGTGTATTTTTATTGTTGTTTCCATTGTTTAAGACCAAAAACAAACAATTTATAGCCTCAAAATATGAAACCTGTAGTTATAATCGTAAGAAACCTCTGCACCAGCAGAGGGTTTTATAATTCATTCAGTTAAAAAAATCTCATTTGACTTTTGGGCAGTCTGTTACCCCTGTGATTTCTCCCCAAGTTCAGTTATTGCTGTACCTACTCCAGTTATCTGCTTTCGCCAAGTACAGACAGCAACATTCAAAGCCACAGCATATAGAAAAATAGATTTAAAGCTTAGCCAGGGCTACTTTGGGTATTTCCAGGAAAATAAATATAGACTTTAGTTTAGTTTCTGGGGCCAGGGAGGCATGCACAAAAGACAAGCAAGTGCATTTTATGACAACTATAATGTGCTGGCATCGAAACAGTCTTTTGGATTTCAGAAATTAGAAAGAAATACAACTATTTCTTGCTTCTTTTATCTCCATCCTTAAAAAAGGAAGAAGAGAGGAAGAACAAATTTCTCTAGAGTTCAATAGGATGAGCCTCTTGAAAAAAATTTTTTTAAATGCTGAAGTTTTTCTAAAAATTGCTTTGAGGCCCGAGTGACAGTTTTGACAAAGTTGGCTGCAATTAAAATGTTTCGGTCTGCTTAGGGCCTACTCAACACAGAGCTCATTTGTCTGCACTGCCTTAGCTTTTACTTAAGGACGTTGAGAAAAAGCAGGAGAGCAGGCAAACAAACTCAGAACACCTTCACAAATTTTGGATAAAATTTCACTTAATGCAACTGTGGCGCCAGTATCATGCAGGGGATGGTACTGTGCAAAATATGTTTATATAACGTGGCTGCGTGCCTCTGAGATCTTTCAAATTCCTTCTTGAGAGCTTCAGTCACTCAGCGCTCACTCATCCAAAACCCTTTATATTCTCAAATATCTCAAGTTAGTTTCACTGTAAAAGCTACACATTGAAGGGAAGAAAATCAAATAGATGTGGAAATTTTGAAAGATCCAACTTTTTTCCTCAATGCTTAATTACTAAGGTGGAGATAGATTGAATATAATAACTGTGGTATTCTGAAGTATGTAGTTTATTGCCTCACTTTTATCACATAACATCACGGAGTTTGATACATGCCCTGAAAATTATAATTAATTTTTCTTTAGCATTAAATAACATTTTGACCTGGTCTGCATTTTGTGATTGAAGGAAGGAAAACTCTTAGAGCTCAGATTGCTTGACGTATGCATCTACCATCAGGTACAGCAGGAATCTAGTCTTTGTTATTTCAAGTTCCATGCTCTTTGCAGTCAACAATGCCTCGCCTCTGTTTACTTGGAGTTCATATCTCGCCTGGATTCATAAGTATGAGCGGTTCATGTCACCTCGCTGTTCAACAAGCAATGTAAATGAGCTATATTCTTCCTAGGTATGGATTTCATCCTGGAAATCATTCAATTGATAACAATTAGCGGTTTTAGATGAGCGGATGAATATCATAGAGGGCTGGAGCTAATTAATGAGGGATTCTGGGAAGCTCTGTTGTGTTCTCTGTTTCCCGTTGGATGGTTAGACATGAAACCTTGGGGTTGTCAAATGAGCAACACCTTTGCATCAGTATTAGATTCACACACAAAGAAAATTAATTACAGGAAAGCTATCTCCAAGCCAGTTTGTCAATTCTCTCAACAGGAAATACTCACTTGGGAAGGGAGAGTCAAGTACCGCTGTCGTAAAGTAGTCTTGTTTTTATATGCTTGCTCTCATTTGTTATTTTCTTCAAAAGGGGAGATGATGGTAGAGGACTTCTGTTTGTTTGTTTGTTTGTTTGTTTACTTACTTACTTTGGATGACAGATAAACAAACACAACTATCTGAAAGACTTAGGTTTAGTGAAACAAACCAGATATTTCTTCATTCCCCTCTTACCAAGCAGTGTTTCACTAATAAATTGTAAGAATTCAAACATTCTTCTCAACACTGAATTCATATTTACATGGAACTTGGATCCTGGGATGAGTCATGTGGCCTTTATTCTAGAAAATTTATACCAGTGTAGCTTCTATATATCAGCTAAGAATATGAGACATTTACTAATTGGCCACAGTCACACTGTCCCATCTAATTTTTATTCAGAAACTTCAATTCATTTTAAATACATTGAATTTTATACCGAAATCCAAGTCTTCACTCTACTTAATAAAGTTTCCCAGTTTCATTTAATAAAGATTGTGAGTGGTGATCTAAGGTATTCTTAGAAAGTCTGACAATGCCAATAATTCCTAGGACTCTCACCTGGGAATTTCATGACTTTATATGGATATTGTCCTCAGAGACCTCTTATATGATTCAATACTCCTTTTTCTTTTAAAGCCTTCACCATGTTAAGAAAATATCCATTAATTCTGGTATATACATGTATTGTATGTATGTATATACAAAATCATACTAAATTATTTAAAATGCAAGAAGGGCACTCATGTAGCCTCATGTTGATACAATTTGGTAATATTCTTATAAAAATAAATAATATTTTAGAAGGAACTTACAGATAATAAGAGATTAAGTTAAAGGCTTGTATCTATTAGCTTAATATTTTAATATTAAATTGAGGAGATTATATATAGGTATAAATATAGAGAAAGGGTTGAAAAATACCTCTTTCCTATGCCATAATCTTGGAGGTTCACAAGGAAAATAACTTAATCATTGAACAGAAAAATAGGAAAGGACAACAGCTCTCAATCAATGTGCTTATCTTCAGTTCAAATTTGTAGCACTTGAATGGAAAAAAATTTGACCAACTCTGACTTTAGTTTTGACTTCCCTGTAAATATATAGACTACAGAGACCATTGCAAAGGCAGTGCAAGAAGAGGATATCCACTTTGGGAGGGAAAAAGGATCTACTTCTTCATAGCTTTTCTAGAGATCCTTCATTAACTTTTCAAAGAAAATGACTACACAGAGTGAGTTTAATCAGTACAGAAAAACAGAAGGAGTGATGGCAGTGAACCATGACAGAACATAAAACAAAACAGAGACAGAATAGATCTGTAAAGATGCCAGATGCTGGAAGAGAAGGATCTAAAGACACTATTCAGAGTCAAACAATCACACTTACTGTAGTTTCCAGGGTATTCAAGGGAAACAGAATGGAGGACACATATCTAGAGATAATTTTATTATAAAGTATTAGTTCATGTAATTATGGAAGTTGAGAATCCTACAATCTGCTGTACAATCTTCAGGATGTAGAGTCCAAAGGTCTGAGAATAAGAAATTTCATAGTTAGGAAAAGATTATCATTTTAGTTCAAGCAGTCAGGGAGAGTGACTTCAACATTCCCTACCTTTTGGTTTGATTTTTGATGGATCAGATGATGCCCTGTAGTTGGAGTTTTCTTCAGTCCCGCTCAGACCCACAGCCACTCAGACCCAAATAAACACACAGACACTTATATTATTTAAACTGTTTGGCCTAATGGCTCAGGCTTCTTGCTATCTAGTTCTTATATCTTAAATTAACCCATTTCTATTAATCTATAAGTTGTCATGTGGCTTGTGGCTTACTGGTACCTTACATCTTGCTTCTCATGGCAGTGACAGCTGGCAGCATCTCCTGACTCAGCCTTCCACCTCTCAGAGTTCTCCTCTCTCCTCATCCCTACTATGCTATACTTCATGCCTGGCTACTGGCCAATCAGCATTTTATTTATCAACCAATCAGAGCAGCATATTCACAGAATCCCCAGGAATGCCCACTTATATTGAGGCAACCCATCTGCCTTACTCAGTTCACCATTTCAAACGCTAATCTCTACAAGTTTTGGCATATAAACAATAATAAATGTTTCCCAAACATCTGTGGCCATATCCTGGCCATGCCAAACTGACACACAAAATTGTCATTCTACTCACTATATATAAAACACTCTAAGAGGTTACCAAAAATTATCTGCTTATAACAAGTGCTCTAAGTTGACCTAATGTATTTTAAAACAACCAAATATCAGAAAAAAATAGTAATTGAAAAAATCCTCAGTGGATAAAATACAGCTAAAGACAAAATTTAAGAATTTAAATGTATGTAAGACAAGAAGACATTGAACAGATATAGCAAGTAGGGAAATTCATCCATGACTTAGAAAATTAGCAGACATCCTTTGCAAAAGAGAGACAAGGTCTGCAGTGTTTATCTCAGCCTTATTGTTACAACTCTAAGACCTCATTTTGAAGTGAAGTGGGGAAAATGGCATTCTTATACAATTGTTGATCATACATGTATTACATAATGTGTTTAGTATATGATGACAATTAAGTAATGCTTGAAGTATGCAAAACAGTTCTACATGTTGGTTATAGATAAAATGTGAATATCCATACGACAACACACCCTAACTTTAGAATAACATTTATGTCTTTGGGAAAAACCCTGTTTAAGAGACATACTATATTCCTTGCGATTTTATTTCCTAATATTTGTGATCTTTAAACTAGAATAGCTGAGAAATTGTGTGCTGAAGCACTGAAATTCTAAGTTAGAAAGACAAGCTGTGGAGGAAGATGGTTAGAAAAGAAAGGTCAAGGGGCTCATCTTCCTTCCAGAGGTATCCATGTTGTCTCTGCACATACAATGGACAGCAAGAGGACAAGAAGAAAAATCCTGGTGATGCCATTTATCACCTTTGACACACCAAAATATTTCAAAGCTCACCACATTTTTGTATAGTGTTTTATTCCTTTTAAAGCACTTTAACACGTATCATTTTACTGATGCAAAAAAGGTAAGTCAGGAGACTGGGCTAAGAATGCAAGAGCACTTGCTACACAAGCCTGAAGATCTGACTTTGGAAAATGCATGTAAAATGTTGGGCATGGCCCTATGCATTCCTGTGACCTCAGCTAGCCTAGTTCCAGATTTGACAAGAGACTCTGCCTCAAGGAAACAAGACAGAGAGTGGCAGGACATGAAAACCAACATTCTCCTCTGAACTCTGTGTTCTTGCACAAGTGCTTATCCTGTTTGTATACATTACACACACAATGTACACACACACACATACACACACACACACACACATGTGCACAGACATGTTAAAGTAAAAAGCATTTTTCTACTATTATGTTAGAACCCTAAAAGTTAAATGACTTCCCCAAGATTTACAATCAGCTAATGAGATAATTCCAAGAATTTCTTTCTTAGAATTATAATGTTTTGTATTTGACAAAGTTGTCCCCACCCACAGTTTGTCCTCACTTCCAATCAAAGTGAATATTTCACCATTTTTTAAAAATTGAAGCCAGTTTGTTTTTATATACAGGAAAACATTGGATAGAAAGGACTGGATGATGCTTTCTGTTGATATAGAAGCCTAGCAAAGACAGTTCATAAATCAAGCTGGCAGTAAATCACCAACAGCATATAAACTTAGGAATGAATAGAACTATAGCTTGCTTTACTGGGATGATGATATACGTAAAAAATGTTACTGAGTGATGTGGCAACATTATGACACACCCATAAAGCACCAGGTAAAAAGGCAGAGTTGGTTTGATTTTCATTATGGAGGGGAAAAGCCCACTCACACACCCTTGCTCGAAGCCTGGGATGCTCTTAGAAAATAACCTCAGTTATTTGAAATATAATCTCCACTGCAGAGTCAGCACTTTGTCTCATGTGGCTAAAATCTCATAATTATATTAATTGTGATTTAGTAAAGATGGTTGGTACATCAGGCCAGAGGGAGACAAGTTCTTTGACAGCCACATTGAATTTAAGGTTAATCTGTGAAGTAGTCAAGTTATGAAATATTTAGAGATATTTACATTTATTTATTTATAAACTTATTTATTACTGCATGTTCCTGTGTATGCACATGTGTTGTATGTATGCTCCTAACATGCGCACCCCAGGGATGGGACTTGGATAATCAAAGAATTTCACCTGAGCTATTTATCCAGACTTGTTTATGTGGATTTTTAATTTATAGTGGTCATGTATTCCTTACTTAATATGGTTGAAAAGCTAAAGAGGCTTTCTGCAAGAGTTACAAAACAGGTTAATAAATATCCAAGTAATCAAAAGAGTAGCTAGAAATTGCCCCATTTCAGTGGTTGTAGAAATAGTCTAGCTGTGCATGGTTTTTTGTTTTTTATTTTCTTGTCAAGAAGTCTTTCAGAGATGAGAAGGAGTGAGAAAGTGGATAGGAAGGATAAGAAAAATAATTCAATGTGGTTTGGTAATTCTCACTTGGCCTAAGGTAAGTCAAACAATGTTGTCAGGCTGAATTCTGAGTCTCAATATAATAGAATCAGAGGCCAGCTCTGCATTATCTATGTGATGGTGGCATTTCCCGCCTTGATCTTTTTACACTAATTCATTTGTAAGGTGGAGAGAGAAAGAGAAAGGACAGAGAGAGAGAGAGAGAGAGAGAGAGAGAGAGAGAGAGAGAGAGAGAGAGAGAGAGAATTTACCTTCCTAACCTACTGTGTGCTGCAGATGGCACAGAAGCAAATCATCTTGTATACAGAAAGCACTAAGTAATAAATAACTTTATACTAATTCCTTTTAGTTTTTTAAATGGTGCCACTGGATGTCTGATTTATAGGGGTGCACACTCAATTCATCATAAAGTGACTCATTTATCTTTGTCCACTCATGAAGCATTCATTTCAATATTGAGTTGTAGAAACATTACCTTCTTATATAAACAACTTGCATCCAGGTAGAGGGAAACAAATAAATCCTGAAAGGATTGATTCTGACACGTGGTTTGAAAGGGTGTGCTCCATCACAACGGAGAAACATGGAAGCTGATAGCTCCTGTGGCTGTGGCAGTGGGGGTGTGAGGTGATTGATTAACCCAGGTCTCTGAGGCAGTGATAACTGGGGTGGGTGCCCACCAGTGGGCTGTAATCAATAACCCCACCCTTTAGTGAGGTTTCACTTAAAGGAGCATCCACAGTCTTCCAGGACTGTGCCACCAGCTGGTAACCATGTGCTCAACATGTGAGTCTGCAGCCCCCTGACATTTTACATCTAACCCTTCACACAATATTTAGGAAGCATAAGATCATTGCTTCAGTTCCTACTGCCACCTGAGGACACATTTTCTGATCAAGTACAGATTGGTGCAAGCCTATGGGGGATAACACTGGCTGGCAGTGTTGGCATTCCAACAATCTCAAGGCTCAGCCTTACTTTCCCAATTCCTGAACACACCCTTATGCTATAGTGTTATCACACTGTTGCCTCCCCAGTGGCAACTTCCTATTATGAAATGTATGCAAAACTTAAAGTACTTCCTTCCTGATAAAACTCACTTTTATAATTCATATTGTCCACCATAAGCTAGGGGGTGGCTATTTAGAATTTCCAACTTCAAACTCTCCTTATTATTCATTTGAACACTTCAACAGGGTATATCATCTTCCTTAAGAAAGCCTGGTGAAGTCATTGTTTGAGAAATGGTTAGATGGGTATAAAGCACACTGAGAAACACAGACACTTTAGCGCATCCTCTGAAACCTTGACAAGTCACTCAAAAGGAATTTCTAGTAAGTTCTATTATGTTATTGGTTTTTAAAAATTATTTATTAATTTTATGTGTATGTATATGGCCTTGCATTAGTTTATGTGCACCCCATTGTGAAGGCGCTCCCGAAGCCAGAAGAGTGTGGCAGATCCCTGGAATTGGTATTACGTTCAGTTTTTAGCTGCCATGTAGGTTCTGGAAACTGAACCTGGGTCCTCTGAAAGAACAATAAGCAATTATTACAATAAGGCTTATTTGTTGAGCCATCTTTAGACCCCCCTCTTTACTGCTTTTATTTTATTTAATTTTTTGAAATGAAAATATAATCACATAATTTTTCCTTCCCTTTTCTCCATCCAGCCCTTTCAATGTAGGCACCCTCCATGCATCATTCTCAAATTTATGACCTATGTTTTTTTAATTGTTGTGATATATTTCTGAATATATAAATGCAAGCCACTCAGTCTGTATAAAGTTACTTATCTGTATTAACACTAAAGAACTGCTGCTAAGTAGTTCTTTTTTATTAGTGAACATTCCATTGATTGAGTATATTGTGTTTGCTCAGTCAAGATGACTGAATAAACTCACTGATGGAAGTTTGGGTTGTTTCTACTTATTTTTTTTAATTTTTTTTTTTTGTTTTTGTTTTTGTTTTTGTTTTTCGAGACAGGGTTTCTCTGTGTAGTCTTGCGCCTTTCCTGGAACTCACTTTGTAGACCAGGCTGGCCCTGAACTCACAGAGATCCACCTGCCTCTGCCTCCCAAATGCTGGGATTAAAGGCGTGTGCCACCACCGCCTGGCTATTATTTTAATTCTTAAGGATAGTATTGCAATGGACATTCCCTTTATTATAACTCATATTTTTACCTCTCTTGGCTATGTACCTCACGATAAACTCTTCTTCCTTTATTGATGTACATATACCTTTGATTAATTTTCTAAGGCCAGAAGAGTTGGCTTTGGCAATTTGTCCAGTTGCACAATAGCTTCAGTGGACAGCCTTTTCTAGTCCCCACCCAGGAAGTGCATTTCATTATATTGAGCTTCTGAGTTGGAGTCACTTGTTTCATAGTATGGAAAACTGGGATGACATGTTCTTAGTTTATATTAGGGATGCATCTGTTCCCAAAGGAAAAGTGTATGGGGGGGGGATTAATGAAGTAAAAAAAGAAGGAACTGAAGCTGAGGCTCCTAATATGATGTACTCAAAGGACCAGAGGCTACTTAGGTGTTGGAGCCAATATTGCAACACATCTGCTCTGGTCTGTCCTCAGGGACTTCACTCCATCCCCAGAAGTATGCCCTTGAAACATTCCTTATTAAAAGTCACTGCATTTTACTTTAACATTGTAGATAGATATTATTTAAATATTTTGGAGTGGAGTGGATGGCACATTATATGTAAGTTTTATTGTAAGGTGTTTATTCTACACAAGAATTTCAAAATGACAGTTCCAGAATCAGTAGATGTGATACCTTAATAAACCTTCTTATGTTAAGATGATATTAAGTTGTTAAGAACCTGCTGAACTAATTTATCATGGAAGTGTGGCAAATTTAATCCTGTGCATGATAGGAAGTTTCAAAATAAATCCTAATCTATTTGTAGTGCATAGATTTTTCTATTGATAAAGTGGAGCATTTGAAGTCGAGCCTTTTGGTCATTAATGCATTTTTCTCTATCTTACACACCAAGTTTTTCTTTTACCAATTTCTTTTTAACAACAACAAGAAGACAATAAGAATTTGTAGTGCATACAAATTAAAGAACCAAGCTGAACTACATATTTTATGAGACCTTGTATTTATCTCCACAATGATGGAGAAATATTTGTGGATTTATATAAATAGATGGGTATGTTATATTAAAGGTCATAGAGATAAAAGTATACACCAAGATATGGTCCTATGTGTCACTATACAGTGTGGCCATATATTCTCTCTAAGCAACACCACAACTATGCCTTCCCTTCAGTGAGCCCAGGACTCTGAGCCTCTGGTCCTAACCCAGCTCTTTCCACCATTACGGCACAAGTTTTGACTGAGCCATTTAGAGTCAGTATATTTTATACACAAAACAACATATAAATCAAGCATGGAGGAGAAAGACTAATCGCCCTTACTTGTAGTTTCAGGAAGCAAATTGCTTTACAATTGGCCGTGCTTCACCAAAGATGTGTCCCTTCATTCATTTTTACATAAAGTAGATCACATCAAAAGAAACAATTACTATTTGAAAGTAGATGTAGCTCTCTTGATCACTCCTAAATTGAAATCTGCATGTGAATGCATAGTAGATGGTAGGAGGAAAATTAAAGAGTTCAAATTCTCGGGGGTGGGTGCTGATTAAATCATCAGTATGATCATCATTGGATCCAATGCTTGAAAACCATCCCCAGGATCAAAGGCCCAACCAGCAAAGACCAATGACACAGTGACTCTGCATTTCACTCACACACAGATGACACTGTTTAATTTTGCCAGCATTTGATTGGTATGAATAGTTCTGATAAAAATAACAATTATAACATCACTGGAAGTGAAATCTGCAGAAGATCACAAGAATGGGAAACCCCTCAGGAGGCTGGGTCTTTATCACCATGCAGATTTCAGTAACAAAGCAAAATGACCTTTAATGAAGAAAGCGTAGGATGCAATTCTAGTTTCTTTGAGTGTTTTTTCTTTTATCGATAATATCATGATGATATATGTATAAAAGGTGGGTGAGGTGGGTGAGTGAAGTTCCCACTATTGATTTTGATTCCTCTTTAGCCAATGATACTTGATTTAGTGTCCAAAACCCATTCAGAAATTCTACAAATAATATTCTTGGATCAGAACCCTCATTTGTTTGGGATGATTCATTGAACCTCAGATGTAGTTAACCTTTTAGTGTTATATAAAAGGTTACATTAAAGGCAGGGAGTCTTCTATATTTTTGGTAATTCGTTGCATTCTTATCCCTATATTGTAAATGAAGTGATAATATGGAGGAACACTCATTCTTGTAGTTGGTAAGTTTTCCTTGACTTGGGTTTGCGTGTTTTCGACTTCTATTTTAAAAACTTCTTAAACTGAGACATTTATACAGAAAGGTGAATATAGCATTAACTTTTTTGTCTTCATGAGACTGGGTTACTTTGATTAACATGGTGATTGATATATAGTTCATTCTTCTTTGTGACTGAATGAATATCTATTGTGTGGGTACACATTTTCTTTATCCATTGATCAATTAATGAGTATCTAGCACTTGTATATGTTAGCTATTATAAATAGTACCATAATAAACATAGCTATGTAGATATGTCTATGCTGACTTTGATTCTTTTAGATATATACTCAAAAAAGGAAAAGTGGGTTTGTGTGGTTCTTTTACAAAGGACCACCTTTTCAATTTCCATAGTGACTGAACTATTTTTTTTATTGTATGAACATTATCATGTGGCCAGCACTCAGGTGAGAATACAGAATATCACAAAAATCCCAGAAGTCTCCACCAACTTTTCCTCCTTCCAAAGATAAGATTTGACTTCTTGAACTGTACACTAATGTTTGAATTTTATATAAGTGAATCACACAGGGAATGTTGAATATTGTTTGTATCTGGTATCAACTCCTTACTTGATGTTGGGCAATCAAGTCTCCATGAGCACAGAGTTTGCATGGAGTCATCATAGTGTATTTATTCTACCAAGGATGACCATTTGGCTGCTGCAATTGTTTGACTATCACTACCAATGGCAGCATGAACATTCTCCATGTCTTTTGGTGAGTACACATGTGTCTTGTTTAAGTATATGCTTAGACTAGAAGCAATGCGATATAAGTAAAGTGATGTTAAGACGAACAGTTGTGGATACACAGGAGGGTGATTTTCCTCCTTGAATTCTAGTGGGATGCAAGAAATATCTCACTTTGACTCACATGAAGCAACTAAACATAGCAATAAATAAAAATTATTGCTCTCCTGTGCATAACAGCATATGTATAGACATATATATATATATATATATATATATATTTCTAAATATAACCTGCTCAGTTAATCTCAATTAATCTGTATAATGCTACTTGTGCATATGTTTTCAGAGTTGCTCACTTGGTATTGGACAACCAGTTAGTACCTTCTTCCCTGGGTAAAACTATTTCTCCCATTCTCAGAAGCCCTTAGCTGCCTGCATATACATATACATATATGCATATAACAACAATTAATGAAAAAAGAGACCATGAATTTGAAGAACAAGGAAGGGCTATATGAGATGGTTTTGAGGGAAGAAAGGGATGAGACAAATGATGTACTGTATTATAATTTCAAAAGTAAAAGAAATATTTAAGAATGATGATTAGAGTCACTTAATAGCAGGTTGGCTGGCTCATGCTTTGAATTTGTGCCAGAATGAGGGGCATTGAGTTGATCCACCAGTGAATCCCTGAATATCTCGTGCTGTGTAAAATGGGTGACTTTTTCTAAGTCTCCGAGGGCTACACTCTATGCTGTGCTATCAAAATCTCCACTACTGCTTCCTATATATTGTTGGATGCAAAAATTTTAAGTGTGACAAACATTATGGAATCTAACTGGAAATGCACATGGTCTTTGGAGGCAGAAATGGGAAACAGCAGAATTTAGCAGGTGCAATCTTATCATGTCACCATAATGTTAGAAAAAATCATGCTATAATTCTGGTCCCATGATCTCTGAAGACATGCTCTTATTCTGTTATAAAAGCATTACCAGGACTGAACTCAAAGAGACTTGGTCTGAAGAAGAAAATAAATATCAATGTGTATGAATAAATTTCTATCATCAAAACTATAACTATGTCAGAAACTCTAGGGATAGTTTAAAAAAAAGTAAAAGTTTCCTGTAAGCTTGGCCTTTTCCAAAATAAAGATAAAATCCTGCTGGAAGATAGATAGTTTTTTTTTTTTTGATGAGGCAAAATTGGGTTTAATCTAAAACCTATCTATTTGCATGCTAATTAAATTGCTACAATATGCAAGGTTTTATAATCACCCGGAAGGATGTCAAAAATATCTAGGAAGTTTTTCTGAGGATACAGCACATACTGGCTTCCTTGCCGATCCAGACCTCTAAGGAGTACCTTGCATAATTTATTATATAATACTTAAGCACTGTGAAGCTCAGACACACAACTTCAGGAGATGAATAATTTATCAATCTTTCAGAGATGTTCAGAAGAATTTCAAAAGGCAAATGGTGAAAATTGCCATGCAATAGAAAGAATTTTTCGACAATAGTAACATGAAAATAAAGTGACCATTGAGAAATACATAGACACGAGAACATAAATGTTCATATTGTGATTGATGAAATGGTTTACCCTGTGTACTTGAGAAAATAGAACTTTGTTGGCTGCAAGTATATCCATGACATTTAGAGAGATTTCCATAGTAGACAAGCATGGCTCTTAAATGTATGTGTCTCTTTTAATAATATTGAATTTAGCTAACAAAATTACTTGCTTTATAGTCTTATCTAACTTCTTCAAAGCATAGTTTACAACTGTTACATTGATTTCTAAATTTATTGCTTTGTTTACATTGGTTGGAAAAAAATTAAAGGATAAGTTTTGATTAGAATATGGAGGAAAAGGTCATTAAATACGTTTATAATTGGAGACAAGAGAATGTTGAAAATGTCAGGTATAGTATCTGATGGTTTTCAGTTATAAATGAACAAATGCATGGTTTCTGCTTTATTTGACCTAATAAGAGAAATGTATTTCATTTTCCTCCATCAGTTACAGAAAAGACTGTACACTGGCAGGACAGGAAATGAAGAGGCATGGATATTGTTGCCCAGAAGCTGTAAATTATGACCATATTTGACTTATGATTAGGTATTTTATTATAAACTGTTCAGTAGTAGGCACTAGCTCAACAACAGTTTTTAAACATA
This sequence comes from Peromyscus maniculatus bairdii, assembly GCF_049852395.1. NCBI lineage: Eukaryota > Metazoa > Chordata > Mammalia > Rodentia > Cricetidae > Peromyscus > Peromyscus maniculatus. Next base: position 85,073,949 of record NC_134856.1, on the reverse strand, counting down.
AAACGTACATTTTATTTAGGTAAATAAAATACCATGCTTATTACAAAGAAGTCAGATTCTTGAAATTTGCCAAATGAGATATCTAAGACTGGGCAATTTATAAAGAAGCAAACTTCATTTTTCTGCAATTCAGGAGACTGCCAAATTGAAAACAAAGATGCCAACACTTCCCTCAGGGCAGACTTCTCATTGCATCCTTACATGGCAGAATGCAGGAGGCAGAATGCAGGAGGCGGGAGGCAAGGAGACAGTTTTGACGGTAGTAGCTCTTCTATCCTCCTCTTCCTTCACTCTGCTCTTCTGTTTTTTAAAATAGTCATGGTATGGTATTAATGTATGCTAATTATACAAGTGAATTGGTTTCTCTGTGATATTTGAACACTTGAAGTAGTGTGAAATTCTAACATCTGCCTCCTGTCTTTCCCTTCCTACCTTTCTCTTCACACCAGCTTCCTTTACAGCCCATAGCAGTCTCTGGTCTGCTTTCAGATCACCCCTCTTTTGTCTGTCTCTGCATAATAGAAACATATAGCCTTTCCTCTATGTATTGCTCAACAATCAATACTCCATTTCTATCCATTTCTTCCGTGAAGGATGTGATTTTACTTTTCTTTCTGGTTGAATAATGTTCCTCTGTGTGTTAGGTGTATATTCACATATATTTATATGTTATATTGTATTATACATTTGCCTGCTAATGAATACCTGGAGTGGATTCTTTTCTTAGTTATTGAGATTATCTCATCAATGACACCACCTATATCTACTGTGTGGTATGCCGACTGTATTTCCTTGTGTATGCTAGACCCATGGGAAGTGTATGTGGCAGTTCATTTTGCAGTTCTTTGAGGAGTCTTCACACTGTTCTCCATTGTGGCTGTACTAATTTGCATTCCCACCATTTTCTTTCCCTCCATATCTTTCCAGGCTTTTCTTTTAACTTGGTATTAGCCTTTCTGACAGGACTATGATGGAATTTCCATGGAAATGGACTTGTGGCCTTTCTGATGTTGAAGCCATACTTAGACGTGTTTTGGCAAATGTGGCAATGATGCATTAGAGACCTAGCACCAGGAAAAGTGGTGTGATCTGATTGTCAGGATTAAAAGTCCCTCTGTGGCTGCAGAGATCTAAACACTGGGGCAAGGAGCAGACAGACCAGGCAGAGGCTTGTGATGAGGCTGTGGGTGAAAAGTCATCTGGACTGAGTAGGTTAGTCTTGACGAACATGACCAGATAAGAAAGTATGTCACATCTTTACAATGACGTTCGGTTTTAGTCATGAAGAAATGAAGATCATTCATTTGCAGAAGATAAGCAAGACTCAGAAACACAAGTATCACATACTTTCTTTCATATAAGGAATTAGGATTTTTTCCTCCTCTAAAAACGACAGAAATAGGAGGGGATTATTTGGGGAAATGAGGAAAACCAATGACAGAGGCATGAGAGATAAGAGAAGATAAAAAGGGGTTTGACATAATCAAAGTATCTTACAAACATGTTTGGAAATCTCACAGTGAGATCTGCTGTTTGGTACAATTAGTCTATTCTAGAAAAATTCTAAAAACAAAATAAAAAGTAAAAACATGATACCATAATATATGCCTCTCCACCAATTCACTCTTATAATCATTTCCTTCACAATTTTCAGGTCCAATAGTCACTATATTCAGCATCAATCTCTTTCATATATAAGTGGGCCTAGAAATAAATCTAGCTATTATTCCTCTAATGGTTAATAACTCAAACCCAAGTTGTGGTCATCTATTTAATTCTACATTTAATTTTCATTGATATCCTAATAATGAGCAGATGATTCAAATCAGGAACTCGGGGAGATTTATTCCCACCATGTTTATCCAAGAGGTGTATGTCCAAGGGATCTGCGTGCCCTCTGGTTTTTAACTTCACTTGTGATCACCTTTATAAACTAGTATGTTTACTGAATTCTTTTCAAGGCAGAGCTGGGGAGATGGTTCAGTTTGTAAAGTGCCTGCCACACAGGCCTCAAGACCCGATCCCCAGTACCCAGTTAAAATCAGACACCTTGACACCTTTCAAGATGTGTAACCCCATCACTGGTTTGGGTGTGGGGCCAGAGGCAGGCAGAATTCTGGACATCACTGGCCAGCCAGTGTAGCTGAATTAATAAATTCTAGGCACAGTGAGAGACTCTGTTTCAAAAAAACAAGGCAGAGAGTGCTTGAAGACCGTTTCCCAAGTTGACCTTTGGTCTCGCTGAACACACACACACACACACACACACACACACACACACACACACACACACACACCTGTATCTATATGTTCACACGTGGACAAATACATGTATTCCCCATACACGGTTCTTCCCAGGTTATCTAACATTAATGTGCTTCTATTTCCTGCCAGGCTTTGATGGATGCTAACAAGTCTTCCCACAGCAGCCTGGTACAGGGTCTGTTCTCAGTAACTAGTACAAGAATGAGCAGACACATCTGTAAAAGCCTTGTATTTGGAAAGATGGGGGTGATTTACTCTAGACTTAGTGAAGTTTTCTCTCTCCTTGTTTGTTTCTTTACTGGCAATATTACTTCTTTCAGAATTCTCTTTCGCCTTCTTAAATAATTACTGCATACCGGGTAAGATGTGAGTCACTGGGAAAGAAGACAAAAATGTGACCTGGACTTCAGGCAGCTTAACTTCCTCAGGAGCCTGGTGTGAGAGCTGACTGTCTGTCATTAGGATAGCAATCTGTGCAGAAGGCCTGTGTGTCTAGAGGGTGATCATTTCATAGGAAGTGACATCAATGGTTGATCTTGAAAAATGAAGAATGATCCCTGGTGGGGGTGGAGGCAGGTAGTGGAGATTGTGATTTTCTTTCTTCTTCTTTTTTTTTGGAGGGGGCTAAAGAAATGTACAAAGAGGAAGTGAGACAACAAGGAATGTGTTAGGGATTTTTACTAATATGTCTTGCTGGACCAGTTAGCTGTAGCAATGAGAATTGAGGGGAGGAAGTTGTCAATGGCCTGATTATAAGGGGCCTTTTAGCCTTCATTAAAAAATCTTCCCTTACCTGTTTGCATGCAGGAATGTCTAACAGACTTTTAGCAGAGACATATAATTAGATTCGTAGTATAATAGAAGGGAATAAATTAGAATTTTAGGAAATCATGGTAGGAGTCCAGATGAGAAGTGATGAAGCTTACAATGTAGGTCTTTTACAATGAGGATGAAATCCCATCCTCCTAAAAATAACAGCATCAATTTTCCTTATCCATTCATCAGGTAACAGACATCAAGGTTGACTTGCTTTCTGGCTGTCTTGAATACAGAAGTAAAGAACATGGATGAGCAATTCTCTCTACAGTAGGATATGAAGTCCGTTGGTTGTATGTCCAGGAGTGGTATAGCTGGATCGTATGGTAGTTCTATTTCTAGTTTTTTTTTTTGAAACCTCTAGACTGATTCCTAAAGTGGATATACTAGTTTACACTCCTACCACCAGTGCACAAACATCCTACGATCGCAAAGTCTAAAACAGCCTGTGTTGATATCTGTATCGCCGATCATCGCCATTCTGGCATACGTGAGATGGAATCTTAAAGTAGCTTTAATCTTCATTTCCCTGAGAGCTAAATGAGTTGAACACTTTTTAATGTGTTTATTATTCACTACTTTTCTCCTTTTGAGAACTTAATGTTCAGAAAATATAGACATTCTTAAAAGTCAGTGTGGTGAATTAAACACATATAGAGTCTACATATCCATCCAAGGTTCACTACCTGGAGTCTCTAACAGTTTTGATTCACAGTCAATGATAGAATTGTACAAGAAGCTATACATCTGAGACCAAGGAGAGTGACCAGTTAAGAGCACATATGAAATTTTCTGTTCTACATTTTATTTTTCAAGTACAACTATTTACCAGAGTGCTCATCTTCCTTTCTGATGTTGTATCATTGGCTTGCTTTGCTTATCTGGGACATATAAGCTGTTGGTGTTTGCTCCTGAGTTCATGAAGACTTTGAGCTGTGAAAAGATAACAGCTTGAACTTGCTTTTAAACTCAGTGCAAGGATCAACATTTCCCATGGAATATATATATATATATATATATATATATATATATATATATATATCAACAAATTATACTACCATTGGGTTTTATGGAGATAAAATACACTGTGATTATGTAGACAAAATATAGACTGAGGTTACTGAGTGACAGAATATGCTGAATTAAACAAATACAACTTGCTGAGGGAACACTCAGCTTAATAAATGAGTGGCCAGGGTTAATCATCAGTATGAGAACTCCAACAAGCAGATGCAATGGAGCTCAGACAAGTGTCTACATTGTAGGAAGAACACAGAGACCACTGTTTAAGGCAGGCATACCATATTAAATAGAATAAGTACCGACTGGAGGGATAGATGATTCTGGGTAAGATAGGGTCTAAAGTGGCAAGAAGTGTCTGAAAATTACTGTAGAAACACACCCATGCACACATGGGTACATATTTCTAAATATATAAATAGAATCTTCTCAGCATGTATATCTTTATATAATTTCCAGGCTGACCACTTGGGACTGGATTGTCAACTGGAATCAAAATGCAGAGGACAAGTGATTGTGTGGTCTTTGGTCTCAATTTACACATCTGTGACAGAACTCCTGTACCTAAGGCTCAAGGCTCTGAATGGAAAAAAGGAGGGAATAATGTAAGAGCAGAGGAGCAGAGAGGTTGCAGTGAGACTGTACAGCTCATAGAAATGTCAGAAAAGTCTAATCAAGAGACTGCCTAAGCAAGGACCTGAAGGAGGACACCACCAGACACACTCTGTTTTCTGACTGCGGATGCCTTGCAACTCTGCCTCAAGCTCCTACTGCAGTGACTTCTATACCATGGTGGACTATCCCCCCGAACTACGAGCCAGAATAAGCTGTTTAAACTGCCTTTGCAGGGTAGTATTTCATTGCAACAGGCAAAGAAATCATAGTCCCCTCTTATTCACATTTTTTATTTTCTATAGTTTCAGGAACCTCTAGTCATTGAAATCCCACAATATTCAATGGAAAATTCCAGAAATAAACAATTCCCAGCTTTTTAATTACATGCTATTCTGCTCTGCACTATGAAAGCTTACATCACGTTGTTCTGTCTCACCTAGAATATGAGTCAACTCTTTGTCCAGCATTTCCATGATGCTTCTGCAACTCACTCATTAGTCACTCAGTAGCTGTCCTCGTTATCAGATTGACCCTTGTGGCATTGCTGTGCTTCCGTTCAAGAAACCTTTGTTTTTCTTAAAAATGGCCCCAAAGCCCATGAGCAGTGGTGCTGCCAAAGAGATGTGCTACAGAAAGTTGCGCAGTACTTTCTTTATGTAGAAAGTAACAGGTATATTGTGATAGCTGTGTGTTATCAGGGGTTGTTAGCCTCTTACTGTGCCTAATTCATCAATTTAATGTCATTTCTAAGATATGTGTATAGGACCAGCATAGTGCATACAGGATCTAACAGTACCCATGGCTTCAGGCATTCTCTGGGTTGCTGCAAAAATGATCTTCATAGATTAAAGAGGGCCACTGTATGCAATGTAAGACTGTCTGTTGGTTCAATGGGGGGTGGGAGGGTGGGGAGGTGGGAGAGGTTTGGAAGATATAAGTGTTCAGTCATCCTTCTCTCCTACTCTCTGCCTTACTCCTTTGAGACAAGGTATCACATTTAACTTGGAGCTTGGTAGATTTTGGTGAGGATGACTGAAGAAGAAGCCCTAGCCACCCTTCTGTCTACACCAATCAGTCCTGTGATTACATATGTTAGGAAAGCCTTTGCTTCCACATTGGTGCTGCGTGCCCTTGGGTCCTCAAGTTTGGGCAGCAAGCACTCTTATCCCCTGAGCCACCTTCTTTAACCCACTAAATAGAATTTCATTACACATTTGTCAGTCCCTTGGATTTAATTATTTAACATTTTCCCCCATCAAGTATCAGTCAAATAGTGCTTCCTGGCTGCTTGCTTTTCTGGCGTACTGTATCCAATGCAGTCAAGAGACCTCGTCGTTCCTCTTCATTTTCATTTTCACCTGCTTTCTTTTGAACAAGACAGTACTGAGAAAACTCTGCAGTAGTTTGAAGTGTTCCTTCATTGTAGATTAGCTCCAGGACTTTTTGTGTGTAAGGTGTTTTCTGAAACTAACCCAGGCTACTATGGGTAAGAGAGAAGAATATTAATTCAATGTGGTGTCAAGTACACAGAGTCAATCACTCTGTATTTGATTTCAGTGGGGGAGATTGGTACCCCTTCTTCTCAGTGGACAAATGACTAACTTTGCACATCATATCACACATTCAGACTATGTTCCCACTTGGGATACTTATGATGCAAGGAATGAGTGAAGCCTGAAGCTTCAGTTGCACCAAAAGATTTTGGTAAAAAGCTAAAGATTTATACTATCTTCAGAGAAAGAAGATGAGGTGTGAGGATTTTCTGATATAGGCAAAGAGTATAAAAACATTAGACCTAATATTGGTAATTGCAAGAGTATGAGAGTTTTACAAAGTAAATATGATCACCTAGTGGATCCTTACTGTATTACTTTTCTGTTGATGTGATAAAATGCCCTGATAACTTAAGAAGTTTATTTTGGCTCAAAGATCCATAGTGTTTTAACATGGAGATGGGAGCTTGAGGAAGATGTTCATATTGTGTCTGCAATCAGGATACTGAGGATACTGAGGACACTGAATGGCTGATGGCTGATGCTCTCTGCTTCCTCCATTGTATGTAGCCTAGGAGCAAAGCCCAGGAAATGGTAACACCTTGCTGTAGGGTGAGTTTTCTCAACTCAGTCAACATAATAAAGATAATCTCTTACAAGTATGCCAGGACGCTTTCCTGGATGATGTAAGATCCTCTGAAGTTGACGATCAACACAAGCACAATTTATCTGATCAACAATGGCTATGCCATGGAATCAATTAATGTATCCATTAGTATATGTTAATAAAGAGAATATGGTGCCTATAAACTATGGAATACTATATTGTTTTAACTTTGGCACAATGGCTATACCTTAATCTACTCCTGTTTCAGCCAGCAATTGTGACTCAGCAGTTTCCGGCCTGTTTCTCTAACAGTGGCTAGGCCACTCAGGCCACAGCCTGGTGGGAATTTTCTTCCCGCAGGCACCAGCTTTGCAGCTGCCATTAAAAGTAGCTTTAACTAAATCTCTATCATTTTATTTATAAATAAGACTCGAGATTAAAAGGCTGGGGTGAAAACCTGCTAGCTCAGAGTGGTTGAGTAGCAAACTTCTCTCCTTGCTGGCACCTCCCAAAGAGAGCATCCTTCAGCTCTTCCCTACTCCTTCTGTTACATGTATCTCTTCCAGATGTCCTTTGATGCTCTATGATTACCTTCTGTCAACTAGTTGCTAACTCAGCCTTCTGACTCAAGATTAAGTTTATTTTATTAATGCAAATACAAACTCAGTGTTCACAGTGTGATGGAATATCCCTCAACAATACTATTTTGCCACAAAGAAAGGACTCTTGTTATTTATAGCAGCATGGATGGAACTGAAGGGTATTTTGATAAGCAAAATGATCCAGACACAAACAAAGATAAACGTCCCATGTTCTATCTCAAATATTCATGCCTATAAGGTTGATCTTATACAATCAGAGTGTTGAGTAGTGATGACAAGTGGATAATAAGGAGTGAAAAGGAGGGAGGATAAAGAATGAAGAGAGATTAGTTGATAGATACCCCACATACAGCTATCTGGAAGACAAATTTTAATGTTCTACAGCACTGTAAGGTGATTATATTTATGTATTTGAGATTAGAAGGGAAGGGGCAGATTGTGAACAAAAAGAAATAATACAAACTTAAGGAGGTGAACGTATTAGTTACCTTGATTTAATTATTGAACATTGTATATAAGTACTGAATTATCATATTGCTAACCACAATTGCATATATTTATATGGTGCCAGTGAAGATCAAACATAATTATAAAATGAAATCCTACATACACTTTACTAAGTTTCTCATATCCTGATATCTTTAAAACTATCCAACAATGTCACAACAAGGATATTGACACAGAAAGTCAAGATACAGAAAACATCCATCAAAGCAAGGGCTTCTCATGATGCCTTTGTACAGCTATATTCACTCCACTTTTTTTTTTTAATTCTTAAACACTTGGTTAACTGCTTACAATTTTTACAATTTTGTCACTCAGTAATCTTAAACAAATGGAATGTTGAGTAGAAAAAAAAAGAGAGATGTGTTTTCTAAATGAATATCATAAAATGTTCCATTAGTTACAAATGAACTTGCTGGGCCTGGGAGGTGGCTCGGCACTTCCACACACACATAAGAACCTGAATCTGGATTCCAAGAACACACATAAAGTCAGAAATGGTGGCACACATCTATAAGGCCAGCAATCTATGCCAAGCAGGGAGACAGAGACCAGGTCAGGGTGGGGAGAATCCCTGGAATCTGGTAGGCTAGCCAGATGGATTAACATACTGGCCTACAAGAGATCTTGTTTCACAAACTAGGTGGAGGTCAGGACCAACACCTGAATCTGTCCTCTGATCTACATGCATACATGCACACAAACACACATATATACACTTCACACAAACACATATACACAAGATAAAAATTGAACTTGTTTATACATGATAAATCTGCAATGTTTTGAAATAAAATCCATCCAATGACTCAGTGTTCACAGCAACAGCACATTGACATGGTTACTTTCCATCAATTCCGATAGCTTGTGAGAATCTCACATCAGTAGAGATGTGGGTGCATGTCTCTTTAAGTTAGACAATCCCTAATGTAACTGAGTAGCAAAGGGACATGAGCATCGACTAAGGCAAAAATAAATAAAGCAGAAGAGAAACAACTCTGGTCAGGATTGACTTATGGCCCAGAACATCCCGTTGGCTATTTCTGCTGTTGACTCATGATGAATGGTAACACACTGGTAGAATTCTGGACCAGACAAGTAGCTGCTTGTGTCACAGAGACTGCATCCATCATATGTATATTAATTGATTCATTAAAATGAGTTACATAGTTTTTTTTTTCCTGCTAGCCGTGTTTAGACTTGTTACTAACAGAAATAAAAACACCTTGTTTTTAACTCTGGGTAGAATTGCCTTAAGCAAATGCAAGGAGTCTGGAAACTTTCCCCTAACCTTTTCACATGTTTAAATAAGTAAACCAGCATTTCTTCCCTTTTTTCCTTGTATGCATTGTAATGCATGGGATTTTCTGGATTTAGTTAGTTTTCTTGGAACTGTTTCAATGTAAATGAGGGTATTATTCTTAGAATTAAATGATCAGCATACTATTATCTTGTGAATGTCTCAATGATAAATATTCTGTTTATTTGATATATTATATACTTAGCATGGGTTAAACCATCTCAGTGATACACAAGGAGTGAAGGGCATCATTTTACCCTTAAATACTATTCATATAGTTGGCAGACAAGAGACACATTTGAAACAATGACAGACAGGAGAATAGATCAATAAATTATGTAGTGTGCTAAGGGAAGAATTAAGGCAATTATAAGCCCATCCCTGAATAAAATATAGTGTCTGTGTTAGAGGTTCAACATGAGCAGACAAAGAAATGCACATGAGACAACTGAAGTGTGGGAACCTCTCTCCTCAACTAAACCTGCCTGTTTGCTTTGGATTGAGTGAGCTTCAAGGAGGTTCAGTGTAAATGAAGAGAATCTTCTATGGTCTGGATGTTGGCGAACCTTTAAAATTCTAACTTAATATCTAATATCCATTATAATAAGTGAATGTGTTTGGGAAGAGAAGAAATGTCTGGGCTTAGGATAGATGCAGTTTTCTTAATATGCACCCCATAATCAGTGTATCTTGACATAGATAGGATATTTAACATTTTCATCTTACTGTGATTGGATGAATTAAATGTTCCCCAAATTTCACATTGATGTGTGACAATGCATTCTATTAAGTGCTGTAAAGAAAATCCCTTCAAGTTGGTTTGACTAGTAATTGTTTACAAAATAGAAATCCTTATCATTAAATAAAGAAATGGGGAAAAAAGTAACAAAAAAAGAATGGTAAGTAAGAAGGGTGAATATTAGGTAATGAGGAAGGACTGAATGCAGGTGACTGATACTTGAGTCATGAGAAAGGATAAAAAGCTAACTGTTTTTCCAGTTTTAACTCTGTCATAGATTTTCTATTTTTTTGTGTGTGTGTGTGGTGTGCTTAATAAGTGCATGAGAACATAGTTGATGTTGAAAGTGTAAAAGGAATGAAACAACACAGGTTCAGAATGGCTGTTCCAACCACACAGAAGTCCCTTGAGATATCTAGACTTCAGGCCTGGTTAATAATGCTGTGTGATGTTTTTATTTGCAGGTTCTTTATAATTAAGTTTTAATAAATTAAAAAAGGAGTAAGACTGGCAAGCCAGGTGGGGCAGTGAGGCCTTAAATCCCAGTGCTTGGGAGGCAAAAGCAGGTGGCACTCAAAATTCAAGGCCAGCCTGGTCTACAAAATAAGTTCCAGGACAGCCAGGGCTACACAGAGAAATCTTGTCTTGGAAAAAAATAAAAAGAACAAGACTCTCCAACCTAATTCTTATACAGCCTCCCCCCCCCCCGCAGGGGGAAAAATGCTCTAGAAAATAGGACAAACTCCCTTTCTCCAAATTAGGGTGAATCTGAATCTTGGTTTAATAAAATTATTTTTGGTGTGTAAGAACTGGTTACTGATATATTTTTGGAAATTCACTCAAAGAAACTAAATTGTAGTAATTATATTGATGCTAAACAACATCTGACACACATAGTAAAATACATTAACAAGGCTATTTTAATAATTATCTTCATTTTAAAGTATTACTATAAGATGAAGGTGAATTAGTTGTTCTAAATAATTAGAGCTTGGTGGACACAGATTAAAAATAAAGAATAAGGTTGTATTGGACTTAAGGAAGAGCTGCTTGACTTCAGTAAACTGGCACAGAATCCAGCTCTAAAAAGACATTGGGTAGTCAACTTCAAAGTTGCCTTTGAATGAGCCTCACATTGGCCAAGTGTCTATGAAATTCTTTTCAACATCAAAGTATATAAAATGTTGTTTCCAGATAGGTCCAATTATTGAAACAATTGTGAGCCAAGGGCTGATACCTGTGCCTGTAATCATATGTGAAATATTAAGAGTTTGATAAGATATTCTGTTTTAACCTCATGCTTATGGTTAATAAGTATTTGGACTAAACATATTTCACTTACTCTGAGGGTGTGATAGCAAAAGGCTCATGAGGAATGTGCATGCTCCCTTTTAAGTGGCAGTTATTAAACAATTTGTCATATCAACCAATTGCAAGCATGTTGTGTCTCAGCCATATTTCTTTAGTTGATTGATAATGTTCATTCAGCTCTTCCTTGGAAGACCATGCTGCTTAAACCATGGCTCTCCTTCATAAGTGCTTGAGAGTTTAGCTATTTATTCAGCTAAGGTGATTCCCAGTTAACTTTTAAGGTTGTCAAACCCCTTGAGCTATGCTGAGGCTAGTGTGTGGCTGACTGTAGTAGAGGCCTGCTAAGAGCACACTGTTTACCTCCTGTTGAATATCAAGGCAATCATGACGGAGTCTGAGAAGAAAGCCACTTAGAAACATTTCTAAAAGGTAAGGCTTGCTAGCATTTATTTCAGATAAATACATTAAAAATTTAAATTTAGTTACAGCTAGTGCCTGGATAAGTATACTGATTTATTATCCTAGAATACTATATAGGCTATTCTTAAGTATGAATGTATGCTGAACTGTGCAATTTCAAAGATAAGAGGAATTCAAACTTTTATTTTTCTACAACTTAGCAAGGGCTTGAGTGAATTTGTTCTGTCTGTCTCACGGAAAATGACTGAAATGGTTGCTAATGAGAGCCCTTTGGTCAGTGGACAAAAACCACCATGTGCTTTTGCATGTGGAGATGGCCTTGCATCAAAAGCAACCTGGAGATAGTGATGTCTGCTCTCAGTGGAGAAGGTTTTTTTTTGTCACTGTTAGTGAACTCCACTAATGGTCTGGTAATGGTGCACTGGCTGACGGAAGAATGGTGGTTACATGAAAGCCTGATTTTTACTCAATTCAACATGAGGATGAGTAGGCACACCTAGGAACTACCAAGAATCCCAACAGTTGATGTTTTTACTTTTAGATTTCATACCCAGTCTTCCATTGGTCTCCACATGTATTGTGCTGCATTCTTAGAAATGAATTTGATTCTTTAATAATTACCTGAAGATTCTTTTATCTCAACCACGTTTTAAGATTTACTCTTGGGTAAGACTGCCTGTTGGTGAAGCTTGAAAAACCATCTCACTAGCTCCTTTACTGAGGCTGGACTCATAATGCAGATGAAGGGTTTTCTGTATATATTTCAGCAGTACAAATAGGGTGGAGCAATGTTGTAGCAAAATTATATTTCTGTCATCACCTAATTCAGAAAAACAATTGCTTTTGCATGATGAAATATTTCTATCTCCTCAAAACAGTTTGAGAAACTGCACTGAAGCTATTATTTTTCTTGTGAACCCTATGGGCTTAGGTGGTGGCTGAAGGAGAAAATTATTCTGTTTAAGAAAGGCAGGTCAGAAAATCACTTTTTCTAGAGAGAAGCTGGTTCTTTTAGCTTTTTTTCATAGCCTATGTCTCAAATGTATCCTTAGGAGAGTTCACACATGGATCTTTGTAAGTCACAAAGTCTGCAGAAGTCAGTGAAGTGATGAGGACCAATGCTTTGGATTGCCTCCTCCCTCGAGGATATCTCTCATTGTCTTTCTCTGACTCTTATTGCAAAGCCCATAAATTATAAATAAAATTAATGTACAGAATAAAACATTTAAGAGTTTTACAGTTTTTTTCCAATGAGGAGCAAATTTAAACTACCTTTATTCTTTGTAAAGGTGAACTAATGAAGTATTTAACAGCTAAGTTGCTTTTCCTTAATTTTTTTGAGAAGATAATTTTATTACTTATGGAATTTGTTGTCGTTTATAGAATTGGTATTAACTATGTTTATACATAGAATAAAAAACTAAATGCTTTAAGGTCATTAGAGATTTCTTCATTTAATTCTTCAGTTTTATAATAAAAGAGAGTTTCCATGGTGACTGTCTTCCCAAGGTGACCCAGGTGATTTTTTAACACAGCATATATGGAAACAAATTGTTCCCAAACTTCTGTTTATAAGGTAGTTATTTCTCTTTTTACCCCCCTCTCTATCTCTCTGTCTCTATGAATGTGTGCATATATGTATGTTTGTGCATGTGTATGTGTTCTTATGATTGCCCAGTGTCTTCCCTTATTACTCTATATCTTATCTTTTGAGACAAGATCTCTCACTGAACATGATGATCACATTTAAGCTACATTTGCTATCCAGTGAGCTCAGGCAATCTGTTTCTCTCCACTTTTCTGTGGTTGACCCCAGCTAGGGTCTCTTGCATGCTGGGCATGGGCTCTACCACTGAGCCACATCTTTAACCCTCATTTGAACAACTCTGAATCCTTGTTATATTGTTGAGAGTTTTCATGAGTACCCAAGAGTACATTCTCTGCCCTCCACCTTCAATGCTTTCCTTCATTAAACATATCCATCATTTAACTACTGTGGAGAAACAATTATTTGCAAATGCCTGTCCCTGGGCTTCGATGTGTTTAACAGCTCACTGCAGTTACGGTAGGCATACACTCTGCAGTATTTTGGTTAATCTTCTAGCCCTTTCTAAGGGCTAGAAGTTGTAAAAGGGCACACTCATGCTAAAACTCAGTTTTGTCTAGATTTTACTTTTTTTCCCTCTAACTGCTCTTAAGACATGAAACAACTTTTCATTAAGTTTCTTAATGTTTAATCAATAAAGTTGTCGTTGGACAAGTTATTGTGTTATTACTTCTTCAGGTGACTGAACTTTGGGACACAACTGTGCCATTGTTCTGGCCGATGTGATGGTGAAGAAAGCTTGGGGGAAACATTCACAATTGAGTACATATGGGAAGCTTTGTGTAACACATAAGTGTAAATAAGCTTGATGTGCATGACTCACCACCCGATCTTTGCAGACAGAGCAAAAAAAAAATGAAATAAAAACAGCCTTTTTGGAAGCCATTCATTTGCAGAACAACCTACGAATGCACAGAAAGGCATTTCAAATTTTGATTTGGAATGAGAATAGATTGAGCCAAGTGAACAATTGTAATTCCAAATTCATGTAGGAATGAGTGTAGACTATTTGATATGTCACAAAAATGGCCCCTAACATTTTAAAACAGTGATGCCAAAGCTAATATGTTAGACAAGTGCTACTCAGTTGACCTGATGACTGCATGAACTTCAATAGACAAGACTTAATATTTGATTGCCAGATGTGTTGATTATGATGCTCTTCAGAAAAATTAATTAATCAACTCTCTGATGACATTGCTTCAATATTTTGCTTACTGTAGAAATGAAGAATTTTTTTGTGGTTATACATCCTTGTCTACACGGACATGTTTATTCATGTCACTTAAAATCTTAATTTGCTTCAATGTCCTTGCCAGTGTTTGCAAAATATGAGAGAGTTCAATGAAACACATCTTGTCTCTAATAATTCAGTTGCCAGATGATTCTGTATAGTAAAAGAAAAATGAATATTTAATGGTTTTAGCTCTAATTCCTGATACCTATGAATTCATTTGTACATAAAAGTACAAAAAGAGACATGAAAAAAATCTTCAAGGGTCAAGACTCACTTTTTTAAGGCAGTAAAATGCTATCTTCCAAAATTTCTTAACCCTTCTAATTCATGGACAATCACCATGACTAACTACAGGATAATTGAAAAGAAAATCAAGCATACATTATACATTTCCCAGCTGCACATCTCTGCAATGTGCCTTGCCCATTGCCCATGCATTAGAAGGGGCCATATTTCCTCATCCACTGTGGGAAAATGTCCATTCCTTTCTCTGTATGCTGGATGACACCATTTAAAGAGCTTCCAATCCAGATCACATTCCCTCCTGAAACAAAACTCGATGGGGCTCTTGATTGCTTCCACTCTCCGAAGAGCTGCATGTGTAGAAAAGAAGGGGGATGGAGCTTCCCCAAAAGAGGAAGTCTAGGAAAACAAGGCCCATGTGCGCAATACCGACATGGCTTAGATTTTCCTCCCAGTACCACCCCATTCCATCTTCACAAAAGTCTTGAAGTTATTACTCTGGGATTCGGTTCCTGGATTGATTCAGGTGAAATGTGCAGGTGTATAACTAGGTTAAGATCATACTCTCTCCTCTTTTACCCCTCTATTCTTGTTATCTGAGTCGCCAATTTGAAACGCACCATTACCACCAAATCACTATTTAGCAGTATACAATCACACGATTGTGTGAAGAGACAAACACAATGAAGGATACTGGGGAAACAGGAGCCTTCATTCAGTGCACCTATCCCGCACCAAAATGATGGAGGGTTCTGTAGCTTTTGTAACAAAGTATCCTCTCAACAATTACTTTCAACTAATGATATGCTAAACTGGACAGGAAATCAGGACTTGGAATGAATAGATCCATTGGTCCAAGTGACAGAGAGCCCAGCACACTTTTAACATTACCCCAAAAGAGCCAATTTTCTGATTATATGATTTTAATTCCACCAAGTTAAAAACGTGAGTGTCCTCTCTGATTTTGCTTTACTGTTTGTCAGTGCGCCATTAGGTAATGATGTATCTTATTGCTTATGTATGTGTGGTTAAATAGCTAATGTTTCTGTCTTCCTTTCTTCTCTTTGGTTCTTAGCTTTCACGGTAAACAGTAATGGGAAGCAAACCCCCCTCCCCCCCCCCAAAAAAAAAACAACAACTTAAGGTTATCTTAAGATTTCACCAAATGTTGAAGAAAATTTATTTTAAAAAATTGCAATAAGGCTGGAGAGATGGCTCAGCCACTAAAGGCTAGGCTCACAACCAAAAATAAAAGTCTGTAATCATTTCCTATGCATGCATGTAGAAACAAGTATAGGTGTGTCTTACAAACATACTCAAGAACACGGAATTACTAAGTAACGCTGTTCAAGATGCTGAATTCATATCCAATAATTTTAAAACACTAGCTAGAGATTAACCCCATTTAGGTTTTTAGGATGGTTTTAAAAATTGTGTAGTCTAGCCGGGCGGTGGTGGCGCACGCCTTTAATCCCAGCACTCGGGAGGCAGAGCCAGGCGGATCGCTGTGAGTTCGAGGCCAGCCTGGGCTACCAAGTGAGCTCCAGGAAAGGCGCAAAACTACGCAGAGAAACCCTGTCTCGAAAAACAAAAAAAACAAAAAAAAAAAATTGTGTAGTCAAATAAGATCATTTCCACTTTATTCTGGGACAGTAGCTGGAGTCTGTTGTCTTGCCATGAAATAAAATGAAAATGTTGAACTGTGTAATCCAGAGACCCATCATCGTATTTTTCTTAATAAAGTTGACATGTTCCAATAAGACAGGTTGAAAAAAAAAATCATTCCTGGGAAAATCCTCTGTTTTGAATCACTATGCATTGTGCAATTGAAAAACAATTAATTTAACTCTAGGTTGAAAGATTTTAAACAAATCTCATAAATTGTTCTGAGGCCTGCTCTTATTATTTCCCCAATTACTGGGTCCCTCAGATAAGATGGGGACTCACTTAAAGACTGACATGTAAGTTGATTGAGATACACACTACTGTTGAAAACTAGAGAATGCATGAAATATGCAAAGAGAGAAAACAAAACTAAAGTAATAAACAGTAACTTGGCTACATATACCAACAAGAAGACTTTAATAATATAACTTCTTAAATTTTCATAAAACTCCAACATGTCTATCAATAAAATAAACAATAAAATTTTATTGATCCATTTATGAAATATTATGAAGCTATTATGAAGAGATGAATTAGTTCTGTGTCCAGAAGAATGCTCATATGTTTTATTAAAAAGATTTTACTATGCTGTATAAGTAATGATCAGTTAAAGAAATGTTTGTATATGCTTAGACAATATTATGAACAAAGTTTAAAAGGAAAATTTATATTTTTAATCTCTCTCTTTCAAGATAGAGTTCTGGTACTTTAAAATTATTGATTCCTCATTCTATGTGTGTGAGTGTGTTTGCCTGCGTGTATGTACAAATGTACTTACACCACATGTGTGCATGATCTGCCCCATGGAATTGAAGATACAGGTGTTTGTGAGCCACCATGTGGCTAACATTTGTCTTCTGCTAGAGCAGTAAGCACTCATAACCACTAAGTCATCTCTCTAGTCCACCCCACGCCTCCACACACAATTTTTAAAGAATTGTTTAACTCAGAATTAAAACTTCTTTCTAGAACAACTATGTGATTATGTGAAAATGTTTTCCTGAGGGCGGTGCCCTCTTATCAGGAGTTCAGTTAAGCCCAATTGGCAGGTTTCTAGACCCCCTTAAGGTGTTTTTTTTTCACCTGTCAATAGAATAATACTAACACTGGCAGTTGATGTAATAATTAGTAATATTATCTTGGATTTCTGCCCAGTACACTGAAGTAAATTCATTTCTTTATACCCATATTTACATTCTGAACACCTAGCATTAGACATAAAGTATGCTTCTTTTAAGAGAAAAAGTAAACATCAAAGCCTGAAGCCTGATGAATTAAATCTCTCCCTAGATGAGACATGAAATTGCTATATATAAAATAATTAGAGAAGCTAAAGCCATGATTTACCAAGAGTGGGTTATTATAATTCGGATATGACATATCTGTTCAAAGGGCACGGGCTTTGAAGGCTTGACTCCCACTGGTGGTGACATTTCAGGAGGCTGTGGAAATAAGCAAGTGGGGCCTAGCTGAGGAAGCAGTATACTGGAGACAAGTTCTTAGGGGTTATTCTCATTTTCTCTCTCTCTCTCCCTCTCTCCTTCCCCCTGTATGACTCTCTCTGTCTCTGTTTTTGTGTATGCCTAGAGGAACAGAACTCATAAAATGAATCTATCTATATATAAGAAAGGGGATTTATTAGAATGCCTTATAGGTTGTGGTCCAGCTACTCCAACAATGGCTGTCTATTAATAGAAGGTCCAAGAATCCAGTAGTTGTTTAGTCCTATAAGGCTGGATGTCTCACCTTATCTTCAGTATATGCCGGAATCCTGAAGAAGTAGGCTTTAGTACCAGTGGAGGAATGGACTTGCTAACAAGACTGAGATCAGGCAGGCAAAGAGAGCAAGCTTCCTTCTTCCATGTCTGTTATATTGGCTGACAGCAGAAATAATGGGCCAGAGGTTCTTCCCACCTCAAATGATCTGGATTAAAAGTGGGTTTTCTCACTTCAGATGATTTAATTAAGAAAAAACAAATCCATCACAGGTGTACCCAGCCACTTGGGTTTTAGTTAATTTCAGAAGTAGTCAAGGTGACAAACAAGTCTCTCTCTCCTGCCCACCCAATCATGATGTATGATGCATTCATACATACTGAAGAAAGTAACTTTTTCCTCCTTTTGTGTGCTTGGTCACAATGGCACAGTGGAGCTGATGCAGGTGGTTATCATTCTGTTGTAGTCAAGCTTTTCAAAGCTCCAATCCCAGGAGATGATGAAAACTAAGAAAGAGATCTAAGAGAAAGGGAAAGAAAGTACTTTTGAGTTTAAAGTTAAACCAAGAGAGAAGGGCTGAAACCCTGTACCAAAAACCAAAACAAACAAACAAACAAATAAATAAAGTATACAGATTGTGTGTGACCATAGACTAAGGCAGACAGAACACAACACACTTGCAAGAAAAAAATTGAATCTTATTACATGATTATAATGAAAATAAATTTGAACATAACTTTATATGTTTCATAGCTAAACAATGAAATATAACATAAGTTGTAAGTTGAAAGTAAGTCTCAATGAATTTGTAAAATCACTTTTATTTAAAATATATGGGACACATTTATTGGATAACATAAAATGACTTTTAGAAATAATTAACCTTTAAGGATTAAAATAAATTTATCAAGTTAGAAAATATCATTAGATTAAATATAAAGACAATAATCAAATAAAAGTGGCATAAGAACTTCATGAAGTAGAAAATAAAGACAATAGAATATAACCAAATAGTTTTTGATTAAATGTATACTAGAAAACTCAAAATCTCAAACTGAATATTCCAATGGTAATAGTCTATATCTTGCTTCAAATAATATTTAAAATCATTTGATATACTAAGTAAAATTCATTTGGTAAGAGGTAGAGGTAGAAAGAAAGAATGGAAATAAAGGATGCTGAATATTCAGACTTGCTAAAACAGTCAATAAATAAAGTGATATAATGTTGGAATAAGGATATGCACACCCACATCAATACCTAGTAATAAGCCCAAGTATACCTAGAAAGTTCCTACACACATGAACAGTATCACCAATGGACTATTGATTTATATTATGTCTTTGTTTGCTCTGCATGGCCTTCAATAAGGTTAAAAAAATAGAATATTACCTGTGGTACTTTAACATAATTTTAAAAAGGTCTTATTGATCTAAGGGTTTTTTTTGGACAAAGAAGGAATGTTTTGGGATATGTCCTTGATTTGTTGTCATTTGCTAGACTACTTCTTATTTGTCAAGAGCACCATGGCATGGGAAAGATCTGCAGGTGAGTCACTTGTATACACATATGCCTTTCCTTGCTTTATCAGCGGCCCTCTATATTTCTTAGCATCAATTCACAGCCAAGTCAGAAATATCAAGTCAAAAGGATAATAGTAGGGCTGGGGAAATGGCCCAGTGAGAGGAGGTCTTAATTCCATCCTTAAATCTTCTGTAAATATCAGTCAGGTATGGAAATCCATGGTTGTGACCCTGGTGCTGGAAAGGGAGACACAACAGATTCTTATTATTTACTGACTAGCTGCTGACTCTGTCTCCAATAACAAATAAATAAATACGTGGAAATAGAGAAGAAAGGGGAAAAGGATATTGCTCTTGAGGTAGAATACTGAGTTGTCCTCCGGCCTTCTTTCAAGCACACAGATGTTCAGAAACACACACACACACACACACACACACACACACACACACACACACACACACACTCATCCAGTATCAAGGAAACAGTATCCTACTGTTCAACTGGAGATTCTGAGACATGTTAGAAGTGATGCCCTTGAGAACAGCATGGCACAGCTAATCCTTTCTCCTCCTCTTTATTGGTCTCAAGCATTAGTTTGCATATGTGATGAATTTCTTACAAGTGTATCATGGGTATTACCTAATCTAGAATGGCTTTAAGATATCAAAGTACAAGATACTTTTCTTCAAAAACTACTTAAATCAGAGATCACTTAATGTATAGCTTAATATATGGGACTGACTAGTGCAGGACATTTTCTCTCGGGCTGCCATGTGTACAGCAGAGCTTATACTTTCAAGACATCCATAAAAATCTTACACATGCAACAGTGTGACTGACTTGTTTCTTAGTGTAGATATGAAAAGAAGGGAGATTCTCCCTAGCAAGTGAGTCTCTAGACTGCTAAGCCTGGAAACTGATGGATTAGATCATTAGGTAAAATGCCTCTATAAGTAAGATTTGCCAAGTTTCTAATGTTACTAATCTTTAGCTCACCGTAAAACTTGCACTGGATTTACATGGAGCAATTATTTTGAGTACAGGGAAGAAAACCTCATTACTCAGAGTTATTACTAATAATCACCATCATTAACATTACTGGCAAGAGGGCAGTAATATGGCAAGTTATACTAGGTTAGTACCAGAGACAGAAAGAAAAACCCTCCCTCGAGGGCCTGTAGTCAGTGTACAATTTGCACAGACAGTCTGCAATAACGAGGTGTTTGTTAGAAGGTTTGGGGCTCCTCTGTTGCCACTCTTCAAAGGGGGAGAATTCCCCCAAGGATTTAACTGTTGTTGCTTCAACAACCTCTGGAGTTCAGTTAAGTGTGGACGCAGTTGCTGCTTTTACTGTTAACGTTGCTTCACGTCAATGCAAGTTCATCATCAGATCAATATGGGAAAACTTTACAGGCCATTTAAGGGAAATGCGTTGTTGAGAGAGAACAAACCTGTCCTATTCCAGACAACTGCATACTAGGGGAATCTTACCATGAATAGATGCGTGAATACAAACTCCTTCCAGAGGAAACCCTATCTAAAAAAAGGTTGTAGTTAAATTGCACTCACATAGAAAAAAATGACTGTCCTGTGGTTTGAAAGGACTGTCTAATACAGTAGAAACTGACTTTTGTTGCCTACTGTCGATAGATGATATACTTGACTCAAACTACAACAAAAGATGTTTTTCTGTGGAATCAATTTTGTCACTGATTAAGATTTGATAGTCATTTATGATGGTAGTGGGCTTTCTAGTTTTCTTGCATAAACGCAGTTTTCAACCTCGAAGGATTTTACACACGGCCCGAGAGTTATGGCTCCCGTGTAAGGGGACTTCAGTTTTGACATAGCAGCATGTACATGATTGGTTGAAAGAAAAGGAATGTACTAAATGCAAAGATGCTGAACTGAGATTAAAACCACCAAAGGCTAGCAGATTCTCTGTTCATGATAAACATCTTTGTGAGCATCCTAAGAGAACAAATGTCTACGTCAGAAAGATGGCTTTGATAAAATACAAATATGTTAAAACCAATTTGTGGGCTAATTTCAAAGAATTGTGCTGTGAGCTGAGACAATTATCTAAAATCTCTTACTTATTTGATAATACTTTTAGAAATACTGCTGACATACAGTTGCTCCATAAAATGTATGTAAGAAAGGCTTTCAGCACATATATATATATATATATATATATATATATATATATATATATATACACAAAATACATATACAAAAATTTTTGTTGATGAACATTTGGATTCTCTCCTATTGAGATTCACATTTCTATATAGCTAATCAGATAATAGATGAAGAAGAAATGTGTGACATGTAAAAATCCTTATTTCTAGAAAGTCTTTTAAGGAACAAGTCTCATATTATAAAATATGAGATGAGAAGTATTTTTTACATTTTCCTTCACAGATATAATATCTGTAGATAAAACACTCATTGTCTTTCTTTTCTTTAGGATTTTCACTGTTGACAGTAAACATTGATTAATTATTTTATTATTGGTAATGTATTCTCCTGTGTTTATAATACTGGTGGTACTGTGATGTTATCTATGCACTGTATGCTATTTATATTGTTTTTGAATATTCATTTAGATTTCTGTCTTAAAAGTGTTGTAGCAGAGCTTAGTATCTTGTTGAGAGGTAATGGTTGTGTTCCAGTTTTACAGTTTTATGTAGCAAAGCATTGATTTAATAATAAGACTGATCTCATCAGTGTGTTTAAAGGATAAGCTGAGGCCATTCATGTAGGTACTGGGCAGATAAGAAACATAATCATTCCCTGCCATCACTGGTCTCTAGAAAGAACTTTCTTCAGTAAGTCACCTAAGAGAAAATAAGGAGAGGGAAGATTTATAAGACTGTCAGGCTGAACTTGGATACAGGTTGGCCTTAGAATCAACCTCAGCTTGTCCTTGGGAACTGGTCACTCTCTTATTTTCTGTCTTTATCATTAACTTCTTAGTGAACATTATAAAAATAGGGTCTTCAACATTTTGGGTCAAACTTAGTTCTCAGCTCTTCCTTTTTCCATTATAGTGATAAATTCAAGATCTTCAAAGTAGGAGTGTTAGTCCAAGACTTCTAAAGCTTTGTAAGAGAAAACAAGTGTTACTCAGACTTGTGCCAGGTCCACTTACGTTCCATTTTCATCAAGAATCTTAGAAATACTGTGAAATATCTAATTTTTAGTACTTCTAAAATTTTAATGAAGTATTTAGAGCTGGTGTGTGTGTGTGTGTGTGTGTGTGTGTGTGTGTGTGTGTGTGTGTGTGTGTGATATTAGGAAGAATTTTATTCCCGAGTTTGTATAGTTCATAGAAGGTACGTTGTTTAAATCATAATATGTGAAATATTGGCAATGTTGATTTACAATAACTAAATACATAACTTGTGTTAAGTAAGCTAGATTCAATGTTACCAGATCTTAGTGTACATATATTATTATAGGCTTAGAAACTTTAGGGAAAAAATTGAAAATGTAAGAATTATATCCATTATTATTTTTTTTCTAGTAGGTGGGAGGTACTGGCTCTTTGGTTGGCAGGGTATCTCAGTCCACTGAGTAGAACACAGATATTATTTTAAAGCAGAGTTAAAGGAATCCTGAGACAGAAATGAATGAGGTGACATGCATCATAAAAGAAACTTTCTACCATTATTATTTTTATTAAAACAATGTCATAGAGTTTGAAAAAATAAGCCATTTACACAATTTCTCTAACTGACATTGCTTCAGTTGCTAGAGATCCCCATAGTCAATCCCACTTTTCTGGGTCTCTGAAAAGTTTGGGCTTGATTTGGGATCTTTCTTTTTAGTACATAAGTATAAACAATAAGGCCTTGAACTCCTTCTTCTTTTCTTTCTGTTGTCCTTAGGTCAAACCCAGACACTTGAGCTTAGTAAGCTTGTGCTCTGCCACTGAACTACAGCCCCAGTCTCTGAGATTGAGATTTTGTGTGGGAGAAGTATCTCAGATGTGTACATCCATGTTTGGGCAGCAAAAGCAAAATGTTTCAGAGGCATGGATGGAATTCCATTTCCTTGAGAGAATGTTACTCAAGGTAGGTCTCTATGATGTACGAAACATGTTTTTGCCAAATCACATAGACAGTATGACAAGTATAAAGTTAAAAGTTGTGATAATCATAAGTGCTTGGAACACTTGTTATGCAGGTATATAATTCAACAAAACTCAAATTATTGAGGTAAATAAATCTCCACTGTTTTTTTTCATAACCTTTATAAAATTTTACACTTAATCATTACAGAATAGGTGTATTACCTATTCTTTTCTGTTGATTTCATTAGCATCTAGTTGAATGTTTTAAGGACCTAGGGTCTTTTCCCTTCATGTTAGTGATTATATTTAAGCTAAGGCCTCGCTTAATGTTATATATAACATGTATAGACCCTATATACAATGTTTAAAGATAATATGTACATGTATAAATGTAAACTTAAAAATAAGTAAGTCATATTGAAATGGAATTGAAACATTTAAAACTGAGAATGGAAAACTGTCAGGTTTTTCTCACAATGCACATGAACTTCAAGTCACTCCCAGAACCAGGTGCTTCGTCTTCAGTGTGCAAAGCCCTAACAATTATCCTTTCCTCAAGCTTTTCTAATCTTTTACTCACTTCCAGTTAGTTTACAGATCTTCTAAGGTTTCACTGTATGTAAAAATGTTTTCCCGGTGAGAATAGCTTTGTGTACAACCATACCCCACCACTGCCATTTCCTCACTTACTGCTTTCCTTACTTGGTCGTTTTCTTGCTTTATGCAGTGTATCAATTACAGACTCAGAAAACAATCAATCCCTAGGTTGTTGCCTTGTTAGTACTGCCATTCCCTATTATTCCATAAATGGTCTTTGTTTCTTTTCTAGTTCTGATTATTCTCGTTACCTACATTTCTACTGTACAAACATTCCTTGGGGTTTTGAAAGATTCTACAAAGATCAAGGAGGAACATGTGGTGGTATTCTAATTGTACTGAAATGTGATTTTGATTGTATGTTAATAAATAAAGTTCCCTGGGGGTCAGAGCTATTAGAGCCATAGAAAGAGCATGGTGGTGGTGGCACACCTTTAATCCCATAGATCTCTATGTGTTCAGGGATACAGCCAGCATTGGAGACATATGCCTTTAAGACCTAGAGGGCTGTACATACAGACAGTCACGAGGCAGTCACGTGTTTGGGTTTACAACCAATGAGAAGGCAGAACAAAAATACTATGAAAAGACGTACACACGAGAAGTAGCTTTTTTTTTTTTTTCGGGAAGCTAGGAGCTCGCAGGAGGAAGGGTAAGATTTTAGCTCTGAGCTCTGACTTCTCGGCTTTCTCTTTTACATTGGTTCTGTGATTCTTATTTAATAAGACAGTTGGTTACATCTACAGGAACATCAAGACTGGATTGTCCTATTTTCATCTAAAGTTAAGTTTGGAATGAATTGTGGGATTTTTTTTTTTATTTTTTCCCCAAATTTTTGTACTGATTTTGAAATAGGCCCATGGTTTAGTTTCCCATTAGGAGATTATTTAAGATTGTTTATCTTGTACCAAGAGCTGTTAAAATAACATTGCTCAGTGATTAAATTCTTCAGTAGCCCAAGGATTGGGGTATAATAGCTTTATAAAGTAATGATGGATACTTCATTGCTGTTTATGTGCTCAACGTATGCTAGTTTTTGTATTCTATCTACTGTGCTCATGTTCCTGACTGTGCACTTTTAATGAACATCTAAACAATTTTTATTTGTCTGTTAATAACATAAGCTACCAGCTTCTGTAGCCTACTATTTTATCACCTGAATGTTATTTAACCTGCTGGAAGCTAAGTTTCCAAATCTTCAAAAACTGAAGACACTGATAAAAGCTTACAGTTTTTATGGAGCTTAAAGGAAAATAGTTGCCTTTGTACAATGTCCAGTAGTTGAAAATCAGTCATGGGCAATGGAGTATTGAACAATGCAAGTGTGCTCTTATGTTGTTCAAGATGAAAGGAGAGAATATCAGGAGAAAATAAGGAAGAGTAAGACATGGCCTGTGTTATTCAGTCTTCTGTTCTTCTATGCTATGTGTTTTATCTTTCTTTAGCAGGTTTTCCTGCATGGAAAAGTACTTCCAACTCAGTGTGTGTGTGTGTGTGCGCGCGCGCGTGTGTGTGTGTGTGTGTGTGTGTGTGTGTGTGTGTGACATGTGTGTGAAGGCGAGGAGGTAAGCTAGGGTGTCATTCATACATCAGGTTCTTTCTACCCGTTTGTGGTTTTGTAGATTAGGCTGGCCAACCAGCAAGCCCTGGAGGTCTTCCTATCTGTGCCTCCTCTCTTCTGGGATTACAAACATGTGCCACCATGCCAAGTTTTGTAATGTGGGTTTTTTTCTATGCTGCTTATCAGGACACTCTAGTAATCAAAAGAATTTACTAGACAATTACTAGGACTTCTGCTTTTTTGTAAAGTAAACAAAGTATAAATATTCCAAGTGTTAAATACTTCTATGATGTATATGTGTGTCATTATGACATTTTACTTAAAAATAGTCTATGGTGACCGAAAAACCCAACATTATTTCCTTGAATATAACCAAGAGGATTACAACACTTGCTTGCTATGTATGCAGTTATAGTGAGCAGCTGTAGTGTGAGTGAGCACCTTGGATAGCTCCCAAATTAGTCAAGACCATTGATCATCTAATCTTACATCTGAAGTTAGTTCAAATTTACAAGTTACAGAGTACTCTCCAAACACACCTATGTCAGTCCTACAGTGGTAAGACAAACTTATACCAGAGTTTTCCCATCTCCTCAGATGTCCATAGATGTCTTTACTGTGGGTAGTCATTTTAGAAAGCCAAATAGATTTTGAGATTCATGGATTGAGTTATCCATTGAGTTTCTACTCTACTATTTTAGAGTGAATTCAAGGGACAGAGTGTATGTCTAGATAATTCTCTGCTTTCTGGTGACTGCCAATTGTCAAGGTTGTCCTCCTTATGCATTTTTCAGTAATTCAATGAGAGTTTTGAGAAGTGTGAGACACAAAAGTCTGTGGAAGAGTATTTGGTTTTGGCTCTTTCAATGACTAGTTTCACAACCTTGGAATGATTACATAGACTCTCTGAATTCTCATCTTCCTCCTCCATAAATAGTCCTTTAAATGTAAAGGCACTTAGTAAGAGTGAAAGATACTCAGAGGTACAAATAATTAATATATTGTTCATGTATTTTCAAATTTTATTTTTATACCTAATTATAGAACTAAGATGCATAGCATGCTATATATTTATTCTTAGATTATTACACAAAGATGGGGAAACATTTTGAACCTGGACTTACTTGTTATTCTTTATTTTGCCTTCTAGTGCACTTTCCCCTAGAAACTTCATCATCACAATAAACATAAATATGTTTACATATTGATAAACAGCAATATGTGAGCTGATTTCATATCAACCTTTGGGGCAGTGTCTCTGTAAAATTCTGAAGTAAAGGGCAAACAAAGTTGTATGTGTGTGCAGTTTTAGCTCTTCCCAACCATGTTTCTATTTTCAGAGTCTTATTGCATCTGCTTCTAGGTACATCTTTGGACTTCTCTCTTAGATTTTCTTTTCATGTTTTTCTTGTGTTAAGCACGTACATGGTATTTTTAGAAGCTATAGTCATTATTTCCAAAGAAGGTTGTATTTCTGGTCCAGACCTATTACCCTTGTACCTGACACACTCTCCAGTAGTCAGTTTTACCAAATATCCTGCTGCATGCCAGTGATATGTTTTTTTTCTGTTTATAGAAAAATGTTGCTGTTTTATTGGGCATCCTCACAGTTTAGCATCTGATATACACTACATAATCTGAGTCTTTCTGCACTTGCTAAACCCAATTAATTGTGATAAGACCCAAACAAAGTAAACAATAGCAAGCCCAAAGTATGGTTCTCGAGTGTACTAAGCATTCAGTAAAGAAAAGTAGTGGTTTTTGGATGGAGTTTGCATTCCTGAGGACTACCCACAAATAAGGGCACAACTGAACTGCTTAGGAAACATTTTTGCTGTGTTGCTCTTGAATTCATTATATAAGCCAGGCTGGTATTAAACCCTTCATCTTTCTACCTCAACTTCCATAGTGCTGGGGGAGTACAGATATATGATGCTCTCTTCACCAAACATAGAAAATAATTTTAAGTGAAAAATTTACCTGGGAAAAATGCAATAAAATCATTGGCATTAGAAGTTATATATTTTTATTTTTGAGAATTAAGTGCTGCCATGAAGTAATTGGCATATCTCAGCCTTGAACAAGTTACATGATTATGCAAGAGAGTTACTTGGATAATTAATTGAGTTTGTCTCTAAGGATCTTTAATGTCAACATCGCAGTTTACATTTTTGTTTTTAGAGATTGCCACAAGAAGTATTCTGTGACTCCCTGGGACTTTCAGAATGATTACTTCATCCTCAGGGCAAGATTGTTGGTGTGGATTGTCATGTGTTGGCCTGTTTTGTTCTGTAGAACAGAGCAAAGATTCTCTTCTCTTTGATTCAGTGCAACAACATCACATTAGGAATATAGGAGAATAGCTGCCTTATTATAGACTTAATTGGAAGTAGGAAGTGCATGAGGATCTTTGGGTATAATGATAAAAAACAACTGAGAAGAAATTATCATCACATTAACATACTTCTATGGCAATGGCCCTTGATTATCCTTAAGTTATTTGTTGTTCTTAATAGTATTTAAATATATATCCATGATATAAGACACAATTGTGTTCTCCTAAAGTTTGTTTCCATTATCTTCCTAACCACTACAATTTTGCTAATTAAACTTTCATTGCATTTTTATTTCCAAGGTATAAAAATAATTTCAGATTATTACATTACATATTTAGTTATAATATAAGGCAGCTTGAATGGTGATGCATGTAAAACACCTTCAGAGCTGTCTTTCCAACACATACTTTCTTGACCCCATTCATAGCTCTAGAGTTAATTTGAATATAAGCCATGAATGATAATTGCTTTATTCTCTAAAATTTAGCTTTACTCTGTGTTCTTTGCAATTAAATAAAAAGGAAGACTTGATATTTTTGCTCTTGATGTTAGTTATAAGATGAGGACTTTCATTTTGCAAATTAAAGCCTCATCAATGCATCTGGTCACCAGAAGTGAGGTCCATCTGTGTTTTAACAGAAATGAGGTGGCACAATGTAAGAAGAAGTAAATAGATGTAATTAAGTGATACATCCTTTTTTTGGGAGGGATCTTATGAATATTATATTACTTCAATCAGATTAACAAAAGATTATGCTGTAATTTATCAATTTCTGAGCATATAAATGTTGAGCATGATATGTTCAATTGTTCAGAATGTGTAAAATTGAATTATTTGCATATTTGAATAAATCTTAACCACCCCTATAATTATGAAGTACCTTGTACTCAGATGGCTGCAGAGTCTGCACTGAAGTCAATGGATTGACTCTATATGTAATTACAACTGTAGACGGGCTATTTTGGTCCACTTTGCCCTCACATTTGCCGTTTGCAGTTTTCTTAATGCAGAAGAATATCGAATCCATTTATTTCCTGAAATGCATGTGTTTTAATGAATTCTTTCATTATTAGCATATATTCAGATATAGTGATGAGTTTCATATGAGATTTGAAAAAAAATCAAAGTTAAGTCAAAGGATATGCATAAAACTCTTACATATATAGACATCAAACAAATGGAAGACATTGATAATATTATACCCCAAAGAAAAAGATGCAATTAGAACAACAAATGTAAGTTTTTAAAATGAAAACCAGAATTTATATAGAAAGATATAATTATCAAAGAAAGGATACCATTTACTAACCAAATAATCTGCAACTTGAAGGAATTTAATAACATAGCATCAATATATATGAAGTAAAAAATACAGGAAGCTTTAAATAAAAATTGGAAAACCACAGCACAGTATATATTATCTATGTATTTATCTATCCACCCTATCATCCATCTATCTATCTATCTATCTATCTATCTATCTATCTATCTATCTATCCAGCTATCAACCACCTATCCACCCTATCTATCTATCTATCTATCTATCTATCTATCTATCTATCTATCTATCTATCATCTATCTATGTACCTATCATTTGTCACAGAAACTAATAGGCCATAAAAATCTAACACTGATTGAAAATAAAAGCTAGTTTTGACAGTCTCACCACAAAAATTAACTACAACACACAAAATAGGGTTATTCAAGTTACAAATAATTTATTATAATCCAGTCTTTATCAACAGTGCCATGGAATTATAGATCAATAACAACTGTGTGATGTTTTTCTTCCCAAAACATTTTTTTAACAAAAGAAACTCTTTCCTACATTACCTATTGTTTGGTTGGTGATGTAAATGGAAGGACATTTGTAAAACATTATGTTGGTATAATGTTAAAAACAATCCTAGCTGAAGCTGTGAAATGATGTCATATTAGACTTAGAGAGTTATTCTTAATTTTAATTGAATTCATCATAAAACCAATAAGGAAAAATATGATGCATATGTTATTCTGAAAACTATTGTAGGGAAGAAAAACCCAAAATGAGTAGAAGCAAAATTAGAGTAGAAATAGTAAAACAGCAACCAAAAATCATGAAAATTAAAAATAATTCAAAAGAACTATCTTGGTAAAATATGACATGTGAAACACAAACAGCTTTCCCAAGAACAAATGTAATAGGTCTTCCTTTGGACTGCCAGCCCCCAAGTAATAACACCGAAACTTTATATTAATTATGAAGGCTTGGTCTTGGCTTAGGCTTGTTCCCAACTAGCTCTTATAACTTAAATTAATCTGTTTATATTCATCTACGCTCTGCCATGTGGCTTATCACCTCTCCTCAGTACTGTACATCCAAGTTCCTCAGCAACTGACTGAGGAATCTCCTGGCTCAGGTTCTTTCCCAGAGTTCCTATCTCTGTCCAGCAGTCCCACCAATCCTCTCCTTCCTAGCTATTGGCCATTCAGCTCTTTATTAAACCAATCAGAAGGTGTCTAGGTGGGTGAGGTAAAGCAGAGATACATCTTCACGCAGTATACAGAAGGATTACTCCAACAAACAAAGAGAAAAACTACAAAAGTATTCAGTAAAATATTTACTAAGCATAGAAACAAAGAATTCTAGAATCAAAATAATGCTATGTGTAAAAAGTGCCTTGGAGAAAATTGGGCTTGAACAGGAAGAAAGGGAGCTAAGTATCTGAAATCTAAGTAACTACTGAAGTAGATACCGAAGAGATGGGTCAGTGGTTAAGAATGCTTGCAATTCTTGCTGACCATATGAGTTTATTTCTGGAAATTTCCTTTATTGCTTTCCATCTACATGACTTGCTTTTATGTATGTATGCATACTTATTAATTCAGTCATGTTAATTGATGTTCATGAAAGAGAGTGTGCATACTCATGTATTTGCAATGTTGGAGGAATTTCTAGATTCACGTCATTCACGCCTGAGTTTAAGAACTGGCAATGTAACTATTTAAACTTACATTATTTTGTCTGAGAAAGACCTCAACAAATGGGAACCTCGTTTTCTTAATTTCTCACGTCCTGTTTCCAATTGGCCTCAAAATTTTGAAAGACACTAAGATTCAAAGTTAGGAGTCTTATGTCACAGAGAGAATGAACTAGGAGGACACTCTGCTCAGCTTAGTAGAATAAAAATGGAAACATGTTGCATTAACTCCCACATCTGAAATCTAAACACACACACACACACACACACACACACACACACACACACACATACACACTTACATACACACACATACACAAAATGGTATGTGAAGTGATGGCTGTTAATTAACTTGAATTAATCATTTCACAATGTATGCATCAAAACATCATGCTCCACCAGTAAATATAATGTCAATTATACCTTGGATGTGGAAAACATCTTTTAATTTTAGACTATAAAACTAAAGGATTGGCAGCCCTCTGATTAACCATCCTATCAATACCACATGCATGAAATTTGTATACCTTTGTGAATTCATTTAGGTGGATTCTCAGTGGTCAGTTTGGGCTGCTTTAGATTTTGAATTCTGCCTGTGAGCTGATGAACTTACATTGTGTGTCCATCAGTTGGGATGTGTTATTTAATACATTAAATTCGAAATGAGATTGTTGGGTTGTTTAAATTGAGTTTACACTGTCCAGATGATCACCCAAGCCTCAGAATTACTGACAGTTTAGATCTGAGTTTATGATAATAATATATTTTGTTGCCTATTTCAGGGAGATTAAAGCTCTGACTTATCTGCATAGATATGCATCAGGTCTTATCTTATTTACTCATCTCACAGGTCAGTTCTACCCAATCTGCATTGATCATGAGCTTCAAGAAAATAAAAAGATTAGGAAAAAGAATGCCTTGATTATCTCCTCAAATTATATAGAAATATTTTTAAACACAATTTTCTCATGCATGCTTTTAAAAAAGATTACATAAATTTCAATTCAACCCTGTGTACAATGAAATATTGTAAAACCCCAATATTTACAATATATGTCCAGTTAAAAATAACACATCTTCCCAGAGTATATGTTGCTCCCATTCAATAGTCTGTGTTTAATGGTATAATGTTCCTTTCATTATATCAGATCTTTAAAATCTGGGAGAAAAACAGTGCTCAAAAAGTAGCAATAATATGTGTTTTACTCATATTTCTATTAGGTATATACAGTCGCCTTTAGAACTGTGTAAATACAGCCCATTATAATTTTTAAAAGGCAGAACAACCCTCTTTTCCCACCTTTATGTAGATCCCCCCACTACCCAGGGTTTAGGCTTCTGAGTAACCAATTAGCCTCATTAACCAAGTTAGTCACTTTCTGCCAAAATTCGTAGGCTGCTATAAAATGTCTACCAACCTGTCTCTCTTAACACACTGCTGAAGGTTAAGTTTTAAATGCTTCAACGTTTGAATTTCTGAAAGACATTTGCCCAAACAGAAATCTGTTTTGATCTTCAATCAAGCATCAGAGGAGCCAGCTTCCACCTACGGTTCATCACCTCCTGTTGGATACCAGCCCTCTCCAGCCCCAGGAGGTTCCAGGAAGAAACCTGCCTCCTCCTGCATGTTCCTGGGCCTACAGAATGTCAGAAGAGGGGACCTGATTCACCTTTCCAGCACACCTCCAAATGTGAATAAAAAGCACTGAAAGGCTGGAGCAAACACACCCTGGCTACTGGCCTTGCTTCCAAGTCTATGACTTCTGAAAGCTGTTCTCTGCGCGAGTTTTAATGCTTCATGAATGTAAGACTTCCTAAAACAGCCCCTCAGACTACCACTAATCATCATGTTTGGTTGAACTTAGGCATTACAACAAAAAGAATAAATTCACATTTGCTTCTTTCATTTCTAAACACTCTTAAGAAACGAATTCTGACAACTCCAGCAACGTCAATGTGCTAGCTTGTTTTTTAAAAATCTCACTCTATTTTACTTACAGAAGTATATATATTTCCTCAGGCTAATTGCTCTTGGAACATACAAAAGAAAGCACATTTTAGAGTCTCTTGCAGTACTAAAAACGAACCTCTGTCTTTTTCACCACATAGCTCCAACAGAAAAGAATTTGTTTAAATCTTATGGTATTTGGTAAAATCATATTTGTTCCTATTTCTAACACATTTTCTGTTTTATTAGCCTGCTCGTTATCCCCTCTCTTCTCTCCAGAGAGAAGAGCACCAAACTAGTTTGTTCTGGGAATATTATCATATACTAATAATGTGTTTAAGTTTTTCTCACATGATTTAAGAAGGTAATTATAACATATCATCGAGGGTAATAAAAATGTACAATGCACATTAAGTCAAGTTTTATTCAAGCCTTTAGCAGCCTTGAATTCCTTCCAGGTCTTTTTAGGGGAAATTTTCACCCCTAGGGGCTAGGTAACTTGGCATGGAACACCCATTAAGACTGACGAGGGCTTGATTCCCAGTACAGAGCAATGAGATCGCGCTCTTCCAAATTCTCTTTGATTTTGCTTCAACAAATGAAAAAAAAAATCCAGACTTTGTGTTTTTGTCATTAATTTATGATTGGACGAGTCACAGAATGTCCATGTTGCTCAAATCTTTGATATTAATAAATTATTTTGTCTCCACTGTTTTGGGTTGTGATATTATAAAAAATCATCACTGTATAAACACATAACAGGAATCAGACAAAAAAAAAGTAACAAACTCTTAAAAAAAACCCAAACAACTTAATGTGGATTCTGTTGGACCCTCTGGTGCTTCCTGCCCCATGAAGCTGCCATGGTGATGCCATTATGTAGAGGTTGAAGATGACATAGTGAGTGGATGTGACAGAGTCCATCCAGGAAACTTTGTTGTTGAGAAGACCATCATCCTATCTGCCTCATTTATGACCTTTAAAAACTAAATTGACATTCTGCTGGAGTTTTAGTTGTCAATTTTCTACAACCTAGAATCACCTGGAGAAAGAGTCTTAATGAAAAATTATCTGGATCAGGTTGCCCAGTAGGCACATCCATCGAAGAGCATCATGGTTGTTAACTGAAGTGGGAAGACTCCAACTGCATGTAGGCAGCACCGTTTCTTGGGGATGGCCTGAACTAGAAGAGGGAACAAAGCTAACTGAACATAAGCAAAAGCAAGCAAAGACACGTCAGTCTCTTGTTGCTTTTGACTGTGGTGTTATGTAACTAACCACTTCCACTTAGTTCCCCAAAATGGTGGAATATGACCTGGAGTTTTAAATAAAATAAATCCTTTTCTGGGTCATGATGCTTTTTGTCAAGGTATCATCGCAGCTACAGAAATATAAATAGAATGCTTATGTTCTGAAATCATACTTGTATGAAAATATTGTGAATGTGTCTGTTGGAGATGACATTAAAAAAAATCTGGAAGAGACTTTGAGAAGGTAATCAAGTTGAGATTCTTATTGACTCTTGATAAATCCAGAAATTTCCCATCTCTCTCCCTGACAATGTATTCTTCGAATTCTTACTTTTCTGCCTGAACTATTTATTGATACCAAGATTGAGAGTTAGAATGACTGATATAGTAGAACTTTTTGCGGCATGTTAATATATTTTAAAAATAAAAGGATAAAAATATTCCTTTGATGAATACCAAAGGATTTGAAAGTTTACCAAAATTTTTAGATATACCAGAAAATCCAAAACACAACAACAAACAAGAAACAATCATGGATAGGGAAGGAGAGACAGACAGACAGACAGACAGAGAGAGAATCGATCTAAGGAAAGAGACAGAGAGACTATTTTCCACCCTTTCCTATCAGGCATTTAAAAAAAATACCTAAATAGCCAGTTGAAGATTCAAGAAAGTAGATCCAATAGTAATATTTTAAGATATATCTATATTGTGAAGCAAAAAAAAAACTTGTTAAAAATGTCCATATTGAAAATATTTCCCCTGTACTAACTGAAACTATACTATAAGGCATTTCCCCTCTTTGACTCAAATAACTTGTTTTAAGGCCACATATAAACATACTTGCTATAGAAACAGAAGGATCTTATATACAACTTCAATTGTAAAGGAATATACTCACTTCTCTGGCGTTTCAACAACATTAAAACTTAAGCCAGTTGGTACAAATATGGCAAACATATGGCCTAGAAGGTTGAAAGTGGCCTGACTGACAAAAATGATCAGCCTGAGCACTGAAGGTAGTTGTCGACACAGGAAGAGTCAGAAGAAAGTGATAAATAGTATAGATATATGGTATATTAAGATCTGAGTGGCACAGCTGATTGCTGGCATTACTCTATATTCTGGTTCAAGGATGGGCTCTGTGATTAGCACTGTGCTGGGCACTTTATATTATACCCTTGTGATTTGGACAGGGAAAAGGAGCATCCACACTATGATTAAATGTTTGGGAATCTTTGGAAGAGGTAACCAGGTGTGATAGAGTATATTGGACCTTCTCAGTCACACTAGTATTGGCTTTAGAGAGGAACAAGATGTCAACTTGATTGAATGAATTGTAGGGGGTTAGCAAGTAAGTCTATGAGGATGTTTCTAGAGAGGAAAAACTAAGAGAGGAATGATCTGCCAAAATATGGGGGACACTAACAAAGCGCTGAGGATTCCAGTGGAGTGAAGAGGGAGAAAGGAATAAGCCAGCCAGCATATGTGTCCTTGGTTTCATGGATGCATGGCCTTGAGCCACTTTGCCTTACCATGACCTTCTATCCTGCTCTACCATGGCCATGAATTGAATTCTGCCAAGCAATAAGCTGAAGACTTCTTTGTAGGTTTTATTTGCTAATCATCAACATCACCATCAATAACAACAGCAACAACAATAATAATAATGATAATTAGTGAGCTCTACATTTTAAAAGACCTTGACTCAATGAAATAAGGTAGATAATGATGGAGGAGGACCCCCCCAAGTCCCCCTCTACCCTCCAAGTCTATACATGAGTGTATGTGCCCATATATATGTATATATATATATGTATATATATATACATATACATACATATATATATATATATATCATATACCACACACACACAATCAAGCCGAATACAGCTCAGAAATAAGACATTTGATGTAGGTAGTGAGGGAAAATAGTACTAGAAGGATTTTTTGAGTTCTAGATGGCAAGAGTGCCATAAAGTGGAATACAGGTAGAAGATATTGAGAACATTGCTTGTCTGTTGAAATGTGTATGAGACTCCATGTTCATATACAGACGAAGCTGTTCACTGGCAGCTGCACATGAATCTGAAGAGCAGTGAGAGTCTTGGAATGGAAAATTCCACGTGGAAATCATCAGTGTATCTATGAGTGGTTGAAACCAGGAGCATAAAGGCTGCACTTTCAGAAGATAGAAGGAGGGATTTCCTTTTTCAGTGCAGAAGAGATGCCTCAAAGAGAAGTGAAGAGACGATGCCATAGCAGGGCTCTAGGGTCTTTGGTTGACTTGATTAAAACACAGATTTGACCTGAGTCAAACACAGTTCAGCCAATCAGTCTCCGAGAATGTGCATCTGGGTTTTCACTAACCCTCCAAGTGAGAACAAACTGTTTGGAGTTACAAGCCAGGTTTATCTTTTGTCATACATATTGGCTGGGTTCTTGGTACAGAAGCCAGGAGAATTATCCATTTGAGACATTCTGGACACTAAATGATCCTTGCCTCCGGTGTGGATCAGTGGCAGGTTTAACATCAGCTACCGGCAAGCAGGTAAAACTAAAAGTTACCACCCTCCATCTGAGCTACCTCAAAGTCAGATTTCTCCTTTGCCAAGAGGAGATCAAGTTCATTATGGCAAAGCATGGTGTTGAGTGAAACACAGTTTGTGGCAAGTCTAACAAAAAGGAGCAAGGAGCAGGAACTTGTAACCAACTTGTAGGACCAGCATTCCATGTTTCCTGTGTGATGCGGAAGTTACCTAATATGTCTGTGCCTTAATGTTAAGGCTTAAAACCAGGGAGCAGCACTTACCTCATTATTTGTTATGAAGAATCAGCAAGATCATTAACGTGAGATTCTAGCTTCTGGAATGTTTACAACAGTTAAGATTAGATACCATTAAGACTTTTACTGAGAAATTCACTGGGAGCTGAGGCTCATTGACCACCATGAATATTCACACAGTTTAAGGCTTGAGAATCTGCACATCCCCAATTCCCTTAAGAAATACAGAATCTGGGCAGTTATTTTTTCTTTACTCTAACTTTCCTAGAAGATTTTTTTTTTCAAGGAATGCAAGAGCCTTTGTAGCTTTCAACTTTTAGAAATCAATTATTCCTGAATCTTTTTATAATTATGAAAACCGACAAATACTTTCTACTCTCTTATCACTGTGAGTTATCATGGCAGAGGACTGTGTTCTAACCATGCTGAATGCTGCCCATCAGCACCCATACTGTGCTCAGTCTGTGAAATTCCATCCTGAGAACAGGAATCTTTTCATACAGCCTCCAAAATTTCAGCTGCTTAATATATGCATGAATGGCTTTATGCTAATGTGGAAGTCAAATGGAAGGGTTTGCATGTAATCATTGTGTGAAGAAAAGCCTTAAAATCCAGACCTACTGGTCTCAAATACTGTTCATTTCCACAACACATAAAGAGACAAGACCTCGGAACAGAGGTGGGATCATGATGGAGTTTTTCTCATTCATTATGTAGCATATCTCTGCTCTGGACTTTAGATTTCCTTGTGCACCTTAGCAAATCATGGACCTACAGACTTGAACTGGTGTCTAGAGGGAAATAATGCTTCATTTTGTAACTTGAGTTACCATCTCTCCAACAGCCCCCACCGCTCACCCACACACTTCTCTTTTTTATTGTCCCCCTCTGTAAAGAGTATATCTTTGAAAAACTGAGAATATTCAGTGAACAGAACTCATAAATCAAATCATTATCATTAATAATCAAAGTGAGACATTGTAAGAAATAGCGAATTAATCACCAGTGGCAGGTGAAGCCAATTCCAAGCTTATGCTTTCTGAATACTAAAGGGAGCAGTATTCTCTCCAATGGATCTTTATTTTATTTTTGAATGCATTTTCTTAGTGTGCATTGTATTTTTTTCATTGACTGGGAACCATATGTGAGTTTTCATAGTGCTAACATAACTTATGAAATTAATTGAAGTGGTTTTGAGAAGCACTTTTGTTTCATGGATAAGAAATATCATGATTTTATATTGGAACCAGTATTGTACATGTTAGACTGAAGACATTTTTTTTCTGGAAGAGAGAAATAATGGGTGGTACAGCAAATTTGGGTGTAGAGTTATTTTCTACATCTTGTGTCCTATTTGACAGACTGTGCTCTTAGTGTAGATGCCCGAGGAAATTCGGAATATAGTATCTTTATTGTTTTTACAGTTTTTTTTTTCTTGGTTTTTCGAGACAGGGTTTCTTTGTGTAGCTTTGTGCCTTTCCTGGCACTCACTCTATAGCCCAGGCTGGCCTTGAACTCACAAAGATCTGCCTGCCTCTGCCTCCTGAGTGCTGGGATTAAAGGTGTGCGCCACCACCGCCCAGCTTGTTTTTACAGTTTTTGTAGGAAGAATCATAACTCGTGAATTTTAATATGAATTATTTATCCAGGTAGAGAAATCTGATCTATTGCTCTTGGTTTTTTTCAGCTCTCCTGTAAAATAAGAAAAGCATTCTTAATAGAGAAAAAGTATGACAGGAAGAGTTACATTCAAGAATAGTTCAATTTCTACTGATGTGATAAGGAAAATCTGAGTTCAAGATGAAAACACACCCCTGTTTCTAGACACAGCATTAAACAATCTTAGAATGTTCACTTGGGTTTATTGCATGTAAAAGACCATAAAATTTTTAAAGAAAAGGCGAAAACAAATGTTAAAATCTTGACAATACACTTACTTATGCACTTAATTAAAGTCCAGATGGATACGAATATATCAAATCTTTTAGCAAATGCAGAAATGTATTTCACTTCAAATCTAAGGAACAAGTTAGGCAACATAGGTAGTGATAGGGAGAAACGGAAAACACTAAAGCAAGGCTCATTTTAGAAGTGAGAAGTAGGGTGGCTCAGAAGACAAAGTGCCTGCTGAGCAAGCCGGAGGCCCTGAGTTCAGATCCCCAGCACTCTTGTAAAAACCAAACATAGTGCTGACCATCTGTAATAACACCAGTGCTGCGTGGAAGCAGAGACAGTGTGATCACAGGGCTTGCTGGCTACCTAGTAGCCAAACAATGAAGCTCCACGTCCAGTCAGAAACCTATTACCAAGTATAAGGTGGAGAGTGACTGAGAAAAACATCTGACTTTGATCTCTGGCCTCTATCCACATGAACACATGCGCATAAGCTTATACATACTCACATGAACATAAACATAAATTTCTCTCTCTCTCTCTCTCTCTCTCTCTCTCTCTCTCTCAGTAAAAGGTGTTACCAATTACCTTAAGGTCAATTAAATGATCTTCATCAGTATTCTAGGGTTTAGGTAGGAGGCAACATTTAGGTCCAAGAAGTAGGTTTTGCGACTTCAGAATTCTTAACGTCTATTTAAAAGATTTCTGAATTCTCCAGATATTTCAACGTCTACTTCATTTACCTGACTTACAGATGGGCCTTTCCTTCTTTTCAAGAACAGTTCATTTAGGTAAAAAAGTAAAGCATCATTTGAAGAGTTTCTATTATACAGCTTGCACTAAGACCAAACCCTGAAGGAGAGTGGCTCAAAATATAAATGCATTTCGCTTCTAACAGAACATGCATTGGCGATAAATTACTGTCCAATTTCTGGAATTTTTTTTCTGTTTGTTATACTTTTGTTTGTTTGTTTGTTTGTTTGTTTGTTTGTTTGTTTTGAGACAGGGTATCTCTGTGTAATTGCCCTGGCTGTCCTGAAACCTCAAACTCACAGAGATCCTCCTATCTCAGCCTCCCAAGTGCTGGGATTAAAGGCGTGTGCCACCACCACCTAGCTTGTCCTGTCTTTTTAATTATTATTATTCATTTCTTTTCCTATTAATTATTCTCTCACTGGGAAGGTTAGTCATGGACATGAAATGATAGTCCTATGATATGATGGGCTCTTTTCATGGGTGCCAGTCCTGCCCTTAAATCCAGATGCTCTTGTGATTTGAAGGTCCACTGAGACAGCAAACAGGTACCTCCAAATATGGTAAATAGTTTGCTATTTTAATGATTTGTCATATTAGTTAATTATGTATCAATCATTTGTCTGTTTTGGGAAGAAATGTATAACTTCAATCACTCAATATTGAACTAGAAGAAAACAAAATGTGGCAGAAAGTTATAATAATAACAAATTATTATTATCATCATTATTATTATTGCAATATTCAAGACACCTTGATAGAAGGTAAAATGTGCCATTTTCTTATTGGATTTAGAATACTCCGTGAACAGGGTTGAACATGTTCTAGACAGTAACCTCCTTTTTGAAACTCCAGCATCACATCTTGTGGTTTCCAGAACCTGAAGAGTTTGTGGTTCAGGCACCCTAAGATTACAGCATCTAAAGGTTTCCTAGGTATGTTTCTTGACTCTTGGGTACTGCGTTTTTTATTTTATTTTATTTGCCATTTCTGACTTGTGAATACAATTATTAACAACACTGTACATCATAGGCAAACAAGAAGTTAAAAGACTCAGTCTCCTTGACATCATTGATGAGTTCAGAAAAACTTTTCTTCCCTCCCCCCCCCCCCTCTGTTTTTGGAGTTACCTTTTCTTCCTCTTTCTCTTTCATGAATTTCCCCAAATCTTGCTTTCTGTAACTCTCATAAAACTGCAGAATGACATGAAGCTTTTGTGGTTTGTTCCTTGTGATTTAACCGTGTGACTGTGAAAAGAGCCTGAGAAATAATGCACATTAGGTTATTCAATAACACAAGGAATGTAAAGCGATTTCATATCTCCTAAAATCAGGAACATTAATTAATCATATGATGTGAATGCAACGTTTTATTTACCAGCGCAAGAGACTGCCAAGATCTTTCTGACTTTAATAATTGCACATGCTGTTGAGGGAGGAAAAATTAATTTAGTTATTAAACTGGAGGGTGTTTTTTTTTCTATCTTGGTGGAGCTGGAAAGTAGCCAGTCCATAATACTCATGTTATGAGAGTTGGGCTGTGGATTACTTGTGCTAACAGCTTTTCCCACCTTTATGGAAAAGAAAAATAGAAAAAGAAAAGACTTAGGAATGGCACACCAAGCTTGTTTCCCATGAGCATGGGGAAAAAAACCCATAATACAATAAATTATTCAAGTTTTCTTCCTTGCTCATAATGGTTTGCAGGGAGTTGATGCAGACAAGGATGACACCCTGGAATGCAGATGCTTGGACTTGAGTACGTGCCTAACACCATGTGTCAGCTGCAGTGGTTGGACAAGGACAGAGCTGTGGTTGCCTGAATGCAATGTCCCAGGAGAATGGGTGTCAGCAAAGGGAGCTGTGTGGTGACCTGCTGTCCTAACTGTGCCTCCTCATCATTGTGCTTCTTTATTTCCCCGAGAGAAATTCTGTCTTGTCCCTTCCAGTCTCTTCTCTTTACAGTTGACATTTTTTTAAAGAGCACATGAGACCCTTCCATGAGGCTTTCATTACTTGTCCTGACTGGAAGAGAATTTGCTTTATGTTTTATTTTTTAAATTGATTTCTCCCAATTTTTGTTTATTATTGTTGGGTGGAGGGATGCACACATGCCATGGTCTGTGTGAAAACAGAAGACCTCCTTCAGGCATTGGTTGTCCCTTCCCACTGAGGAAGATAAAACTTGGATTGTTAGCATGTGCCTTCACCCTCTAGACCATCTCACAGGCCCTACCTAGAAATACCTTGACTTTTCCTTCTTCCTCATCTGTCTCCTACCTCTTTCTCTTCTGTGGTCTTTCCCTCCATGTCCTTTGTTTATAGCTTTCTCATCTGCTACTAACCTTCTTCAGAGTTGATTTTATTTGCTGCAAAACAAGGAGGTGAAAGTCCTGCATGTAGAAAACTGGGCATTTAGAAGTTTGGGAGAGATGAAGAAAAGTGTGTCTTTAGAAGTGACTACCATTGAGGGGAGATGATTAACATATAATCATTACCTGTATTTAGTCACCAAAGAATTGGGTGGAGGTGTGATTGCCAGACCCACAACTTATGAAAGGGGGTTATTTACCACTCATCAAGGCAATTTAATTATCCCCAGTTCACACTGCTTTCATCTCTGAAGTGTATCCTTCCCCAATAGCTTTGGAATATTGCTTGGTTTGATAATATGTGCTTATTTTTCAAGTGTTTCATTTAATGTGCAATATTTTTATTAGATACTTAGAGGCTTTAATCATTTAAAAGAAACAGAATAAAAACATATCTAACATTTTTGCCAAAGGGAGATGTGTATTTCTATATCACTTACTATATAATTTGAACGTTTACTTTGGTAATGTATGTTATTTTTAGCTCATTATACTTAATAATTGACAAATTATACAGAGTTAAGTGTGAGTATGGGTAATATGTGTTAACACATGCTGAACTAATAGATAAGCAACAAGTCTAAACACATGCAAATGTGTGTAGTCACAAGAAGATTACTGGAAGTCACAACCATCTACTGGAATTTCCCTATACCATAATTATCTTCAGAGCATCATTGAGGATGATTTCCCAAAGTCACCTCATCTTTAAATGTGTTTTTGTTGTCCTAACACTTATCCATGGTCTGTTCTGTCCCTAAAAGTGTTGCTTCAAATAAGTCTCTTTCCAGTTCAAGTCCATCCTTCTTGCCCAATGATCTGCAAAGGAATTAAAGGAAGAGAAGCATTTCCACAGTTGATTTCCACAATTCCTTCTGTAGATGCATGTGTTATTTGTTACCCCTGTTTGAACACTTGGTCTTGAAGAAGAAATCAAAAGGAAACTCACTGTGATTCATAAGGTGATCACTCTGTACTAGCAACATTAAGTACACAATATATAAATAACTTAAAACTACAGACCTGGACCTGGGTGGTGGTGGCGCATTCCTTTAATCCCAGGACTTGGGAGGCAGAGGTAGGTGGATCTCTGTGGGTTCTCGGCCAGCCTGGGCTACAGAGTGAGTTCCAGGAAAGGCGCAAAGCTATACAGAGAAATTCTGTCTCAAAACAAAAACAAAAAAACAAACAAAGAAAACCCCAAAAATCTACAGACCTGGGGGCTAATAATTATGTACTGCTTAAAGACCCTGCTTCAAACGTATTTATCGGAGTTATGCGTGTGAGCAAAGAGAGTTTGTACAGTGTTATTCTAGTCATTAAAAATTAACCTTATCCTCACACTTGTGCTGTGTTGACAGAATGCTTGACAACAGACTATATAGCCAATAAATAGAACCCCAAATACTGGGGAAATTGATCATTTTGCAACTGTGTGAAGGTCAATTCAGTATAGAGAGGAGAATTTGTCAGCAAATGATATGAGAACAATTAGATAAGATACTCAGGAGCAAAAAAGTGAATTTTGACACATACCTTTTGTCACATATGTTGACTATGGATTTACTAATCACCTTGGGGAAAAGGGGAAAAGCCCTTCTCCATTCTTAACTCTTTAGCAGATAAATATGTTACAGCAGAGGTGAAGAAATGGGGAGTGGACAGTACCAATCTTTCCTATGTACAACAAAGCAAAGAGAGACATGTGCGAAGGAAAGTGGGATGCTGAAGATTTTGGAAAGATGAAGGAAATTGTCTCATCAAGAATTGGCCAATACTGAGGGGGATATTTTGTCCGATGGTAACTACTTGGCTGCTGTATTATTAGCATCAAGACCCATGCATATGTCAGCACCCATGGGGAGAAGTGTGAATTGATATTATCAATATTAACCAGGGTAATAATATCACAATAAATGACACAGAATGCATTTTATGATATGGTAGAGACAAGTACTTTATCACAAAGATGGAATTTGCTCTAAACACTAGTGGTCATATAGATTTTAGCTCAGCTAAGCTATATCAAAACTGATCATTCAACCTCTTTTTTTTTTGTTTTGTTTTGATTTTGTTCTTTAGTGGCAACATCTTATGTAGTACAGGCTAGATTCAACTTACTATGCAACAGAGGATGGTCTCGAACTTCTGATCTTCACCACCATACCTGACTCATCTAACTTTTAATGGAACACAGATATGATACATTGGGTTAAAAGTGGCCAAGAGTTATCAATCCAACTCACACAGAAGAGAGATTATGTGTTCATATACTACTTAAAAAGAACTATTCAGGCTTCAAGTCCTATGCAGACATATTTTACACATAATTCTAACAAACCTGTTACACTGACTGCA
Organism: Peromyscus maniculatus bairdii; assembly: GCF_049852395.1. Classification (NCBI taxonomy): domain Eukaryota; kingdom Metazoa; phylum Chordata; class Mammalia; order Rodentia; family Cricetidae; genus Peromyscus; species Peromyscus maniculatus. The sequence goes on along the minus strand of NC_134856.1, from coordinate 85,029,374 downwards.
TTTCAGAATCAAATGACCAGAGAAAATGCATTTCTAAGGAGCTCTCTTAGACATCAGGAAGAAGTAAATACTGACACCTTTGCTCATGGGAAGAAATAGAAGAAAACAGAATTGGCACTAGAAGCAGGTCTGTGGATTTCAGAGCTAAGGGTCAGTTCTCTCCAATATGTTCAGTGTAAGATGCTCAAGAGGACAGGATACATCTTTGACTTTCCCCTTACTTTTGCTAATTTCACGCATCTATACAATGAAATATAATCATATGTACTCTCAATTTACCCTTAAACTCCGTCCATAACCCCCATCACACCCACCATGTTCTCTTCCAACTTCTTCTTCCTCTTCTAATTTTTGTAATAACCCAAGTAGTGGTTACCTGTAGATGTTCAATTGGTCAAAATCCCAGAGTAGATGCTGTAGGCCCCAATCCCTGGAGAGAAGCTGTAGACAGTGGATAGTTTTTGGGAGAGGGAGAACCATTTAAGGAGAGCATGAGGAAGTGCCTAAAACTAAAATATCCTGTGTCTTTAAGTTTCCCCCTCCTCTGCCCTCCAGTCTTCTTCCTTTGCTTTTCTCACTTCTGCTTGATCCCTTTTCTTTTCTTTCTTCTTTTTCTTGAGGTTCTCCTTTCATTGTAGATTGTCCAATAAGTTTTTGATAAGTTGCATTCAAAGTATCCAACAGAAATAATTCAGTGTACATCTCTCACATTTGCAAAAGTAGCCAAAGGCAAGATTTTAAAAATGTGAATATTGTCAAGAGAGATACTACTAGACTTTATACTATGTGCACACACAAAATATAGAACAGACATTTTATAAATCAAAGCCAATTGAAATGTACTAATTCTTGCAAGATAAATAAGCCATATTGGAAACACATTTTAAAAATTGTTGAACATAAAAAACTTTAACTTTCTTGCTTATTCTTTAAGAAAATGTGGATTAAAAATATTGGATTTGTGGAGCGGTGAGATGGCTCAGTTGGTAAAAATGCTGTCACTAACCTGACAATTTGATCCCTGGAAACTGAACAGTAAAGGAGAACCAACTCACACTGGTCATTCTCTGATTTCATTGTCACACCATGGCAAGTATACATACAGACATATACTTGCAAGTATAGCAATAAATAAATAGGTAGATAGCTATATATTAAGAAGAAAGTATGTAAATACCAAATTTGTGTAAAAACTAATTAAAAAGTTAAAGTCCCTTATTTTCCCCATGTATTAATCCCCACAAATATTTGGAACATGTATCTTTATTAAAAGAATCTCAAGAAGGAAGCAAATGTATCTCCCAACCCCCCATTCAGCGAGGCTGGAAACATTATTTAAAGGATCACAGGGATGCAGGATTTCTTTCTGCACTGCTGTGTACCCTGAAAATACATTCATACAAAACCAATACATGAATAATGTACTAAACATGAGAAAATGAGTATTTTGGAATTACTACTATATTATAAATCTGTGGTATCTTCATCTTTAATTGAAAATACATTTTTATGCAATATGTTCTGATTACAGTTTCCCCTCCCTCTACTCCTCCCAGTTCCTACACCCCCATTTGTATCCACACCCTTTTGTCTTTAAAAAATAAACAGGCATCTAAAGATTAATAATAAAATAAAATATAGTAAGATAAAATAAAAAATCAGAATATGGCAAAAATAAATAAACAGAAGAATAAACAACATATATTGAGTCAGAGACACACCTGATTGTACACATAGGCATCCCATAAAAACACTAAACTGGAAGCCATAATATATATGCAAAGGACCTGTAAGGTTAAAAACAAATGCTTGGACATCACATTATGAGACAAATAGATTGCCAAGATGCCACTGAGTTCATTTTCTGTTGGCCATCTACTGCTGGGCATGCAGTCTACCCGTAAGTGTAGTTTTTTGCCCAGTAAGACTCCCTCAGAGAAAATTAAATTTTCATTTGCAAATGCTTATCACTTGGAATTAGCTTCTGAGTTAGAGATGGGGTATGCGTCCACTTCTCCTTTCAGCTCTTGGACCCCATCTAGTACAGTCATATGCAGGCCATGTGCATGTTGCCTTAGTCTCTGAGTTCATATGTGGTCAATCCTATTGATTTAGGAGCCCTGTTTCTTAGGTGTCCACCATCACCCTCACTCTTAAATCTTATTACCTTCACTTCTGCAGGGTTCCCTGAGCCCTGAGGGGAGGGATTTGGTGGAGACATTCCATTTAGGGCTGAGTGTCACAAGGTCTCTCCCTCTGCACACTGTCTGCCTGTGGGTCTCTGTATTTGTTCCCATCTACTGCAGGAAGAAGCTTCTCTGATGATGGCTGAGAAAGTCACTGATCTATGAGTATAGCAGAATATCATTAAGAGGCATTTAATGATGTCTTTTATTAGACAAATATCTACTCCATAAAAATAATGTATTTATAAAATCTTACTTAAACCAAGTGAAAAGAGGGATCTTGTATTGATACCATTGATTTAGTAAATATAGTATGAAGTATTCTAAAGTAGATATGTAAATCCTGCTTCAGTGGAGTCCAGTCACTTATAGGCATGAGCCATAGAGACCTCATGTGAGATCCTCACTACTTAATTAAGGTTGTAAAAAAGCATAAAGCCATCTTCTCACAACTATATTCTAATGTATTAGCCATAGTACCTGCAAGATAGCTCAGCAGGTCAGGATGATTGCCACAAGCCTGATGGCCTGAGTTTGGTAAAATCCACAAAGTAGAAGCAGAGAATGAATGGAACCTGAAGCTGCCTCTGGCATCTCCATCACACCTTGGTGCATGCATTCACTAAGTAATAATAAATAAAAAGCCAGGTAAGTAACAGTAATAATCCTTTAAAATTTTAGCCAACACAATGGAGAGAATATCTCCTATAAAATGTATTCCATTAATACATTTTACTTCCTGATTGCAAGTAGTGGATTGAGAAAAAAATCAATACATTCTATTCCTCTTCTGCTTTCTTGTCTTTTGTTTGATCTTTATTCTATTTTATTTTTAATCCAAGTAAATATATATATGCATGTATACATACATATATGTAATCTGACCTACCTTAACCTTGCCCCTGAAAATTATCTCCTTAATGATTCATTTCTGGAAGGAATGCTTGTCTTAATAGTACAGAAATAAACCTATGTTCTGAAGTGATGAGTTGATTTTTGTAGTTGTTTCCTTCCCCCAGTTTTTTCATGGCTTGCAATGCATTTTTCTAAGTTCTAGAAATCTACTACATCAACACGACAGTTTGGGAATGGCCTCAAGGTTATAGATTCACAAATAATCATGTGAGAAAGTAATTCCTGGAGTTTCTGCATTTTAGTTTCAGCCCCTGCTCTGCCTTTCCCCTTCTGTGGTATCAGAGCAAATCATACAACACAGCCATCTGGGTTACATTTTCTTCAAAAGAAAATCTTAGTCACATTGGCAAATAAACCTTTTAAGGATCTCTAATTTTAAAAGTGTGGACAGTTTAGATGGTATTTTCTATTTTTTTATTTTTAATGATTTTTTGACAGTTTCATACATGTGTACAATGCATTCTGGTTACTCTCTACTCTACTCATCTATTTTCTCCTTCCCAGTCTTGTTAATCCTTATCCTTCCTACCTGTGTCTTTCCTCATGACTTTTGGTTTTGCAGAGGAATCCATTTAGTTAATCAGAGACATCTCTGTGACCATTGATTGGGAATATCCACTGGAGCCCTGTGGAGTCGCTGATGGCTACACAGCTGTAGGCAACAATTCTCTTTCTCAGAATTGATCCATGGGGGAGGGAAAGGGACCCCTGAGTCCCTTCCACCACTCAAATCTGGCTGTTGACTGGTGTATTCTAGTGTAGACAAAGTGCCGTCATCCATATCTTTAGAATGTTAGTGATTACAATGGCTCAGTAACCCTAAAGAGTAGCATTCTCAGACCTCCTTAGCTTCCAACTCTTACACAGCTCTGTCTCCTTCTCTGCAATGTTCCTTGAGTCTTGGAGTGAACAGAACAAAGGACAAAGCCTAGACTTTTGGAGGAGTCTACAAGGAATAGTATAAAAGGGACTTCTTTAGTTAATTCAATCAATAAACTCAGAATATTTGATGAATTGAATCTTCAGTCTGTCAGGCTTCAGTTATCCAAGTGACTTGTATAAATTCCTTCTCATTTACATAAAAACATAAACACTAAGTGATTTTAAAAAATATTTATACTACTGTATAGGGACATATAGAAAATGTGTCCTTTTCGAAATGTCAATATTGCTCAGATTTATTATAATTGAAATTAACATTAATTCTTCTATTTCCAGATAATTCATCACATTGATGCTCTGTCAAGATAATATTTAGTAAAGTAAGCACAGTAGTAGTGTCAAATAAACTATACTGGAAATCATCACTAATAATCCATAGCTCTAGTATAGTAAAATGATTTTTGTACTTCTTGTTTAAAATGTAACACATGCATTGAATATAAGATGATGCCATCATTTTTTCTTTCATGGTGAAATGCTAAAAATGACTACCTCTTCCATTCCACTTAGGGATCCTAACCTATCACTGGGAAGCTCACCAAGATTGACTTCACCTTTTGGTGCCAATCATTGAGATTAAAATTCTGATTGACAGAAAGATAGATGTTGTAAAATATTATTTTAAGGTGTGTTACTTTTGTTATGTTGTATTTGTTTAACTCTGTGAAGCTGTGTTACTGTGCCTGTCTAAAACACCCGAGGGTCTAATAAAGGACTTAATAATGGTCTAATAAAGGCCAATGGTGAGGCAGGAGAAAGGATAGGTGGGGCTGGATGGCAGAGAGATTATATAGAAGAAGAAATCTGGGAGGGAAAAAAAGTAGGAGCCAGAGAAGGAGGAGTACTCTAGGGGCCAGCCACCCAGCTACACAGCAAGCCATGGAGAAGAGTAAGATTTACAGAAGTAAGAGAACAGAAAAAGCCCAGAGGCAAAAGAAACAAAACAGCTTATAATTAAGAATAAGCCTCCGAGTGTGGATTATTTGGGAGCAAGCCTCCCCAAAGAGTAAGAAAACAAACAACAACAGATAGACATTCACTAAGACTGAATTCTCTGTGAAGTAAAGAAACTGTGTGCACAGAAAGCAATGTTGAACATCTTGGTGGACCTTGACATTGTGGAATATTCCTCTACTGTGTGAAGATGTGTCACTGTGAGTGGTTTCATAAAGAATTTAATGGCCATTAGCTAGGCAAGAACAGGTTAGGCTGAACTTCTGGGGACAGAGAAGACTTGGAGAAGGTAAAAGGTGATGCTGCCAGTCAGACACACAGGGAGCAAGACATGTAGGAGGGGAGGTAAAAGCTACAAGTCACATGGCAACATATAGATGAATACAAATGGGTTAATTTATAAGAGCTATTGGGACAAGGCTAAGATATAGGCCAAGCTTTTATAATTAATAATAAGTCTTTTTTTGTGTGTGTGAGCTGTCAGTCTAAAGAAAAAAAACTGTCTACACATTGCCTGGTTTCAGGGACCAAGAGCATGAACCCAGTAGTGGGTGATGCTCAGGTTGGACCTGCCATTTGAGGACTGATGTTATTTCTCTCCATTCCTTCATTCCATCATCCTGATGTGACTTTGGAATTATGGAGAAATCTGGTTCTGGGAAAAATCTTGATCCCCACTACAAGAATCTTTGAAGACAAACTTGGTCAGTAGCCCCCTATAAAATTAAAAGCATCATTTAAATGCTATTATTTCAAATCATAATTTCATTCTCTTCAGCTGATACTCTAGACACAAGAACTAGGATTTTTCATATCATTTTTTGCCCTTTCTAATGTCTTTATAAACATAGAGAAAAAAAACCCACTTATGTTCTGTTACATAATTTGTAAAAATGTAACTAATAGAATATAAGGAATATTTGATAATTAAATATCATAATAAACATATGAATACAGGGTAGATACCTAAAAGCAAAGTGAAAATATGATATCTTAGGCTGTTTTCCCCTCATAGTCAGATGAAGGCATCAATGTAAACCATTCGCTAAGGTTTGTTCATTTAATAATTTGTTGCTAATACCATACATAGGAAGTTGTGTGTTACAGGTTGAGGACAGAATATTCTATTCAGGCTCTTGCTTTGAATTTTTGGTGTGGAGCCCTTTTGAAGGCTGTGTAGCTTTTAGGAAGTAGAGCTTCTTGATGAGGTAAGTCACTGGGGGAAAGCTTTGGAAGGTTCTAATGTGGACCTAATGGATCTAAATGTGGTTTCCATTGCTTCCTGGTCCATGATTACATGAAGAACTGATGGGCCCAAACCTCCTGATGTGGGCTGACCCCTCTTACCACTACTTCTTCCTCCCAGGATGAACCTAAACCTCTTCAAAACTGAGAGGCAAAAGTCAATCTTTTCCTTAGAGTCATTTCTGTAAGGCCATTTTGTCAAAAACAATTAACAAAGCATGTTGCAGTGGGCACCCTACTTCTATTAAATATGAGCTTTCTGTAATAAACCATGTATAGCTTTGCAATCATTACCACAAAATGTGAGTAATGACCACACTTGAACTTGAGGAGGTGTGCAAGGTTGTGAACTGATGAATCCATAGGCATGTTTCTTCATCTTCCCATGATTTCTTCCTGAAAACAAGCAAACAAATAAAAAAAAGGAAATACAGCAAGTAGAGTACAAAATGGCTAGGGAAAGGCATAAAGGAGGTATGGTATATGGCTATAAATGGTAGTGAATCTTAGCTTTATAGTCTGTCTTTTCTTATTCCATTCAAAACAGGACATACAAGAATTTTATAGAGTTGACAGGATGTCTGGATTAGCTGTGCCTGAAAGTCTGGTTTGCAGCAAAAGGCAGCTATCTGACTGAGGATTTTGTTCATAAGAGCCACATTGCAAACCGGAAAAAAAAAAGATCTAGCAAAAGGCTCCTGAAGATCTTCCCCATCTAATATGTTTGTAGTAAGTAACTGGTACATTCCTAGGATATGCTGTGATTAGTAGCAGTAAACAGACAAAACTAGCCTTTAACACTCAGAAACAGGGTCTAAGTTACTCCATTTGAATATGACATTGAACAGCACTTTTCAAAACCTCATCATTATTTAAAAAAACGTTAAAACATTCCTCCCACCCACCCAGGCTGTTTGTTTTTCACACAGGAAAGCACATAGCACTTTCTGATTTGTCCTGAGAACAAATTACTTTAAAATAGCTTAGAGAATATGGAAGATCACTAATCTTTCCATGTTTAATAGAATAATACAAACCTATATAGCTGCGACTACTTAATAAGGAAAAGATCTTCTGCCATCATGTGGAATGTTGGAGAATCTTCTCCGGTTTGCTGTTTCTGTCCTTGGCAGGCTTCCCCCTGATAGGAATTGCATTTCTGACACAGAAGTGATGGCTCTGATCACAGGAAAGGATGGTTAGCAAAGTGAGTGTTTGTCCCCAAATCGAGTCTTGATAATGTAGATGCAACCTCTTTCATGAAATAGAGTTGAGGGCAAACAAAAGGAAAAGGAACCTGGAAAAAGAGCCCTTAAATAAATAAATAAATAAATAAATAAATAAATAAATAAATAAATAAATAATTTCTGATCTCATCTCTTCTTTTTCTACTGTGAATTTTTTTAAAGCAGAATGTCACTATGTTGCAAATTAATATAATGCCCATATTTTACTTACTGCTCCTTTCCATGGGTTCTTTTAGTGTTTTCTGTGGTGTCTTGAGGGTGACTGAGGCTCTCTTGTTTTCTCCTAATAGTCCTCATCTCAGCACAGTTATTAAGCACATCTTTCTGTCTTCTCCAAAATATCTATTTTTAATGGCTTTCATGAGAGGTGGCAAAATGACCCACTCCTCTGAAATAAAGGTTAGAGAGGCACCTCCTGCCAATGGGGTAAAAGAACTTGATTTTTACCTGCCTCACAGGGACCCATTTCAAAGGAATTTTTTTGACCTGGCTGTCATTCACGCTTAATTTATATGCTAGAGAGGAGCTTAACCAGATGCCACATATTTCTTGTTGAAGTGATTCATCATATTCTACAAGCCACATAATCATCTCTCAAATGGGAAGAGAAAGTGGGAGAAAGACGATAGAATTGGACAGCATTCAACAAAAGCAGGAATGGGTCCAAATTATCCCTTATTATTGGGGTGGGAAAAGGTGATGTCAGCAGCAGGGAAGACTTAGCAATTGCTGCTGACTTGGCAAATTCCTTTTTAAAGTAAAATTTCCAGTTTTGTCCTGGAGGAAAATTATCTATAGGTAGTTGGACTTATAATGTGATGCAATTTTGCTCCGCTTCTCTTTATTTTCTGCACAGATTTCATCTCTTGCCTCCTGAAAATGTCTTATGGGAAACTCACTTTTTCTCCCAAATTACAAAACTCGAGAAGTAAAGGGGTTAAACCTATTTCTTTTGGTGAAGGGAAAGTTGTCTCCTGCACATATATCTCAGTCACCAAGGAGAAATGTTCCGCTAGATTAGGTTGATTGAAAAACTCCACTGATAAGGAAGAAAACGAAGAAGTACCTGGATCTGTGCCCTCATCCTGTGGTTACTCTATAATTCTAAAGTAGTGCTCCCAACTCCCATTTCCAATGGGCTTGTCTCCAATAGAATTATAAATGAACTGAATCTCCTGACTTTCTTTAATTATACATAATCTATTTTAAACACACTTGTGCATGTGTGATGTGTGTAAATAAGCACATGTTTTCCTGCAAAGAGACTTAGGACAAATTTGTTGACAGAGAGGAGGCTGAGAATAGGGAATACATATTCAAATATCACCAAAAATACAGAGTTTCATGTTTCCCATTCTTTTGTTATACATCTTGCATGTGTCCAGTATATGGTTAGTGATTGACCTATAAAAATATTTATTGTTACAATATGGCACCAAGAATTTATAAGACAGTTGGAAATTTATGAATTAATAGTCATGTGCATAGTAAATTTATGTACAGCTTGTTTAAGGGTGTGTGTGTGTGTGTGTGTGTGTGTGTGTGTGTAGACTAGAGGACAACCATGGGTATCATAATCTGGAATTCTGTCCACCTCTTTTGAAACTGGGTCTCCTAGAACTTGCAAGGTAGGACAGGCTGGCTGTCCTAAAGTCCCAGAATCCTCCCATCTCCTTTTCCTCATTGCACCATCATAGTTATCCTTCTTTAAACCACGTGTTCCAGGCACCAAACTCAGATCCTCATGATTGCAAGGCAAACATGTTGACAACTCTTTCCTCCCCCTAGTGCAGGAAGACTCATTCATTTGACTGTGTTACATAATCAGTTCTAGTGTTGGCTACGGGATAATGCAGGAGGACAGCAATATTAAATAGCAAGGAGAGACTTGCTCTTCCTGATGCAGAGTCTTACAATTATTTGTCAATCATGGCTCCCTGACCACTGGGTCACTGGTAGCAAGAAGCCAATCTGAGATGGGAACATATCCCGATGCTTCAGCTTTTATTAATGATTTTTATCTCGAATCTTTTGTTATAAGCTAAGTTACTAGAAGACAAGGGTGAAATCTTCTCTGAGTCATGTTTCCAGCTTTCAATAAAACATTATGTCCACTGGAGATGCTCAGTGTGTGTTTATCACAGTGACTGAGAGATAAAGAACTAAGAAAATGTACGGGTGTGTTGCAGAATTGCCTGGGAGCAGGGGAGAGAGGCTCTGATGGAAAAAAAAATACAGAAAACAAACAGAAATTATATCAGAATGGGCAAATTGCTGATATTTGTTGTCATGCCTACTTTAGCAAGGCTCATTTAAACAGGTTACGGATAGAAATCTTTTATCTAGTCAATTCACTCTGTGCTCCAAAAGTCATTCAATGAGAGTAAAATATCTAAAGACATCCTGGACTTTGAATATATGTCTTTCTGGTAGAGCTTCTAAAGCTAGAGGGCAAAGCTCACAGCATTCTCTCTTTAGCTCATTAAGGAACAGCTCACTCCTCTCCCCCTATTAATTAAGAGTCATTAAGTCAATGGTCACTGGTCTTGTAGTCTTTGTAGGTTAGCTGAAACAATATCCAGAAAGTTTCAAGTTGCCTAGTTCTAATATTGACAAATTATCAATGTGTATCCTTTAGAGTGAAAATAAGAACGCTTCATGTCTCCTTGATGATTCACAACATATGTCACGAATACCCAAGGCACACAGCTATCCTCTCTGGAGGCTATTAAGAAACTGTACAGCACTCAACAAGATAGGGACTGGGTCTTTAATAACATACTAGTCTTAAACTGCAGATCTTTATAAGTCATTTTCTGGCAGTAACAAATATACTCCATTGTTATATTTAAAAAGAAAAAATCAACCTGAGTTATGTATAGATTTTTATGAATTAAAAAAATATCAGATGATCCTCTATGGGTCATCTGCCATTATTATGGTGTGAATATGTGAAGGTAAAACTCCTCTACTTCAGTGATAGGCTAAGTTCAAATAAGGAAAATTGTCCATTTCTTTGAAAGGCAAAATACAGTAACAAATGCAATGCAGTCCGTGTGGGTTTTCACTGGATAAACACGATACTTAGGATTCTGGATATTTTTGTTGCAAAGAGCTGTGAAGGCAATTACAGTAATGGAGAGATTTTCAGATGTGACATTGATGACAGAGAGATTCAGCTAACTTTTCTCAGATAAGCCTTGTAAGAAATAGGCTGTGCTGTATTTTTTACTTTTCTATATACAACGTAGAAAATTCCTATTGATTTCCATGTTGCTAGTACTTACCTCTAAGAATCTATGAGTGTAGCTCAGTCCAGCAAATACCAGGGCAATACCAACCACACACACACACACACACACACACACAGGGCAATACCAACCACACACACACACACACACACACACACACACACACACACACACACACACACACACACTCACTGCTTTGGGGCCTATGTTGAGTAAAAGAAACGCAAAATCTATTTATATTTACATTCTCTGTCTCTGTCTCTGTCTCTGTCTCTGTCTCTGTCTCTGTCTCTCTCTCTCTCTCTCTCTCTCTCTCTCTCTCTGTGTGTGTGTGTGTGTGTGTGTGTGTGTTTCTGTCTTGAAGGTCATGCTGTAAAGCCCTGGAGTTCTTAGATTTTCTTCATTATAAGATGAGACACAGAAAGAAAAATTCATTACAAATCAAATCTCCCTTTGCTATTCTCCGGATATTAAAGAAAAAGGGAGCCCCCATGCTTCCTGCGAAAGCCATGCGGGTTAAAATGAAAACGCACCTGCCATGTTTTCACCACGTAGACTGAGGCACACAAACATTTTCTGATGAGTGGGAATGACACTCTGCTCTGTCTCATTCTTCATGAGACAGTGAAATATGCAGTTTAACATGAAGCATGTTTATTCAGGGGCATAAATTGCCTCTAGGCTCTTTTCAGTCTTCACAATTGCTCCTTAAATGTTTTTGAAAACTTCAGACTGTGTGGTTGTGGCAAAGTTGAAAGGCAAAGTTTACCACCAGCAAGGAATTACATAGTGAACTGGAATCTATACAGGAATGTTTCAGAATTTATGTTGTAGCAAGTCCTTGGCAATGTGTTGTGCAGTGTGTATGTGTTTGGAATGAGTGCTAATGCAGGTGTTTGGGGAACACTGAGTGCTTTAACTCAGAATTTAGTAACTGTAGCCTGCTGGCATAGATCATTTGAATTTTGAGTGGTTTTAAAATTTAGATGACAATTGTTACTTGGGAAAGAACAATAACCTTGGAGCTTATACGCAAAGGTAGCTTTTGATGCAAAAGTAAAATCCGGATCTCCAATGGCAGAGAAGACAAGGAAAATGTGTTGAGTCACTCACCAAACACATACATTTTTCTTTCTTTCATCAAGAAATTTTCGACAGCTGTTTAGGTACTGTCAGAGAAATGATAAATAACATTTAAAAAAGTCATAACCAAGTAAGCTGGAGAGATAGATGAAAGAATACCTACTATAAATGAATATGTACTGTGTGTGATATGGGAAGACAGAACACAATTAGTTGATTCTACCTTATAGATCAATAATCAGAAAAACAGAAATCTCTCTCTCTCTCTCTCAATCTGTGTGTGTATTTGGTAAGGAACTGGCTTATCCATTTGTAACCAATTGTTTGGTGGTATTCTTGTCTTCCCATCAGTGAGTTAGGTAATTCTTTACATATACTATATAAAATTTATTTATCAAACACACAATTTTCAAGCACATTTTATTGATCTGTAGTGTATCTCTTCACTCACTTCATAGTGCCTTCTTAAAAGAAGCAGTTTTGAATGGGGTGAAATCCCATGAAACATCTTGTTTTCTGATGGAGGTGTGGTTGTTTTATTCAAGCTAGCTTTGCTTAAACTGAAGTCACAAAGATTTTTCTCTGAGAAGTGTAGAGTTTATGCTTTTACATTTAGTAAAACCTGTGTTTTACTGTGACTCATTAAAGGTTATATTTCATATGCAGTGAAATATATGGATCAAAGTTTCACTTTTTACATTGATATTCAATGTTTCCTGTACCACTTAATGGAAGGCTGCATTATATCTTCACTGTATCCATTTATGTGGCAACACTCAGTTGTCTCTGTAACTGACCATCCATTTCTGGACCATCTTCTGTAATCTGCACTCCTCCAGATCTTAAAATCATTGTTGACATAACCACTATGTATTACTTATGGTAGACTGAGTGTGTCTTGAAGTTAGAGTGTTATTCTAATCGGCTCATTTTTCAAAACTCTTTATGGATTTTTAAGGTCACTTGCATGTACTTGTCAATTTCCAAAAGAAATAAAGCCCCCCAGAATTTTCATTAAGACTGTGTTGAGTTAATGGTTCAATTTGGTGAGCAGTGAAATCTAAACATCATCTTCTAATGTGAGAATATGGCATGTTTCTTATATTATTTTGGTGTTTACATTTTTGAAGCAGTTTATTAGATTCTTTAATAAATAGGCAATATATGCATGTATATGTGCATATATATATCTAGAATGATTTTAAAGTATTTTATATTTTTAGGTTATTTCTCAAGTATATTTTTTAAGATGATGATTTATGACTCTAGTGTTTAACCTTGGTAATGAAGAGTGTGGGAACTGTCACCTCCATTCTTACAGTTGATAGAGAAATATGGCCAAGATGATACTCAAGTACATTTCTTAAGCTTTTTAAGTTTTGGTTATCATACATCATTTAAGCTTACTAATTTGTTTCCTGTGACATTTTCATACACACGTATAAAGTGTGCTGATCATACTCACCTCAGCATTCTTCCCTCCTACTTCTGCTGATGTCCTTCCTCTCCTCAACTGGTTCTCCTTTGAATTCATGTGTTTCATTTATATTTCTTTTCATGATAAGCAAATGATTTCCACTAGTGTGGTTACATGAACATGGGTGAAAGGCTATTTATAGGAGCATGTGACATCACTACTGAAGAAAATGTTCTTTTTCCCCAGCAACCATTAACTGCTAATAGCACGTTGGGGAGAGGTGAGGCTTCTTGAATCCATCACCTCTAGCAATCTTCACCAAGGACATTTCTTGTACACACCTCTAAGCTAAAGACTCAGACCAATCTTCCATCCTGTGAACTGGAGTGATAGGTGTGTTCAGGGTCCCATAGGAAGTCCTGCTTTCCTGGAACAGAAGCCAGTTTTGAGTAGTATCTACTAGGAAAATTACCAAGTTAATTTTGACAACTCCTTGGGCATGTGCTTAGCTGGAAAATGTAACTTAATTGGACTGCAAGGTTGAATTGGGATGTCACATTGGGGACTTCACCTCCAAGAGGCCAGTGATCTTTGCTGGGTTTCATGGGGATGATCATGATGGATCCTGTATCAGGAAGAAGGGAATACTGAACATAGTTTCAATGCCCAAATGTCTCCATAGCTCAACCAAAGCACATGGGTCCTTCTCAGTCCCCATTAAGCCAGACTTTCCATAAAGACAGTGACTGGAGCAGCCATGTTGTTTTCCTTCCTGTCTCTCAAGGGTCACACTCCTTTATTGCCTGATGTCTGAAGCCTGTCTCTACCTTTTCTATGCTGGACTTGTAGGTAGGAGCCACCATACCCAGCATCTTTACATTATTTCTGAGGATAAAACTCAGGTCCTTTTGTTTTTGCAGCAAACTATGTCCTAGCCTCTCATCACTGCTTATGTTTAACCTGTAATTTGTGTGGTGTTGCTTGCTGGTAGTTTCTTTTTAAAACAATCCTTCCTTCCTTAAAGCTTAGAATTAAGACCATGTCTGAAAAAAATTTTTTAGGAAGGTGTATTTGATACAGATGAGTCAAGTTTACATGTATAATCACTGTTGTCCCAAATTTTGAATTCTGACACCATGTAGCATATATAATTTAGTTTATATTTACAATGATATGTTGAAATTATCTTGCTGTGGGATGTGTGTCTGTATGCTGTGAATATGTATTGCTCTAATTGGTCGATAAATAAAGCTGTTTGGCCAATGGCGAGGCAGAATAAGGTTAGGTGGTACATTCTAACTGGAGAGACAGAAAGAAGAAAGGGAGAGGAGAAAGACACCAGCCACCACCAAAGGAGAAGCAACATGCCAACAGACTGGTAAGCTGTGGAACACGTGGCAAAACATAGATTAATAGAAATGGGTTAATTTAAGATGTAAGAGCTAGCTATCAAGAGACCTGCCGTAAACCATACAGTTTGTAAGTAATATAAGCCTCTGTGTATTTAATTGGGTCTGAGCAGCTTCAGGACTGGGTGGGACACAGGAAACCTTCTGACTACATTATCTGACTAAAATTTTCTATAAATAGACAAGGGGCATGACCATATCCTGATACCTTTTAGTCCCTGGTGCTTAACCAAATGCTTCTCCCCACCAATGGGCCATTAACATCTGTGTACTGAGTAAAGCTGAAAAATTATGGTTCTTGAGTGAATATATTGAGTTAATAATATGTATCTTCTTTCAAATTTAGATGTTTCATTTGTACATATAAAGAATAAAAAGCAATCAGGTGTGGTGGCACACACCTTTAATCCCACCATTCAGAAAGCAGAGGCAGGTGGATCTCTGTGAGTTAATAGCCAGCATGTTCTACAGAGTGAGTTCCGTGACAGCCAGGGTTGTTTTACAGAGAAACCCTGTCTCAGAAAAAAAAATGAATATAAACCTACTTCAGTAATTATCTATGTTCTTACTAAAAAATCCTGAATGTTGTTCAAAGTAAAAATCTTTAAAACAAGGTACAAATCCTTTGACATTAAAACTCACTTTTCAGCTGTTCTTGTCTTCTATTTTGGTTTCTAATTGGTATTCATTTGATTTATAAATCCCAGTGGCATTATTCTTCTTATAAAGGTACTTTGTCTATCTAAATTAAATCTCACACTCTTGATTTCTTTTACATCTTAAACTCTCCAGATCCATCTGTAATTTCTCTGTTTATAACTTTTGGTCTTGAGTATGTAATCTCCTTATTTGCAATCATCTCTAGGGTTCACTCAAGTTTTTTTTCCCTTTTTCTTCGTATTCACATATTAGAAGGATATTGACCACAGGATTAGTTACCTTTTAAATTCTCCTCTTAATTTTTGGTTGCTCCTGACTGTTCTTGCAAGGACTCACTATTTTAGCCTCAAAACATGGTTGAAAGATTTCATGGTTATAACAAAATGTAAGTCCTGGGCTGGTTTTGTTTCAGAAAGAAGGCAATTAATTCAGCCCAAGTCAAACTGCATCTGGGATAACCTTAAGGGTCATTTCTTCCTGGAAGAGACAACCATCAGCTGTGAAAAAACTTTGCATTTACCAAGTTACTAAATTTAAAAACAAAATTCACAGTGAATTTGGGATCAACTCTTTCTTTTAAGGACAGGGTATTATTAAGAATTTGGAGGACAGTTATTTAAAATTCATATACATTATATTTACATACCTTTTTAAAAAATCATGGATTGTTGAATTTATTCAGGTATTATGCCTTTATTTCCTTGAGAACTAAGAGACATCCAAATCTTACAAGGACTACCAAAATTCCTACTGAATAACAGCACAACATATAGGGTAAATATTCTCTTGTTGTGGGTTTATATAGGGTCAATAGTCTCCTGTTGTAACAAGAATTTCATGATAATTTAGTGGAATAAGATATGTGGCACTATTCACAAAATTACAAGTAACAACCAAATGTATAAAAATTAAAACAAGTCTTGAGCACTGTCACTTCTTAACCTAGCCTTCAAACTTTGGAAAATACCCTAGACACTTCTCCTCTGTGAAGACGATTTGATGAATCCTGACATTATTAGTTCTATATATATATAGATCAATGAAGTCATCAAATATTGGAAGTATATACACTCTTAAGAGACTTCTTTGCATGAGTAATGTTTGAAACTATTTCTATTTCAGGATCAATAGGTTCACCAGGAGTTTATGAGTTATATCATGCCCTGTTCTTGACATTGTGACTTACCTATAAAAATAGATGAACTCTCTGTTTATAGAGATTATAACCTTTTGTAACTAGACAGATAATGATAGCTGTAAACAGACAATAACAACACGATGTGGTAATATGGTTTTATCAGTTAGCAGATTCACTCATGAATCACAAAGTAATTACTGAGTACTAACAGGGTGTTGGTTCTACCAGGCACTATAGAAATATAGCACTGAGCACAAAGCCAAGGTTTGTTAGCTCAAAGAATGCAAAGTGCAAGAAAGTTACTGGACATTGTAGTGGCTATACGAGTTTCCGGTAACCATCTGTAGCCATCTGTTGATGCATGGCAGGGAAAACTCATAAACAGAAGCATAAACACCAACCCAATGACAAACTGTGTAATCTATAAAGGTGTCCTACCTGCAAGATATACTAGTGCAATGGTTGCACAAAGCTTGTGGGAATAGCCAAATGATAACTTACTCGACTTAAGGCCCACTCCATGAGATAGAACCCATACCTGGCACTGCATGAGTGACCAAGCCCAGGGATTTTGGGTAAAATCAAACACTATAGGTCTAAAATTAAAACCCAACCAGCCAAACAAATAAATAAAACATTAGTGTTAAGATAGCTCACTGAACCCTGAGGAAGAGGAGGTAGAAAGAGTATAAGAGCTAGAGGGGATAGAGGACACCAAGGAAACAAGACCCTCTAAACCAAAAGGTTCAAGCACATAGTAACTCACAGAGACTGAGGCAGCATTCCCAGGATGGGTTTGCACCTGTCCTTTGACTACATATTATAGGATGCCTGGGTGGGTGGGAGGGGATATGGAGTGGAACTAGTAGGAGTAGCTGAACAGGAAACTGTAATCAGGATATATCATATGAGGAAAAGAATCTATTTTAAATAAAATGAAAAAAAAATCTTGAAAAAGTTGAAGCTGGATAGATGACTCAGCTGTTAAGGCCAGGCTCACAACCAGAAATATAAGGGCCAGATTTAAAGCTTTTCACTGAATAGAATTTGGTGAGGTTTTATGCATTGGCTCTTGTACGTAGGGAGAATACTCACAGAGGAGTTTCTTTCTTTGAGAAACAAATACAAAAATAAATCAGAGACAGGAAACAGATAAGAAAGGGAAGGTTAAAAAAGAATATTGTAAAGCTAGCCATAGTGGTACACCTCTTTAATCCAAGCATTTGGAAGGCAGAGGCAGACAGATCTCTGTGAGTTCCAGGACAGCCAGAACTATGTAGACATCTTGTCTCGAAATTGGCCCTTGTCCACTAATGTATGTGCATGTTTGTATAACAGTGTACATAAGTGTGTGTGTGTGTGTGTGTGTGTGTGTGTGTGTGTGTGTGTGTGTATGCAGAAGTGAGAAAGTAATATTTGGTGTTGTTCTTCAGGCATGATCCACATGTTTTATTTTATTTTTGAGACAGTCTTTTATTGGCTTAGACCTTGCCAAGCTGGTTGGCTAGCTGGTCAATGAGCTTTCCAAAGCTATCAGTCCCAACCACTACCTTACTTAGATCTTCCTTTCTTTCTTTCTTTCTTTCTTTCTTTCTTTCTTTCTTTCTTTCTTTCTTTCTTTCTTTCTTTCTTTCTTTCTTTCTTTCTTCTCTCTCTCTCTCTCTCTCTCTCTCTCTCTCTCTCTCTCTCTCTCTCTCCCTCTGAGTTCTGAGGACTGAATTGAGCATCTCATGCTTGCCAGCCAAGCATTTTATTGATAACATTATCTTCTTAGCCTTGGAAATGATCATTTTGCCATTTCTCTAAGAAAGGCCAATAGGCATATTCAATGAGGAATTAGATATAATTTTAGACTGAAGCAGAGAGCCATGCTAAAGACATTACACAGTAGATAATATTTCCTTAGCTGATTCAGAATAAGAGAACATGGTAGAAACAATACTGATCCTGAATCTTCCAAATTTAAATAGAAAATAAAGTAGAATCTTTTGGATAAATGACTCAGGAATGGTTGCAAAAAATACCAGCAGAACAGCAGAATGAAACACCGTGGAAGTCAAAGGAGGAGGGAATATGAAAGAGTCAATAACCATACATTGCTATGTGAGAGAGATAACCAGGAATATAATTATTTGAATTTTAAATATTTGTGACAAACCAGGGATTATTGATGACTTAATTAGAAATAGTTATAGTTATGATGTGGGAAATATGACTTTTGCAGAGAACAGAAGGTGAAGTGCAGACACGGTGTGATGAAGCTATTGAAAACAGAATAAAAGAGGATGATAGTAGTTACAAAGATTAGGAACTAAGATTGCAAATTCAAAACGTCCTGTGCTGTGATAACAGATGCAGACTAAACAGACAGGAGGAGGCATCCAGTTGTAGTTCTGACATGAAAAGACCTTGGAAATAATCATTATTATTCTTGAATAAAAAGGGGAGGACAACATGCAAAACAATATTGATTCCTAGCTGAGAGATTATTGAGAGTTGATGGCTACCAGGGAAGGTAGAGCCAATTTTCTGTTATGGTATGATCCCTGAAAGATTGATGACATTCCATTGGATAGCCTCCTTCACAAACCAGACTCAGTGGTTAATAAAGACACACACACACACACACACACACACACACACACACACACACACACACAGGTCATGGGCTGAGTGTTGAGTATGCAGTGGGAGTGGATCTGAGAGGAGTTAGGGAGAAGAACTGTGATGAATATGATCAAAATCCATTGTACGCATGTACTAAATTATCAATGAATTAAAAATCTATTATATATACAAATACATTGGATTTTCTTGGGCCCATTAAAAATACAAAGAGTCAAAGTGTGATAGTTACTCTCAAAACCAGGACATGCTGACATAAAGAGACATAGTTACAATCTGCTTACTGGATCATCCACTGCAACTGCATGCAACACAGCTATTTTGATCAATCATCAGAAGCTGGGCCCAGAAGTGGGACACCACAAAAATTAGGAGAATCTCAACATATTTGTGGGATTAATTTTTAGTATGTTATAGCAGTCAGCTAAGAAATATCCAACAGGGCTGTTAGGTGGAAGATTGAAGCATTCGTTACTAAATATTTCTAGAGTTTTCCCAATAACAAAGGCTTATTTTGCAAGATGAGCCTTATCAAAGCAGTAAAAAACGAATCTCATCCAAGCTAGGTGCTTCCAACCTTCTATTTTTGTATAAAGAGAGCTAAAGGTTAGGTGGTCAGCAAGAATTAAGTTTCAAGGAAATAACTTGGGAATCGCTAGACAGGAAAGCAGCAGAGAAAAACACAGCAGCTATATGCCTGATGAAACATGAAGGTTCAGATCGAAGTCATCAATGGAAACTCTAGAATCAGCCACCTGTTTCCACAGGTTTCCACTATATTAGTGATGGCTTAAAGCTGAGAGAGATGCAGCACACAGCATCGCTGAGGATAAGTACTTAAGCAAGTCCCAAGATTTTAAGAGAAGCAGGAACAGCCTCATTTGAAAGCAGCTAGTACTGGTCAAGGACTGTTAGTTACAAGGAAATTCATCATCAGCTTTATGAAACCCTCCCAAGAAAAAATAATTCATGTTAATGTCTATTGTCCAATCAAGATGTTTGCATCTCAACTGCAATTTATATGTTATAAATTAAAGCAATGAACAAACAATATAGAGAAGTAAATCAACCTATGAAGCAATAAAGTATTAGAAATGTTGGAATTAGATAGTAAAATTAAAATACTTGTAATGAGTCCACTAGACTATGATGGACAATACAAAGTTAAAGGATATTGTTATGGTTCTCACATGAAATATCTCCCACAAGCTCTTGCTTTAGAAAAATTAGTCTTAGCATATATAATTGCTTTTAGAGGAAAGGGGACCTTTTAGATATCTAGGTCGCAGGTATTGGCTACAGGGACAAGGGTAGAGGGTTACAGGCCCAGTCTGGTATTTGTTTGATCTCTGTGCTTCTTGGTCTGTTGCAAAGGTATGGTCAAGCTGTACTGTAAGCCCCTAATACCCCACAAGGAATGATTATTGCCTCTTCTTTCCCATTATAAAACTGGGAGCCAAACATGAATCCTTTCTCCTTTATGCTGCTTCTTATTAGGTATTTAGTCACAGTGACAAAAGAAGTAACTAACACATGTTCTAAAAACAGATACTCCTGGTTAAAAATTAGAGAAAATTTAAAAAATTAAGATGGCAGAAATAAATAATGGCTTTGAGTACTCACTGATAGACTAAACAGCCAATAAACTGAAGATAGCTTAACTGACATTTTACATAGTGAAATGAAAAGGAAGAAAGGAATAGAAGAAAAAATATAAAATGAACAAGAAGGGTAGAAAATTTTCAAAATGTTTGTTATGTATGTAGGTGGAATAACAGTAGGGAAAGAAAGAGGGAATGGCCATTAAGAAGTATTTTGTTGTAAAATAATCTTTTTGTACACTGTGAAGATGTGTTGCTCTCATTGGTCTAATAAAAAGCTGAATGGTCAATAGCTAGACAGGAAGAGGTTACACAGGACTTGCAGACAGGGAGAAAGTGTTGGGATGAAGAAGAGAGGAATAGTTTGGAGACATGGGGAGAAGCAAGATGAACATGCCATCTCAAAAAAAGATACTGAGCCATGTGGTAGAATGTAGATAAGAAATATGGGTTAATTTAAGTTGTAGGACCTAGTTAGTAAAAACCCATTGACAAAGCATTTGTAATTAATAATAAGTCCCTGTGTGGCTTTTGGGGAGCTGCCTGGTGAGACAGAAAAGCCCACCAACATATTTAAATATTCATAGACAAGAGTGTTTCAAATTTATTGGTGTAGCAGGAATCTTAAAAGTTCTTATTAATAAAATCAAACCCAAGGCGAGTTATTGGGGTGCAATGCTGGTAGATCAGAGAGACAGAACAAGCCACAGCTATCTCACCTTGCCAGTTCCTCAGCTGGTCCTGTTTCCTCAGACTGGAAGCTTCTGTGTCCTCATCCCAATGGCTCTCAGCTGAACTGCTGCTTAAAAGCCTGAATGCTTAACCAGCCACATGTTTAACCAGCCAAATACTGCTAGTTTCTGGTTCTCATGCCTTATATATCTTTCTGCTTTCTACCACCACTCTCTGGGATTAAAGGCTGGCTTTCTGGAATTAAAGGCGTGTGTCACCATGCTTGGCTGTTTCCAATGTGGCCTTGAACTCACAGAGATCCAGAGGGATTTCTTTCTCTGGAATGCTAGGATTGAAGGCGTGTGCTATCACTGCCTAACTAGTGGCTTTTCTGTTCTCTGACCCCAGATAAGTTTATTAAGGTACACGATATTTTGGGGGAACACAATACCACCACATTTCCTCTCTTTTTGTCTAAAATTAAAGAAAGCTTGTAACTAATACAAGAAAAATTATCCAATAAGCATATACAATATATACAGCCAAAAATTACATTAATGATGTCTAGTCCATTAACATTTGACAGATTCAGATGAAAACTCCATTATATATATTAACAATGTCCAGTCCAGTAACATCTGATAAACTCAGACAAAAAAATATTCATTACTTATCTTTTTTAAAACAAGTAGTTCCTTTTTAAAAGTAGATTCCATAATCTCCCTTTTTATCTTATCATATCCATATTCTCTTTTTTCTTTTCATAATACATTCAGTAGTCTACCTTTTGTCATTTTTATATCTTCCCCTTTTTCTTCAGTGTAGATTCAATGATCTACCTATTTATCCTATTATTTCTTTACCTTTTTTTCTCAGAGTAGATTCAATGATCTATCTCATATCTTATTCTCTTTTTCTTTTTGCTTTCTAGGGGTGAAGATATCTTTAGGGAATCTTGAAAAGAAAATTTCTGGGTTAATTGTCAAGTCCTGTATCATTTGTCCAGTCTCTACATAAAAGGAAAGTTCAGGGCTTGTTTCAAGTCCTTGTTCAAGTCGTCTGTCAGGCTGGATCATCTCAGCTAGCCATCTCAAAATTGTCCTAAGCAGTTTGTAGTCCAAAGCAGATCTTTCAGCTTAATGGCTTTACCATAGTCCTTTTGAAGATTTCAAAGTTGCTGTTAGGTGTGGTCATGGTTCCATGCAGACTTTTTTTTTTTTTTTTTTGTGCCTCCTCTGTGGTTTGGAGCAATCACAGTCTGATAAATGTCTGTCTCTTGGAACCATGAACATTCTTCCCTAGAACAGAAAATCTTCACAACAATTTCTCCCCACCATTTGTCTTGCCAAAATTTTCCAAACTGACCTTTGCCGATGCTTTCTTGTAACATGATGATCCTGGCAATTCTTCTCTGAACCAGCAGCAGTAAACCCTTCGTCCCTGGTAGCAGCATCATCGCAGTCACCAACATGATGAGAAGGAGCTGGCAACGTGGAGCAGTAGCCACTGCTTCCATGGTCCCACCACTGTTTGTGGTTCAGTCCGGGCCAAAGCTTCTCCCAAGCCTCCTAGGCCGGCCTCAAACTCGGGATCTTCCTGCCTCTGTCTCCTTCAGCAAATCCTACCGGCGTGCGCCACCACAACCAGCTGAGTGTAGCTTGGGCCTGAGCTGGGGCTCACAAGGCCACAGGCAAACAGCTTTTTCATGAATTCATAACACGAACGTTGGGCGCCAGATGTAGCATGAATCTTAGAGAGTCTTATTAATAAAATCAAACCCGAGGCCAGTTATTGGGGTGAATACTGGAAGGTCAGAGAGACAGAACAAACCAGGATGACCAGAGGAGGAAGGGTGAGATTTTAGCTCTGAGCTCTGACCTCTTTGCTTTCTCTTTTACATTGTTTCTGTGTTTCTTATCTAATAAGATGGTTGGTTACATCAACATATTGGTAAACAATAAATCATAGATTCAGGAATTTCAGAGTTCAGCAAGTAACATAAATATTCCAAGCACCTAGTCTATGATATCCACACTATACCAAGAGTTTAAAGAAGAAAAAAAATTATCAATTGCATCTCAAAAAACATTTGACAATATTCAAAATCTAATAGTTTTGTTTATGATAAAATTAAGGAAACATGAATAGAGTAGAATTTTCTCAGCTTAAATAAGATGTGTAGCTGGAGTTTTCTCCAGTCCTGCCCAGGCCAGCAATTGCTCAGATACAAATAAACACACAGAGGCTTATATTAATTAAAACTATTTGGCCTGATGGCTCAGGCTTCTTGTTAGTTAGATCATACATCTTAAATTAACCAATTCTATAAATCTATACCTTGCCACATGGTTCGTGGCTTACGGGTATTTTTACATCTTACTTCTCCTGGCAGCTGCAGCTGGCAGCATCTCCTGACTCAGCCTTCCTTTCCCCAGAATTCTCCTCTCTGCTTGTTCTGCCTATACTATACTTCCTGCCTGGCTACTGGCCAATCAGCATTTTATTTATCAACCAAATCAGAGCAACACATTCACACAGCATACAGAGAGATATCCACAGCAAAGATATTTAAAATAACTTTATTAAAAACCTCATGCTTAACAGCGCGACAACTTCTTCCATAATTATCCAAAAAAAAGGTGACATGGTGCTCTGTCACCATTATTAAACAACTTTACAACAGAAGTACAAGCTAGTGCAATAGGACAAGAAAAAATATTGAAATGTACACTCCCTCAACTGTGTCTTAGGGAAAATTGCAGAAGAACAGAGGAAAGATTGTAAATGTCAGAGGGTCAGGGAATTTGCTATGAGATTGCATCTCCTGGTAATGTGAGAAGCTACCCCATAAAGTCTCAACAACAAGAGTGCATAAACTTAAGTGGTACAAGGATGACACTAACAAATATACAAAGTGGACTGGGGAAAGCCTATAAGTCCTCAACCCTACACTAAGCACTACAGGTAACTAAGGAATGCTGATAGCAGGAGAAATAATCTTCCCCAGGAAGGAGCACACAAAATGGCTAACCAATATCAAATGGTCAGCCCTGAAAACATTCACACAATTAGCAGGTTATATGTGTGTGTGTTTGTGTGTGCAATATATATATTTAGTTATATATATATATTATGTATATATATGTGTGTGTGTATGTAGAAATATATACACACATGGAACAACAATTAATAGTGAAAGAGGCCATGGATTTGAAAAAGCAAGAAGGAGTGTATAGGATGGTTTAAAGGGAGGAAAGGGATGGGATAAATGATACAATTACACTATAATCTCAAAAGTAAATGAAAATGTATGTGAAATGCAAATGGAAAAGGAATGGAAACTCTTAAATGTAGATGCCTCCATATCATTAAGGAAAAATTCCAAATCACTTGCAGAACATTACTGGAAATATTAAGTATAGCAAAGTGGCTCAGTCAATTGATTACCTTTATATTAGCAATGAATATTGGAATTTAACTAAAAATATAATATAAATGAACTTCCATTGGAATAATTTGGTATAAATCTAACAATAAGTATACAGAAAACATATGAAGAAAACTGTAAAATAATGATGCAATTAAAAAAAAATCTTATGTAACCCAGGTTAGCTTCCAAATTACCAGGTATGAGAAGATGACCTTGATCTTCCTGACTCTGCTTCCCATGTGAGTATAGGATTTGTAGGTGAGAGACAACATGCCTGGTTTATCCAGCTTCCAACCTAGAGCAACATACATCCTAGGCAAGTGCTTTGCCAGCTAAGCTGCATCCGCCAAAACTGCTGTAAGTTTTTAAAGGTCTAAATAAATTGAAAGATGTTTGCTATTTTTGAATTAGATTATTCAATATTGTTTTCTAAATCTTACATGTTGAATTATATATTTAGTAAACTAACAAAAATACCAGCAAGGAAGTTTTTTATACCCATTAACTGGCTTTAAATTAATGATGAAAGTCAAAGGACTGAGCATAGTTAATACAATCTCAAGAGTGAAGTTAGAAGTTTTACTTTGATGCATTTAAAGACTTATTATAAAGGTATTAATCAATACAACAGTATATTTGATCAAGAAGTAAAGATAACTCACTAGAGAGAGAATGTATTCAATACAAACTTCTGGACCAATTAGATCTTTACATATAAGTGTAAGAACCTAGATATTATTCTTATATTTCACAAATTCAACTCAAAATGAGGGTGGGGCATTTACCCACCAACCCTACAGCTTCCCAGAGTTTTCTTGAATGCGAGCAGCAGGAAATATTAGATAGAAGGATTTATAGCGGAGAATCTTGTGGAGATAAACAGAAAATAAAGGATAGCCTGGAGAGGGCCTGGAACCTATTCCAACGGACCCTGGCTGTCTCTGCCCCAGGATTTTTATAGAGACGCCAAGGGGTGAAGCAAAAGACCTCCTCCCCCAGCACAGCCAAGTTCAGACCATCTCAGACACCTGCACTCAGGCCCGTGGTCCTGATCATCCTCTATTCGGACCTGCTGGGTAAAGCCACGAGGAACCCGAGAACGGGCTCCCACAAATGAGTCCAGATTTTTTCAAAGAAATATAGAAGAAATCCTGTGTGACTTAAGTCACATATTATTAAAACCACACCAGACACATTGGTATCTAAAGAACTTGTGAAATACTATAAGACAACCACTAACCTGTTGTAAAAGACATTCAAAAGATCTACGGCATCTCACCTAAGAAGATATTCAGATGTCAAAGAAGCACATGAAGTGATGCTTAGTGCCTTTTACAGGAGACAGTGCATATCATCACAGCAAAGAGATTCCATGAAACACTTATTCTGGCTCCCTTCTCCTCTCTAATAGATGATGCCAGTTTCTGGCTAGAACAACCGAGGCTGTATTCATGGCTGGTGGTATCACAAAAGGGTATATGTTGGAAGAGATTTTGGCAATTTTTAATGAAGCTAACCAGTAATAATATAAAACACAGCAATCTATGCCCATATGTTTACTACACTGATTTGAATGCAGGTGTTTGGAGCAGTTTCATTAATAATTACTTCAAACTGGAAGCCACAAGGAAGTCCTTTGATGTATGAATGCGTAAGCTAACTGAAGTACATGCAAACGATGAAGTTTTAGTTGAATGAAAACAAATGGCCTTTGAAAACATGCAAAGTCATGGATGGATTCTAAATGTTTATTGGTAAGTAAAAAAAAAAAATTCAGTCTTTAAAAAAACCTTGTGTGATTCTACCTGTATAGAATCCAAGAAAAGACAATACTATACTGATGGCAAACATACTCATAATTGCCAAACTGTGGGTGATTTGGGTTGAATAATTGATGCACATGCATACTTTAGAGTGGAGAGATTGTTTTGCGTGATACTGTAACAGCAACTGCCATATGATGCATTTATCAAACAAAAACTAGTGAATATTAATATGAACCAATTATAAATAACATTTAAGACATCAAAAGATTCCACTATAGATTCCTAGGAGATTTATTAACATGTATGGCTTCAAATTGGTGATTTCCAACTATCACCCTCAAGATTTACATATCACTTCACAGTATATATCTCTATTTGAACAACTCTTAAATTAAATTAGTAGGCTCACACAGAGTAAACTTATTAACACTTCTCCTTATATGCTACACAAATCACACTTTTTACTAATTTATTTGTTTATTTTATTTGTGTGGATGCCTGATTGTGTCTTGTGGTTTTATGCTGTGTGTGCTTGAAGTGCCCTTGGAAACCAGAAGAGGGTTTTAGATCCTTTGATCTGATGAGGTACAGGTGATTCTGAGCTGCCTGATTTGGGTGCTGGGAACCAAGCTAGCATCCTAAGCAGCAAGTGCTTGTAACCATTGAGCCATCTTCCCAGTCCCCTGTTCTTTTCATCTCAATGAGTGCTTGTACTGCTTGTGACCCAGGAATCTAGCTGTCACATTTGCAGCCTTTTCTATCAGTGAATTTGATAGTTCTTGGTTCACTGCAATGACCAGTGTCTCTGTGAGTAGTTTTCCTGTCTCAGTGCCTCCTAGTCTCTACACATTAACAGACTTGCATGGAGGATTGAGATTATTTCCTAGCTGAATTTAATATCTTTTCATTATAACTACTAGCTATATTCTGCTCAATATTCTGTATATATTTTAATGCACAAATTCCATGATGAAAAGACTGATCTCTTACTCACATGTTCATTTCCATAGCCTTAGTGCAGTACATTTAAAGTGTGATAAAACTGGACTGATGATGCATGAATAATAATAATTTACATAATAGTTAATATGATACAAGGTTTTTATTCTATTTATGAAGATCCCTTATGCATTTCAGTTCAAGAAAATTTTCATGAAGCTGATACAGTGTCAAAATATCATAACCATGTCTTTTATAAAGATTTGCAGATGTGTATTTACCAAAGGGAAAAGTCAAATATAATATTGAGAAGTAGGCAAAGAATACTGTAAATGAACATTTTTTGTGTCACAATTGTTAGCAATGATACTCTATCTAAAATATGTGATTTTGTTAATCTACCCAATATTTATGGGTTTTGTAAGCTGACAACTAGAATTGGTGGATGTCTCTGAGGGCGTAGAGCCTAATTATTCCATTTTAACTTATTATGCAGCTTTTAAAAAATATACCTGAACTTATCATCATATTGAATGTTTGATGCCCTTCATTAATACTCAAAATATTCAGCTGAGCTGCATTAATCAGATGGTTTATAGTCAAGGACAGAAAAACCCAGTAAGTAAATATTGAGCGTTATATTTTATGACCCAACTATGCCAGGAAACAAACATTTATCTTGTCAAAGGTCTCCCTGGAAAAGAATTTGGGGAGAACTTTGAAAAACTGGCCAGGATTGATCGCATAGGGGAAAATGGCTAGTATGGGTGAGAAGAAGTCATAGCAGCTGCCGAGGTACATGACAGGGAGCCAAGAGGAGAGGACACGTTTGGAAACTCCTATATTCCTGGACTATGACAGAAGTCAGGGAGATTGGAAAGGAAAGGATGAAGATGCATCTGAAAATACAGGCAGAGTAAGACCATGTAGTTACCAATCTTCACCAGAGTACACAAAAATAAAAATTCCAGGCTCTGGTGTAATTTGG
The DNA here is from genome assembly GCF_049852395.1 of Peromyscus maniculatus bairdii. Classification (NCBI taxonomy): domain Eukaryota; kingdom Metazoa; phylum Chordata; class Mammalia; order Rodentia; family Cricetidae; genus Peromyscus; species Peromyscus maniculatus. The sequence continues at coordinate 85,000,906 of NC_134856.1, read as the reverse complement.
TGTTGAGGAACTAATTATCGGCTCTCATCATTACAAATTAGTGCCATCGTGGATCACCCATTTAAGGGAGGAGCATGAAGTCATCAAAAGCGGTCAGCCAGGTCGAGCAAAATGGAAGTGATTACTGTAATATTTTTCAGATTCAGTTCAGAGTTTGAATCTTTTACATCTGTGCCTCCAACCGATTCATTTTTGAATTGGTTTTGAGAGAAAATTGAACTGACTGGCTTATAGAATTTCCATAGTTCAAGGACTTGTTGCTAAAGCAAAAATGAGTCAAGTTTGAAGAGTGGCAGATCACACATCATGTGTTGATAAATTTCTCTAACTTTAAATGATACTGAAAAAATTCCTGGCTGTATTCTACATGTGTTAAACGAATCTGGAAGTAAATCATTCATCATTTATTTAGTTTACCACTGGGTTTCTTTAGCCCTGCATTTGCACTGCATGAACTGAAATATATGGTATTTGTAATTTCATCAACTCCAAATTATAATTAGTAAGTTCTTTTAATTGCTACACTAGAGAATGGAGAAGTAACCATATTTCAATTCATTCCTGGGTTGAGAATGTAAGATTAAAGCATTTTGTCTAGTATACTTTTCTAAAGAAGTCACCACAGCATTATTTTTTTATTTTCCATATCCTCAAGCATTACCATTAATGAAAAACATAGATATGTCAGTCCCCCTAAGTTTAATGTACTGCTGTCATGACTAAGAGATTGATTGATTGATTTGATTGCAGCTTATTCACCAATTTCAGCACTCCACACATAGAACAATTCAGACACTAATTTTTAAAGGGGTGATCACATTTCCACTCAGCACTCTCTCTCTCATGGAGTTTCTTTCTTTCTGAGATCTATCCTTCTCCTCATCGACTGAAACACTATCACTTGTGCCCTTGATAGAGATTTTGTCAACTTATCACAATCATTCTAGAGTCATTTGGAAAAAGGTAATCTGACCAAACTGGCTCATGGGCCAGTCTGTCTGACATTTTCTTGATTAATGATTGACATGGGAGGGCTCATGCCACTGTGGATAGTGCCGCCCCTGGACAGGTAGTCCTGAGTTATAGAAGAAAGCAGGCTGAGAAAGCCACGAATGAACAAACCAGTAAGCAGCATTCCTCCATGACTTCTGCTTCAGTTCATGTCTCTGGTTTCCTGCTTGAATTCTTTCTTGACATCCTTTGATTCAGGACTGTGATCTGGAAATGTAAACCAAATACACTGTTTCCTTCCTAAGTTGCTTTGGTCATGGTGTTTCATCACTGTAGTAGAAGCCTTACTAAGACAGACAGGAAGACTCTGTGGGAGACATGCACAGAGTCTTGCCCCAGCTGTTCAACACTGCAGTTCTAGTTACTCAGCTCTTCATTTTGTTCCTATAATGTTGCTGGTGTCTAGAGCTCTGCATTCATTAGTGAATAAACATGGTTTTGCTTCCTGTCTTAGTAGATCAACATTAGGACAATTACAAGAGAGTCTCATATTCCTCTTTTTACTCCTATCATTTCTGGTTAGTCTTTGTGTCCTTCCTTTAGGGGTAATAAGGATATGCTCCTCCAAAGAGCACACATTCCTAGAAATACACTCACTGTAGTGGATCAACCTTCTTCAGTGGATTGGAATAGTCGAGAAGAAGCACAGTGCATATAAGCCCAGCTGATTAGACTTGCATTTCTGGTCATTATCTTATTGGGACTCATGCTAGTCATGTTGTCTTACAATAACTTGTATTTGTTGTTGTTGTTGTTTTGTTTGTTTGTTTGTTTTTAAACTTTTTGCTCTTTGGAGGACTCACCACTCAGGTCCCAAATAAATCACACACAGAGAGGCATATTATTACTTATAAATGCCTGGCCTTAACTTGGCTTGTTTTTAGCTAGCTTTTCTTAAATTATCCCATCTATCTTTTGCTTCTGGGCTTTTACCTTTCTCTGGTTCCATACAACTTTTGTTTCTTTCTTACTCCATTGCTGGTTGTGTAGCTGGGTGGCTGGCCCCTTCTTTTCTTGCTTCTTCATCTTTTTCTCTTTCTATTTTTTCTTTCTGCTTGACAGCCTTGTCTATCCTTTCTCCTGTCTTTCTACTGGCCATTCAGCTCTTTATTAGACCATTTGGATGTTTTAGACAGGCAAAGTAACACAACTTCACCGAGTTAGACAATGCAACATATCTTTGCATCATTAAACAAATGTTCCACAGTATAAACAAATGTAACACATCTTAAAATAATATTCTATAACATATAATTGTGTGTGTGATTCCTTGTGAGCAAAATGAAATGAGGAAAAGAGTGTTTTGGTTTTCACTACACATAAATACTTCTGTGTGCTCTGCGTACGCCATTTAATCCCCATAGCAATATTAGACTAAAGGACTACACTTACATTTAAGATATCACAACTTGTTATTGGGAGCTTAAAATTTGAAGTAGCTTAAGGTTCTGCAGTTAGTAAAAAGAAAAGGCAGCCGGGCGGTGGTGGCGCACGCCTTTAATCCCAGCACTCGGGAGGCAGAGCCAGGCGGATCTCTGTGAGTTCGAGGCCAGCCTGGTCTCCAAAGCGAGTTCCAGGAAAGGCGCAAAGCTACACAGAGAAACCTTGTCTCGAAAAAACCAAAAAAAAAAAAAAAAGAAAAGGCAAAATGTGAATCCAAATTGTTTCAGTTTCTTAATTGACAGTAGCTCTGTCCTGTTGCTTCTCTTATGACACCTCATTCACTGTGACACCCCATGAATAACACCCTTGACATCTGCCATTCATCAGAAAACACCTGATCCATTCATGGTGAAATACATAAGTGGGTGTAGACTGTTGCTGGTGAAATTTGTAGAATATTTTGCCAATTGTTCCCACAATTGTTGTCTATGTCAATATCTTGATTTTTCTTTCTCTTCATGTCTTGTTCTTTGTTTATTCTAAACTACACATCATTTTCCCTCCAGTAATGGTCAAGGCTGATTCTGTCTTGTCCATATACAGTCATTTTTGTCATCTCTTCACTGAATGCATACATAGAAGTCTACTGTGTGTATGCATTCTGCTCCACACTAGCAAGTAGGCAGAGGATCCAGTGCCTGTAGTCCGATAGTTAATCAAGGAGTATATCATTGGCTAGTTTTGTTATTGCTGTTGTTTTATAAGTTAGAGGGTAGTCTGCTTCACTACCTAAAAAAGAAGCAGTAGTCCCAGTAGAAATGGCTTTGAATTTCTGTTTGCCACGAGAGTCCAAGGTGCCAAGGAATCCATAGCATTAACATAAGAAAATTGGCAGTTGAGTGCTTTTCCTTACTCTTATTTTTGGTTTTACTAGTTGTTCACATTCAACCACTCTATTTGAAATAGAAACAATGGAATTTCATAATATCAGAGGATATTTCTCATTATGACTACCCATGACTTCCTGACACGTGTTTCTATATCAACTCCATTTAAGGTGTCCTGCCATTGGAAGAACTTCCTCTTCCTGGATTTTCCCCTTGTAGGCCAGTGCATTGCTCTTTGCATGTTTTGCATCTGAAGAATCCAGGCTGCTGAGCTGATCAAACAGTATTTTATAGTGCTAATTTCAACTTCCCTATTGATTAGTTGTGTAACACTTGACTACTTGACCTCTTTGGACCCCAATTTCCTGAGCAAACGATGTAAATTGGAACATTCAGTCACTATTCTGTTTTATCTCAGCTAGGAGGTTTCACTAGTTACTTCCCGAGTTTCATAAGGATTAAATACATGGCATGCATTTCTAAAATACTACATATCTTTAGTATTTTTAATGGGGGGATTGCTATTATAAAGTGTGCACTGTACATGAATTTAGGAAATAATGCTATTTTCTGCATCACACTATTTTCTCTGGATTCATTCAGTAAGTTTGACTCAGTTTCTTCTTTTTAAATAAAACCAATAAACAGAAAATATTCCATATCTTAAAATTCAGATGTTCTGAACTCTGTTACCGACTTCAGTCATTAAAAATACTTCACAATGTATCAGCTTAGTTATATTCTTGCTGTTAAAAATGACACAGCTACTTTTGTGTTTGGAGGAGGGCAGGCAGAACTTTGCTATGGAACTAGGCTGGCTTGGAACTCTTGGCCTCAGACTCCAAAGATCTGGCATTACAACTATGAACCAATACTCTTAGCTCAAGCACATCTTTTGTTTTGAGAAAATTACATGACAAGAAGGATTGGCATGTATTTTGTTATTGTTGCTTCCTCAATTCATTTTCTTGATTTTTCTGGCTTATCTAGGAGGAAAGAGAAGGATAAAATACATCAATATGACTATATTTAAATCAATCTAAACCTGGTGAATAAAATATAATACTATTTAAAATGTATATTATCAAAATACTTGTTATTTTTAAATGAAAACTATTAGGTTTCTACAGCTATGTTGAAAACTGTCAAATAAATAATTATGTTGGTCTTGGGTCATTTTCATCCACCATATTCTAGATTTGTGAAAATACATTACAACTTGTTTAAGAGATTAGAAGAGTGCTCCCTACGCCCACATATTTGTAGAGATATACTTACAAAGGGTTTCTTGAGCACCTGGTGCAGGGCATAAATTGGAAAAGAAGTACATTGTGCATGATATCAACTCTCAGATCCACCAAACTCTGTACATTCTATCTGTGTCATGTTGTATTCTCCTCATCCTCTTTATTCCCTTTTCTTACCTCTTAGACCTCCACCCATTCGGTATTACTGTAATACTTTCACCGGGATCCCCAGAGGGAAACAGAGAAGGAATAGATCTAGGAGGGAAGACAGGTAGGGGTGGGTTGGGAGAAACTGGAGGGGCTGGAAGGAGTGAAGGGAAAGGAAACTGTGGTTGGGATGTATTAAAATTTATATTAAAGAAAAAGTAACTCACTATATATGTGTGTGTATATATATATATTATAGTATATATGTATGTGTGTACATATATATTTTAAATAAAGTTTGGGGAACTTTTTTCCTAGGTTACAGCAACTTAAGAGCCTTGCTACACTCAAGAGATTTGCATGTTAACAGGAACCAAATGCTTTGGGCTAAGAAATGACTTTCTTTTTTCCTGTGCAATTTCAGGCATCAGTAAGCAGATGGGACATTTTCTTGGGTGGCCTAAGGGACTTTCCTAAGCCTTTGGTCTCATTTGATATTTTGCTAAACCAATCTAAAAGATTATTTCAAACCTAGTTAATAATACCATCATTCCTATCATACTTTTGACAGTAATATGTCACTGGGTCCACCAATTCACTTTCCAGTATAATCTTGAATAACTTCAAATATCTAGAATAATGTAAACTAAAGGCCCATATTAACTATTTTGTTTCTCTGACCCAGAATTATCCAGCCACTGAAGTGTTGGATAATTGTGCAGATGCCATATCTACACTAAAGTGGAAGCATCCATGCCTTGCAATAGCAAACATAAAGTTGGGAAGAACAGAGGAAGTATAGGATTAATCTATAAAATAAATATGTCAAAGACATGTCAAGTTTGAAAGACCTCAACTTGATCTGTCAAGCTGATTTACAGATTTATTTGGACTACATCACTTATGGTCCTGGAATCCTTGAATCAGATAATAGTCTCAATCTGTCACTTTCCTCTTCTTTGTATAGATAATACCTCTGAGTCATATTCCCTAGAGCATAGCTAATTGATAACACTGAAGGTGTTGTTAGGAGAGTCCTCCACTCCATGCCAAGCTACAGAGCACCTGAGGACATGCTGAAGAGGGAGGGAAAGGGACATGGAGGGGAAGAGAAAGGGGAAGAGGGAAGGGAGAGGGAGAGAAGATAGGGAGAGAATTAATGATATTAAGACAGCAATGTAGAACAGAGAAACTTAACATACAGTTATAGGAGAACCACCACTAGTTGATCAGTGGTAAGAGCCACCTTTGTGGTTATATGCCTGTAAATTTGAATGTGATTGGCCTTGTAATCTCATATAGGATGGCACTATTAGGAGGTGTGGCTTTGTTGGAGTAGGTATGGCCTTGTTGGAGGAAGTGTGTTGCCGTGAGGCAGGCTTTGAGGTCTCTTTTGCTTAAGCTTCACTCAGTGTCACAGTTGATTTCCTTGTTGCCTGCAAGATGTGGAACTCTTAGCTACCTCTCCAGTATTGTGTCTGCCTGCACGCTGCCATGCTTCCTGGCATGATAATAATGGACTGAACCTCTGAAACTGTAATCGTACCACCCCAATTAAATGTTTTCTTTATGAGAGTTGCCATGGTCATGCTGTCTCTTCATAGCAATAAAACCCCAACTAAGACACATGGCAAATACTTTTCCAACTGGGCCATCTCACCAGCATCTATGTTTCATCTTTTTGATGACTGTTTAATCCTGGAATACACTCTGTCCTTCTACTTTCCATATTTTCTCATTCTCTTGATGAGTTCATTTATTTTCATGTTTTTAAAATGCATTTTTGCTTGAATCTTCTATAGTCAGCCCTTCTACTACAGGCTTCCTTCCTGAGTTCTCTACTCTCAGAGAAAACTATCAAATTGGCATTCTGTTTGTAGTAGATGCTATCAATGCTCCACCATTCTCCTTCAGATTGTATCTCATCAATTACATTTGTTTTGCTTCTGATGGTTCTCTTGTGTCTGTGACTTTCCTAAGAGAACCGTCCTTGAGCTTCTGGGGCCTTTCTGGCAGCAGAGTGCTGGAGGTACTCACATGTTTACACAGCTTTACCTTCACAGTGAATCCAGAATCTAAATAGTCCTTACTGTGTTCACTGTTGTCATTCAGGTTGTAGCAAATGCCATGTTTTAGTTGTAAACTACAACTATCTGTTAATTGGTTGACTAGCTTCTTCACTGTCCTATTTTCTACCCTCATTTCCAAACAGCATCCAGACAAATAGAGTCATCAAGTTCAAACCCCACACAGGAAACCCATGTCATTCAGAATGAAACTAGAAGGCTGTTCATTGTCCACAAGACCTGCATGCTATGCCTATCTGACATTTCGTTCATTGACTTCATCATCTAAGTTATATTCCTCTTCTTTTCTGCTCTAGTCACAAGGGCATCTTTGCCACTTTTACATAGGCCAGGCATGCTCATCAATCTTGGTGTCTTTTGTCTTTACCCTGATTTTTTCCTCTGTTCAGAACATGTTTATCAAAGAATTTCCTCTCCAGGGATGAAAGTACTGAACCCCTTCAAGTCTCAATAAAATTTGTTCCTGTCATTAAAACACACATTCTCTATCTGTTACTCCAAGTTACTGTCATTCTTCTATATGTTCTTTCCTGGAACTTAATCATTTCCCAAAATACTATATAATTTCATTGTTTAGATAGTTGGCTCATTGCCATATCAGGATCCTTGGTATAATTATAAGATGCAAGATAGGAATTGAATAAGTAAATTCATTAACATAAATTTATAAATAGAATCTATGAGTTCCATAGATTATGGTCATATTTTTTTTTTCTGTCATTTCTACTTCATTCCTATGATGTATCTCTTGAGAGTTAAAACACTTGCCACCCAGTTGTAGTTGATCTCCTGGGTGAATCTACCTCTTATCCATGTTGTAAGAAACAGATAATTAGTGGGGAGAGGCTGGGTAGATTTGACGTGATAAACCCTTCATTATTTTTGTAGATTTATAGATAAGATAGATTATATAGCCATTAAGCAATAATGCATGTGATGCATAACCTGCTATTATCATGTCAGGATTTTCAGTGAATGTACACGCCAGTGATTAACAGTATTTACAATATACTTTTTTTTTTCTGAGGTTGCTCAATCTTGATCTGAGAAATCCACTTTCAGAAGTTGAGTTGGCTGAAAAGTAGATAATGACCTGTAGAAACAGTGTTTTTTTTTTCCATCAGCATTTAAAGGATACAATGTCATTCAGTAAATATTATTGAAAAATAAGCATTCAATGTAAATTGAATTTTCATTTAACTTGAATGACAGCTAAAAACAATCCACTACTTTCATACCATTATTCACTTGGTGGATCCCTACTAATCTTTTGAATTTTACAGTGAATTTTTCCCTCTATAAAGGATCCTAAGGTATCTCAGCCATTCTGACCATTGGAATAATTAACAACATTTTAATAATCCTGAGATATCCTATAATCTCCCTCTCTTCATCATTAGCTGAAACCAAATTTGAATTAATTTTCTTTGTCTTCCTTTCTCTTAAACTGATGCTCATATCCTCACCCCAAAAGGCCATAACATCTCACTGGGGCCTTGAACTTGCTCATAACAGGAGCTCTAGCATCTTGCACAAACAGATTATAATATTTACTGCATGACAGAGTTACTATATAGGATATATGGATTCTACACTGCTAGGAGATAATACCAAGCCCCTAAATAGTTAAGTCTCTTGCATTTGTCACAGTCATTATTTTTTTTCTGTCATCTCCTCCAAAACACTACTCCTTTGGGACTGATTGCTAGACCAAGATCTTTCTCAATCTCAGGATAAAAGCAGTGGCTTTAACAAACACATCTGTGATTATCACCACCAGAAGCAGAAAAGTAGAAAGGAAGGCAACAAAGAGAAAAGAAATTAAGGAGAGAGTGAAGAAAATAGAGGGGGAAATGGAAGGAGAGAGAGAGAGAGAGAGAGAGAGAGAGAGAGAGAGAGAGAGAGAGAGAGAGAGAGAGAGAGAGAATTTGTGATGAGAATCTGAAACAGGCACCACATAAGATTTATTACATGACTCATAGTTCATGTGTTTCCATTCGTTTGGCTATTTGTCCCTGTGCTTTATCCAACCTTGGTTTCAAAAATTCTTGCTCAGATAAACCCTCCTCTTTCTTGCTAATTAGACTCCCAGCGCTCCACCCGGGGCCTAGCCGTGGATGTCTGCATCCAGATTCCTCAGTCCTTGGATGGGGTTTCTGGCACAACTATTAGGGTGTTTGGCCATCCCATCTCCAGAGTAGGTCAGTCCCGGCTGTCTCTCGGCCATTGCCAGCAGTCTTTTGTGGGGGTATCTTTGTGGATTTCTGTGGGCCTCTTTAGCACTTTGTTTCTTCCTTTTCTCATGTGGTCTTCATTTGCCATGGTCTCCTATTCCTTGTTCTCCCTCTCTGTTCTTGATCCAGCTGGGATCTCCTGCTCTCTTTCCCTCGATCCTCGCCGTTCATTGCTCCTACTCATGTCCAGGCTGTTCATGTAGATCTCATCCATTTCTCCATCATTGGGTGATCCCTGTGTCTTTCTTGGGGTCCTGTTTTCCAGGTAGCCTCACTGGTGATGTGAGTAGCAGTCCAGTCATCTTTGTTCCACATCTAGTATCCTCCTATGAGTGAGTAAAGCACAGGGACAAATAGCCAAACGAATGGAAACACATGAACTATGAACCAAAGGCTGAGGGGCCCCCAACTGGATCAGGCCCTCTGAATAGGTGAGACAGTTGATGGGCTTGATCTGTTTGGGAGGCATCTAGGCAGTGGTACCAGGTCCTGGGCTCGCTGCGTGAGATGGCTGTTTGAAACCTAGGACTTATACAGGGACGCTTGGCTCAATCTGGGAGGAGGGGACTGGACTTGCCTGGACTGAGTCTATCAGGTCGATCTCAGTCCTCGGGGGTGGCCTTGATCTGGAGGTGGTGGGAATGAGGGGGTGGGCTGGGGAGAAGGGGAGGGGGGCAGGAAGGGGGAGAACAAGGGAATCTGTGGCTGTTATGTAGAACTGATTAGTATTGTAAAATAAAATAAATAAATAAATAAATAAATAAATAAATAAATAAATAAATAAATAAAAAACATTTATTACATGACTCAGTGGAGAGTCAAGATGAGTAAAATCTTTAGGGAGCTCAGAAGGGACTTAACTCTTTGAGAGAGTGGGATGATAGTGTGCTTACACTTTTGAGGAAGGACCCATCAATTAAGAGTTTATTATGATCTGGAATCTAGGATATTACCAGTCAGAAGTATTTGTTTCATGTAGACTAAATTCTATATAAGTTGCATTTGTGTGATAAATTTATTTGTAAGACAACAACCAGTCTGGGAGCATACTATCCAGACCATATTACCATGGGCAATTAAAGCCTGTGAAGTAATAATCAAAGAGGATTATGTGACAGAGAAAACACATTCAAAGGTCAATATATTAAGGAAGAGCTTCATATGTGAGTCTTCCGTACTGAAGACAACACACAAAGTTTTGGAAATTGCTTTCCTTCATTGACTAAAGAGTGGATATCAAGTATCATTGACTTGCAAGTCACAGTTATATGCTTCATTCTTACTCATGCTCTGTCTTACCAAATTGGTGGTGATTTACGAGTATATGAAAAACCAAGCAAGGATTCAGTCTCAGTCCTAGTATTTACAAAACTGTTTATTTCTGAATCTACTCTGTAAACTTGCTGTGGCCTTTTCATAGTTGTCAATTTGTTTTGTACACTTATTATAATATTAATGATATCCCTTGAGTCTTTATAATAACATAAGATACACGAAGTGCTGAATACCATGCTTGAAAACAGACTTTAGTGAACATTGATGTTATTGTGGCTGCTGCGGAGGAAAATGGAGATCATGCCAAAGGACCATCATTGTGAGAGAGAACATATTACAATTGGAAAAAAACAATTCAGACATGAATGACCTGCTTAAGCTTCTGATACTACCACTTGCCTTATGACCTTGACAAAGTTACTTGACCTTTCTCTCTCTCACACATTAATCACCTCTAAGATGAAAATACATAATTTCATATTCCTTAGAAATTTTATCTTAAACCTGAAAAATCATGATAGAATTAATAACTATAGCACAGTATTATTGCATTGTATTATAATATATAATAGTGTAACAGATTAGTAAGAGTTAGTCATTAATTCCATGAAAATTTCAACAATACACCTATTAATCAGGGCCACTGTAGAGAGTTTAGAAAGAATAATGTCTTGTGTTTCCTTTAAAAGATGTGATATAACTTTTTCATTTAAATTTTTTGAGATTTATTATTCTTTTTTGTGTATTGGTGTTTTGCCTGTGTGTATGTCTGTGTATCACATGTATGCCTGATTCCCAAGGAAGTGAGAAGGGGTGTCAAATGTCACGTGACTGAGGTAACTAACACTTGTTAGCTTCCATATGGGTGCTGTGAATCAAACCCAAGCCCTGGAAAACCAGTCAATGTTCTTAACTGTTGAGCCATTTCTAGCCCACTTTTCTTATTTTTAAAATTATTTAAAAATTAAAGTCCTTTAAGCATATAGCAAGGAGTGGTAGAGGTAGGTCATATGGTAAATCTGTTTTTAGCTTTTGGAGGAATCTTGCATGGCCCACCCCCTATATGAACAGTTACATGAAACTAATGGCTGCTGGGAGAGAGAGAATCAGTCTTTGGGGGAAAACATCACTGATTTTCCAATCCCAAGTGTCAGCCCTAAAGGTGTACATATATATGCAACACTAAATAGACTCAGGTTGTTTTACATGCATATATACATACACGCACACATACATACATACACATATACATATATTTATTAGTGTAAAATTAATAATTGTAAAAGAGGTAAAATAATTTGAAAGAGAAGGGAAATAGAAGAAGTTAGAGAGGATAGAAAAGGAGGTGGAAAGGATGGTAAATACAGTATGTAACTTTCAAAAAAACTAAATAAAATTATTCAGAAAATCAGAAGTACTCTAAATTGTGTGCAGTTGTGTGCAGAATATAGTACAGATACTGGAAGTACATATACTTATATACTCTGCTCCCTCAGTTGGTCACAATGTATCTTTATAATGGAAGACATGATAACAAGCCTGGCTAAATAGCTCTTATAAACTCTAGCACTAAAGACCTCCATAGTGATAGGAGAAAATAAAGGACTCTCACTGGTGCATTAGAGAAAGCCTAGAGCAGGCATTTAGGCACCTTTCATTTTGTCCATTCAGTTTCTTAATTTCTTAGGGAATTTGATGAATAAAGGTATTGACTTCAAGAAAGGGGCTCTGCTTTCTGATCGGCATTATACTTTAGTTTAAATGAAGAAGACAACAGTAGAGATGTCCCAAGGAATGTAGTCAAACACTTCGATTCTCCCAAGAGGAACTTATCTATCAAGTTGGTTAGTTTATCCCCAGCTACAGGACATCTTTGGATACATAACAAGGAGTTAGAGATGATTTGTTGACTATGTCAGACTTAAAAGGATTTCCTGGACTTGAGATAGTTGAGAACTGAATCTATTCATCAGTTATTTGCACATTGCTCCTTTTGTCTGAGTATCCATAGCCATTATCTTTTTATATGGAGTATTTAAGAGAAAAGTAAACACGTCATTATAAGCTCTCATTGCTAAATAATTCACTGCATAATTAAAGAAATAATCTCTAGTATAACCATGGAATGACTAGTGACCTCAGGTAATTTAATATTAATTAAATGCACTATTTAGTCTAGATTCAAATTACATTGTAGGAGTAATATTTATTTTTTTAATTATTTATTTTTATTGTTTATACATGTGTTTCCCAGCACTCTTGTGGAGGTGAGGGGACATCACTGTGTATGCATGTGTGGCCCAGCACTCTTGTGGAGGTGAGGGGACATCACTGTGTATGCATGTGTGGCCCAGCACTCTTGTGGAGGTGAGGGGACATCACTGTGTATGTATGTGTGGCCCAGCACAGCACTCTTGTGGAGGTGAGGGGACATCACTGTGTATGCATGTGTGGCCCAGCACTCTTGTGGAGGTGAGGGGACATCACTGTGTATGCATGTGTGGCCCAGCACTCTTGTGGAGGTGAGGGGACATCACTGTGGAGTCAGTTCTCTCCTTTCACTTTTATGTGGATTCTGAACATGAAGCTAATGTTTTCTAAGCCTTTGTGAAAAGTGACTTTACCCATGGAGCCATCTTCCTGGCCCTCCCAGTAATATTTTGATAGGATTGCATACTGTATTCCATTCCCTGAAACTAGTCTTGCTCAATCTATCACAGCTCTTCAGTCTTCCTGTGGCTCATCCTGACTGCAGCATTTTTGAAGAATGAAATGCATGATTCTGTAAACTCATTCTTATTTGAGTTCATCAGATGTCTCCTCATGATAAGATTCAAGTTATGTATTTTAGAGGAGTGACTAGATTCACCATAGATGCCATGATGTCCTTCAGAGTGCAGGAATTAAAAGGTGCCTGAGGCAGGCTTGGTCTCCTCCTGAAGAGTTTATTTCAGTCAATTACTAAGGTAGAGTTCCCCTGTTTCTCCATTGAATGATTTTTTTTTGGGGGGGGTGAGGAGATAAACTGATGCTTGTGTTTGTGTGTGTTTGTGTGTGTGTGTGTGTGTGTGTGTGTGTGTGTGTGTGTAAGTCAGAGGTTGACATCAGATATCCCCCTTTATAACTTCTCTACCTAATTTTATTTATATAGTTCTGGAGCAGGGCTTCTCACTGAATCTTCGGCTTACTGGTTTAGCTAGGCTAGCAGTTCTGCAAGGCCCTGGCACCTCTGCCTCTTTGCCCCCAGTACTAGAGTTTCAGATGTGAGTCACCATGCTTATTTTTATTTTTATTTAATTGGATGTTATGCTGGGAACCAAACTTGGATCCTCATGCTTATGTGACAAGTACTTTACTGACTAGACAGTCTGTGTCCCAAGTTCTGTGTCCCAACTAGGTCTTGACAAGCTGGGTCAGGTTAACTTTTGATCCACTGTGCAAATATGACTAAATTATTAAATTATTTTGGAATGGAATTCCTTTTCTTGATAACTGGCATGCTAATATTTGGCTTTCTCTGCCTTCACAAGGATGTAGTAAAAAGAGACTATGATTATGACAGATAGTTGAGCTCTCTGATGAAATGTTATTTATAAAACCCAGATCAAGTTATTGGTCTCTACTACTTCTATAAATAGCCTTACTGTTTCTGGGTGCACCATATACCCTAAATCTCATTCTACATTAGACACCATGGCCTACTCTCATGACCTGGTTTTCAGAACATGTAGCAGGTCTTTCCAAAGGAGACTGACACATCTAAAGCGTCCTTCTGCCTGAAGTCGCCCTTGCTCTTTCTCTTTAAAAACATTTCTGATTGATGCTCAAGGCATCTATTTCACAATCTTAATTTCAATTTGCCTCACCCTTAGGTGGGACTCTCTCCTGCTGATTTTGCAAAAGTCCAACTTTTCCTATTTGCAACTTGATTGGAAAGGGCATGGAGTCTGGCTCGGAAAAACCTGCTGAAGTGACCCCCACTGAGACTAATTCAGCGCAGCCTCATCTTTCTGTCTACAGGAGGCTCCTGGCAGAAGGGCGATTCAGAAGCTTCATCAGCAGGTGAAGATTTTCTAAGTTAGTTTCACTTCAGAGAAGATACACAGAGCACAGCTGTGCCATACAGTGGAGTTTGAAAATAATGAGAGAAGTAGTCACACTGCAAAACACCTGGATAAACAGTTATTTAGTCTCACAGATGCAGCCAGTGAGATTTACTTGTTCCTGTCCATCTTTTAAAAAAAATACACCACAGAAATGATATACTGTCATTCTCTCACCTGGATATATACAGACATACTTTATTTAAATTTGATTAATCCCTTTATCACCCATTGCCTCTCAATGGGATTACCTGACCCCAGGTACAAGACAATGCTTGTCTTAACAGAAAGCACAGAAGAGATTTCCCAGCTAAATCTCAGATGATCTAAGATCTAGTAGTTCGTTTGTATGATGGAGCTGAAGGGTGTGGTTGGAGTTTTGTGGACTTCTATTTAACTGGGTTTCCTGACTTTTCTAGCATTTCCAGCTCTAATCAATGCTGCTGTCACTATAGGCATACCCAGACTCATCCAAGTTTGTTCGTCCCATCTTTCCCTTAGCAAGCTGAGCTTTGGATTCATCTTTTGTTTATAGGGATCAACAGTGTTAGCTTAGTAGAAGTGGAAAAGCTTTGCATGTTGAACCAAACTTGAAATGGAAATAATGGAGAAACACTCCATTATCCTTGGCCACCAAAGAAATTTTAGGGTATTTCTTAGCTATTCAGACACTTACAAAATTGGGCATGCTGTGAATCTGCAGTGTTTGTCCTGGGGATGTTTATCATTACATGTATGAAAACATTTCTGATTGATGTTTAAGACATCTATTCACAATCTTAATTTCAACAGTTCTACCTCTTTTCTACTTCCACTCAGTTAATGCAAAGGTCTGCAGAAAAGCATGACAATATGATTGAGCAAGGAACTGCAAACTGAAGCATGGTTGGGTATCTTAGTTCAAGAAGAGACATTTTTTTTTTCATATTAAAAAAGTAGGCATGAGGATTGGGTAATTCAAACAAAAGCTAAAAACACAATCTGCACTTAAGATTTTTGTGCTTCTCCATAATGTAAGTTTTGACACTGGACTTTAAATACTGAGGAAGAAAAAAAAAAAGTCTTCCGAAACAAAACAAAGCATTATCTGTCTCATCACTACAATTATCTCGTAATGGTGCAATGGGTGATGTAAGTCAGTGTGTAAACTCACCTTCTGCTATTGTTCAATGTGAAATGTCCACATAGGTTCATGTGTTCAATGTGCAGTGCCCAGATAATGGTGTTATTTTGCGTGATTGTGGAAAAATTTAGGAGGTTGGGCCCAGCTTGATGATGGAGGTCACTGGACCCAGCTTGATGATAAAGATCACTGGAAACACATCCCTAGGAGCTATTTCCTGCTGAGGCACGTTCCTGTTACTGTTTCTCCCTCTTCCTGTCCTCCATGATATGAGCTGTTCAGCCATATCCTCCTCACCATGATGGGCAAGAACTTCTGAAATCACAAGCAGAATATTTTTTTCTTAAGTTGTTTCCTTCAAAATTTGGTCATAGCAGCAAAAAAAGTAACAAAATTGTTACAGAGAAGTGTGACCAAGTCTGGCCATGTTGTTGTTAAGCCTTTACAACTTGTAAGAAAAACATAGAAGGAAAAATTCAAAGGAAAAACTACACCGTTGTAAGCAGATCTTACTTAACAGGTGATTGTGACTGAAGCCCAGAATACCAATAAAAACATGAGCGATAAAAAATGTGTTTATAAGGTTTCAAATAGGAACAAAGACATTTTGGGAATTGGACACAGGTCCATTCATTACCTTCTAGCAAAGATCTTGTCCACATTTTGTCTTTGTTCTCAGACTTTGTGTGAAGCTATATTTAAGGTGGTTGATTAAACAAGTTGGTAGATATTTCAAGATGACACAGTATTTCGGTTGTGACATAGTTACTCCTGAACATTTTTGGCTAGGCTTGTAGTAAGGATAAGATACTAAAAATAGAGCAGAGAGAGTTCAATAGCTTGTGTTCTCATTAGAAAATGTTTGAAAGAATTGCAGTTAAGGTCAAGGAGGACATGGTTTCTAAATAGATTAATACCACTAAAAAGAGTCAGACACTTTGTGTCAGGAGAATAGGAAATATGCATGGAAGACATCTTGCTCTTATTTATAGGTTCAAGGGCATAAAAGTAACTTCATTAGAAATTCTCTCCTTTGAGAATATAGTGCTTCTGGAGCTCACACAGGGTTTAAAGCATCAAAATTTACAAGATGACACAAGAAGAGCTAAGTAGATCTCTTGAGTGTTCAAGGATACAGCCAGCATTGGAGACATACGCCTTTAAGACCTGGAGGGCGGTACTTACAGGGAGTGATGAGGCAGTCGTGTGTTTGGGTTTACAACCAATGAGAAGGCAGAACAGAAAGACTATTTAAAGACAGACACACAGGAAGTAGCTCTCTTTCGGGGAAGCTAGGAGCACTGCCGGAGGTAAGATTTTAGCTCTGATCTCTGACCTCTTGGCTTTCTCTTTTACAAGAGAAAAGAGGCACTTTTTTCTCTTATTTTAATAAGAGAAAAAAATGTTTCTTATTTTAATAAGACGGTTGGTTACATCTACAGTTCATTCTCTCCTTTGAGAATATAGTGCTTCTGGAGCTCACACAGGGTTGTATTCAAAGTTGTCTCTACAGAATTTATTTTACTGTGATCTACCTCCTAGGCAAGAAAAGGCCAATGTGACTGTGGTCTAAAAGAGTCTAGCTACCACTCATGCTGATGGCTGATCATCTACAAGATGCTGGCATTACAGGAGTAAAGAACACAAGAACTATGTTGTTTGGTAAGCTACCAACCAGATTTTAAAGAAAGACTTGGTAATCTAGGCAATGTATTGCAGGTTTACAATGTCTGTAAAAGGGTAATATGTTAAGCTGTGAGGATGAAATATAAGATCCAGTGGCTAGCCAGAATGCCTGAGATGCCTGGGACATGGAACTAAAGAAATACATGGGTAATGAGCAGAACTATTCCAAAGGGGAGCCACTTGGGCTACACCTAGAACAATGGAAAGGATGGATGCTCAAGACCTTTGGAGTTCTCATCACTTCATCATGAACAATGGATGTTAGACACTGAGCTAAGGGATTTACTCTTTTCCCTATTGTATTCCATATTGCTTTGGCCAGATTCTTTCTCACTGTTCTCCCTTTTAGAATGTAATGTTTACACTATGTCCTTGTATCTGTATCCATTTAACTTACTTTTCCATTTGATACACTATCACAGCTGAGAGATCTCCTTGAATCTCAGGAGTGACTCTGGGCTTAGAATTTGAACAAAAACAGAATTTTAAAGTCTTTGGACACCCTTGGAGAAGGACTAAATGAGTTTTTTTCATTCTGAGGTGATATATTAGCTACTTTTTCTTATTTAGTGTAACAGAAAACCTGACCAAAGCAACTAAAGGAAGGGTTTTTTGTTTTTTTTTTTGTATTTGTTTGGAGGTACAATTCATCATGACAAGGGTGTCATTGTAGCAGGAAGATGAAGCAGTCGGTTACATTGTACCAACAGTCAGGAAGAAGAGATGATGAATGCTGGACCCCAGATCTCTTTCTCCTTTTGTTTGGTCTGTAACCTCAGCCCATAGAATGGTTCCATCCACATTTGGGTTGGATATTTCGCAGAAATGCCTACTTCATAGACATTTGTGTCTTGATGTATATTTTTTATAGTGATTCTCAATGTTGTTAGCTTGATACATTTTTTTTGGTAGTATAAAATTCATAGATGGCTTACACTGAATTTATGTTATTTGTAATTTTTTTTCTATAAAATCTAAAATGATAAAACAGGACTTTAGGAATTATCACCAAAGCATCAGTGAGAGAGAAAAAACAATGTTTTTCTGAGACATTTAATATTTTCCACACACTCTTCAATTTTAATCACAGTGGGAATTTTCTGATGATATTAAATAGTCATCTATAATTATAAGAGTACCCATTAGAATTTTTGACTGATAGATGAATTTTTCAAAATATTTCTTATAGTCAATGCAATTTGAAGAAAATTGTTTCATAAATAAAGTCTAATGAAAGTTTTTATGCTCATAAAATACTCTTAAACTCTCAGAGCTGAAGTGTAAATGTACAATATTAAGTTATGTTTAACTCTGGAAAGATTTAGACATTTTCAGATGAAGACCAATCACACAATTGAAAAACATTATATTTTAATTTGAATAAAATTTATTGCCTCTTAAAATAATGAAATAAAACAGTTATGACAACTTAGCAATAAAATGTTATGAACAATTCATTACACATAACAATAAAAATGTGTCTTAGAAACTAAGAGTGCTTTGAGCTACAAAAATGTCCCTGCAGTTAAAAGCTCATACTGCTTTTGCAGAGAAACTGAGTTTAGTTCACAGCATCTGTGGTGGGCAACTGACAGCAATCTGTAACTCTAGTTCCAGGGAATCTGACACCATCTCTGACTCTTCATGCAACCTGCTCTCTCATACACACACACACACACACACACACACACACACACACACACAAAAAAAAAAAAAAAAAAAAACCTTAACATAGAATGAAATACCATTTAATAATATAATTATGCTAAATGAAGGACACCAAAAGAGAAAAGAGTGTGTAGTATAAGAATCTGTCATGAAGGAAGGTTCACAAAACAACATGAATAAATATGAACATAAGATTTGCATGGTCAAGGGGAGGACAGAGAGAGATAAAAGGAGCTGGGAACAGGACATGGGTGACAGTATTCAATAGGCACTATGAATGCACATGTGTGAAACTGTCAAATAATATATTATGTAAAATTAGTGAAAATAAAGTAAAATTGACCAAACCATAACATGTCATCGTACTATGTTGTTTTTGTTTCTACAGGAGAAGATAAGCTGTGGGTACCATCAAAATTGATAAAGGTTCGATTTGAACAAGAGAGACCTCTTAATTAGAGGAGGTGATAGTTCATCAACCAGCATGAACATCCAATTTAAACTAACTGGTATCAATAACACATGCCTTTTCATTTAATCAGATAATAACTTGTCAAAAGGAAACATCCCCAAAATTAGTCTTGGGGAAAGGTTTTTGTTTTTGTCTTTTAGGAGAATGAAGGTTAAGGAATCTGAAGAACACTGGACAAATGAGACAACTGAAGAAAAGGGACAAATCATCTATCCCAAGAAACAGAATGAAACGGTGTATGGGTATATATTATCTAAAAAATTTTTATGTCTTCCTAAATGTTTGTTTCTGCTTTTCTCTAAAGATTTAACACTATTGGTTTTCTAATAGTCCCAGTTCAATTAAAATTTAAAGCTGACTTTGGAGTTGGGGAATGGCTCTCTCCTTCTTTAAAATCAAGCATGTTGTTAAAAGGAAAATGCAAACTCCCTGTATCATGCCAGAATAAGAGCCATCTTCTGCTATGGTACAGGACAAAAGCAAAATTAATTAAGGGACTATTCTATTACTAATCTCAACTCTTTGATTCTATTCTGATTCTTTAAACTTTTCTTAAAGTATGAATTTTATATCAAAATTTACAAGATTAACATATAAAGATATATAGATATATATACATTTTAAACTTTGTTAAGATATGAATGGTCATATAGAGTACTAACTAATTCTAGAAAAAAGGCTAGCTGCATATATATGTTTTTGTGTTCGAGTCTCTTATCAGTTTTCTGCAGGAAATCATGGCCAGGCCTAACATCAACTGAAGTCTCCAGAAAGAAGATGGGGCCCCACAACAACAACAATTCCACGTGGACAATAATGATATCATTAAGCTGACAAACATCATCCACAGATCAGCTTTGAGCTGCAAGGTGCTCAGAGCATTCTTTCATGATAAAGAAAACTTCGCCCATACCCAGCAGGAAGCAATTTTAAGACTACGTCGCCCACATTCCCAAAGAGGTGGTGTGGGATGGGTGGTTTTTTGGTCTTTTTAATGGGTTTTGGGTCTGGGATAATTTTCAGTATTTAGGGGGGCTGGTTACAAGTTATTGTCAAGGGTTAAGAAAAAGGCTAAGCAAAGGAGATTAGATTTAAGGTTCTTGTTAAAAAAAAAAGAGAAAGAAAGAAAGAAAAGAAAAAGACAATTACTAATACTTTACATTGGATTGAATTGTTTTATATTGTATACAAATTTGAAACTGATATTGTCAGAAAATGTTATATGTATATTTCTAATTATATTTATACCATTCATTTAACAATGTAATACAAATTTCTGATCCTTGAATGTTATTATTACCAACTACTAGGATATAAAGAAATGAAAGTTAGTAGTTAGACATTACAATAGAACTTGTAGTCATATTAGATATGTTTTAAAAATTGAGCAGAGATGTTTTAGACAGGTCATCTTCAAACCCTTCAGAGATCTACAGAATATGGCATTTAAAATGCTTTAATAACTTAGAAAATTTTTCTTTTTTGAGACATGTCGGCTCCTGAATGGATTTTTCAGAACCTCTCAACATAGTAACTGACTCTCAGTATGCTGAAAGAGTGGTGTTACATATTGAGACTGCAGAATTTATCCATGATGCTTCAGAATTAACTTCACTATTTATTCAATTACAAGATACAATCAGGAAAAGGAGTCATCCTTTATATATAACTCACATTCGATCCCATACTGGTCTGCCAGGCCCTCTAGCACAAGGCAATGATGAGATTGATAAATTATTGATAGGAAATGTGCTGGAGGCCTCAGAATTTCATAAAAACATCACATTAATAGTAAAGGTTTAAAAAAGGATTTTTCCATAACCTGGCAACAAGCCAAAGAAATAGTAAAGAAATGTCCTACTTGTTCCTTCTACAATCAGACGCCATTACCAGCAGGATGTAACCCAAAGGGTACTCAGAGAAATGAAATCTGGCAGATGGACGTGTTTCACTTTGCAGAATTTGGAAAATTGAAATATGTACACCACACTATCGATACTTATTCAGGATTTCAATGGGCAACTGCTTTGAGTTCTGAAAAAGCTGATTCTGTAATCACTCATTTGCTAGAAGTTATGGCCATCATGGGTATACCTGCACAAATCAAAACTGACAATGCTCCATCATATGTCTCTGTTAAAATGAAACAGTTTTTTGCTTATTACAATATAAAGCATATTACAGGCATACCACATAATCCTACAGGTCAAGCAGTTATAGAAAGATCAAACAGAACTCTAAAGGATATGCTAAATAAACAGAAATGGGTAACAAAAACCCCCAGAAATAGACTGCATAATGCTCTTCTAACTTTGAATTTTCTGAATGCCAATGAGAAAGGAACAACAGCTGCAGAGAGACATTGGATAATAGAAAAAACTACAGAATTAAATCAGCCTATATGCTTTAAGGATGTGTTGACCTCAGAATGGAAACCAGGGTATGTATTACATTGGGGACGAGGTTTTGCTTTTGTTTCTACAGGAGAAGATAAGCTGTGGGCAAGGCAGGAAAACTCTAGCAACATGTGTGAAACTGTCAAATAATATATTATGTAAAATTAGTGAAAATAAAGTAAAATTGACCAAACCATAACATGTCATCGTACTATGTTGTAGTTACCTCTTCTGTTCTCCTGGCCCTCCCGAGTCTTTGTATGATTTTGGTTGTGGGCCTAGCCTTTAACGGCTGAGCCATCTCTCCAGCCCTGATTTTGCTGTTGTTGTTTCTATTTCATTAGTTTCTACCCAGATTTTCATTGTTTCTCCTTGTGTACTGTTTTAGGGTTTCCTATGTTTTTGTTTTTCTAAAACTTCAATGTGTATCTGTAGATTATTTATTGGGTTTATCCCTGATGCTTTAAGTAAGTATAGAGGGCCATAAACTCTTTTTTATGATCTCATTTATTGGGTTCCATTGCTTTTGGTATATAGATTTTCCTCATTCAATTTAAAGAACTTTTAAATTTCACTATTAATTTCTTCAGAAACTTATTTATCAATCAATTATGTACTGTTTAATTTACATGACTTCATACACTTTTTGTAGTTTCTATTGTTATTGCTATCTAGCTTTATTCTACTGTGGTTTTTAAATGTTTCTATTGAACAATCACATTGTTCTTTTTTTCTTTAAATTTTTTTATTCATTTTACATACCAACCACAGATCCCCCCTTCATCCCTCCTTCTGCTCCTCCATTCCTAACCCCCACCCAACACTTACCCAACCCTTTATCCCTTTCTCCGAAAGGGTAAGTTCTCAACAGCAAAGTCTGATACATTAAGTTGATCCAGGATCCAGCCTATTCCCCCTGCCTCAAGGGTGAGCAAGGTGTCTGACCATAGGTAATTAGATCCAGAAAGCCAGCTCATGCACCAGGCTTAGATCCTGATCACACTGCCAGGGGCCACTCACACAGACCCAGCTGCATAACTGTCTTCACATGCAGAGGGCCTAGTCCAGTCCCATGCAGGTTCCACAGCTGTCTATCAAAGTTCATTAATTCCTTTGGGCTTTGTTCACTTGTCATTGTAGATTTTCCCATCATGATCTTGAACTCCCTTGCTCATATAATCCCTCTTTCAATCTCTTCGATTGGACTCCTGGAGCTTAGCCTGGTGGTTGGCTGTGGATCTCTTCATCTGCTTCCATCAGTTATTGGATGAAGGCACTATGATGACAGTTAGGGTATTCACTGATCTGATTACCAGGATAGGCCAGTTCAGGCATCTTTACCACTATCACTAGCAGTCTAAGATGGGGTTATCTTTGTGGATTCCTGGGAATTTCCCTAGCACCAGGTTTCTCCCTTACCCCATAAAATCTACATCTATCAAGATATCTCTTTCATTGCTCTCCCACTCCATCTCTCCAACAGCTAGAGAACCTTGTTCCATCATTTTCTCATCACCCAGCAACTCCCCTTTATTTCCCCATCCCCCACCCTCAGGTTACTCATGGAGATCTCCCCTGTTTCCCCTTCCCAAAGTGATTCATACATCCTTCTTGGGGTCCTCCTTTTTTCTTAGCTTCTCTGGAGCTGTGGGTTGTAATCTAATTATTCTTTGCTTTACATCTAGTATCCACTTATGAGTAAGTATATACCATGTTTGTCTTTCTGAGTCTGGGTTACCTCACTCAGGATGATATTTTCTAGTTCTATCCATTTGCCTACAATTTTCATGATGTCATTGTTTTTTACAGCTGAGTAATACTCCCTTGTGTGTATGTACCACATTTTCTTTATCCATTTTCCAGGTGAGAGGAATCTAGGTTATTTCCTGATTCTGACTATTATAAATAATACTGCTACGAACATAGTTGAGCAAGTGTCCTTGTGGTATGATTGAGCATCCCTTGGCTATATACCCAAGAGTGGCATCCTTGGATCTTGAGGTAGGTTGATTCCCAATTTTCTGAGAAGTTGCTATACTGATTTCCAGAGTGGCTGTTCAAGTTTGCACTTCCACTAACAGTGGAGGAGTGTGCCCCTTGTTCGACATCCTCTGCAACATAAGCTGTCATCAGTGTTTTTGATCTTAGCCATTCTGACAGGTGTAAGATGGTATCTCAGAGTCATTTTGATTTGCATTTCCTTGATGACGAAGGATGCTGAGCAATTCCTTAAGTATGTTTTGGCCATTTGTGATTCTTCTGTTGAGAATTCTCTGTTTAGATCTGTAGGCCATTTTTAAATGGGATTGTTTGGCATTTTGCTGTCTAGTTTCTTGAGTTCTTTATATGTTTTGGAGATCAGCCCTCTGTCAGATGTAGAGTTGGTGAAGATCTTTTCCCATTCTGTAAGCTGTCATCTTGTCTTGTTTACTGTGTCCTTTGCCTTACAGAAGCTTCTCATTTTCAGGAGGTCCCAATTATTAATTGTTGCTCTCAGTGTCTGTGCTATTGGTGTTATATTTAGGAAATGGTCTGCTGCATTAATGCATTCTAGGCTGCTTCCTACTTTCTCCTCTATCAGGTTCAGTGTAGTGTATGTTGAGGTCTTTGATCCACTTAGATTTGAGTTTTGTGCATGGTGATAGATATGGATCTATTTGCAATCTTCTACATGTTGACATCCAGTTATGCTAGCACCATTTTGTTGAAGATGCTTTCTTTTTCCATTGTACAGTTTTGGCTTCTTTGTCAAATATCAAGTGTCCATAGGTGTGTGGATTAATGTCAGGATCTTCAATTCGATTCCATTGGTCTACATGTTGGTTTTTATGCCAATACCAAGCTGTTTTAATACTATAGCTCTATAGTACAGTTTGAGGTTGGGGATGGTGATACTTCTAGAAGTTGCTTTATTGTAAAGAATGGTTTTAGATATCCAAGGTTTTCTGTTTTTTCATATGAAATTGAGTATTGTTCTTTTGAGGTCTGTGAAGAATTTTTTGGGGATTTTGATGGGGATTGCATTGAATCTGTAGGTTGTTTTTGGTAAGACTGCTGTTTTTATTATGTTGGTTCTATCTATTCATGAGCATGGGAGATCCTTTGTTTTCTGATATCTTCTTTAATTTCTTTCTTCAATGACTTAAAGTTCTTGTCATACAAGTCTTTCACTTGTTTGGTTAGAGTTATTCCAAGGTATTTTATATTATTTGTGGCCCATTTGTCATTTGTGTAAAGGAGAGCTACTGATTTTTTTTTAGTTAATCTTGTATCCTGCCACATTACTGAAGGAGTTTCTCAGCTGTAGGAGTCCCCTGGTAGAATTTTTTGGTGTCACTCATGTAGACTATTACATCATCTGCAAATAGCAAAAGTTTGACTTCTTCCTTTCCAGTTTGTATCCCCTTGATCTTCTTTTGTTGTCTTATTGCTCTAGCTAGAACTTTGAGTGCTATAGTAAATAGATATGGGGAGATTGGATAGCCTTGTCATGTTCCTGATTTTAGTGGAATCACTTTGAGTTTCTCTCCATTTAATTTGATGTTGGCTGTGGGCTTGCTGTAAATTGCATTATTATGTTTAGGCATGTTCCTTGTATTCTTGATCTCTCCAAGACCTTTATCATGAAGGGCTGTTAGACTTTGTCAAAGGATTTTTCAGCATCTAATGAGATGAACATGTGTTTTTTTTCTTTCAGTTTGTTTATATGATGGATTACCATGATAGATTTTCATATGTTGAACCATCTCTGCACCTCTGAGATGAAGCCTACTTGATCATGATGAATGGTGTTTTTAATGTGTTCTTCGATTCAGTTTGCCAGTATTTTATTGATTATTTTTGCATCAATGTTCATGAGGGAGATTGGTCTGTTATTCTTTTTCTTTGTTGCATCTTTGTGTTGTTTGGGTATCAGGGTAACAGTATCCTCATAAAAAGAGTTTGGCAATGATCATTCTGTTTCTATGGTGTGGAACAATTTGAGGAGTATTGGTATTAGCTTTTCTTTGAAATTCTGGTAGAATTTAAATTGTTTATCTGGTCTTGATTTAATTTGGGTGTGTGGTACCTATCCAGAAAACTGTCCATTTCTTTTAGATTTTCCAATCTTGTAGAGTACAAGTTTTTGAAGTACAACCTGATGATTCTCAATTCTCTGGATTTCCTCATTGTCAGATCTATCTATATCTATGTATCTATGTATCTATCTATCTATGTATCTATCTATGTATCTATCTTTTCTCCTTCCTTCCTTCCTTCCTTCCTTCCTTCCTTCCTCCCTTCCTTCCTTCCTTCCTTCCTTTCTTCCTTTCTTTCTTGCTGTCTTTCTTTCTTTCTATTGGATTTTTGAGGCAGGGTTTCTCTGTGTAGTTTTGATGCCTGTCCTGGATCTTGCACTTTAGACCAGGCTAGCCTCGAACTCACAGAGATCTGCCTGACTCTGCCTCCCGAGTGCTGGGATTAAAAGCGTGTGCTACCGCTGCCCAGCATCATTGTCAGTTCTTATGTTTCCCTTTTCATTTAGGATTTTGTTAATTTGGATATTCTCTCTCTGCCTTTTAGTTAGTTTGGATAAGGGTTTGTCTATCTTGTTGATTTTCTCAAAGAACCAACTCTTTGTTTCATTGATTTTTTTGTACTACTCTCGTTCTTTCCATTTTATTGATTTTATTCCTCAATTTGATTATTTGCTGGCATCTACTCCTTCTGGGTGAATTTGATTCTTTTTCTTCTAGAGCTTTCAGATGTATTGTTAAATCACTAATGTGAGATTTCTCTAAGTTCTTTATGTAGGCATTTAGAGCTATGAACTTTCCTTTAGTATTGCTTTCATAGTATCCCATAAGTCTGAGTATATTGTACATTCATTTTCAGTGAATTCTAGGAAGTCTTTAATTTCTTTCTTTATTTCTTCCTTGATCCAGTAGCGATTCAGTTGAGCATTATTTATTTTCCATGAGTTTGTAGGCTTTCTGTAATTTATGTTGTTATTGAATACTAACTTTAAGCCATAGGCGTCAGATAACATACAGGAGGTTATTCCAATCTTTTCGTATCTATTGAGATTTGTTTTGTGACCAAGTATGTGGTCAGTTTTAGAGAAGGTTACTTGAAGTGCTGAGAAGAAGATATATTCCCTTGTGCTTGGGTGGAATGTTCTGTAGATGTCTATTAAGTCCTTTTGAGTCATAATCTCTGTTAGTTCCCTTATTTCTCTGTTAAGTTTCTTTCTGGTAGATCTGTCCATTGGTGAGAGTGGTGTGTTGAAGTCTCCCACTATTTGTGTGTGTGGTTTGATGTGTGACTTAAGCTTTAGTAATGTTTCTTTTATATATGCCCTTGTATTTGGGGCATAAATGTTCAGTGTTGAGACTTCATCTTGATAGATTTTTTCTGTGATGAATATGTAATGTCCTTCTCAATCTCTTTTGATTAATTTTAGCTTGAAGTCTATTTTTTTAGATAGTAGGATAGCTACACCAGCTTGCTTCTTAAGTCCATTTGACTAGAAAGACTTTTCTCAGCCCTTTACTCTGAGGTAGTGTCTGTCTTTGAGGATGATATGTGTTTCTTGTATGCAGCAGAAGGATGGATCCTGTTTTCATATCCATTCTGTCAGCCTTTGTCTTTTTATAGGCGAATTGAATATACTGGTATTAAGGGATATTAATGACCAATGATTGTTAATTCCTGTTAATTTTTGGTGGTAGCATTGTATGTTTCCCTTCTTTGGGATTTGATTGTGTGAGATCTATTGCATGTGTTTTCATGGGTGCATCTAACTTCCTTAGGTTGGATTTTTCTTCCTAGTGCTTTCTGTAGGGCTACGTTTGTGGACAGGTATTGTTTAAATCTGGTTTTATCATGGGATATCTTGTTTACTCAGTGTATGGTGATGGAGGTTTTGCTGGGTATATTAGTCTGGCCTGTTACTGGGGCTACAGTGCGTGGGGTATGGGGAAACGGGTTGTACCCCTGTGCCTAAAGTCTAGAGGTTGGGGTGATCAGTTAAGAGAACAAAGACTCACTTCTTGGTCTAATGGGAGTTGGCAGAATCTATGTAATCATGTTATTCTTATGGCTGGCCTCTATAAGTGACTTGACCATTCTCTCCTGTCACTTTTGACATGGTTTCTTCAGAATGTGTTTTCAGAGAAAGATATTATGAGGAGTTTCTTTTTAGATTCTGCCTATCTAGTATTCTGTAAGCATCTTGTACATGGATGGCATCTCTTTCTCTCTCTCTCTCTCTCTCTCTCTTTTTTTTTTTTTTTTTTTTTTTTTGGTTTTTCGAGACAGGGTTGCTGTGGGACGGTCTGTATGTCAAATTGCTCTGATTGGTCAATAAATAAAACACTGATTGGCCAGTGGCCAGGCAGGAAGTAGGTGGGACAAGGAGAGAGGAGAATTCTGGGAAGCGGAAGGCTGAGGCAGAGAGACACTGCAGCCGCCGCCATGACCAGCAGCATGTGAAGACGCCAGTAAGCCACCAGCCACGTGGCAAGGTATAGATGTATGGAAATGGATTAATTTAAGCTATAAGAACAGTTAGCAAGAAGCCTGCCACGGCCATACAGTTTGTATGCAATATAAGTCTCTGTGTTTACTTGGTTGGGTCTGAGTGGCTGTGGGACTGGCGGGTGACAGAGATTTGTCCTGACTGTGGGCAAGGCAGGAAAACTCTAGCTACAAATGGCGCCCAACGTGTTGGCAAGAGTTTCCACCTAAAACCTGAGAAAAGATTCTAAAACGGAACTAAAAACAGCTTCCTAATTGTCTCTCTCAAATGAGCGGCAGCCTGCCGGTTTGAGCTACTGGCAGGTTCCTAGCATGCAAGCTCGATCTGCAGTATGGCGGGAATGAGGCCTCTGCAAGTGGCACATTAAGCTGCGTGGTGGATTTAGCCTTTGCTAGTACAAAAAAAGAGGTTTCTGGGCTACACGCTGCTTGGATAAAAGCATAGACCCACGATGGCTCCCAGAGCTGGCGGAAAACGTACCACCGCCATGTTGGGAAGCTGAAGTGGGCGGAGCCAGCAGCCACAGCGCCGTTTCAGGCTTAAAAGGCTGCAGTTTAAAGCAATAGGCTCAAGGAAATATAAAACATAAGCCACATAAAGATGGCTACCACACAGAGAATCTGGATTATGTTCTCTTTGATATTCGTAACTGAAGAGAAACATTTGATTGCAAAAGCTGTTGAGTTATGCCAAAATGTGTGTTTTAAAGGTACCTTAACTTCAAAATTTGGATGTAAGGATATGTTGCTTTGGAAAGGAGGCTCTGCTTTTGTTTCCACAGAAAGCCAGAGGCTATGGATTTGTTCCAGATTAAGATACATCAGGTTTGACCAGCCAAGACCACCTGAAAGGTCTCCGATGACACCATGGCCCAGATGATCCAACATCCAGAATCGTTTCAAGGCAACTGGCTCAGACGATACGGTCTCACGGACTACTCCATGATCCTAAAATTTTCTTTGTGTCCCTATAAGATACAGCGCCCCCCTCCAGCAGGAAGTAGTTAAGAGAAGCTACGCCCAAATTCCCAAATATACCAAGCTGACTTTGGAGATGTGTAAAAGTTAAAACCTTCCTTTTAAAAAAAAAGAAAGGGGAAGTGCTGTGGGACGGTCTGTATGTCAAATTGCTCTGATTGGTCAATAAATAAAACACTGATTGGCCAGTGGCCAGGCAGGAAGTAGGTGGGACAAGGAGAGAGGAGAATTCTGGGAAGCGGAAGGCTGAGGCAGAGAGACACTGCAGCCGCCGCCATGACCAGCAGCATGTGAAGACGCCAGTAAGCCACCAGCCACGTGGCAAGGTATAGATGTATGGAAATGGATTAATTTAAGCTATAAGAACAGTTAGCAAGAAGCCTGCCACGGCCATACAGTTTGTATGCAATATAAGTCTCTGTGTTTACTTGGTTGGGTCTGAGTGGCTGTGGGACTGGCGGGTGACAGAGATTTGTCCTGACTGTGGGCAAGGCAGGAAAACTCTAGCTACACAGGGTTTCTCTTGTATAGCTTTGCGCCTTTCCTGGAACTCACTTGGTAGCCCAGGCTGGCCTCGAACTCACAGAGATCCGCCTGCCTCTGCCTCCCAAGTGCTGGGATTAAAGGCGTGCGCCACCACCGCCCGGCGTCTTTCTTTATGTTTGAGAAATATTCTTCTACAGTTTTATTGTCAATATTTTCTAAATCTTTGTTGTGGTGTTACTTTCTTTCTAATGCAAAGATAGCATCATTTCACAGTATCCTAAAACTCTACCATCTTCCATTCATGTGTATTTTTTAAATCATTGGCCTTTATTGTTTTTTTTTTCATTTTTTTTTTAAAAAAACATTATCTTCAAAACTTGAAACTCTGTTCCCACATATTCCAATCAATCAAGGAAGATTTTATCTGGCCTTTTTATATGGCTTATTAAGATTTGTCCCCTCCAATAATTGCACTGTGATTTTTTTTCAATGTTTCTTTATTGTAATCTATTATCAAGTCTTTAATTGATTACTTCATTTCACGCATCCCAGTGTTTTTAATCACTGAGTTTATTCACATTTTCTTGGAGTTATTGTAAAATAGTTATAATTATAACTTTGGAATCTCTGTCTGGAAGTTCTTTCAAATCACTCTCATTGGTTGCCATTACTACAAGATTGGTAATTTTTGTAGAATACATGTTTTGAGTTTGTTTTACTTTCTGTTCTGAGACTTGTGCATCTTGACTAGTTTGTCAATTGGGTTGAGTTTCTCTCTCGTATTTATTTCCCCCCCCCCTATAATTTAATTGGAATTTTTCCTTTCACTGGAGACATTTACCATTATTTATTCAGAGGATGTTTAAGTTCTAGAAGGTGTGAGGTGGTAATGTCCTCTGTTGGACTGATTCTTAGACCACAGGCTGTATCTTCAGTCTTCCACTGAGAGCCAGCCACTAACTATCTCAGCAATGGTCACTTTCCAAAAGTCAACACATCCCTGATGGTCCACACTTTCTCTGCCTTCTCATCTCACTGTGGTCAGCTCTGAACTAATCACAATTTTTTTTCATGTCTGTTGCAATGCTCTGCCCATATGTTTACCTTAACTTGGGTCAGTTTAGGTCTCTTCTACTATGAGAATGTCTGTGCCAGTGTGTCTTGCTTTGACTCATATATGGTCTGCTCCAGTGTCTAGAGCTTCTTCTCTGAGTTATGGAATGCCCTAAACCTGTGTAAATATTGTTTTAAATGAATGTGTATGCCACATAGACCATTTTTAGTAAGAACAACAATTTGTTTTCCATCTCCATATCTATTTCATTACACACACACACACATGCACAAGCACACACATGCACACACATACACACATATTTGTACACACACGTATACACAGAGTATATACACACATGCAAACACATGAACACACACATGCACAGACATAAGCACTCATACATACATGCATTCATGTATAGATACACTCATACACAAATACTCATATATACAAAAACACAAATATACACATAGTATACATACACATACCAGTAAGAATTCTACAAGTTGTCTTTTTACAATATGACTATGCCATTTTGAATAAGAAATTCTGAACCCAAAGATGTAGTTGATACAACAAGTCTACAAGCGACTTCAAGAAATGTATTTTTCTTATTCTCACATAGGTTTAATAGGTGAGGTGAGAGATAGTTTTAAAGATTGTTTCTAAGCCAAATACAGAAGAGATAAGGAAGAAAATAAAAAACAAATAAATATTCAATTCTCTTGGTAGAGAATGTGCCTAGCATGTGGGAAGCCTTGGGTTCCTTCCCCAACAGAGCATAAAATTGGGTGTGTTGTCACCTGTCTGGAATCCTATCAGGGACTGGAAGCAAGAAGTTCAACATAGCAAGTTTGAGGACAGCCTGGTATATGTGAGACTTTATCTTACAAAAAACAGGTACTAGCACTTGTATATGCTAGATCTTCTGTATGTCAGTGATTAAGGACAACGTGTAGGTGATTAGCAAGGAAGAAAGGGCAAGGTCTTTAAGGATATCTATCTGTGCACCTATCCATACCAGATGCAAAGATGACTTGCCTATCTTAGACGAAAATCCAAACATTTATTTCTAATTGGGAGATTCTAGTTACACAATCTCTCCACATTTAATTTTCTTTGAAAATTATATACTGCACATTCTCCAGAAGGCAATTCCTTCTCCCCAAAACATGTTCTACTTCTTTTTGAGCCTCTGGTAAAAATTTTATCTAAGCCATCAGATTTAGCAATTTGTAACTGATCTAATCTCTCCCCCAAATCCTTGCTTTCTGAAATTGCATCTAACAGTCCTTCACTCTAAACCTTTCAGTTCACATAAAATTGAATGACAACTTCTATCTCCTTTCTTTTCACCCACTCTTTTTTCTTTCATTTTGACACAAAAGAAAAATAAATAAATAAACAAAATTACTCTGAATCACAGACCATTTCAACAATTATAGCATGATGAAATGATAATCACTTGGAGTTAATATAAGAAAAACTAAAGACCTATAATATCAGCTATCATCAATGGAGATTAAGTAATTATAGTGCTCTTTACTATATGACTTAAAATAGAACATTAAAATTTGTACAGGTTTATAGCAGGTGGCATTGTCTTAAGGAGGATTTTCTATATGCTGTTTCCTAATCTATCCACTCATCTGCCAAATATGGCATGCCTTGTCAGCACCAATGTAGCAAATACAACCATGAGCAAAAATATAGTAATTATGAATTGTTCCAAAAATTAGTTAACTCTTATGTAGACTATTATAGACATCCATTACATAGTTCAATTTTAACTCATTAACTTTTAAGTTTTACATACTGTGTCTTGCTTTTTGGCCCTGGCTGACCATAAATTTGTAATCTTCCTGGTTCACCATCCCAAGTGCTGAGATTTCATTTATATTCCCTTATGAGTGACTCATAATTCTAATGTAATTATTTACTTACTTATTTATTTTATTTCCTTTATAGAATGTCCTACTACGTAGTCCTAGCTTACATAGTACTTTTTGGTAGCCTAGGTTACCTCAAACTGGAGACAATCTTCCTACTTCACTTCATACATCCTGTGATTACATATGAGAACCATCATGCTTGGCTTTCATAAAGCTAAGTGTTTTGGCTTTTATTTATTTATTTATTTATTTATTTATTTATTTTTTATAACCCTATTTTATTAGCATGTGGTTAGACAAAAAAGATGAGACATGTGACCATCGTTTCTTATCCCTCATTTTTTAAAAAGATACTTATTTTTAAAGAATTTTTGCAATATTTAACAATGAGTTATCTTTTCTTCTTGATTTGATGTTCTGATTTATTTTCAGAGATTGAATATCTTTATCTGAGAACTGCACTTTTGAAATAATTTCTAAAGTAGATTGTCAAAATGACAAAGCTATTCAGGACTAAGACTCTCTTAAGTCACCTTCCCTAAGGATGGTGGCCTCAGAGGAGGGAATGTGCAGGTACCTGCACAGGGACTAGGGATCCACAGCTGTATAACCTGTTCAGAGCTGTGTTGCCGTGACACCCGTGCCCAGTCTACTTCTGTCATCTACTGCCCACTTTGAGTGCTCAACGAAGCAACATGTATGCCCAGTAAGAAGCAAATAATCAAATGTTCTACCATGTAATAGGCTGTTTCTTTGTTATGGTTGTTTAGAAACAATTTTGCTTTTCAAAGAATATATTGTTTGAGAATTTCATACATGTAAACACTATTTTATAGTCATTTCCACCCCAGTTTCTCAAAATATCTATCATAAAATGGACAGTTATAGCTATGAAAATTTTTCTTTTTTACCCCATAACAACTATTGGCTTGTTGAGTATCATATCTGGTTATTAGACAATTAAAAATACATGTTTAATGCTGACATCTGTTCATTTTAACATGACATCTTTTGTGTCATGTTATATTTATTTCTAATATATATTTATTTAAATATATTTCTAAATTGTAGTTTTTTGATTTGTCTATTAAGCTTACATCAAATAATCTTTCTTTAATTATAAGCCCGAGTTTTACTAAACTACTAAATTCTTCCAAACAGTTTCTCAACTAGATTTTGCTTGTAGAGTTCACTGTTTCTTGGGTCATTTGTGTTTTCTGGTCTTATTACTATTTTATCAACCTCTACAGGCCTAAAACAAAAGACAGAAACTGTAGCAAGTGTGAGGTTAAACCTTGAAAGCCCAAGTGTTTTATGAAACAAAACAAGATTAATCCATTATACAGAAACTTTATACAGTTTATACATCATCTAAAGTCAACCCTCATTTTTGAATAATTGCATTTACCTGCAGAAAAATGAAAGTTCATCATAAGAAAACTATGTTTCGTCCCGGTGCTTTATCCAACCTTGGCTTCAACAATTCTCGCTCATATAAATCCTCTTCTTACTCACTAATTAGACTCCCAGTGCTCCACCAGGGGCCCAGTCGTGGATGTCTGCCTTCAGATTCCTCAGTCCTTGGATGGGGTTTATGGCACCACTATTTGGGTGTCTGGCCATCCCATCACCAGAGTAGGTCAGTTCCTGCCGTCTCGCGACCATTGCCAGCAGTCTTTTGAGGGGGGTATCTTTGTGGATCTCCGTGGGCCTCCCTAGCTCTCTGCTTCCTCCCCTTCTCACCTTCTCATGTGGTCTTCATTTACCATGGTCTCCTATTCCTTGTTCTCCCTCTCTTTTCTTGATCCAGCTAGGATCTCCCACTCTTTCCCTCGACTGTCGCCCTTCATTGTTCCCACTCACAGGATCTATGAACCAAAGGCTGAGGGGCCCCCAACTGGATCAGGCCACCTGAACGGGTGAGACAGTCAGTTGGCTTGATCTGTTTGGGAGGCAGCTGTGCATTGGTGCCAGGTCCTGGGCTCGTTGCATGAGTTGGCTGTTTGAATCCTGGGACGTATGCAGGGACACTTGGCTCGGTCTGGGAGGGGGGAATGGACCTGCCTGGACTGAGTCTACCAGGTCAATCCCGGTCCTCGGGGGAGACCTTGATCTGGAGGAGGTGGGAATGGGGGGTGGGCTGGGGGGAGGGGTGGGCGAGAGGGGGAGAACAGGGGATTCTGTGGCTATTATGTGGAACTGAATGGTGTTGTAAAATAATAATAATAATAATAATAATAATAAAAAAAAAAAAAAAAGAAAAAAAAAAAAAAGAAAAAAAAAAAAAAAAAAAAAAAAAAAAAAAAAAAAAAAGAAAACTATGTTTCACTTTCCAGGGATAAATCTCATAGCGCTTTGCACTAAAAGGGCTTTTTATGATACATATAGATACTGTGGATGATTGATTGATTGATAAATAAAGCTGATTGGCCAGTAGCCTGGCAGGAACTAGAGGTAGGACAAGGAGAGAGGAGAATTCTGGGAAGTGGAAGGCTGAGGCTAGGAGAAGCTACCTGCCGCCGTAGTCATGAATACCAACATATAAGATACTGGTAAGCCACGAGCCATGTGACAAAGTATAGATTTATAAAAATGGGTTAATTTAAGATGTAAGAACTAGATAGCAAGAAGCCTGCCACAGCCATACAATTTGTAAGCAATATAAGTCTCTGTGTGTTTACTCAGTTGGGTCTGAGTGACTGTGGGACTGGTGGGTGAGAGAGATTTGTCCTGACCGTAGGCCAGGCAGGACTGGAGAAAACTTCAGCTACATATAGAGCCAGAAATTATTTAATTAATTGAATCAATTATTTCCTGGGAGTAATAGGAATACTGAAAAATATAAAGCCAGCTCCATGTTGAGATTTCCAGATACAATATTCACAGTTAAAATTTTACTTCTTTGTTTATTTGAGATTATAAAACAACTACTTAATTACCTTTCCTTTTCCTCTCCAAACCCTCCAGTATTGTCCTCCTTGCTCTCTTAAAAATCCATGGAACTTTTTTTCATTAATTGTTGTTATAGGTATATATGTGTATGTATATATGTTTATGTGTATATGTATAGGCATATATATTCCTAAACACAGCCTACTCAATCTGTATAATGTTGCTTGTATGTATGCTTTCAGTCCTGACCATTTTTATTGGATAACTAATTGGTATACTCTTCCACGGGGAAGACTGTTAGAAAATAACAACAAATTAAAATGCAGAGTTGTTGAGTCCTGCCCAATAGATGCATCATCCAGCACCAAAGGGTCAAGGAACATTGAAGAAGAAAAGGAGGAAAGATTTCAAGATTCAGAGAAGCAAGGAATTTGCTGTGAGATTGCATGTCCCAATAATGCCAGAAATGACAGCTGTAAAGATTCACCATACACAATTTCACATCTTCAGTCTCCGCCACCCCAAAAGGCAAGCACACGGTGTTCAGCATTAGTACACTATGATTCCTCCTTTTCCTCTCAGCTACAATAGCCTTCTTCTCCATCAATAGAGACTGGTGTGCTCAGTCTCAGACCTCATTTTTTTCCACAGGTGCATTTACATTAGAACCCAGTTTAAGGTGGGCTACTGAAACAACAAATGGATATTGTGTGAAAGAAGAAGTGTAGATTCTGCTATTGTGTAGACCATCTTAGTCCACAGTTCAAGTTTTCTGTTATTAGTTCACATCTCCAGGCGACTCTTGACCCCCACAGAGTGGCTGCTTCATTGTTCTACTGTGGGGATTTTGTAATTTGATTTTTCTCTGATACTTGAAAAAAGGAAGACAAAAATTACCCAGCATATTTTCTGTTTGCAGTAGGAAGATTTTTGTGAGTAACTGAACCTGACCTATTCCCAGAAACCCAAGTTCAAAAGACTAATCCTTTCTTCCCTTGAGGGCTTTCTTCTGGACCCCGCTATGCTGTCTTTGCTAGGATGAAAATTACCACAGGCTCCTTCAAGCAGAGAAAGTCTACCTTGGAGGTGGTTCAGGTGCTAAAGGTTTTATGACTTCACTACTTGAAAAATGTTTAATAAGCTTCAAATTTTCCAATTGTATATATATATTCATTATTTATATAATATTTAATATATCCTATAGCATTGAGAGCTTTTCTTTAATGATTACTAATTTCTTTACTTTTCTGTAATATACCAATGAATTTTAACAAAATGAATCCTTGGGACAACAGCTAGGTTTAAAAATATGGAGCAAGAACTTTAAACTTTCTTTCTTCATTTTTTTAAAATTTAATTTTAGTTAGCATTTCCATGTCAAAGTAGTGTCATCTCTGACCTGTTTGAATTTCTCCAAAGTGATTTTGTTATAATGATCCCATTTTTGAATGAAATGTGTCATTTAATTAACCCATCACCTCTAGGGTAAATTCTATTTGATCACATTCACTTATTCAACCAGTGTTTATTGGAATCCCAGCAGAAAGCTAGACATTGAGAAATACGCTAGACACAGGCAGTCGTTGAAAATACTGCTTCAACTACATACATGAGAGTGTGTCTCCTTTTATTATTTCTGGGGAACTTGAATAACCAGTATTATCTTTGATAGAGTTTCCCTTTCATGTGACACTCCCTAATAATTTCTCAATATTGATAAAATGAAGACAAGTGACTCAATCGTCCTTGAATTAATTTTCAAATGATTCATTGAGATAATCATCTAAAAAGGAAAATAAGGATAGGTTTTATTTCATTTCTTGATATTAAAAGTCTCTTACGCATATCTCTACTTAAATGAGAGTTACTGGTGTTAATGATTTTTTTGGAAGAGATTTAATCAAGTGATAATTAAATTGGTTTTTATCTCAAAACCTTATAATATGTTTTCTTCTCCCTTTACCTTGAAATTTTTTCTTTTCATATAATGTGCTAAGAGTATAAGTGGAGCCCCAAATAGGAGAAATGGCTACATATAATATTTATAACAACAAACATAAGACCCATTTAATAGCCAAAAGTTTGATGTATATATTAGAAAAACTGAATTAAAAAAATAAGTTGAATGAATTGGAAAATGGCAAGGAATCAAATATAGTTGTAGTCTTAAACAATGTATTTTTTATATCAGAAGGACACATCTTTCTAAAAATGTGAGGAAATATATTATGCACCATTTGTTTATAAAACACCATATTTATCTAGGATGTACTTTCACATCTGCTCTTGGTTTTTCATCATATATTGAAGGTTCTAGTTTGCTTAGCACATAGAAAATATATCTTTAGAAACATTTATTTTACTGCATAAAAGATTTCTTCAATTTTAAAAACAATTAGTATAAAATTGGCTTGGGTAGAATTTAAAATGTGATAATCATTCTTAAGGATTTCTATGCAAGTCTAAGTTTGGAACAAAGAAATTAACATTTCCATTAAGTTATTCCCATATGGAATCACTATGAAATTATATTTTGTGTTTTATTTGATCTTAAGATCTAAACTTTACAATTTTAGATTATTTTTCCATATTCAAAACAACTCACAAAAGCACCAACTAATGAATCAAATTAGAAAACTATTGTATTATGAATGAACATTATATTGAATCATTTGCTGCAGAACATCATGATAGTATATGTATATATGTCACTTTTGAGGTAATGATTATGGCTATGTGCAGTAAAGTATTTATTACCTTATCTAATTAATACACATTTTGGCATGTCAGGGTTTGTGGGTAATTATAGTTTTCTATTGCGGTAATAATTTGTATGATTTATGAAGCCTATGAAACAACACTGTGAGCCAAAAAGCTGTCTGGAGTAATTACAGTTAAGCAGCTTGATCAACAGGTATGCCCAGCCAAGAGAACACAGCCTTGGGGATAAGAGGCTCAAACAAACAGAAGCAATATGAGGTGTTCACTTCTCAGCCTGCTTTTTCTCACCTGAAAAAAAAAGAAAAAAACTAGCCCACCCACTGTTCGCAGCTTTATGAACAATGGATTGATTGCTTAAGTATATGTAGCTATTTTCTAAAGGTTCTTGAACTGATGGAGAGGAATTTATAAAAATATAAGCAAGGGTGGATAAACCATATAAATCTACAATGATTTCAGGGTAGGCTGAGTGTAGAGACATATTTTGTTTTCAGAATGGCTATGCATTCTGTGGCATTTTAAAGTCTTAAGGAGACTATGCATTAATCCCACTCCAGTTAAGAGTGGGATACTCTTCAACACTTTCCCTGTTACCCTTTCATTAGACTCTGAAACTGCTTTTCTCTTGTACAAAGACGCCTGGATTAATGTTCCTAACTAGGATTAGAGAACAGAATTTGCATCCTAAGAAACTTCGGAGGTGGACAACCATAAGAATTTAGATACTTTAACAGACCCTAATTATTATTATCCTTGTTTAAACAATAATTTTTAGGTAGTTAGTGGCTTGTTGTAGAAGTACTGCAGGTGGTGGCTACTAATTTCCTTTTGCCAGGTCATTTTAACCTTGCCATTAGTCTTTTTATTTTATTTTATTCTTGCCTCTTATTAATACCCTAGAGCTACACAATGTTTTCCTTGGCATTTGTCACACATACTGAAGCAGGAGATTCTATCTTATGCTAAGAAGCAGCTGGCAAATTTCTGTGAACTCTTTTCAGCATGTGGAAAGTTCTTAAATGAGTTTGATCTTTCTCAAAGAGACAAATACAGTCCTATACTGTAGCCATAAGTTCAAGTTTCTGTTATTAACTCCAGCTAGAGTTAGTTTCTGTTGCTGTTGTTCATTTGGGCTGTTTGTTTGCTTGGTTGTTTTGTTTTTTTTCTCCTGAAGAGTAGAGGATGTCACATAATATTGACTGCTAAAGCAGTGTCATTGAATATTCCATTTTAATATTAAAGCACAGTCATAAAGCTCACGATCCACAGCATCATAGGTGTATATGTGAGTTGGGATGTGAGACTGCAAAAAGTGGTGAGGGTTCGACAAACGTTCTCCAGCGGTTTGTCCTTACATGCTCAATTTAGAAACTATCTCCATTAATTTGAGGTTCAGAAAAGAAAGGTAAGCCAAAGCAAAGAGGAAAGAGATGAGAAATATAGACACAAACTACAGCCCAGAGACCCTTAGTACCCAATTTGTGAGTCTGTACAGGAAACCCTTCCCTCAGTGTGATAAATAATCTATGATGTGAAATCTCATTGTTGAATTGTCAATACATTTGTTAGCGTGAAAATGAATGGAATACATAAAAGAAAAACCACAGCCAGGCAATTTATTCTTCAGAAAGAGGCTGACATTGGTTAAGTCTGATTGTTTTGACCTGTGACACTCAGAGGAGGAGCTCTCTTCCTATTTGTGCCCTGAAGGTGGCTACTTTACCAGCCTCCAGGGAATCTCAGGCCAACTGGTAGCTCATAAAACAGAAAACATCTGTGCTCTAGAGCATTTTCAAATACATTTTTTTTACGTTTGAGATAGGGTCTTATTATGTAATTCAGGGTAGCCTCCAGCCAGTGACCTTCCTGCTCCATTCTTCCATGTTCTAAAATTACTGTCCTCTACCACCATGCTGCTCTCAAGGA
This sequence comes from Peromyscus maniculatus bairdii, assembly GCF_049852395.1. Classification (NCBI taxonomy): domain Eukaryota; kingdom Metazoa; phylum Chordata; class Mammalia; order Rodentia; family Cricetidae; genus Peromyscus; species Peromyscus maniculatus. Next base: position 84,960,716 of record NC_134856.1, on the reverse strand, counting down.
GAACATTACAGGCATTAACTATGTGCAATGTATCACTGAGTGTGGGATGTCGGCAGCATCCCAAATCACTTGCCCTCTGCCTTCTTGATCTCTTCCGACATCTGTGTTGGCTCCTTTCTCCCATCTCACAAACAGATACCCACATATAGTTCCTTCAAAAGACAATGGTTCTGAGTAGGTTGAAATCCTTCCAGGAAAACAAATAACTAAGGTCAAATGCAATTCAAAATCTTAAAGGTCAAAGAACACGGTGAAATCAAAAGCTATGTCAGAATGTGAGGAACCATAAGCACAGGGCAGAACAGTTTAATTCTTCTAAAGATAACTTTAGTATGTGATTTGCAGCACATTGTAGACTAGATGGAAAATACAATAAAGCTGAGGTAGGAATCATCTCTGTGTTGTGTGTATAGCTATAAACGCAAGAGTATTCACAGAAATCAATACACTTTTATGTATATATAATCCTGCACAAGGTATTTGACATGGAGTTTTTACTAATGTTATGAATTAAACATAGTTTTATACCTTCAAAGGCTTTTTACTGTCATTTCTAGACATTAGTCATCTCTGCCCCTTTTTATGATCATCAGCTTAATTAATTTTAATTTTTAATATTTACTATTTGCTAGTTATTGATGTTGTCACTCAAAAGTTTATTTGAACTTCAAATTAAGGGTCTGCCTGACAGTTTATTTTTAAAATTTCTGGGTATGTTTGCAAAATGATTTGTTATTTGTAACACTATTTTGTTCAGTTGTAGCTACCATTAAAAATAAAAACACTCATGTTATTTCTTGGTGTACATTCCCTGGTGTACAAATCTCATTCACCCTGTCCATTTTGTCCTTTCTGTTAGTTCCTCATTTAATTACCCAGACATGACATTGTGTGCAGTTGCTCTTGCCATAGGGAATAACAGATAAGCATGAGCATGCATCCAGTGCCTATGGTCAACAGAATTCTGTGTTCAGTTAACAGTGGTCAACATAAAAGTGATGCTGGAAATTATACTCCATCATTTCCAGGAACTGTTGTCTTCTATCACAAGTGTTAAGCATTCTAGTTCACTTTGCTTAGTTTTTCTCTGGGGGAATGTATACACACACACACACACACACACACACACACACACACACACACACCACAAACATTGCCATATCTTTTGCAACTGTTCTCCACTTTTCTAGGGAGTTATCCTCAGAAGGGCAGCTCACTTGCTTTGTAAATGCAGCAGCAGCATCTTTCCTAGCCCACCATCTTCCAGAGGCCTTTCCTGCCCCAGGCAAATGAAATGTGAAGACTGGCAATATAAACTGGACACCTGCTCAGTCAGTTTATAAATTTTGCAAGTGAAATCACTCTTCCCTTCCTGAAGGCTGATTGCTCTTGAGCTTCTTAGTTTGACACTTTCTACCAGCTGTCTAGAGTTTGAGGACCATGATGATATCTGATTGAAGTTGATTTTAGACTTGCTATGGTTGTATCCATCTCTGATATGCTCTAGAGCTTGCTTTAAGAAATCCTTCTTGATCTGTACTATCTAGTTTCTGACCGTATAGGTGAAACATTCAGACTATAAGGCATTAGATAGAATGAATAACTTTAGTTCTTTAAATCTGCTTGTCAGTTTATCTCAATATACTGTAGCTAGTCTACCAATGCTAATGTATTGTTATTAACAAAACCAAATCATTCAACTATGATGGTTTTGTTTGCTGCCAAAATTAATTCATGAAATGCTTCTGTTATTTAATATTGGAAGGTGTCTAAACATGTGTAATGAAGTGGACAATTATCCTCAGGTGCTGCAAAAGGTGCAAGTATTTCTCAATAATTTGAATGTACTTCATCAGTGGTTTGGGGAAAATGTTTGAGGAAACTTAATAATATGCTTAACTGGAAACTTTTTTATCTAACAGACTAAGAAATATCAGAAGTCAAAGGAAATCTCAGATATTCATGGAAGCTTATTAGCAACTCAAAATGGAAAAAAATTTATTTGCCATCCTCTATTAATGTTTAAGCAGCCCATGATGTAACCATGCAGCTGAATGCTACTAAACAATAAAAAGAACAAGCCACAGTCACATATAACTTTGAAGATTCTCAAAATTATTATAATAGGTGAAAGAAAACTGTAATCTGTAATGAGAGAAGGCAAGTCAAAGGTTGCCTGGAGGTGACAATATGGGATGATGAGAAAAGATTTAAAAAGAACTTGATGATCAAAACATTCAGTAAATGATCCTGGTGTGTGTGTGTGTCTGTGTGTGTGTGTGTGTGTGTGTGTGTGTGTGTGTGTGTGTGTGTATGTGTGTGCATGTGCGCTTTAGACAATTGCTTCACATGACAAATATATTTCAGTAAAACTATTTTGAAAGTATAAACAAATAAGAATATGCATACCACCCATATCTTTTTATCAATAAATAAATATTTGGAAAACTGAGATTGAAATGTCAATCATCTGTTTGTCTGTCTATCTATCCATATATACCTTTATTATTATTGCTATTATTACTATTATTAATTGCAATTTGTGGGCACTTTATCCTCTTATTAATGGCAAACTGATCTGAGATTTTCTTTTTCAATCCCTTTATCACTGATGGGGCGCTGTTGAGACCAAAGCATTTGGTTCAGAAAGACACAAAACGAGATGGAAACATGCACCAGGCTTTTCTGCTTTCTCCAGATTCAGCCATTTTTTCATTCACTCCCCCATTCAACAAACATATGGAGTACTTGCAGTGTTTTTAGCAGAGAAAGAATTGTTTAAAATAATGTGTTATCATCATGGGACTTCTATCATAGAGCAGAGGAAAAGATAGTATTTATTATTTATGCAAATTTACAATACAGTTGTAGCAAGCCACTCAGGAGTACACTTCAACAGCACACAAAAGCCTAGAAATTGGTGGCTCAGGTACATATATATCTTATATATATATGTATATGACCACCCTGGAGGTTCTTAGAAACTATCAGTTTAATGTCTATACATTAAACACCTTATATAGTGGACACTGTACACCACATAAAACATTTGCTTATTATTATTTTGTTGTAGTTGTCTACTCCAAAATATACTCAATGCACAAATACTGAGAAATTCTAACATGTATATCCAGTGTTCTATGTTGATGATTGTAAGTGAAGTTAGAAGATACTCCCTTTAGTTTGGTTTCCAGCTCTCTGGGGTGTCTGCTGCAGGACCTTAGAAACATTTCATCCCTCCATTCAGTCCTAGTTACTTCATCTGCTAAGTAAAAGGAAGAAAAAAATGAGCATGGTCTTTTTGATTATTTCTTTTTTCTAGACAGAATTTCTCTGTGTAGTTTTGGAGCCTGTCCTGGAACTCACACTGTCTCCCAGACTGGCCTTGAACTCACAGAGATCTGCTACCTCTGTCTCTCCAGTGCTGAGATTAAAGGTGTGCACCACCACTGCCTAGCTATGAACAGGGTTTTAAGAACTACATTACAAAATGTTCAAAGACACTGAGTAAACCCTAGTAGTTATAGTTGCTGATAGGATAAAGATAACTGTTGTATTTACACAGCATAGATTGACCTATCTTTTTATTCTCAGCAGGGTTTAACTCTATACATCCTTTGCATATTAAGAAGCACATGAGTTTTATTTTTGATCTTGGGAAAGTAAGAGGGTAAGACAAAGAGGAAATAGCAGTAATGAGGTAATGAAACAATTATGCAACCTAGGACATGAATGCCAAAACTAGAATATTCAAATTTGATGTGAAAATTCTTGTTTATACACATCATGTTTCTTGTACTCACTTGGGCGGTACTCTGCATGCTAACAGAGGACAAACTTATACATGAACCTACCTACAAACTCTCTGAACTACAAATGTGACCTTTCTGCATGATATGATGGTTCAATAGTGGCACAAATGTTGTGGGAGTGACCAACAGCTCTCTTAACAGATTTAATGCCCACTCTGTGATAGGAAACCCATGTCTTAAACTGCTTAGGTGGCTAGGGACCTGAGAGTGGATAGGCAATGGGCCTAGAGGAAATCCAAATACTCTTTCCTGCTAAATGACATAATAATAAAACAATCTCTAATGATATTCTGCTATACTCATAGATCAGTGCCTCACTTAGGCATCATCAGAGAAGCTTCTTCTTGCAGTAGATTAGAACTAATACAGTAACACACAATTGGACAATGTGCAGAGATGGAGAGACTCTGAAACACTCTGTCCTAAATGAGATGCCTTCATCAAACTCCTGCCTTCAGGACTCAGGCAGCTATATAAAAGAGGAGGCAGAAAGTGTAAGAGTCAGAAGGGATGGATGACACCAAGAAAACAGTGTCTTCCAGACACAGAATGATGTACATATAAAATCATAGAAACTGGCAGCATGTACAGGTCCTGCCTGCATAGGTCCAAGTTAGATAGAGTATCAATGCCAAGAAGGAAAAGTGAACATGAGCTCCCATACCTAATCAAGAAGCTATCTCTAATTGACAACCTCTTGCAAAAGAAAGTTTACTTTTCTTCTATGGAGTCTCACTAGATAGATTAATCACACTTAAGGGTAGCCTCCATGTAGATGGCCAACACAAAATTAATTCAATGGCATTTTATTGCTGTGGGGTAATGCTTTCGTAAATTGGCTTAATAAAATGCTGATTGGTCAGTACCTAGGCAGGATACACAGACAAGGAGAATTCTGGGAAGAGAAAGGCTGAGTCAGGAGATGCTAGCCCACCGTCCAGGGAACAGCATGTAATGGCACACAGGAAAGCCATGGAACATGTGGCAACATATGTATTAACAGAAATGGACTGAATTTAAGTTTAAGAGCTAGTCAGTAGTAAGCCTGAGCTAATGGCCAAGCAGTTTTAATTAATATAAGCCTCTGTGTTGTTTACTTGGGGATGCAAGTGGGAGATATTTGTCTAATTACATTTTATAAGACAATTTTAAAACTCATATTGCTTAATTGAGGGTAGTATTGCTAACAAGATGAGTAAAAGAAATTTGCCTAGTTTAAACTTGACACATTATTTCCTTGCGGCCTGGAATTTTTTTTCTAATAATAACAGTATTTTATACATCTTCCATTGATTCATTTATTTGTTAATTCTCTAGATATTATATACCCAGCCCTGTTTTAAAAGCTGCTCCATGGAGCTTATCATCTATAAGATGTTTCATGATCAGCAGACAAGTCTGGGACTAATTCATTCTCTGAGTACCAGAGATCAATCAACTTTAATCTTACATAAAATATTCAGTTTCATACTTTCTTCCAGATATTATGGCCAGGCAAATACAATCTTGTCTCTAGCCTCATGAAGATGATTAATATAAAGTAGTCCCACTGGACAAATAATCACAAGTGTGATGAATGTTTCACAGTTTTAAGTCCAAGATGTCCCAAGGATATCTAACAAAGATATTATCTGATACCTGAGGTCAGGAGCATGATTACTTGTGAGTAGAAGTTACTCTGAGAGATGGCTTATAAGAAGAAGCCAATATTAGACTTGTGTTTTTCCCATCACTCACTTCCATTATTTATCTACTTGCTTGTTCCTCTTCATTTAGTTGCCCATATGAATACTTCTTTTGTGTTCAAATCATCCCAGCTCCTTTTCCCTGAGAACAGATGATGTTCTTTTTCACAAATACATAGTAAAATATTATTTTAAGGTGTGTTACTTTTGTTTATGTTGCATTTGTTTAACTATGTAACACTGTGTTACTGTGTGTGTCTAAAACATCTGATGGTCTAATAAAGAAATGAAGGGTCAATAGCAAGGCAGGAGAAAGGATAGGCAGGGCTGGCAGGCAGAGAGAACATATAGAAGGAGAAATCTGGAAAGAAAAGGAAAAAATAGCCAGAGAAGGAGGAGGACATCAGGGGCCGCCACCCAGTAACACAGCAAGTCATGGAGTATGAGTAAGTTTTACGGAAGTAAGAGAATGGGCAAAGCCCAGAGGCAAAAGATAGATGGGATTAATTTAAAGTTAAAAAAAACTTGCAAGAAACAAGCCAAGCTAAGGCTGGGCTTTCATAATTAAGAATAAGCCTTCATGTGTGGTTTATCTGGGAGCTGGGTGGTGGCCCCCCAAAAGAGCAAACAGTAAAATGAGTAAAAAGAAAACAACAGCATAAATATCCTTCATGTTGCCTGACTTCATATCAATTTGCTCTTATTATTTAATAATGACAGTGATCATTAGGAATAACGGGTTTTCAAAATCTTAATTAAGAAGTAAGGGAATTTGTCTGTAATATTATTTTTCCAAATGATTTTAAACATGTTACCCATACAGATCATCTTGCACTGATCTTTAAAACCATGCTAATATATGTATATGTTGCAGCTTCACTATTTTCAAAAGGACATACTTTGTGTATGGTGTGCTTCCCAAAATCTCATGTACAGGAGCTTAGTCCTTAATGTGGTGACATTAGCATTAATAAGACTTTTAAATAACCAGATATTGTGGAAGAGGCTTTGTTCCTTGGGGATATTGCCTGTGGAGGAATTAATGGTGGTATCATGGGAGCCAATTACTTCTTGAAAGAGGATTGTCACAGTAAGAATATGACACTTCTTGCCTTGCCATGGCTATTGTTCCCACTCACACAAGACCCTACCCTGAAACTGTCTATTATGATGTAATGTAGTCAGGACACACAAGTCCACAGGAACTTTAATACTGTTTGGACTTTCAGCCTCCAAAACAGTGAACCAAATAAACCTCCTTGCTATGAAGTTGAGCAGCCAAAGGCATGTCTTTATAATAACAGAAAATGGATAAATACAATATCCACTCAATTAATTCTATGAACTTTCATAAATAATATTTGCTCATTATACTTATCTTCCTTGTATTTATGGGAATTTATTGCCTTTTATAATTAAAATGCATCCCAATCAAACAAAAAATGTTGCTTGTTCCCAAAATATCAGGAATCAAATTACTTTTCTTACTTTACTGGAGAAAACTTATCCTTGAATCTTTAACAATCATTTATTGGCACCACATAGTATTTTTTGTGTATCTTGTAGTAGATATTTGAATTTATCTAAAGAAAAGGCAGATTATATTTTCAATGAAAAATAATTTTAGGTATCGATGTTCTGTTGTTTTAAAGGGAACATTTAAAACCAAACAGTATAGGAAAACCTAATTATAGTTTGCATATAGATGAAAGAGACGGTTGTCAACTCATTTGTCAAGTACATCCTTCATGCTTGTCTGGTACCTTCGTAGAGTTTCTGTTTCTCAACATTTGGTATTCACAGCAACATTGTAAATGGTTAATCATTATTGACTTTGGAGGATTGAGAGCTGTGATTGGTTAAGACATGACTCTAGGTAATACAGGCAATTGGACCCTATTTACTTTTACTCCAGGACTCATTCTCCTGATGGAGGTACTAAAGGCTAACACCAAGGCTTTGGTTTATACAAAAGGTAGAAGTCACTGGTACTATGAGAGTTGGGGAATTTGTTTCTAAGTAGGCAGCAAACACAGGGGCTTTCTCCTTTATAGACAAGATATGACAGCTCCTTTAAACATGATATATAAACATTTCAGGAGCATTTTAAGATAGGACCTAGTGGGTTCACACTGATGGGTTAGATTTTTAAATTATAATGCATTTTGTTTAGAAGAAGGATTAAAGTATTTGCCAAAATGGTTTGTGTTGACAAAATGGCTTAGTACGTCTGGCAGATTTATTTTAGAAAATGGAATAAATTAAGGTGTCTAGTAAAAGATGTGCTGTAGCCACTGAAACAATTTCAAGTATTCCAGAAACTCTATTTTTATTCACTTTGCAAAATGTGCTTAGTTGAACCACCAGTCCCATTACATTTCCATTTCTAAGCAATTAATTAAAATCCCAAATCATTTTTTTTCTTGATCATGCCAGCAGGAGTTGGTTACCATGGAAATAGGAAGATCAGTGGTATTTGGAAAAGAGAGAGAAAAATGGCTGGCACGAGTCTTTTATTGCAGAAACATAAGTGATGGTCTAGAGTAGCTTGTTGGCCCAGCAATAGGAAGCTCGGCTCCCAACCATAAGTGTGGCACCAACAATAGGAAATTACTGCCTGTCCTGGGGATTACATTTTGCCCCCCAGGGATATCATTTGGCCAGTTGAAAAAGTCATTAACTCAGCTTTTTCATTTCTTCTATCTATAGGTTAAAACCCCAAATGTAATTGATTACAGAGTGTTCTGTTGTGGCTAAGCAGGATTTCAAATCAATAATTGGTTATATTTTGCAAAGACCCATCAAAAAGCATTTATGATTTTTCTTATGTCAAGCCCTGTGCTTTGGCTGTAAAGCTTATTTCCAGACAATAGTGTGAATGAAGAATGACTGTGATTGAAACCATCTTGAAACCACCTTTCTTTACATTTTGAAAATAGAAGCTTATAGAATATCATCTTTGGGGATTAAATGTAAATCTGATTCAGTAGTTATACCCCACAGACAATATTTGAGAAAGAAAAGCATAATGTACAATACTTATATGCCTGTAATTTAACCAAATTAGAGAAATAATGAGAAAAAAAAACTAAACCTTATTAAAGATGTGATTTTAAGGAAATATGTGGTTAGTTTTAGTTGTCAACTTACTTCACTTTAGAGTCACTGAGGAAGAGAGTAGTATAGATCAGCTCCACCTGTGATCATATATGTGGGGGATTTGTCATGATCATATTAATTTATGTGGGAAGTCCACTGTGGAGCAGAAGGAAAGGGTTGGATCTCTGTGCTTGGATTCTGGACTGCTAAGGAATACAGAAAGTGAATTGATCAGAAAACAGGCATATATTCATTTCTCTATACTCTTGAGTGTGGATGTGATAGGTTAGGCTAGTCGCTGATAGGCTTTCTGAAGTTGTGAACTAAAATAAATATGTATATCTCCAAGTTGTTTTTATTGTCTGGTGTTTTATCACAGCATCAAAGGTAAAATGAAGGCACTATAGATGATAGTGATGATCGCGATGATGATGTTCTAGGTTTATTAAAGCTTACAAGCCAAGCAGCATTCCTAATATTGCAAAGGTGCAAGGTCAATGTTTCTCAACACCATGATCAAGATACTAGTATTAGTAGATGCAGTGATTATTTAAAATTCTTGGAACTTCTTGTGTATGTAGGAGGGTATGAGCAAAATTTCTGTGCTTTCTTTGTTGAAATCATTCTGCTTTCTGTGAAATCAGTAGATCAGCTGTGCATATTTTAAAGTTACTCATGCTATACAAAGAAATTCATATTTGTAGATTAATTGCCACCTCCCAGGAATTCAAATTCATATACTAACATAAAAGATAAGAAAATGCTATTTTCTTATTTTATTCAAGCATGGAAACACTGTGTTGTTACTTTTTCTTGGGAGACATGAATAAGCATCTCTTTTCTCAGATAGGGAACCAAAAATATATAAAGGAAATGATTCCACTCAAGTCTAGCTTTGTGAACCAATTTACTGGGTTATTTAGAGGACCATGAGTGATGATACTTACAGGAGCATGAACAGCCCAAAGGTAGCTGCTTCACCAAAATGCTTACCCCATAGTGGGTGATGGCTTAAGAAAGCTACATCCCTGGAGCTCCCTGTATACCTTGAGGCAACTGGACAAGTTGAAAAGTCTCCTTTCCCACCAATTGTTTACTGAGTGAGTTACATTGGGGAAGGGCTTGGAGAATTGTGTAAGTTTCTGAACTTCATAAGTCTTGTGTGTTTCCTTTACTTCCTGAGTCTTATGAGCTTCCATCCTCCCTGCAGCAGAGACTGTTTCTATTTAGAAGAAATCACTACACAACATCTTGTATACAAGTGAGTGTACAAACATCTGTGATGATATCTAGTGTGTATATCATGATAATTAATAGATACTATTTTATAAAACTTGTAAAATAGTGTTTCATTAAAGCTTTTCTTTATGTCAAAGGTAATTGATACCATGTTAGCATTTGACATATTAAATTATATTCAGTTTTCCTTTTAATAAAGTTATAGAGGAATATATATATATATACATATATATATATATGGATTATATCTATCAATATTTGATGATGATAATTGCTTAACATTGTTTGTAGGTTTCTCTATTCTCTTCCCCTTTTCCCTTTCATTTCCTTTCGTTTCCTTTTGTTTCCTTTCCTTTCCTTTTCTCTCCTCTCTCTTCTCTTCCTTATCTCACATTTGGAAGACAACAAAGCCACAGTTCCCTTTAGTTTATTGTAATACACAATTCCCAGCCAGATTAGGTGCCCTGGGCAACCCAAACCTTATGGTTGTTCAGAATCCAGGAGTCCCAGCACATAGTTTACACCACAAAATTCATTGCTTTTCTGCAGCATAGTCATCTCTCCAGCTGTTTTTAAACCATGTAGCTGGACTATATGTCAAGATAATATGTACACAGTAGAAAAGGTGAGTTGGTATGTTAATGTACCTTGCTATTCAACACCTTCCTGTCAGTGTGCATAACAGTCTAGAAACCCAAATCAATAGACACAAGAACTTCAAATCTGATGGAAATTTAGATTTCTTAGTGTATCATTTTAAATATAAGGTATTTACCATGTCCATACTGAATGAATATGATTGCCCTAATCTTGGGGTTCTCAACCTGTAGGTTGTGACCCCTTGGGGATCAAACAACCCTTTTACAGATGTTGCCTAAGGCCATCAGAAAACACAGATATGTACATTATGATTCACAACAGTATCAAATTTACAGTTATGAAGTAACAATGAAAATAATTTAATGGTTGGGAGTCATCAGAGCATGAGGAACTGGATTAAAGAGTAGCAGCATTAGGATGGTTAAGAACCACTGTGGGATTTTTCAGGTTGGGAAACTCTCAAAAGAAGACCCAACTTTTGATTGTAAGCCTACAACTGAATATTCCTTACAGTACACAATATCCTTTCATTTAATGCCTTAAAGAAATTCTTATCATTGCATTGATCTTACAGTGAAGGTCCTGTGAGATACAAGCAATGATAAATAGAATACAACCAATTACTACTTAATTTACTTGAAAAGTATTTACTGGTATATGCCATCTTCTACAGACATTATTATAGTACACACATTATTATATAGTACTAGGTACCGGAACATGGAGAGCTAAAGAGGATAGTTATGAAACCTATGATTTCTTGTGTCAGGTTAACTACTTTTAAAAAACATGCTGTATGTATTATATCCAAAGGCACCATGTCAACGAGCCATGTTTTCAAGCATATGTGTTCTCATCAATGCCCCTTTTCTAGATGTAGGCTGTGACTCACATTTTTAACAATAAACTATGATAGAAGTGACATCTCAGTGAGCAGGTCATTAACAAGCTTGCAGTTTTCACCTCCGATGTTCTCTATGTTTTGGGGGAAATTCCATGAGCCTTGGAATATACTTGGTCACCCTCAAATTTATATATTCTGTGTACTAGCTAAATGATGAGAGAGAGAGAGAGAGAGAGAGAGAGAGAGAGAGAGAGAGAGAGAGAGATTGAGAGAGAGGATGGAGATGGAGATGGAGACAGACAGACACAGAGACAGAGACTCAGAGAGAGTGATCCCAGCTGAGGCACTAGATAGGAGTGAGCCAGCTGTCATCTTTGCCATCCCACCTGAACTCCGTGATGATTCCAACCCCAGCTAAAATCTTACAGCAGCGTGCTAAGGAGTGTTTCATCTGTCCTAGGCCACAGAGCAGCATACAGGAGCAGTAAATAAGTATGATGTTAACAGTTTCATAGGTGATTTCTTGAGGCTGGAATGACAAGCAGACAGCCCTAACAACCAGACATTTAAGTGCATTCTTGGATCAACTCTTCTTTTGTTATCAACTTCCTTGTGAGGCCGGAATGAGTACTAAAAGTCTGATGCTGGCACAGCTTTAGATATTTTCTAACAGAATTTAAGGAAAAGACTACTCACTGCTATTGCATGTGGTGTGACTACATTAACAAATAACCAACATTGTTTGCACATTTGTTATCATTATGGGCAGGGATACAGTAAGGTGATTCTGTTGACCAGATGAGGAGCAGGTTGAGTACAGGTCTGAGAAGGACAAGGGAAGAGCTGTTTGGAATCTATCTCAGCATGTGGCGAACATCAAATCACTCAATTTTGTATTTTAAAATGTGGTGGGTAAATTTGTTGAAACATAATTTCTTCCCACTGGTAACAGATTAATAGTGTTTCATGGTGGGAAAGTGGCTACTCCTCTTTTATAGAGACCTGAATTTTAATTTGAAATGCTTGCATTTTAATACCATGTTTAATATTGGATATTTACCAACGAGGAAGGAAAGCAAGGATGTTTTCTGTTCCTGACATTGGGTTTAGCAGGGCAAGAATAATGTTATCTATTAATGAGCAGAGATGTTAGCTGGAGAGGTCTGGCTATGTTCCAGTGTGGTTAATTAAATCCTACCTGCTTAAATTCTGTCTTTATTTTCAAATGAATATTCACTGCTATTTCTGATTTGAATTGTTGTTCAACGTTATAAGTTTTGAACTGCCAAGGTTATTCTTAAGGTAAAGAATTGCAGTTTTCTTTGAGTTCGTTATGTCCTAGCTTCTCTCCAGTATTATATTCCTTTTGTGTTATCTGTAATGTGCTTTTCTTGTGACCCAAGAAGGAGAACTACATAGTTCCTAATTAAAAAACATCCCATGTCTCTGATGGTTAATCTTAACTGCCAAGTTGATAGAATTTAGAATCACTATGGAAGTACACCTCTGCATGTGTCCACAGTAATGTTTCCATCAAGGTTTAATTGAAGAGGCAAGACCCACAGGAAATAAAGGTAATACCACTCAAAAGGATACTGTCTCAGACTGAATAAAAAAGAGAATGGGACCGTACCACCACTATTCAAGTTCCTTCTTCATGACTATGGACTCAATGTAACTAGCTGCCTCATTCCCTGTAGTCAGGCTTTGTTCCCCACAATGGATTGTATCTCTTGAGCCAAAATTAAGATGTTTATTCTTAGGTACTTTCTTGCAGAAAAGAGAGAGATAACTAATGTGATATCTAAAACTACAATTTCTTTTAAAGCAAAGGGAACAGGTGAATTTAATTTAACCATGCATTTTTATGTGATCCTCTATATTAAAATACTGTAATTTTAGTGTGTAACCAATAAAAAGGTGATTAAACTATTTTACCTGTTTTCAATTTCTTTTTTTTTTTAAAAAAAAACATAATGTTGTTGGTACTAGAAGAATGTCTTTCACTTTGGGGACCTGAGATGACTCAGGCAGTAAAGTGCTAGCATGGGGACATGACCTGAGTTTGGATTCCCACCACCCATGTAAAAACAAGGGATAGGTTTGCATCTGTAATCCCAGAGCTGGGCTGGGGTTTGGAGACAGAGGATCACTGGTTATTGCTCATCTGCTCCACTAGCCAAGTGGTACACTTCAGATGGAGTGGGAGGAACTATTTAAGAAGAATAAGGCAGAGATCAAGGAAGAGGAAGACACCCACCATTGACCTCCTGTGCACACATGCATGTGAACACACTGGTAGTATCAATCACTTTGACTGAAAATTGGAACATTGCATGATTATAAGACTGGAAGTGCTGTTTTGATCTTCTAACTAAAATAAATCTGAAAATTGAATTCTAAAGAATAACCGAATGAGATCAACTTCTATCTTGCCCTTAGTCCACAAGTGTAAAAATAACAAAACAAAACTTAAAGACTCTGGACAGAGCAGAGCAAATTTTTCTAGTTGTTCAGTGCTGTGGGATGTTCTGTATGTCCTGTGGGAGCCCTTCTTGGGTTCTTTGTGGCGTTACCCAGCAGGTCCGCATAGAGGATGATTAGGACCATGGGCCTGAGTGCAGGTGTCTGAGATGGTCTGCACTTGGCTGTGCTGGGGGATGGTCTGTATGTCAAGTTGTTCTGATTGATCAATAAATAAAACCTGATCGGCTGTGGCTAGGCAGGAAGGATAGGCGGGACTAACAGAGAGGAGAAATAAAAGGACAGGAAGGCAGAAGGACTGACTGCAGCCGCCGCCATGACCAGCAGCATGTGAAGATGCCGGTGGGCCACCAGCCACGTGACAAGGTATAGATTTATGGAAATGGACTAATTTAAGCTATAAGCACAGTTAGCAAGAAGCCTGCCACGGCCATACAGTTTGTAAGCAATATAAGTCTCTGTGTTTACTTGGTTGGGTCTGAGCGGCTGTGGGACTGGCGGGTGACAAAGATTTGTCCCTGTGGGCAAGGCGGAAAACTCAAGCTACAGTTCTACTTTGCAACATTCACCATTTTTTCTTTCTTTCTTTCTTTCTTTCTTTCTTTCTTTCTTTCTTTCTTTCTTTCTTTCTTTCTTTCTTTCTTTTTTTTTTTTTTAGAATAGGATTCCATATGTAGTCCTGGCTGTTTTGTAACTTTCTATATAGACCAGGCTGGCCTTGAACTCAGAGATCTGCTTGCTTCTCCATCTCCAGTGCTGGCATGGACCACCATGACTGGATCGCTTTTTTAAAAAAATCAAACTCTAACTGGTCTTGGTTTATAATTAGTACATCCTCATCCATTTTTTTCACAAGTTTATATATTTAGGCACACAACTTCATGCTGTTTTCGTCTCTGTCAAATATCCATAATCAAATCTGATGGGTAGAGTAAATGTTTTACAACTGCAGCAAGCAATCTTTCACGAAGATACAGAAATTTTCAAACAAAGTTTTTTTTTTCTATCAAAATGATAACTACTTGAGCAGCCAAGTTTTTCTTTTCAGATTTGATCTAGATGCATTATGTATCTTTAGGTGGAAAACATTGAAAGCGGGACAATTGCTGATGTGGTGATGAGCTATGATGTATGATAAGCTGCTTGGGAAGTAAACAAAAAACTGTCTGTTCAGTGGTTAAAATACAGCATCTAAGAGTAGACATTTTTATTTATGCCATGTGGACAAAAGCAGTAAAAGTGCAAAGATGGGAAATATTTTGTAAAATTTAGATCCCTGGCAACTTTTCCATAGTATAGGGAAGTTGTCTATTCTAGTTCACCCAATCCAATTTTGACCGTCTGTCAAAAGCATGAGCAATCTTACTGGTCCAGAATTTCATCCACTCCTCTCTCCAGTTCACCAATGGGTCGGTTCGGTTCCACGTAGGTAAAGTAGCAGTAAATTCTCCGGTATCAGACTGGTTCAAAGTTACAGATTGTTTTAGATAGATTCTGGTAATTAGTGTCCACTTTATTGTCTCCATTTTTCATCTGGTTTATCTTTCCTTGGGTGCTTTTCCAAATGGCTGTTAGATGAATCTGTTTACCTTTGACTGCTTCTATGTCATTTCAGTATCATATTAACTAGACCAATGCCCTCAATAACTCTTTTTTTCTTTTGTAGTTTGTAGGCTTCCACTCCATTTTTCCCTCATCACCCTCATATGTGTCAGGATTTCCACAATCCCCAGTCAGCCTTCTTTCTGATGTGGAAAATTGGGATTTCTAAATTTTCATTTAGTTATTCTTCCCAATACCGCCTACTAGAGGGAGGTGCATTAAGACTTGGGAAGTAAAGAAATCTTGGGAAGTTTTGTAAGTAAACTCAAAACTCTTAGGAAGTTGAAAATAAACCTACAGAATTTATCCCAGGATTCTGTAAGCCGTAGCAACTGCTATGGAGAGGAAAAGCCCTCAGCAGCAGCTGAGCCAGACTACTGCACAGGGAGGTTCAGAGAGGCAGCACCTGCGAGTCCTCACCCAGGCAAGCATGGACTTTCAGTCTAGGCAGCCGCGTTTGATTCACCCATGTTCTTGTCAGCATCCTCTGTCCCTTATATGCAGGTATGTTAAGTAACGTGAATGAACTCTTGGCTTCAGTGAGCTCTATTGACTTCAGTGGGATTGTTTAGTCTTTCATTAGTGTGCGTTCTAAAGGGAAAAGATGTTTTTTTTTTTTTTCACATCTCCCCAAGAAGATTACAAAATATAATCATATGTGGGTCTTGAAATAATTTCCCTCCAGTTTATCTAGATAAAAGAATTTTTGGCTTTTTAAAATGCAATGATGATATTTAACTGACTTATTAACTATGTATTTTGATCCTCTAGTTACTGTGCAACAGTATTGGCTGAGTTTACACTGCCAGGAGGTAAGGATTATTTTAGTATAATTGCCTTTATAAAAGATTGATGCAATACTGCATCCTGTTAGGTATTTCATAAAGACATTTTACGATTACAAGCATTTCACATCAGATATGGGATAGGTGCTTTAAAATAGTAGATAAACACAATTATATATGCAAATTTAGAGAGGATGGAAAAACTCCATCATTAATCTCAGATTGTACCAATTAGGATTTTTTATTGTATAGTGTTTATACAGACCTAGGTTGAGATATTATCTTGATAATCATAATGTCTGGATCGTAACATAGAAAATGCTTATTATATAATAAAAGTAGCCACTCTTCATTGATTATTTGTTGCACAGCGGGGACTGTACAGCTAGAAAACATATTCAAGCTTCACAATACCCAAGGATATTTTGCTACTCTTGTATTATAGATGAGTGAGTGAAAACTCTCAAATCTTAGGGGGCTTCTCCAGTGTCACTGAGAACCGAAGTTTTTTGACTTTCACGTTCAAGAGGTTTTTTACTTCACCACCAAATATTCATACTGCTAAAAATAAGGTTGTAAAATTTCCATGTAAAATGATGAATGATTTGGTCACAGCCGTGAAAGGAATTTTCCAACACATCCTCTGTTTTGAATTTGTTTTTCTTAACTGTTTTTGCAAGAGAGGGTGATGAGGAAAAAGGGGAATACCTAAAAGGGACAAAAATAGTTTCAAAATGGAGGTGCTTGGGCCCTTTACAAGAAAGGACTTGGAGTAATTAGATGAACTCTGTCTAATAACTTTTTTGTAGGTGAATAAGAAGAAAAGCCTGCTGCAGACTAGGTAGGCATGGTTGTTAAAGGAAGCGAGCTTCTCGATGACAACCTAAAAAAGGAACTGACAGGAAATGAGATGAGTCTCCAAAGGCTGGGGTTATTATGCTTTTAATAATGAAGGCATTAGCACAGCAATTGTTAGAATTTTATCTGTTCTATCATGAAGTAAAGATCTAGATAGCATGCAGTAATTAAAGATTGACTTTGATTTAGATAATCCATTTTAATTGCATTTTTAATTGTAGTGAAAATTTTATGAAGTACCATCTAAAAATGCTGATGTGGAAAGATTAACTAATCAAGATCGGGCCGTTCTATTTGAATTACTAGAAAGGGACCATGAGTGGTAAGTGTAAAATACATCTCTCAACTAACACACAAGCCCTTGTAATCTCATCTCACCTTCTGGGAACAATGTATAACAAATTAAAGCTGGTTCACGAAGTGTCATACAATCTGGCAGCAAGATTCTAATTGATGAAGAAATGGCTATTTTAATGATTCTTAACAGCCATAGAAAATTTCAATTACTGGGAACTGTGACAAAAGTACCTCAAGGCGTCAAAATCATTTCTAACAGTTTATTTTATCCAACATGGAGGTCTCAGTGGACAGTTTCAGAACCATTCACATGCATTTCTGCTTAGTTTGGTTGAGCAAATAAGTAGCATATTTGTTTCCTGAAAACTGAACAATAAAACCATCCTGAAAATTCAGAAAATTAAGCGGGGTGATAGCAATTTGTAATACTAGCATTTGGAAGGCTGAGACAGGAGATTTCTTCAAGGTTAAAGCCAACCTAGAATCCATAGTAAGATCTTGTAAGAGCCTCAACAAGTCCCTTCAATAAATAAAGTAAAATAAAATCCAGAAGGATAGCAATACATTTTCTTGGTTGGGTCACCATTTAATACCTAAAAGAATTTACCCTCTCTTCCAACTCCAGTGGATCCTCCTTAGTACTGAAGTGAATTTCAATGCAGGAATCCTACCTATATGTTTGTCTTTGTTAATAACCGGCTACCCCTGCTTCCCAGCTTGCTTTGCAGCATTTCTCATGTACTCTTGGAAGAAAGATTAAGTTTTGGTTTCTCACCCTAAACAGTGGGGCACAGTATGTTTTGATTCTGGACAGATTGGCATGCCTTCCTTCTAGTTTGATTGCTATTACTCCTTCAGAACTTAGCATCTCTCTACCCCTCCCCAAATGTGTACACAAGCACATTTGATCACCGTCTTCACATTATATACCCACATATACAAAATTCTCATACTTGGTATTCAATCATCTTAGGGCAAAGTCTGAATTTATGACTAATCTACTGAGAAGTATAGATTATTTACTTATTTATTTATTTTACATCCTGGCCACAGTTTCCCCTCCTTCCTCTCCTCTCAGTCCCTTCACCCACTCCCTCTCTGTTCCCACCCATCCCCCATCCACTTCTCCTCCATTTCTGTTTAGGAAAGGGCAAATCTCCCATGAGTATCAACAAAACATGGCATATCTGTTGGGGAATATGAACAAACTGCAGTAAAATTAAGCACCTCCCGTGTATTAAAGCTAGGCAAGGTGATCCAGTATGAAAGGGTCCCAAAAGCCAGTAAATGTCCCACAGCCAAACGTCAGGTGGAGCTCTAGGAATCCTGCAGAAGATGGGGAGAAAGGATTGTAGGAACCAGAGGAGTCAAAGACATCACATCAAAACTCAAAGAATCAACTAACCTGGGCTCATAGGGGCTCACAGAGATTGTTTATTTTTAAGTTACTACATTTTATTTATTTTGCATGTGTTTGGGCTACAGTTCATATATGGAGATCAGAAGATAATTTTCAGGAGTCAGATGACTCCTTCCACTATGTGGGTCCCGGAGAATGCAGGCAATCAGCCTTGGTGGTAAATATCTTTATAAACTAAGCCATCTTACCACACAATCTCCCATCATTTTTGTAGATAAAGTCAGACTTCCCACTTCTTTACTTACACCAACAAATACTTAATCAGGCCCTTGTTGTATGCATGTGGTACAAATTCAATCATATGACACAAATCTTTAAGGAATTCTCTTATAAAGTACAGATTAACTCATAGTTCTTTAGCAAACATTTATTGAACATTTGCCATAATATAAATCCAGCACCTCAAAAAATGGTTCTTGTCAGAGAGTAAGTGAAGAGATTTAGGGATGAGCAGGCAGACCCAGAGTTTTGCTCTTTCAATGCCTGAGAGCTAGAGGCTTATTTCTCTAGGCTTTAGAAGCCACAGACATGAGTCGAGGCACAGAGATTGGAAACTTAATGTCCTCTGCTGCAGTGACCAGTAGCTTCATCCCTTGGAAGCTGCTGTCATTCTCAACTTACAGGAGCAAGCAACAACAGGTGTTCCCAGCAAGCCACAATACGTGTTTCTTTCTGTGCTATAGCTTCTGTACTGACCTTAGATGCCTGGTACTCAGTCCTACAGTGACGGTGAACCAGCTCTCAGATCAGTGTCAGGATCATCATCAGTGACCAGTGTTAGCATCCTGGGCTTGAGATATTGGAGACCTACCTGTGGCTCTTAGAACTTGTTTCACTTTAACACTTTCAGTGACTAGGACCCACTGCTTGTCATCTTCAGCTCTGCATAGTTATTGTCTCCATCACTTCTTCTCCTTATTTATGACTTAGCTGCTCTTTGGAAGTCTTGTTGCTAGCTGCCGCTGCCGCCGCTGTCAGGACTAGAGCAGCAGCTACCCCTTCCTCCATGTAGCATCCATCTCTGTTACCACTCCTAGCACTCCAATGCTGAATCTTCTATCTTATTTTAATGACAAGGATCAAAATTAGACAAGAAAAGACTTATTTGAGAGAATAGTTCTGTTGTACCTAAAGTTGCAAAATAACGAAGCAGTACAGAAAAGCATCTTTTGAATAGTTCAGAGTGAACTGAACATCCAACTTACAGAAAGGGGGTGTGGTGAGATGTTTGTAGCAATCATGGAAGAATACCATGTGTATATACACCAAACAGAGCACATCCTTCATGCAAATGAAAGACCATGTTTGCAGCAATCATAGGTCCTCTATTAAGCCACCAGGGTAAGTGCTTCCTCTCTGTTCTGGGTGAGAATACCTACAAGGTCGTTCAGCCTTTCCAAAGCTTCTCTTGCTCAGAGTGTTGCTTTTCAAACCCAGTGCAATTAGAGCATGCATTTAACTGCACTTGCAGTGCTCTTCTGCAGTTGCTGGAGTATCCACAGAGTAGGGCAAAGTGTACAAAGTAGCCGGGCTGCCATGAAGGGCATCTATCTGGTTGGCCTCTTGGCTGATAGTCCTTCACTTAAAAGAGCAGGAGTACCAGGAAAGGGTATAATGGACTTAATTAGTAACTCAAATCATCTCTAGTTTCCAACAGCTCAGCTGATACCAAAGAAAACTAAACATTAAAAGCAGTGTCTAAATTAAACACTTATCACCTACATTAACAAAAATTTAAGAGTATTAAATAGTGCTCGAAATGTACTAACCTCCATCCCCAGGACTCTAGAAAGAGGTAGGTCCCTTTGAACTATCTCATAAACAGTCGGCTGATGCTTCAAATCTTTTGTTTTTTCATGTTTAACCCAGAGTATACTTGGAAGCTAGGAAACTAGAAATAGGCCACTAGGTGTGGATGCTTTCAAAGGCAGAGGGATAGTAAGGTGTAGGTAAAATGAAAACAGACTGGGGTGGATACTAGGAGCAGAATTGTGAGAGATGGGGAAATAGGGAATGACCGGCAGCCTTAATCAAGATGAAGAGTGCATGGAAAAGCTATATGGAAACATAGAATCTTCAAACTCAAGGGGAAACATTCAATTAAAGGGGATTGTAGAGTACAGGTGACATGAAAGAGTAAAAGGAAGTATTGGAGTTAGAGATTGCAGTGGGGATAGGGAGATGGGGAGGAGAGAGGGTAGAACTTGGCTTAGTAAAAACATAATAAGACAAAAAGGACAGAATGGTAAATTGACAATAATCAGAAAAATCTTGGCTTACTAAACAACTTTTTTAAATTAAAAAAAATTATATACTTTCCTTTTTCAGTGAGCATTAATTAAAATAGGGAAGTTGCTGCTAAGGGCTTAAGAAAACATGCTCACATGCTACAGGTCGAAAATTTGTTAAAATTTATTAAAAATTAGAAATCATGAAAACATCTGGAAAAAGATGGTTAAATAAAGTCTATAACTAGCCGGGCAGTGGTGGCGCACGCCTTTAATCCCAGCACTCGGAAAGCAGAGCCAGGAGGATCTCTGTGAGTTCAAGGCCAGCCTGGGCTACCAAGTGAGTTCCAGGAAAAGGCGCAATGCTACACAGAGAAACCCTGTCTTGAAAAACAAACAAAATAAAAATAAAAATAAAAATAAAAAATAAAGTCTATAACTGTATAATCCAGCTCTATCTCAATATTAATAATATGATATAGAAGCATGATTATCATATTCTGGTGTCTGAGATACAGTGAAATGTAAAATTCAGGTTTGAAATTCCCATCCTTATAAAGCTACCATGTATAATGAAGGGGATATTTAATATTATAAATTGTTTTGCCAATTGGATCTTTAGCTTCAATGAGATCTCAATAAAATCTTAATAGATTTCTCTATCAACATACCTTGATAAGCTGATTTTAAAATTTAGACCAAAGACTAAGGAATGCAAAAGTATGAGTTTTATAAGGCAGACTAGTTATCCTATTGCACACAAAAATATGTTATAACGCTGCTGTGTTTAAAGGTATGGTTTTGAGTCACAAGCAGTGCCACAGAAAAGAGAGAAAGAAGATGGATGGGGAGAGCACGTAAGAGCACAGCAGAGTCTACCCTTGGGGATTAGGAGTGAAGGGAGCCATGAACTATGCAGCACATGGTTTAAAAACAATGTATCCCGAGGCAACAAAGGAGAAATATATTTTCTATATTTCACAAGCAAGCAAGCAAGCAAACAAACAAAAACAGAAAACCTGCTGTCTCAGAAGAAAGTATTGTAAAAATATAAAACAAAATTACCTTACTCCAAAGTTTAAAACCTTATGTCCTTCAGAAGATATCAAGCAAATAACAAAAGTTGGAGTCTAGGGTGAGTAAGTAGAAGGTATAGAAAATACTGTTTCCACAAGAAATAAATAAGGGCAGCAAGGAGCTCTAAAATAGATGGGTCATTCCAGAAAAAGAAACAAAATGCCCAGGAAACTTATGCACAGGCATAGCCTCATGACAATACCGACATGTGGAAGTTAAAGTACCAGTGAGATAACGTTTACTCCAACTAGAGTGGCCAACACCAAAGTTTAATAACAAGTATCAGAAAAGATTTGCATCTGGAAAATGTGAACGTCTATAAAATGTTTCTAATGGTAGAAAACCATACACCACCTAAATGCATCAACCCAAGGCTTGTAAAATAAACAGAATCATATTTATATCAGGGTCTAAAGGCTATGGATGCAGCTCAGTTGGCAGAGTTCTTGTTTAACATGCGTGAGGCCCTGAGCTTGAACCCAGTACCACATAAACCAAGCATGCTGGTCCACTCTGCAGTGTCAGCACTCAGGAGATGAAGGCAGGGGGTTCAAATGTTCAAGGTTAACCTTACCTCCACAGGGAGTCCAATGACAGTCGGAGATAAATGAGATCTTGTCATAAAAAATTATAAAATGTATATTTTATAAAATACATATAAATTATAAATTTATAAATTATATATTTATATGTGTATTATAAAATGCAGATTTTAAACTTGAGCTGGCTACAGTCATGGCATTACAGTTTCAGCATTAAAAAACAATCTATAAGTGACCTCAGTTTTCCCTAGTGTACTTGGGAAGCAAAAGACAGAATATTTTCTCACACTTCTGGAGTGGGAAAGTAGAAGGTGAAAGTAGCTGATTTAATTCCTTTCCATTTGGCTTCTGTGTCTTCACATGCTTTATAGATAGATGATAGGTAACGGAAAGGTTCGATAGATAGATGGATAGCTTACATGATAGGTAAACTGATAGATCAGTGGTTCTCAACCTGTGGGTAGTGACCCCAGTTGGGGTCAAAAAACCTTTCACAGTGGTCGCCTAAAACCACTGGAAAACACATATATTTATACCATGATTCATAACAGTAGCAAAATTACAGTTAGGAAGCAGCAATGAAAACTATTTCATGGTTGGGGGTCACCACAGCTTGAGAAACTGTATTAAAGGGCTGCAGCACTAGGAAGGATGAGAAGTACTGTGATAGATAATACATATAGATATAGATAGATAATATTGGTTTTCTATTTTATTCATAATTTGAATTGTACATATTTATGGAGTACAGCATAATAGTTCAACCCATGTGTACAGTAATACTATTCAAACAATAAGGTAATTACATTTTGGTTTCCTCATGCTTACTTTGTGCTGGGTACTTTCAGCTTAACCCTTGAGGTTATTAGTAAGATGCATGACGGTTATTGTGAAAAGCATTCATCTGACTGCTCCGTGGAAGACTGGAATGAACAGTTTCCACCTTGTTATGTTCTTGTACCTATGGAGCCTCCTCCTCTTCTCTTAGCCCATTCTACTCAGCCTGTAGTAGACACTACTCTCCAATAGATTCTATTAATGCATATTAATTGTACAAAGTAAATAACTTCATGATGACATCCTGAGGTATATAAATTGCTTTAGTCATTCTTTTTTTAACCTCATTCACAGGCTATGGACCCCTCCTTTCACCCCCTTAATTTCCCTTTCTATCCAAGTGGAACCTCTTCTGTTATGTCTTAAAATATAGATTCTGCTTATGAAGAAGAACGTGAAAATTTTCTTTTTGAGTTTGGCTTATTAACTCAGGTTTCACCCATGTTCCTGTAAGTAGCATAACTTTGTTTTTAATTGTTGGAAAAAACATTGCATATAACTTGTATATTTTTCTCTGTTCACCTTTCCATTAGCATCTACAATTAGGAATAATATTTAGTCTTTTTCTTTCTATGTCCCTTTTCTCATCAGTTCCACTTTCATATCATAAATAGGAGGATTTCATTCCTTTCTATAACTGAAAAAGTAACCTATTGGATCGTGCACATTTCACCCATTGATAAATGCCTAGGCTGACTCCAGGACTTAGCTGATTTAGATAGTGCAGCTAGAAGCAGAAGTGAGCAGGGTCCCTCTGATAGGCTGATGCCATATTCATTGGGTCTATCACCAGGACTGAGAGAACTGACACTCAAGTTTAATGTTTTGAAGAATCTCCCTATCCTTCTGCATAGATTGTACTTATTTGCATTTTCCCCAATATAAAACCACAATCCGAGAAGGTCCCTCAACTTTGTGACCTCCTTTAGTCTTGTTATGTCCTTAAAGTCTTATGCTTTGACAGCCACATTGAGTGCTAGAACTGAAACATGTGAATTTTAGGGCAAACCACTCAGAAGCATTGTGGAAAGTCCAAAAGTAAACCAAGGAAGGAAATGTACTATGCAAATTTCTATACACTTTTTAAAAATTAATTTATTCTTTTATAATGCCATCCTTGTATGTATAATGTATTCTGGTCACACTCACTCTCCCTTCCTTTCTTATTCCCATTCTGCTCCCACAAACCAACACACCTCTCACTAACTTTCCCCCATCTTCATATAAATGCTTGGCCAATGGCTCAGGCTTATTACTAGCTAGCTCTAATATTTAAATTAACCCAAATTTTGTATCTATGCTTTGCCATGTGGTTCATTTCTTGCTACCTCATTTCCTACATGCTTTGCTTTCTCAGTGGCTGGCTGGTATCTGCCCTGACTCTACCCTTCTTCAGCTCCATCCTCAGTTTGATGTACTGCCTAAGCTTATCTTGCCTCACCATTGGCCAAAAAGGTTTTATTATCAACCAGTTGAGAGGAATGCATATTCACAGCATACAGAAGGACATCCCACAGTACTTGTCCATGTGTGCAGCCATCAGCCAAGAATTTATAATGAATATAAGCCTCTGAGTGGTAATTTGGGTAGCAACTGCTGGGCATAATTGGGCATATCTGACAGAAAGTTCTACCACAGTTTATAGACAAGGGTGTGGAGTTCTACTCTGGAACATGAGTAACTCATTGGAGACTGTGTCACTAAAGACAATGACTTCCTTTCCTCCAGCCAGTAACTGTCAGTAGTTATTCTGAGCAGTGTGGGTCCCATTGAGCCCCACCCTTACCTATGACTGGATATTTACTAGCTCTATTTTTGTGTAGAGCCTATGCAGAAAATAGCAGCAGTTGAAAATTCAAAGGTAGCACCAACATGTTATGCCTATAACATATTGGTTCATGACCCACCTCCTTATCATATGGCTTTTACATTCTTTCTGCCCCCTTCTACCTCTAGATCTTGGAGAGGGTGGTATGGGTACCCTGTTTAAGGCTGATCTCTCAACAGCTACTTGACCTTAGCACCTTGGCCATCCATGACTCTCTACACTAATAGCAGTTTGCTGCAAATGAGAGAGAACCTTCTTGGATTAAGGCTAAAGACAGTACTAGTCTTGGGGTACCACCCTCCTCTTTGCCTCTGCAACAAAATTAAGTGGCTCCTCTTGCCTGGGAGCCTCAGGAGTCACATTTCCATACATTTTCTCATACATCCTTTTTAAAACTCCAAACAAAACAATATATCAAGGGAAAAAAGGCAAATTAATCCAATTTGTAGGCCATGGGATATGAAGAGACACTCAAGCTATCTCAGTGGCGATTATTTGGCGATTATGATCATTGGCGATTATTTGGCTATGGCAATCTAGAGTTGGTTATTTATTGGTTAAAAGGATAAAAGAGATTATCTTCATTTAGATAAACAATTAATTATTTATGAAATGTACTGGCCATTCTCTGCATAACAAGCTTTTATTTCTATGTACTAAACTGATAGTTTTCCCAGTGATCTGCATTCTGTTTTCTTCAAAATCCATGTATCATGTCAAATATGTGCTTAAGTAAAGCAAAGGTAAAATGAGTTCACATCTCTGGACAAAGCAGCAAGCATAAGGAGGGCAGGTGGCATTAACAAAGAGTGCCTAGGGCTTTGGGAGTTGGGATTGTAATTTTCTTTGCCAAGGATCTTCCCTAACAATTAAATACAAATAAATCATATTGCTACAGAGCTTAGTTACCATATGAAAAATGTAGGGAGTTCTGGCAGCGGGGATTTCTTCATCTCAAGGTGTGACTGCTTGGTGAGGACCTGTCAGATTAAAAGAAGTTGCTTCCTTGGTTAGGTTTTATTTACTGTCATCATTAATGAGCCTGAGGATGGAGTAAACACACGCCAGTTAAGCCGGGAGGGATGGCTAACACCTGGGAAAACAAAAGAACACAAAAATTTCAGGACTGTTGCCTTACTTCTAAGTAACAGCTCAATTTAAAATCAGTCATTGAAAATCTAGTACTTTCAACTTTGTCTTTTGTGGTTAGGGCATAGAACACTTTAAACCTATATTGTTTTGCTTCTAAAGATTACAGAAGAAAATGTCTTTTAATTTATAACTTTCCCTAGGGAAAGGATCTCAAAGTATCTTAAAATATATATTGAGGGTGGTGATAAATTGCAGTAGGGAACATTTCAACTCCAATATAATGCATTCTGTGTGCAGTTCTGAAATTGACCAATGGCTGACTCTGACTCTGAAGTCCCAGAAACTTACCAGGAAGCCTCACTGACAGAGATATAAGCCAATGTGGAAAGGATGTACAGGTGGATAAAAGACATGCTTTCCTGTTCTTGAGGATGAAGAAGACCTCTGCATGAGAACAGGAATCCAAGACATGCAATGCATGAGAAATAACTGCTTAAGTGTTTAGGTGTTGTGAGAAGTAGTTGGTGCTCTTGTGTCATGCTTATAGTTAATAGCTAGGTGATTGGGAGCCAAGGGACAGTGTAACTTGCCAAGCTCTAGGAGAACACACTGCAGATGGCAGAGAAAAACAATAAAAACATTTGCTCCTGCAGACTAGGTTCTGAACACAGGGGAGCAGTGGCTTGAAATGTGGAAGTAATCACAAAGTCAAGATTAACAACATAAAGTAAAACAAAGTCCAAAGATTTAAACAAATTATACATGAGTCCATAGAAGTGCACAGAAAAGTGCTTTTCAGTTTTTTAAAATGTATGCACAAGGGCTAGAGGATGGCTCATTACATAAGGTGCTAGCTTTTCAGGCACATGACTCTGAGTTTATCTCCAGAGCCCATGCCAAAAAATGCCAAATATATGGCAGTTCATATCTACAATCCCAATGCCGGGGATGCAGAGACAGGTAAATTCACCAGCCTCATTGGCCACTCTGTCAAGCCTAAGTCATGAGTTCTAGGCCAATAAGAGACCCTGCCTCAAAAAAAATGTAGATGGATAAATAACACCTGAGGTTGTTTTCTAACTTCCACATAAGCCTTCACATATGTACATGTGCTTTGCATACACACACACACACACACACACACACATATATATATACATATATATATATATATATATATATATATATATATATATATATATGAAGCTGCACATGCTTGAAAACACACACACACATACAGAGAAAGACAGAGACAGAGATGTATATGAAGTAGACATAAAAAGACTTACATACAAAGACAAGCACAAAAGAGGGGGAAACCTGTAAGAGCTGAGTCAGCACTAGTAATACACAAATAAAGTTGAAATGAGAGAACTAAAGGAGCTGGATTTCTAAGACACATTTTGGGAGAAAGAGTCTAGTAAAGTTGACTGAGTGTAAGTAATCACATCAATGCACTCATTATTGGCAGGCAGCTTTGTTGGACTAAGAATCAGATCTACTTTACTGAGATCCTTTTCTGTTTTGAAACCGTTTCTCAGATGGTGGTTAAGGGATGGGAATACAGGGTCTCCTTGTGGATGACACACGTAAGTACATGAAATGTAAGCATTCAGAGAACATGGCTCACTACTTCATCAATAATTCTTGTGAGTTCAATTCAATATTTAGCCCTATTTCTACTTACTTTTTTTATTCTAATTGTTTGCACACATTACTTGTGCACATTAGTGAGATTCACTATCATATTGCCATCCATGAAAATGCATTATACACTGCATACTGATCATGTCTCTCCACCATTCTTCTCATTTAGACCCTCTTCACCTTCTATCCTTCTCTGGAACCTTGACTTCCTCACATTTCCTTCTACTCTCTATCTGCTTTCAGAAGTTTTACAAAATCTTTCCATAAGGAATGAAAAGACATGAAGTATTTGCATTTCTGTGTCTGGCTTATTTAACTTAACACAGTGTCCTCAAATTCTATTTTCCCAGCTCTGGGTGCAGTGATTTGTTGTACACTGTAAACGTTTTTTGTTTGTTTGTTTGTTTTGTTTTAAATTTTTATAGTGAAACTCTTTCATTTGGAAAAAAAAAGGTTGGGCTAGAAGATATATTAAGGGAAATAAGCAAGACACTGAAAGATAAATATTTTATATTCTCTGTCATATGGGGACAATTTTTCTCTTAAGAGGTTCAAAAATTGGAGGGCAAGAGTGAAGGAGATGTTAGAAGGTGGAGGGACTTAAGAGTTGAAGACCATGTTGTCTTCTACAGAAGGAAAGATTGCTGTTCTGAATGGACAGAGAACCTGCTGAACCACACAGTAATTAGGATGCACTGGGATAAACGTGGATCTGACTCTAGAACTAGAGTCTAGGCCACCACTTCATCGGACCCCTTGTCTGAAGTCACTGTTACAAAACCACCACTCACACTCACTGTATCCTGTCATTTCAATACAAGCCTGTTAGACTGGATTCCTATTGCACAGCAAAGGGAGGAAATCCTAAGATGATGCTCTACTGGTGGGTCTCACAGAGTGAGTTTGTTCCACCCATTTATTGTGCTTCCATCCATACAATGATGTAAAAAGTCTCCTATGTGAGTGATTAGATTATGTCTAAATGCCATCTGTTGCATGGATAATAGGAATACTAGAAGTTCGGGTATCAGAAGTCTATCTCGGAGGCACTTACTAACTCCAATCTGCAAAGGCTTGCTATAGAGGAGTGGTTCTTATGGAAATAATTCCTTAAGAATTGCAAGATTCTGCATCCAGATTCCTCAGTACTTGGATGGGGTTTCTGGCACAACTATTAGGGTGTTTGGCCATCCCATCACCAGAGTAGGTCAGTCCCGGCTGTCTCTCAGCCATTGCCAGCAGTCTTTTTTAATTAGCGAGAAAGAGGAGGGTTTATATGAGCGAGAATTGTTGAAACCAAGGTTGGATAAAGCACAGGGACAAATAGCCAAACGAATGGAAACACATGAACTATGAACCAAAGGCTGAGGGGCCCCCAACTGGATCAGGCCCTCTGAATAGGTGAGACAGTTGATTGGCTTGATCTGTTTGGGAGGCATCTAGGCAGTGGTACCAGGTCCTGGGCTCGCTGCATGAGATAGCTGTTTGAAACCTGGGACTTATACAGGGACGCTTGGCTCAATCTGGGAGGAGGGGACTGGACTTGCCTGGACTGAGTCTATCAAGTCGATCTCAGTCCTGGGGGGGGGGGCTTGATCTGGAGGTGGTGGGAATGGGGGGGTGTGCTGGGGGGAAGGGGAGGGGGGCAGGAAGGGGGAGAACAAGGGAATCTGTGGCTATTATGTAGAACTGAATAGTATTGTAAAATAAAATTAAATTAAAAAAAAAGAATTGCAAGATTCTTCCTTCACATTTCTGCAGTAGGTAATATCACATTCTGTTTTTAGAGTGACATATCGAAAAGTGTAAAAATGAAAAGTTGCTGAGTCTGCAAGTGAAGGAGAATGTAGCAGGAGGAGTAAGAGGAATCAAAGGAGGGCCAGATCATGCAGAGCCTCATGGCCATGGAGGACTTCGGCTGTTCTGTTAGATGAAGAGAAGTCATCAAGACACTTTAACTACAGTAAATGATGTGATCTGTATTTAAAAACAATACTTTGACTGCTCCGCCAACAAATGTGGAAGAGCAAAGCCTGAGGCTTTGCAATTCCTTCGACAACTGTGACCATCTGAGTGAGAGATGAGGTGGTCTGATTCATGGTGCACTTTCAAAGTTCCAGTCAACGCCATTTGCTGAGGGGTTGGATCTGGGGATGAAAGACAGTCCACATATGAGACTCCAAAATATCTGGCTAGCATAACTAGGAAGGCATGGATCCCACAGACTGAGAGTTTGATTCCTTGTGTAATATTCAACAAATGAAATCAATGAGCAAAAGGGATTTAAGTGTGAGTTTGAGCTAGAAGTTACAGCTAAAATTTTGATGTTAAAGATCACCCTGACATAGAAATTGCTAAAAATCATGCATTTGAAGAAAATGTGTCAATATACAAAAAAATGCATCAATACACATTCTAGGTAGACAAGAAAAAAGGCCTATGAACTGATATTCAGAATACTTGTCATTTAAAATCAGGGAAGTGAATGAAAATAAAAGTGAAAAAAATCTTGAGAGTGATTGAGTATTTTGGGAGACAACCACATAATATATTTATGAGTGACTTTTCCAAAGTAGGAAATTTTAAAGCAAAATAAGATTGAGGAGTTGTTAAAAAGCAATCTAATTGGTAAAAACATGGAAATTATTTTCAGGATTTTTTTATAGTATGTCTCTCTTAGAAAAAATGAAGCTTGTTTGTCCCGCTGTTCTATTTAGAGTGGTGATGGGAGCAGAGAAGAAACCAGGTATGGGAAATAGAAAGTTTCCAGGGATGGTGTGATGAAAACTGTCAGTACCTTCATAGCTCCAGACACAAGCTATGTAAGCCTCAGGTCAAAACAAGGATGGATCAAGTCTTTCTTACATAAAACAAAACAAAACAAACAAGAAAACAACAACAAAAGCTGTGGATCAAAAATCTCTTTCTGGATTTTATCAAGGTTATGAACACTTTATCCTTAAACAATAATGTTCTATACACAAGCAACATCATTTGCAAATTAAAGTTTATCTCTAGAACCTTTGCACCATGACCCTTATGTTGGTAACAATCAGACTGTAATGGCCTTGCCAGGTCCATCAGTTCAGGAGTCATAATGTATCATAGGATAATGGAGAGGGCCTTCCTTGCTCTATGTCGGGAGTGACTGTGGCCAAGCTATCTGGATGTGCTGTGGGATTCTCTCTTGTAGAACTTAGCATCCATCTGCTAATAAAGAGACAAACAGAAATCATCCCAGAAGCCTGTGCCAATGGAACGTTTTGCTGAAAACAATTAAATCAAATTTTAGTTGCGAGTTGTTGAAGTAGCTTTAGGCGGTGTCACTTACATGGCCTCAAATAATGTCTCCAATGTTGCAGAAACAGTGATTTTTCTCTCTGTGCTAGACGAAGAAGGGTTGGGCTTATTTTTTCCCCTTCTCTTCCCTGAGCAAATCCCCATAACAAATAAAGTTACACTTCAAGACAGGATTACTCAGACTATTGGCTTTGCATGCCAATGTTTACTTTAAGAAAAAGCGATACTTCTGAGAATTCAAATAATATGTTTAAGTATTTCCAGGCTATAGTTCTGCGTGCATTTGTCTTGGCATTGGTTCACCATGAATGTGTCGGGTTTTAAGAAAGATGACTCTTCAGCCATAAGTGGATGTCTTTATCCAGTGTGTCACACTTGATCAACATGGACTCCTTCAGTGTTAGCATTTGCTAAAAGTCTCCTACCCCAATGGCCATGCAGTTTGCTGGTAGGAAATTGTCATCTTTTGTAGGAACGATACTATATTGCTTAAGAGATTAAAAACAAAATGAAGATGAATGAAAAAGAAGAGAAATAGAAAGAGAGCCAGAGGAGGAGAAGGTGACTAAGAAGGAGACAGGGAAAGGGAATTTTAAAACATTTTAAGGTAAGCTAGGTGCTCAGAGTGTGTTACAGGGGCAACAATCACTAGTCAACTATCCTCAAAGACACCAGTCTTGTCCTTGTCCCCACCTTAAGGAAGCTGAGAGCTTCAAATGTAAACCACAGCTTCAAAAACAAACCATACAGAATATATTAAAGTGTATAAAATGTTTATTTCTCTTCCTTAATTTATTTTTTCAGATCTCTCTGTGGACCCTGAAATATTTTTTGTGTGTATAGACACATAGACATATATGTGCATATTCATATGTTACTTTCTGATACTATGCTCTCAAAAATATATCATCAGATGACAATAGAAGTCTGGACCCTTTTTGAATGTGGTCTCTTTGTGCTATATGTTAATTCTCTATCAAGAGAAATGTATTACAGTTCGTATATCCATAGTTTAAGTAAGTATAACTTTATGAGAGGAAATTAGTAACAGATAATAATCCTCTTAGCTACCTAAAGTTCAACAATTTCTTTATTATAAATGATCCTATAGCAGGTGCTTTGGTGAAAGTGTGTGTGTGTGTGTGTGTGTGTGTGTGTGTGTGTGTGAGAGAGAGAGAGAGAGAGAGAGAGAGAGAGAGAGAGAGAGAGAGAGAGAGAGATTTTAGGATAGCCAGAAATTTCTTATTTATTAATTCTTTTAATAACTTAAGAAATAATAACACTATAATCCTGTGCAACAGTAGGTACAGATTCAATGATGTGTGCTAGCTTTGTTACATGAGAAGATCTATAGATATAAAATATATATACTCACAAGTCGTCTAACATGGAGAAGTCGAGCTGGTCACTACCTAGAGCCATCACTCCTATGGATTAGTATTTATGCTACTGGAGGCTACTCTGCAAGCTAACAAAGGAGAAAAGAAACACCAACCTAGCTACAAACCCTTCAATCTACAATGGTGACCTGCCTGCAAGATATACTCGTGCAATAGTGACAAAAAGCTTGTGAGATAACTAGCCAAGATCTGATCTAAGTTGAGGACCACTCTATGAGACAAAACACATACCCAATGCTGCTTGAGTAGACAAGAGCCTGAGATTAGTAGGTAAGGGACAGAGGGGGAACCAAATACTACTGTTCTGTTATAGGAACATGACAAAAACTGGCTCCTAATGCCATTCTGTTATACTCATAGATCAGTTCTTCAGCCATCATCAGAGAAGCTTCCTCCTGTAGCAGATAGGAACAAATGCAGAGACCCATAGCCAGACATTATGAGGAAAGTGAGAGACTTTGGTATGCTCATCCCTAAAAGGGATGTCTCCATCAAATCTCTCCCCTCATGGCTCAAGGAACTCTGTGGAAAAGGACACAGAAAGAGTGTAAGAGCCAGAGTGGACAGAGGACACCAAGGAATCAAGGCCCTCAAGGCAGACTGTGAGCATGCACTGGTTTGCACATGTCTGCACTAGACGTGGTCCTAAAGCTGAGAAGAAAAGTAAACAGACACCCCCATCCTTAACCCAGAAGCTATCTCCAATTGATAGCCACTTGCAAATAAAAAAAAATTAGTTTTCTCTAAGGGAGTCTCACTGGGGAAACAAACCACTCATAATGGTACGCCTCATGCCTGACAGTAGATGACCAACTCAAAGCAAATTTCAAGAGCATCTTAGGTTGTCTCATATTTTTTTCTTTTCTACCTTGCAAGTCATTTATGCATATATTATGGCTTCCAGTTTTGGGGTTTTATGGGATTCCTGTGTGGGCAAACATGTGTGTCTCTGAGGCTATATGTGTTTCTTGTGCTTTTTCTTTGCTCCTTTTCTCATTTGGTTGTTTTGTCATATTCTGAAGAGTTTGATTTTGACTTATCTTCTTTTATTATTAGTCCTTAGACAGCTGTTGGTTTTCTTATGAGTTACATAAAGGGTGTGGATCTGGATGATGTTTTGTGAAAAAAACCTTCTTTTTTTTCTGGGGAGATGCTACACACAAGTCTGCTCACCCCAAATAGGGAGGCCACAACAGACCAATGTACGGTACCACCAAAGTCCAACTTGGGGAAGGAATGGGTTTTATTGGGTTACTTACAGGAATATGGGTGAGGGGTTACTTACAGGAGTAGAAATGACTCAAAGTACTCCTGAGCACAGGTGACAGCTCACAAAAGCTGGGAACCTGGAGCATTCTTCAATTCCAGAAGACTTCTCAACAGGTTGAAGAGTTTTGTTTTTATGTGACTCAGTTGGTCTAAACCTCTTCTGGACAGCTTGGCTGTTTTTTTGCTTCATCTAGGAAGCTGGTCTGGTTTTAATCCTCCTTACAGCTTGGCATGTCTGGCCATGATTCTCAGAAGCTTCATTGCATACTCTGGGAGGAAGGGGACTAGTGAATCTGGGCAGTTTCAGGGACTTCCTGGAGCCATTTTGAGGTGTTTACATTAATGCTCTAGGAGCATTCCTGCAAATGGAATGTTTCAATCTGGGAGAAACGATTATAAAGCAGAGGGGATAGGATGGTGTGGAACTGAGTGGAGTAGGGGGAGGGAAAACTATAACTAAAATACATTTTATGGAAAAAATCTATTTTCAATAAAAGAAAAAAATAAACAAAATGCATATAAAAATGATACCTAATGCCACACAAAGGATTTAAAAATGTTAAAGAGACATCTTTATTTCAGATATGACGATTGCTTAGTGTTTTTAAATTATAGCTGACAATTTTCAAACATGTTCCTGTATAATCTAAAACATTTCCTTAGAGACAAGATAGTTTTATTTTTATGTTTAATTGAGAACTACAACTCATTTCTTTCTCTGTTTATGTTAAAAGCAACTACTTACCTTTATATTACTATCATAAACAAATATTCTAATTATCTTAATTTGAGGATCTATTACTTTGTATTTAAATGTGTGAGGATCCATTATTTTGTTTATAAATGTGTAGCCTAATAGGCACTGCATCCCTGAAAATGTGTATTTCTCAATCAAGATATCCGTGTGTGTGTGTGTGTGTGTGTGTGTGTGTGTGTGTGTGTGTGTGTGTATGTGTGTGAAATAATTACAAAATCTTGGATAAACCTTTTAATTTTCCCCCAAAAATATACAACTTTTTTTTCAGTTGATTTCAACTGTACTTGTGAAGCAATGCCCATTTAAGGAAATATGTTGTTTTACAATTGTTTATAAGTGATGTACTCATAAGGTAAAGGATAAGAATAAGAATTTCTTGGAATAAGAAAATTTATTGCTTACTGAAACTAACTGATATATTATGAAAAGCTTAAAATGATTTGAAGACTGTTCATCTATATCAAAAATGCCTTAATCTCTTTTGTCTTATTTTAAAATTGGAAATTTTATCACTCATGCAATTCAAACACACACAGAAACACACACAAATCTATGACTCTGTATTCCAGCAAAGGTAAAGATGGCTCGCTCTGGCTACCAGGAGGATGGGCAGTGTCAGAGCAGCAATGATTTTCAGAGTAGAGTCATGCTTCTTTCTTCCCTGGTAGAGGGGTTAATCTCTGCTGTGGGATTCACCAGAATCTTCTTTTCTGTAGATACCAGTAAATTCTAGAATGTGGCTGCTCCTCAGCGTGGAGTTATCTCTTGACCAATGTTCGGTTGGCTTCGTGGTTTTTAGCCCCATGGCAAGTTAGGAACACCAATCATGGTAGAGCAATGTGGGGGAGGAGAGACACGCATCAACCCCTGACCTCCACATTCCTATACACACATGCACAGACAGAAACACATTCTCACAAAAGAAAGAGAAAAGCCTCAAGAAAATGTAAAATCAGTCATCACTTCAATTGCTAGTACTAGAAGTGAGCATGAACATCACAATTTAAAATCATTGGGCACATAGTTCTTAGTCATTCTGAATTTTATTATTTAAAATTGTTAAATTTCTAACATACGACCACTCTTTATGTATTGGTTGACTTTTATGATTGTTCAGTGTCTGTTCTATGTTGCCACTACACAGGAAAGTAGACAGTATATTTGGTTCATGAATATTAGAAATAGATTTGAACCTGAAATCTGCACCGAAGTTCTAAAGCAATGAGCTGAAAGCCCTCTCCTAATGTTTATTAAACAATGGGTTCCTCATTTTCCAAACAAATAAGAGAAAGGCAAACATGCTTGGGGCACTCTAGTAATTAAGTCCCTTGGAAAAAAGTCCAAAGGGTAACATTCATTGCAAGGTGCTTCATTGTGGGGGACAGTTGTCCTTTGGTGTACTTTACGTAGAGTTAAAACTTTGGCTACATGCATATAACACTCTGGTAGTATAATAGGAACCTTAATGCTATTGGCCTATCTTTTAAGTAATTATAAAATGTATAATTGAAAAATCAATTCAACAGATACTATATAATAAGCACTTGCCAGTAAATTTCTAAGATTGCTGCAGATCTTAAAGTGCACTCTTCAGTGTGTTTAAAATTTCCACAGTCCTCAATATTGAAATTTTCATATTTAATTAATTTATAAATGCTGGCCTAGTTTTTAATCTTTTTAATTCCTGAATGTTCAGATTTTAATTTCATCTCATGTTAAAGTGATATATACATTGATTTTATACATGTTAAAATAATTAAGACATCTATTCTTTTAAATGTAATGAAAATAAGGAAAAGAATTTGAAAAAGCATATTTTTTGAAAACTGTAACTTTTTACACTTTATGCCAGGGTGTCTTTTATTCACTAAATAAAAGGTTGGGAAGTACTTGCCAGCACTTAAAAATTGCCTTAGTTTCAGGAATTAACTTCATTAGACAACCTGTAACTATAGTTCATGCTAAACTGAAAACTTGAAAGTTATTCTTTTGGAATCTGTTGAAATGCCTCAGTGCATAAGGGTGCTTGCTTTCAAGCCCCAGAACTCATAGAATGGAAGGAGCAAACTGATCTCTGTAAGTTTTCTTCTGACATTCATGTGTATGCCATGGCATGGACAGTCTTCCATGCTAAGTAAATGTTAAGAGTTAATTCTTTTTCAAAGATACATATTTGTATAAAATGCACAGCAATTATTTGTTCTGGGTAACACTGAAATATTTTGTCAGACATGAGTTTCTGAAGGAGACTGCCATTTATTATTTTAAAAAAACCCTTAAGGTTGCTTACCATAATAATTATGTGAAAAATGTAAATTAGAAAGAAAACATTGAATGTCTTATTATTTTAAAGGCCCCATAGTGAACATGAGTATATAAAATTAAGAATAAGAATATGAGTCTTTCCTTAATTCTTGACTTAAAATTAGAATCAGGCAACTGAGTAAGTGTAAACATTCAGAAATAAAGACAAGAATACTAATATTAGCTTTCCTAATTACCTATTCTCCTTGTTACCGCACATTCATTCCCAAAGACCCAAGGCTCTGATATTAAATCAATACATTCTGTGCATTCCAGTATTGTGATTTCAATTTCGGGAGATGAGGATGAGTAGAGACTGTATCAAAGACATCACTGCAGTGTTTGAGATGTTCTGAAGGTTCCTACAGAGTTTATTAGGTTAGGTAAAGATACTGCCATTTCGTTAGCTACTCAGGATTAAAAAGAATCTCTGAAGGAGAACAAGGAAAGTGAAAGAAATAATGATTCAGACTAAGGATGTGATGTGTGGCTAACTTTTTCTTCACTCTGTAACGTTCGGAAATTACTCTTCACTGCCCTCTTGGATTAAATAAAGCTGGTTCCCATAGAAACAGACTGTCTCTGATTTCACAGTCTGCGGCACACAAATAACTCAACTTTCTGGAAGCAAGGGTGATCTGTTGCCAGAGTTCAGAGACAAGTCTGCAACTGTGGAAGCTCACCTGGACTGGGGAAAATTACTGATTGTATTCCTGAATATTTGGTGCTTGAAGAGACATGAGCACTTATCAAGCAGCTTTAAATAGTCAATTGAGTTATTAGAGGTGAGAAAGAGAAAGGTCATTTATAGAACGCCCAGAGAGCTAAAATTCCTCAGTCAACATCTGTGTCCTTATATTGGTTGAGGCAGGGACAGTGCTATAGCTGTTAGAAGGATGGATGTTGAAGTTGGTCCTGGGAACCAAATTGTAGCTCTGAGGGTCTGTGTGATCTTGGAAAAATTTCTTGTCTTTACGAAGTTTTTATTTTGTTGCTCCTATAATGAAGGCAATATAGGCCTTGTAAATTTTCGAAAGGATTAAATGAGTCCATTCATTGCAACTGACTTATACTGTTGATTACTACATATGAAGGTTTCAACAAATACCACTCATTGTTAAGAACAGGTTCCAAACCTCTTCAATGCACAGCATAGTCCATGATGGTATGCCAATTGCATGGGGTTGAAGAAATTTGCTAATATTATTAAGGAGTATTTACAGATTTGAAATAACCTTTCACTTTTCATGACTGTATCTGTCTTCATATATAAATAAATGTACGTTTAACATAGAGTTGGTCTGTGTGCACATAGTTCTATACATTTGCTTTTTTTAAATTTGGCTCCACTGGCTCACCTCTTTAGCCTTAAAAGAAAAATATTATTTTAATGACTAGGGCTTTGGTAAGCATGACTTAACATTTTTAATTGTTAAACTTCATCCTTCATTTATTTATAAACATGACTTAAATAATCTTTATTAATTTTTTCCAGATAATTCCCAAGTTATTTGTATTGTCTTCACAGATGGAAGTGAATTTCTGACCAAGACTTCTGTACCATAGTTGAAATTTCCAGCTGTGCACCAACATGCATTGATCTGAGGGGCAACGTCCATTGTATTGAATATTCTCATTCAGGGACATCCTGGGTCTTCTCTTTGCCTCCTCCTCCATGTTTATTTTGGTAGTATCTCCCTGCTCCTTATCATTCATATATCATTATTTTAAAGTTAACCAGCTAATTTTTGAGCTAGGATCTTGCTCTGTGGCTCATGTTGACCTCAGTCTCACGATCTTCTTGCTGCAGTTTCCCAGCTACTGAGATTACTGCCACCATACCCATTCCTGACTCCTCCTCATACTTTGTAGTCAGAAGCTTTCTTGTTTTGTTTTTAATTTAGTGTGCACATGTATGTGTGTGCATGCATTGGGTTTGAACGTGTGTGTGTGTGTGTGTGTGTGTGTGTGTGTGTGTGTGTGTGTGTGTATTTGTGTAGAGGTCAGAAGAGAACTTGGGGGAGCCAGTTTTCCACTTCCACCATGGGTCTGAACTGAGGATGAGGTTGTCAGGAGTGGCTATGTGCATCTTTATCAGTCGAGCCATGTCACCCATTCATGAATAAAATTTTAATAAAGGTGTCATGGGAAGGGTTTCATTTTATTTTCTAACTATAATCTTTTTAAATATTACATTTTATGGCTGGTTATTTTGTTACATACAAATTATTGTTTTTTCTAGTCATATTCATCTTCTCCAACTTCTATATTCTGAACTTGCAAGTTAATTTTTAAAATATTTGCCAGCTGTTAAAATAATAATGTACAGTAGTATGAGGATCATGGCAACATTAATGAAAGGTGAAGAGATTCTTGTGTGGTTCATGCTTGTTCCTTTTCTTTCAGCTTTCCTAAAGTATTAGTAAAGACTATTTCAGTCATGCTTCCTAAGATAAACGCAACAGTCTTGATCTCTTGTTTTCTTTCAGACTTGTTTGCCTTCAAATCCATGACTCAGTTTCCATATTCTTCTTGGCATACACCAAGTTGAATTCCCATCTCTCAAGTGACTCAGCCAGATTCATCTAGTGGGGTTCTGGGTATAGGGTATGAGCTATTGTAAATACTGGATATAATCATCTCTTCCTCTGTTTTCAGGACAGTATGAAAGATCTATACCTTGTCTGTGGTTCTGCTTTATGTCAAGCAAGTTCATCAGGATTCCATTCCCTATGCTAGGAACACTAGATTTCCTGCCTCATTATATTTTTGGTGCATTCTGCTTAGTGAGGATGGTCACAACTAGAGTTGATAGGCTCTAGTTGTCTCATTATACTTGTTTTCTTTTTAGCCTTTCCATCACCCTGTACAAAACTGTAAAGCTTTAACTCATGCTATTTTATTTTTCCATTTTTTTCTTTTGGTGACACCCTCCCCTGTGTGTGTGTGCTGGAACAGACATGTGGAGTTCAGTTTTATCCTGCCATCCTGAGGGTCCTTGGGGTCAAACTCAGGTTATCAGTCTTGGTGGCAGGCACCTTCACCTTTTGAGCTTTCTGGACTCAATTTTAAATTCTTAAATGGCTTTTATTTTTCCATTAGCTCCCAACTGTTAGGTCATTGTTCTTCCAAACTTCTGTTTAACTTTTCCCTAAAGTTAGTACATAAAAATAGATTGCTCTAATATCTTCCAAAAACTTGGTTGATTATTTTGACTACCTAGAAGGACTTTGTAATAGCCTTACCCACTTGTCTGACAAGTAAGTCATGGAGACTTTGTGAGCAGGTGTCACCAGTGCAGTCTCCTTAGATTATCAGACATTTTTCCTCCAAGGTGAAATTGTGTTGAGATGAATCTGAAACGGACACAGCTTGAGGTTACAGTATTTGGCAAAGTTATTTTGTAATTTCTATTATGCAAAGAGAACACCTTTAAAAAAAAAGTAGGAGCCTTTCCGATATATTTGCTACTGCTGTCTTGTTGAATGCCTTCAAAGGGAAACCTTCACTTGGTCATTTTCCGAAGGATACTTGGAAATGAAGACTTGCTGAACTATCTGTGTTATAAAAATGAACTGATCAAAAGAAGCAGTGCAACTGAATTGTGACTCTAGACACCAGAGTGGGAGTGGCTAAGGTTTGAGGTGAACACATCAAATTATGAAGTCTGTAAAGTGAAGACAGTACCTGTGCTGTAGATTGCTACGTCTCAGCCCTATGAGGCTACCTCCCATGTAAGACATACTCACCCAATACTTGTTGAATAAAATTAATCCCAGAAGTTGATTTGAAGAAGCAACATGCAAAATTATCACCTGTTTGGGGGCTAGAGAGATGGCTCATCAGTTAAGAGCATTGGCAGCTCTTTCAGAGGACTCAAGTTGGATTCCCAGCACCCTTATTGCAGTTCACAGATATCTGTAACTCCAGCTCCAGGGGATATAGTGCCTCTTCTGGCCTTCTGGGGCACTAGGCATGACATGTTCACAGACAAGCATGCAGACAAAATGTCATACACATAAGATAAAAATAAAATGTGGATACAAGTTTTTTAATGACCTTGTTCTGGGCCCAGGGAATAGGGAGGAGGCAGAGATCCAAATCCCTATGTAAATCTGTCCTTTTTTATTCTCTTATACTTCAGAAGAGGCCATCTTGGTTCTTCTCTGTGACCTCTCCACTCTCCAGAGAAATATGAGCAAAAGCATAATGTGTTGTACCAACAAAAGCTTCAGAAATGAAAATCCTGTTGTTTTATTTTTTAAAAAACCAACCCAAATATTATAAAAGCACTTGTTGAGTGGGCCTTACGTCCAATTAGAGAGCTGTTGGTGATCACCAAGATATGGAGGAAAATGGTGGTTGGACCCTAGCCAACTACCCGAGGCAAAACAAATCATAGATCTTAGATAAGTACCTACTATTACCACTTTACTAGACCAGCATAATTCCTTACTCTATTCTAAATGCTTATATCCACAGATAAGCATAGCTTCCATCCCTGATCAAAGAAGATTCTTTTGTTTTCAGCAGATGAAGATCATTATGGAAACCACTTGTCAAAATGCAAAGAACAAGTAAATGTAGGGTCCCCAGTCCCAGTGGAACATCTACAACACAGCCCCTGTTTCTAAGGCTTGGAGGACATTGTGGAAAAGAGCGAGAAAAGATTGTAAGAACCAGAGGACCAGTAAATCTCTGTGAGATTGTGTCTCTTAGTAATGACAAGAAAACTGTATCTATGAGAGCCCAACAAATGGCTGCCTAATCAAGACCTGAACATTTACAACAACAAGAGACATAGTAACCAGGAATGGGGGGATCCTAAGGGAGTTCCACCTCTAGATAAAGAAACTTAGGCAACTACTAACTTCTCAGTGAGGAAAAATCAGTCTTCTCCAGAGATGTACCCCACCCCATTTTCCAATACCAGTGATTGGCCCTGAAATCATACATATATAAGCAACACTAAAGGGACTCAACTGATTTTATTTGCATATATGAGTGTTTATATATATGTAATAGTAATAATCAAAGGAAATGATGCCATGAACTTGAGAGGGAATAAGACATAGATGGAAGGAATTGGAGATCGAGGACAGTGGGGAGTTAGAATGAGCAAAGGAAAGGGAAAAATGGTGCAATTATATACTTAGTAAAACTATACACTTATTTCCAACCAATACACTGCTATCCCTCTCCCTATCCTTTTTTTTTCTCTTTTTTTCCTCTACGCTGCTATTTACACTGGTTTGTGTCATGGTCTCACTATGTATCTCAGATTGGACTTGAATTTCTGATCCCCCAGCTTTAGTCTCCTGAGTGATAAGATTGCATGCAAGTGAGAGCATACCCTACTATAGTGTTTTCTTATTGAATGACTGACATAAAAGAAAGATTTATTTGATAGAGGAACTATTAGGAAAGGAAGGAGATCAGTGAGAGTGAGCAAGAGATGCTATTGAGCAAATATGATCAAAATATATTATAAATATATATGAAAATATAATAATGAACATATCAATAATGTTTAGTTACTGTATGATAATAAAGTACTTTTTAAAAATCCCCTAATAGGGACTAGAGAGGTGGTTCAGTGATTAAAAGCACTGGTGACTCTTCCAGAGTACCTGAGTTCAATTCAGGGCATCCACATGGCAGCTCACAACTGTCTGGAACTCCAGTTCCAATAGATCTGTCACCCTCACACAGGCATGCATGCAAACAAAACACCTTTGCACATAAAATAAAAACAAACAAATCATAAAATTTAGTGGAGTGTTTGCTGTTTTATATTTTTTTCTGATACTTTTGATGCTGTGAACATGAAGAAACTTCATTCAGTCAGTTGAACAAGTAACAACAACAACAAAAAAAAAGAAAAAGAAAAAAAAAAGCTGTCCATGGTGGTATGTTCTTGTATTCCAAGCCATTGAGAAGCTAAGACAGGAAGATCAAACATTCCAGACCAGCCTCTATCTTAAAACAAAGAAACAATCAAGCAAACAAAGAATTAATTAATACAATGAGCAGTTTCAAAACACAGCACCTTGCAGATGACTGAATTCGAGTTTTGTTACATAACTCTTCCTTATTGATTTATGCACATGCATCTGAGATCATCTAGAGTAGCCCATCACTTCACATCTTTGATATGCATTCTTTAGGATTTATGAATGTAAATGTTCAGTATTTTTGTAGGCTTGTTAGAAAATTTAATTGAAAAGTCAAGAGAACGTCCTTTGTTACTATAACATAAAATTGCTCTGATTGTATTCTTTCCCTCCCTTAATTGCCTCCCTGTCATTCATCTTTGCTGGAGACAGGTTGAGATCTGCTCTTGCCATCCTAGACCTTGCTAAGTTTTAAAATAAGGAATATGGAGCCTAGCACTTTGCAACTGTTGTCTGTCAACACAGCACATAGAAAGTTTCTTCCAGAATAAAGCAAACACACCCTTCCAAGTCTTAGCAAACCTAAATGGCATTGTCCTTTATAAAATGGACTCACAGAAATGCAAGCTGCAGTCATTAGGAGCTGATTTATTATGGAAATCGTACCTGCACCTGTAAGCAGCCCACCTGCCTCTGTCAGCTTCTCGCCACCCCCCATGTCACTTATCTTTGATGGGGCTGAGTTGAGTAACCTCTGAGACTCTCTCTCTGTCCAGTGCCGCAGGCAGCTTTAGAAGAAAACAAGGAATGATTTTAGACGGGATGTGTTTCACCTTTCCAGTTCAGAATAAATCATGTCCCCGCCTTCTTCCTTAGCCTGCAACTCAAACTGCTCTTGTTTTACACATCAATGAACCTAAAAAGAAAGGAAGAAAGAAAGAAAGAAAGAAAGAAAGAAAGAAAGAAAGAAAGAAAGAAAGAAAGAAAGAAAGGAAGGAAGAAAGAAAACGGAAGAAAGAAAGAAAAAGAAATTATCTCTGTGGTTAAGACAATGCTGTCTCATCCTCTGTGACTTGTTTTCTTTCCTTAAAAAGCAGTTGCTCCCATTATTTTTAAACTATGGATTTAATAATCCAATTTTGAATGGGGCTTAAAATGAACTAACATTTATGAATTAGTAAAAGCTGGTTAATTAAAAAAATGCTTTCCTGAAAATGTATATTATGCACAGGTAGGCTATTTTGGCACTGCCAAATTTATTAAGAAATTTCTTGCATAAATTAAACTCATTATCAGAAATACTTAGTGAGCCAGCCTTTAAAATTCCATTAAATGTTTTTGAACAACTTTAATTAAAATCTTCTGAATTCCTAGTGTGTTTCTCTATCAATTTTAGGGAAAAAATACTTTAGATTAAACCCTCAGGATTACAAGCCTATGACACCATTTATAATCGTAGGGCTTGAGATATCTGTTTCTGTTTCAAAGCCATCTCATCCTTAATACAGTGTTTTAAGCTGACAAAAAAATGGAAATGGTTCCAACCGGGAAAATGATATTTCATGGGAACGGTGACTTATTCTTCTCTCCAGTAGTGTTAATCAGATTTCATTTATTTTTATAGCATGCCAGGCATTAGCATTACCCTCTAGACACAGCCCCCTTTCTATTTGTCCTTGGATAAGTTATCTGCCGTATTAGGATAACTTTCTTCCTCAAGATAAATGTTTCCCGATAAAACAATATTATTAACCTGTAGCAATTGCAATGAGAAATAAATGTAGTTGTCAAAGCGGCTTGGAAATAGGGGAAGAGTGTGGCAG
Organism: Peromyscus maniculatus bairdii; assembly: GCF_049852395.1. Lineage (NCBI taxonomy): Eukaryota > Metazoa > Chordata > Mammalia > Rodentia > Cricetidae > Peromyscus > Peromyscus maniculatus. The sequence goes on along the minus strand of NC_134856.1, from coordinate 84,915,993 downwards.
ATTAAAAAACTGTGGTGATGTTCTCTGCTTTTCTCAGATGCATTTAATCTTCCTAATGATCACGTATGATTGAATGGTGGAGAAGACCCCAGCAAGCAGACGCTACTGCCAAAAGATGCATAAGCATCTCCATAGACTCTGCTGCCTTAGAGATACTAACAACATGGTTCCCCCTCTCTCTGAGTGACCCTCTTCGTTTAGTCTCATCAATAGAGAGAGTGGGTTTACCTCAACTTCTTAATTGTTTCTACCTCAAAGAAAGCAAGGTACAAGTATTTTAGCAGATCTTTGAAATGAAATGGACTGTTTAAGCTCACAGCAGAGGCTGTCTCTAAACATCATAGCACCACATCATAACTAGGAGCTGAAACTGAGCCACAGATGGTGGTAATTGCATCAGTAAAAGAGTCAGATGGAGGTGGATGGCACCTTGATCTTCGAAATGTGGGAAAGTGTGTGTGGTAAAATGTTATAGTTTTGCCCCGAGTCATGCAGCTGGTAAACTGATTCCAGTTCTTCAGCCCCTAGATTTGGTTCTGTTGCATGTGTGTGTTTCTATCTAACCAGCCTGTGAACTTCTAAGAGGACCTGCAACTTTGATTTTTCTTCCTCCCCTTTGAGCTGTCCGTGCAATGACCATGCGAACAATGCACACAATATATTGGCTGAATGCAGGAATGAATAAGCTCTCAAAGGATGGAATAATGGCCAGTTTTCACTTTGGGTCATATTTCTGATCTTCCTGTTAGCTTAGGAAGCAGTTGTCACATAAAATAAGTGCAATCACCTGGGTGTGGGGTCAGAGACAAGCTCAGATCATGAGAGAGTGATGCTCCCTCGGGATTAGAGAACTCTTTCTGTCATTCAGAGCACTGTAGAGAAATGATAAATACCTACCTAGCATTTCTGCCATGCCCAACTTATATAAGTATTCTTACTCTACTTGATTAAGAAGGCAATAACTTCAAAGAAGAAAAGGGTGGGGCTGAAAAAGAACAAAAGCCAAGTTTGTGCAGGCATAAGCACGGTGAGCTGCTAACACAGCGTTGCATAACCTGAAAACATGTCAGTAACTGGGAGTCGTTTTTTAATTAATTTGATGCAACATAGATTATCAAAGGTACAAACCATAGCATCGTTCTGGAGCTATTGTATTCAATGGTAATATGGGGCCATTTTAATATTAATAAATTGGATAATAGTAACTCCATTGCTCTTAGAAATGACTCCATCTTGTCAGGAAATGAACATGACCTGTAAATACAGAACCTTAAGTATAAACCACATATGGGGATAAATGTGGGAAATGGGAAAATATCTGTTTTCTTTTTCTTGGGGGTTACTAATATGAATACATTTGGCAATAGTTTATTCATCACGAAATTATGAAAGACTTGTACTTTATTTGGCTCTAGATCTTTGTACCTAGGATTTGGTGTTGCACATCATGATTTTTTCATGTTTCATACATCATTTTATTTCTTCTCTGTCCTTTCACTTAGTCCTTTAAGAAACATAGCTGAGTTACCAATCTCCTATATCAAGAGACAACCAATACAAATAATCACCTAGGCCTCCTGTTGAAAAGCTCCCCTCCACATAGAGTTGAACACAGGAAGGATTGCTGGGAGACCCTTTATAATTAAATGTTTTTTTTTAGAATCTAAAATAGGTATGTTTTCAACAATATCTACATATGTAATTTCTCTTTTGCATAGAATTATTTTTTCACTACACATCAAAATGCAGAAGGAATAACTTAATAAGTAGATTCATTTCTATGGGTGAACTGAGCAATCTGATTGATGGTGGACAGACAGGACCCATGCCCCTTGAATCGGTCACAATTACAAGCCAGGCCACACTTATAGTTCTTCACTTTTACATTCTATTTCAAATAAGGGCACAGTTCTGCCTCATAGATTTATTAGTCAAGAATAGTGTAATTAAGAGAAAAAGACAAGTGTTTCCAACCATTGCTCCACATGTTCATGATGAGTTTTATAGAAAAAGACAAACAAACAAACAGATAACAGTAAGATCAGCTAAGCTATCTGGCAGGAACCTCACTGCTCTCCTTATGGGTGGACTAGACATCATGGTTCCATTATGCTTTCTTCATTTTTTCTTTTCTTATTCTTTTTTTTTTTTTTTTTTTTTTTTTGGTTTTTCGAGACAGGGTTTCTCTGTGTAGCTTTGCGCCTTTCCTGGAACTCACTTGGTAGCCCAGGCTGGCCTCGAACTCACAGAGATCCGCCTGGCTCTGCCTCCCGAGTGCTGGGATTAAAGGCGTGCGCCACCACCGCCCGGCTTCTTTTCTTATTCTTGCACTGATGACTTTTTAAAATAACATTTTCATGTCTTATTTTTGAACATATAAGGGCTACATTGAGCTATCAAATTGGCATTGGATATTGTAATCTTATTGCACTTATATGTGATTTTATATAATTTTGAACTACTTGACAATACAAATATGTCAACATACTAGTCATATGTATGTGTACATGAATAATCCTCTGTGTTTCAATGAAAATTGTGATTTAAAGAGATATATTTCAGATCTAAAATTTAGAATTAGGGAATCTATACAATATGATAAAAATGATGAATTTTGGCTTCAAGCAACATGTAGTGAAGAAATAAATGATTGCTAAATTGTAAATTAGCTAGAAGATCATCAGGTAGAGCTCTCCTCCTCCCTCCCTCCCTCCCTTCTCTTCCTCCTCCTCCTCTTCCTCCTCCTCCTCCTTCTTCTTCCTCTCTCTTTCTCTCTCTCAGCTTGTTTTCATCAACAACTGTCTGGCATAGACTCTTCTGATGAAATCACTTTGATTTATCTATGAAAAAAACTTTGAATACTATCCAACCTTCTGCTAATGTAAACTGTAATGAGAAGGAGCATGTAAGGACATAAGCACTCAAGTAGCTCTGGGTTGCTTTGAAAAAACACAAAAGCAAGTGCACTGACTTTGGATAGATTCCATGTACCTGGAATAGCTGAATTTTAAGTTAATTCTTAGAAGTGGTTGGCGTACCCAGAATTGTATTTTTATTTCCAAATTCATACTAGGCTGACTTGGTCAGTGTGGCTCTTGATGAGGTGTGCTTTTATCTATTCTTTTAAAGTATTATACAAACTCTCTTCCTTATTTGTTCCCTTTTACTCTCACCGAGGTTTCTTGTGCTATTAACGCTTACTCAGAGATGCAAGAGCTGTTGTAGATCATTTGCGCCTTGATTCAGATCATTGATGCTGCATTTTACCACTAAGTTCAGCAGTCCCTTCTCTTTTGCAGATGGAAAGCATCCTAAAGCAGCATTTTCTGGAACATTCTCTCTCCTGTGAAAACACTGAGACAATCTTTTCTGAGACTTAAATTCATCTTTCTGACATACACCAAGGCAGGGGCACCCCAACAATTTCCCTTTTCAGCTGCTTCCCCCCATTCGTCACACTGGTCTTGATGAGATGGATGCACTTACCCCCCAAATGCCAGTCCCCAGCCTCTGTCTTTCTATTCAGCACTGAACAAAAATTGATATCCTCCTTTTTCTTCCTTCTCTGTTTCAACCCATGTATTAAATGCATTATTGAAAAACATGACTCCTTTCTACCCACAAGTTGTCAGCCATTGTTTTGGTGACCATTCTTTGGGGCTCTTATCATGGTTCAAATGCTTTGTCAGGCTCCTTCCACCTCTGTCCTGAGAGAAAACGTCACCTTCTGGTGGTAAGTAGGAATTGCTCCGTGCCAGGCCAGCTGCCTGTGAACTGTGCCTCATTTAATTGGACAGACATAACTTATCAGGAATTTAGTCCTAATTAGATTCTCTCTCAGCATACTCTATGAGCCTCTGATACCAGAAGAACCAGTCCTTAGTCTCTGTCTGCTCTCCCCTTCTTCACTTTTTCTCTCTGCCTCTCTTTTCTCATTTCCCCCCTCTATTTAAAAACCAGAAAGTAGGTTGAATTTAATTATCATAGGATACTTTTCAAATCATGGAACTAAGAGTTTGTGTTTTCTAGGTAGTTTATCGAAGCCACCTAATTAATCTCTTTGTTATTAAAATAATGCAGAAAATCTTCAGGTATTTTCTAACAACTACTGCAGATTGATTTTATGAAGCCTAGATATGTTTGAGAATTCCATACTTAAATGAGGACATCTTCTTTGGATTTATAGATTGTCCCCCAAATACACAGACTTTGCTGTGGTATTTGTCTTTCATAGTTTTCCTTATAAACTTGACTTTCTCTTACTAACCTTGAAGTATTACAAAGTGCACTAATTGTTCAAACTGTGAAATCAGCTGTTTTGAACATCAGAGAAGATTGAATTGGACTACTGCTTCTTAGTCACATCGGTTATAGTTTCACTTCAAACAAAGCGATTTGGAACATCTATGTGTTCTAGAGATTGCAACCCAAATTCTCAGTCCAGCACATCATCACCGCTTAGGTGAGTGTGCCAAGCACCGCCTATGGGAACTTATTATTATCTTATTACTATCCTTTTTAAAATATATTAGCACTGTGAACAGTGTATTGGGGACAGAGGAGATCTGGCCACTCTTAAGCTAAATCATATCAATGGGCGACTGTTGATTTTATTTGGGTGGTAGAAATAAGTATCTGTTTCAAACATTTAAAGGATTCTTTCAAAAATAAAACCAAAGGCAGGCCCCATGAAACTCACAGGTGCTGTTTTCCAAAGTATCTTTGTCTGTGTGAAATGTGAAGTGAGTCAAGCTTACAGGGTATATGCTTTGGCAGATGGCAGAGAAGCAATGCCAGCATGGCCATTGCCCCCAGAAACAGTGTTCTTTATGAATACCACCAGGCAGTAGACAGGCTGTCACCAACAGAGTCATTATCATGCCCCAGACAGAGTATCCTGATAACTCTGATTCCAGTGGAGCCAGCCATTTGGTGCCACTTCACGACTGAGTGTCTCCCTCGAGTTTAGAAAAGAACTTAGTTCATATTACCACTGTAAACTTAATACCTGGGCATATCACCTCACACCAACAGTGCCACATGCAAACGAGAAGACTGCATTTTATAAAGAATGTGTCAGGAAGGATTGTGGAAGTGGTTTATAAATAAGCACTATCCTTTTGAAGGGTAAACAAAGGCACAGAGGAGTTAGATTACAGTTTTTCTTTGTCAACAGACCAATGTACTGAAAGTGACAAAATAAATAAATGCAAGCTTTGGAGGGTACGGTGATAAATGGGAGATAGATACCCTTACAAAGTTGTTGAGAAGAGAAAGAAAAAAGAAAAATGTGGAAACCTGACTTCTAATTTATCAGAGAAAGCATTTTCTCTAAAACGACATGATAATTCATTTACTTAAAAAAAAAGACTTTAGATTTGCTAAATTTCATAGCTTATGAGTTCAATGTTCAGTTTCTATCCATTTATACTCAAGTTGTGAATTCAATTTAATAGTTATGTTTTACCGAAGGGAAGCCTTCTGCATTGAATATATGTGTCAAGTCAGAGCTCCTTTGCTTGGGTATTTTCCTTCAATTCAGTGTGAAGAAGGTAAATAAACACTTCCATTTTCCAATCAACTGAATGTGGTGCTTTCTAAGAGATCCATTTTTGTCCTGGAAACAGAATTGATACAAAATGGAGAAGCATAGATTAATGCCAGCATTTGAAGTTTAGTAACAGGGACAAGAAAATCATTTAGCAAAACTAGTCCTGGTGTTTAGGAAATGGTTTAGTTAAATGAACCTATTGAGATTATTGCCAACTGCATAGAGCTCTCCCAGCTTGGCAGATATATTGAAAGAAAAGAACCGGCCTGACTGTTACAGACCGATGTGAAGTAGTTAGGAGTGTACTATGCTTTTCCTAAAATGAAACTGGAGAGATTCCAGTCTGAGATCTAGAAGTATGTCATTTCATTTGCCTTTGGTGGCCTGTGGTGGACTCTTACATTCTTTACTACTCCAGTTAAGTTGCCATCGATATATATTTTCTTTAGCAGAAATCTTGGGTTTTGTTTGCTGGTCACATTTTCCCTTTAGGTTCTTTCAGTTTGTTTTCTGTTCTTAGATTATGTAATTCATAAACTTTACTGTAAAATAACATGTCCCTTACATCATTAAGAAAAATAAGAAATTGGGAAGTCAGTATCATGTATCTTCTTTGCAGTCAATGGTCATTTCTAAATAGGAACAGAGTGCGGGTGTTTTTGGCCTGAAAACTTATCACAGGTTCCTAGTGCTACAATCAGACAGAGTTTCTTGCAATTCTTTGTTTTAGAAGAAAGGATGTGAGGGTAGATATTGCAATATGGGAAAGATAATCCGTGTTTCCAAGAATCATGGATGTCAGACCAGTATCCCTGGCTGGGGATTTATTTTTTATGGTAAACAAAGTCATTTGACATTTTGAGATGAGCAGTAAAAGGAAATGAGAGCCAGTGATCTGTAAATATGTTTGTATTTATGTATAGATTGAAGCATGTAGTATTTCATAGAAGAAACGGGAGTCAAGGAGGGAAGTAGCAGGAGAGAAAAAGAGAAACTCAATCTGAGGAACTTGAATTCGCAGGCAGCCCACAAAAAATAAAGGACTCTGGCCTCATTATTTCAAGCCTTAGCTATTTTGGAAAAAAATACATTCTATAAAGAGGAATTAACTCTACTGGTGCTACAGAACGCAGAGAGAATGTGACACAGCCTGGTGATTTTTGACTGAAGACTCACATATACCCTTAGTTCAAAGCTAAGTATAGGGAATTTTGTATTACATTTTCATATTAATTCTTTGTAATCTTTTTGAGGAAAGAAATAATGCTGTGAATACTTTGGCTAAGACAATAAAAAGTGAGATTTGTTTTATGAAAATAAGGTAGATACATCAAAAATAAGGATTATTGCACATAAATCTTGGGCAATATGTTCTGTATTTTAACATGTTGACTATGTTGATCATATAGCTTCACCAATGAAGTAATTATAAGGAAAGATGTCTCTGATTAAAGTTGTAATCCAAGTAGTGCTTACACTTATGAACCAGTTTCTGAAAGAATGACTCATGTCTCAGTTGGACTCATGGACAATATTCAGTAAGTGGATTGCTAGTTGTTTTATTTATTATCTGACTTTTAACACATATTTTGTAAAGAGTTAATTCATAGTATTTGTCAGAACCAGTGTGACACCATTCATTATTGATAAACTTGTATATATAAGTCAAACTAACACTCTTACTTATATCACTTATGAAATTGACTCTAAAATTCTCTTTAATCTTCCAAATAATTTGAATTATCAGTTATTACTCATATTTTGTACCTGCAGAAGAACAAAGGCTAAGAAAATTTAAGTGATATTTCTTTTTTGTTTTTTATTTTTTTTGAGACAGGGTTTCTCTGTGTAGCTTTGTTCCTTTCCTAGAACTCACTTTGTAGACCAGGCTGACCTCAAACTCACAGCAATCTACCTGCCTCTGCCTCCCCAGTGATGGGATTAAAGTCGTGCAACACCACCGCCCGGCTTAAGAGATATTTCTATTTGAAAACCTGAGTTTGCCTTATAATGCTAAATGGTCGCATTATCTTCTTCTTCTTCTTTTTTTTTGTTTATGTTCTATTTCAAATGATATTAGAATATCTCTAGATTTTTGTTATCCAGTTGAGACCAGCTTAAAGTGAGCAAAAATAATTGCAGAGCCATGCAGGGAGCTTAGTTCCTTTATTGCATGGTAGAAGAAGAGAGAAGAGTAAAGATATGGCTACAGTGTTTGAGTGCATGCTCAGGGGTTAGAACTTGTGGGACTTCTCAAGTTTCATAGCACTGCAACAAAGCAAAGAGTGACTGGAGTCCCAGCTCCAGAGTCTCATCAATGAAAGAATTCCTGTCTATAATTTGTTAGAACACATTGCTAGATTTGTTTATTTTACATGTGAATGTTTTACCTGTACGTTTGCAGCTTTGTACACATGGAAGTCAGAAGAGGTCATAGGACTCCTTAGAATTTGAGATACAGATAGTTGTGGGACACCACATGGGTGTTGGGAATCAAGTCCAGGGTCTCTGCAAGTGCTGTTAATCACTGAACCACCCCTCTAGCACTGTCAAAGTATATTGTCACTTTCAAGACTCAGAACAAACTAGTTCTCTATCTTCTATTCAGTGTTTGACATTTAGGAAGTGGCTATTTTCAATAGTTCAATGAATCATCCTCTGGTGTTGGGAAAATGGTTCATTCTGTAAAGTGTTTCTCTCCCGAGCATGAGGACCTCAGTTAAATGCCTAGTACTTACATGAAACACCAGGTACTGTGTGTGTGTATAACCCCAGGAATGAGGTAGGAAGGAGACAAGTGGGTTCCTGACACTCATTTGCCAGTCTACCTGAATCTGTGAGCTCCAGAATGAGTGAGGGACTCTGTCTCAAAAAATACGCTTGAGAGTGATTAAGGAAGACACCTACCATTGATTTCTGTCCTCCACACATACACATGCACACATATACACAGGAACATGTACATACTCCATGCATATACCCCCAAATGCCTAATTCAACTTGCATATTGCTTTTAACATTTTACCCTTTAAATAACTTACATTAATGACATGTGATAACTTTGCCTCCTCTGCTTTGTATGATGTGCCTTCCGTTAACATTGTCATCTTCTAACTAAAATGAAAATTAATTTCCTATTCCTACCTATATTTCAGTAGTGCAATAACATATAATAATACATTTTGATCTGAAAAGTACAGCAACTGGATTCACATGGCTTAGGCTCATGTTAACCACCACATCCTCTTTACATCTAAAAATAGCCCATATCTTTCCAGAGGGGTACCAAACCCTCTGATTTCTTAGAATCTGTTTTTCCCCCATACTTAAATTTGAAGCCACCCACCTGCTTTTAGGTAGTTTTTGATGGGGGAGGGCTAACGAGTAGTATTCTGCAGAATGTTCGCTTGTCTTCCCTAGTTACCAAAGTTCCATTACTTCCATTACAAACTGCCTTTGATGTGCTTATGGGTGAGAGGGCAAAAGAACCAAAGTCAGAATAGGCTTGAGTGTGGGGGGTATGACATTAATTTGCACTTTGAATAATCATTTCTGGATATGCATACAGGATATAAGCACCTCTGCTTCAAACATGGGGAAAATCCCCTAAAGTCAATCAACTCATTGCTCTATATGGTTTAAACCACAGACTTGAATTTTTTTTTTAACCAAGTTCATTATTGCTGTAGGTAATGAAGACATCAGTTGACTTTACTACAGGTGTGTAAACTTTGCACAGACCAAAATAGGTAAAGATCTTAATGTGATCCCAGTGGAAAAACCATGAGGTCTACCAAATATTTTCATATGTCTAACAATAGGGAAGGATCCTGCATACAACGTAGTCTGCTTCCCCATATGGTAGAGTTTTACAAAACAGCAATGTCACAGCCAAGCAAGATACAGAACATTTCCCCTACTGTAGGGATCCTTCCTGTTGGCCTCTCAATAGTCACACCCACTTCCTGCTGGTCTCCATTGTCACCCTAGCCCTTGGCAACCTCTAACCTGCTGTGTTCCCATAATCTCTCATTTCAGGAATAGTATATAAGAGAATCATATAGTGTGTGAGCTTCTGAAAAAGTTGGCTTTTTCCATTTAGCATAATTCTTCAGAAATTCATCAAGTTGTTGATGTATCAATAGCTTCTTCCTTTTTTTATTGTCTAATAATGAAAATGTTTAGTCTTGACCCACTGAGGAAAATTTGGGTTGATTCAGTTTTTTGACTATTCTAGATAAAGGTGTCATGAATATTTTATGCACAGACATTTCTGTGGAACATAAGTTTTTATTTAACTGGTTACACACCTCCAGTATCCAATACCAGGGTATATAAAAGATGCATATAGAACTGCTTGAGAAACCATTAAACTTAACTGTTATGGAAGTACAAATGAAAGCACAATACCCCTACAATACCCCTACACACCCAACCAGAATGTCCACAATGACAATCTCTGGTCTGGTGGAATTGCATGGAACCCTTATCACTTTCATGTTACCGGTGAGAAAAGAGTCTGAAAAGTCACTCTTCAATGTGCATTTTCTGGGACCATCTGTTCTCTGGTTTCTCTTCTTTTCTTTTTTTATTGAAAATAGACTTCTCTCATACAATGCATTCCAACCACAATTTCCCCTCCCTCCACTCCTCCTAGCTCTCCACACCTCCCCTCTCCCTCAGATTCACTACCCCTCCATTCCGTCCTCAGAAAAAACTCAGGCCTCCAAGAGACAACAGCCAAACAGGACAAAACAGGATACAATAAGATAAGGTAAAAGCCCTCATATCTAGGCTGGGCAAGGCAACCCAATAGGAATAAAAAAGTCTCAAGAGCAGAAGAAAATGTCAGAAACACACTGGATCCCACTGTTAGGAGTCACACAAAAACACCAAGCTAACAACCATAACATATATGCAGAGGACCTGGGGCAGACCCATGCAGGCCTGTTGCTTGCCATTTCAGTCTCTGTGAGCCCATGTGCGCCCTGCTTAGTTGATTCCATGAGCTATGTTCTTCTGGTGTTCTGCATGTCTTCTGATTCTTACAGTCTTTCCTCCCCCTCTTCTGTGGGTTTCGGGGAAGGACTCAATACAGACCTCTAATTTAGACACTTTCTCTGCATAATGCCTGGCTGTGTGTTTCTATCAGCTCCTATCTGCCCCTGGAGAAAACCTCTCTAATGACAACTGGACAAGGCACCCATCTGTGAGTATAGCAGAATATCATTAGGAATATGGCACCCATCTATGAATATAGCAGAATATCATTAAGAATCATTTCATTGATTTTTTCCCCCCAGGCATTTTTGGTTCTACTCTAGGTCTCTTGGACTATGCAGTCTCCGGTCTCTGGCCATCCAAGCAGTACAGGACATAGGCTCCCTCTCATGGTGTTCAACTTGAGTCTCAAGTTAAACCACACATTGGTTGGTTGGCCACTCCCATAAGTTCTGTGGCATCATTGCCCCGGCACATCTTGCTAGCAGAACAGATTGTAGGTGGTGGTGGTGGTGGTACGAGTTGTGGCTGGATTGGTGTCCAGAAAGAAAATTTCTGTAGCCTGCAAAGTGCTTTCTTGTGCCAAAGAGACTAGAACATAGGGGTGCAGTCTCCAAGCCTGCACCAGCGTGACCTCCCTATGTTCAATGCGCTGTGTGGATGTCCTCAGTAATGGGGCCCCACTGTTCAATGTTCAGAGAGTGACATAGCATCAGCTTGGGTTGTTTGTGGATTGCCAAGGGATCCACTCAGCCAATTACTCAACTGAATGTAACTCAGTCCCACCACTGGAAATCTTGTCTGGCTACAAATGGCCAGTTCAGACTCCATATCTTCCATTATTAGGAGTCCTCACTAGGCTCACCCTCATAGATTCCAGGAGGTTTCCACTGCATTAAATTTCCACACCTCCCCTCAATGCTCCCCAATTCCATCTGTTAGATATAGCTCTAAGATACCATCCAACTACTTAGTGAATCCAAATTTAAAACAAAGATGCACATCTCAGTTAAGGACAATAGTCTATGCTCACTTTTCACCGTTGATAGAGTCCATGAATTTTCCTGTTTAGTAAAATGTCTCATAGGCCTGAATCAATAGCTACTGTGTGTTCATGTTTACTTGAGAACACATAACAGGCACTGACAGTGAGAACAACATTGAAGTTTCCTATCTTAACTACAACTTCCCAGTGAGGGTTAGCAGGCAACATGCTGCCCTATTGTTTCGTTACTCAAACTATAAACAGATATGCTCTGAGTGGTCCCTTTATATCATATTTTTTTCTCATCTTGTGCTTTTAATTACTGATTTTACTTTCTCTGGTGTCTGCAAAGAATAGAGACAGTGTTGTGTGCTATTCTTAAATGTGGGGAGCTCTGATGTGCCTTATCCAACAAATATGTGTTAGATGAGCTTTGTTCAAGTGTTAGTTAGAGGGCTTTTGGCCATATAATCTCTCTCTCTCTCTCTCTCTCTCTATATATATATATATATATATATATATATATATATAATGAGTTAAATGAGGTGTCACTGCATAGGATCACACCTAAAACAAAGTCATGAATTGACTGGCTGATAAAATACAATCTGAGACTCCGATGAAGCTATGCTTCATTTCTCCTGTGAGAAATGTGTAGGTCCCTTTTAATCCAGGATCTACAGTTATTTCAGAGACTACAGTTATTTCAGAGAGCCACCACAAACTGAGAAATGGTTGTACCTTGTTTCATGGGGAAATCATAGACAGTGACAATAATAACAAAAGCCTTTCAATAAACCGAAACCAAGTCTCTCTCTCTAAATGCTTTGGCCCATAGGTGCTTCTCCTTTGTCTAGTACATAGTGTTAGAGTGAACAGAAATCCAAGTCTGGGGAGGTTAATGGTTTTATTCTATTTGAAGGCAGTGGAGAATCATTAGATGAAGAGTATCCTGATGGAAATTTTATATTTGAAGACTAATTGGGTATCTGTGTGGCAATGCATTGGTGAATGCATATGAGGAAAATGCTAAGACCAGAAACAAGGAGACAACTAGGCAGCTAGAAACATAATCCAGTCATAAGTGATAGAACTCAAGGGTGGATTACAGCAATCTACAGGAGATGGAAGTTCTAGGGTTTCATAACGGAGATGTCTGGAAAAAGAAACAAGAATCTTCTTCCCACTGTGTTGCAATTCTGCCAACTGTTTAGAGAGCAATTGAATAGAATCTTAATGCTGGTTAGAAAGCTACAAGGGAAGGAATGATCCCTTGAGAAAAAAGAGGGGTGGTGACAGAGTGGAGGACTGTTTTGGAAGGAAGGTTATAAAGATGAAAACAAATTGATTGTCCATATGTTTTTGATGTATTTGAGACCCATGCTGAAAAGTGTAGCAGCTAGATGGATATTTTGTCTATCAGAAAGAAGTAAAACAATGGGGATGGATGGACCTTTCCATACAGATGTTGATAATAAAGTGAAGTACAAAAATTATCACTCCTTTTTAGACTTTTAGTTAATCACTTCAATGGCTATATGGTTAGTCATGTGAGTTCCAGAAGTAGTTATCTCAAACATTTAGTTTAAATATGCCTTTTTCAGGAAGGATGTCTTAGGAATGGTTTTTAACAGAACATAATATCTAGCCAACTGCAGTATTAGGGCCAGAACCACACCCTAAATATAAGCATTTGGACTTTTTTTTTTTTGTTCCTTGGGCAAAATATAATGATCTGTTTTCAAATAATGCATGTGTACATATGTGTGTGTATATAGAAAGGGATTGAGTTTTATAAGCATGTATTAAAGGCTCAGAGGGCTTATAAGACATCAAATGATTTTTTTCAAAATAACAACATAGTGATTGAAGTGTAAATGAATCATGAAATATACGGATTAAATATGCCTGGGTTTATTACGCATAATTAAAAATTTAAGACCTTGCTCAGGGCAAAGAATGACTGAAGTTTTCTATGGATCTCCAACACGTGGAAACACAGATGCTGAAATACCAAACTCTTCTGTGGACTGAGATTTCTATAAATCTCGTTGCTTATTTTCCTATACAAATATTTAAACATATTTTTAAAATGTTTAAGAAGAAATAACTTGTCTTAATCACCTAAGAAAAAGTGGGTTTATTTAGAGATAATAGTTTAAAATGAACAAAAAAATACAAAAGAGTGTATTTTGATGTAGTTCAGTGGCAGAGTGACTGCCACATGCAAGGCAAAGGATTAAATCACAACAGAGCAAATATAAATTGAAAGGAATTGGTCTGCTTGATGTTATTTAGTTATAAGTAATGAGGTAAGCCATACAAGAGATTACATGTAATTGTGAGAAGAAAGGTTAAGGTCAGAAATTAGGGAATAGAATCCCAAAAGGGGTGGCAAATGAACAAAATTTAGGGATTGTCAGAGATTATGAGATTAATCAAGTCTATAGTATGTGAGTACAGCCACATGAAAGGTGTTTTTCATCTTGGACTTCATGAAGGCGTATAGCATGGAGACACTGTACCAGGCTAGTCCTGTCATGCATGAGTTTTGTGATCACTCCATACCTTAATTGTTTCCTAGTGAAAGTAGACCTCAGTCAGGAATGCACTATAAACAGCTCCTCATCTAAAAAAACACACTCATACTTCACAAAATAGCCAGCTCTGGAGGGATGTGAGAACAGGCAGAAAATAACGTGAAGCAAACAGTGTGATCTGGAATCTTTGCTTCACTGCAAAGAGCGTCCCATTGCATTAGAGAAGTCAAAATCACAATGGTCCTATTTTCTGCTGCTTGAGAAGTAGGAATTTTGCTTGAGTGAATTATTTCAAGTAAATAACAGGTTCTGGTCATTGTGGGCATTGTTATTTAGAAATAAAACTGCTTATTTCAATGGTAAGCTCAGCTTCCTCAGCAATATTTCCTATTAGATATACATTATGAGGTTTTTCAGTAATTTGAGACAGAGTTTTGCTATATAGTTCTGGCTGACCTAGAACTCATGATAGAGGAGGCTGGCCTTGAACTTATGGGTGATTCTCCAACTTCTGCCTCCTGAGTGTAGGGATAAGAGGCACTTACCCCTATGCCTGGCTTACTCATATAGATTTTACTCATGAGTTGTAATTAAATTTGGATCTTTGAGTGAAATATGAAAAAAGACCAGTGATCAAATAAGTTTCAGGATTATATTTTTAAACTTGTTTTATGTTGGCTCAAGAATTAATTTGTATCCTTTAAAGTGAAAAAAAAAAGGAACAGTGAAATCCACCTTTGGGGCTGGCAAGATGTCTCAGCCTGCTGTTCAGCCTGATGGCTTTATGAATCCCAGATCTGGTGTTGTAGAAGGGGAGAACCACTGTCACCAAGCTATCCCATGACTTCCAAGTACACCATGCACACCATGGTACATACTTGCACACACATACCCACACACAAATAAGTAAATGTTAAAGTAATAATTTAAAAATAACATAAAAATCTCTGTCATATTTATAAGCTGCAAAGTTTGTTCTTGAATTTTGAGTCATAAATTAAATAATACCTTTTCCTTCAGTTCCTAGATACTGAGACTTCTTTGGTCACTCTGAGGACACATTTCCCACACTTTATTACCCAACCTTGCCATAGGACTTTGAGTTAACAACATTTGAGTTGAAGAAGGGTAACATGGATAAAACTATTTTGTGTACACACGAATCAGAATTTATGTTGCTTAAACTCCCAACCAATGAACATCATATTGAAAATTGTTCTTTGTTAAGGTTTTGCTAAAACAAATTGCTTTATCTTGAAGGATTTTTGCATTTCCAGGGGTAATCCATAGAGTCGTCAGATGCTCAGATGACCCAGTCTATTAGTGGACAGACTGCACAGCAGATCTTCAAAGGAATCACTGTCATGATTGAGAAAAAGATGTTTACTAAATAACCATCTTATGTACTAACCAATTTTTTTTCATATGGTCTAAATAATAATATTAAGAGAAGGGAATCATAATTTCTTTTTTCAAAGGAATTGATCTGGACTAATGCTAGGAAGATTGTATGGGGTCCTGCATGGGAACATGGTCTGAGTTTGGTCTGCTATCCTGTAGGGCAAAGATAATACACCCTTCATCATCTCTTAAAGCATATTTAATTACTTCCTTAACAAGAATGTTTCATAACATTTAAATAAGAAATTGAATAAGGACTTAACCTAGTTCATCTTGACCTTATGGGGCTTTGCATATTTTATAGACTGGCTAGATGTTGTAAAATTGCTTAAGGTTTACCTGAGTAGGGCTAGGGGTGAGCTTGATGAGAGACAAAACACTTGCATAGCATTGTGAGACATTGTGTTCACTCTTTACATCAGAAAAAATGTAGCAATGAAATAGATACAGGTGCTACAAAGTTTATTTAGAAGAAAGAAAAGTGTGGAAACAGTTTGCTTATGTTAAAATGTGCTCGATGATGTAATAATCTCTAGAGGTAGTTCTTCTATTAGGCTTAACTGGAAACAACACCCACCTCACCCCCATGGACACCCAAATACTCCAAAAGGAGAGAGTGTGCATGTTTGTGTGAGAGTGTGCATATGTGTCAGGGGAAATAGTTCCAGATACTTTTGTGATCCAACTCTAATTACCTGTATATGGTCCTAAAACCCAAATTATTGGTTAAGATTCTATGTATTTTTTATTCATTTGATTTGGAGATAAAGTACTATTTCAGTTTTAAAATTTATATTTGACTGGGTACTTTGCAGGGGGTTTATATACAAAGAATTCTAAAGAATATTCCTAGGAAGGATTTTCAATAATGCAATAACTACCTAAAGCTCAGATGGCAAGTAGAGAACACTGTAACAATACAGTCAGAAAGCAAAGTTTGTGGCTTGTGCGAAGAGAATTCAGTGGTAAATATTTTGTGAAGGAAAATGTGCGTGGGAACTGAGCATTGCTCATTGTAATCTGGGTAGCAATTGATTTCAGTGACGTTTTCACTTTCTGGTTAGCTGGAGCCTTTGCTCAGCCTCACTTTCCACTGCCCCCAGGGCATCACTCTGTCTTTCATTCGGCCTTTTTTGGAATGCCTTCAAAATGCTTAGGTGGTTTTAAAAAATGAGTTTGACAGCATACTTCATTAACAATGAAAATGACCTTTCTGAATTGTAAACCCTTAGAGAGGAAGAATGGAGGAATGGATTGCAGATAGAGTGAGGAAAGGAGAGGCAGGGAAAACATCACCTGTGCATACGTAGTATTCTTACATGATAAATACTCCAGTCATGGCTACTTGCTATATTTCTTTTGAGACAGGATCTTTCTGTGTAGTCCTAGCTTGCTGGAACTCACATTCTAGCCCAGGTTGTCCTCAGACTTGCAGCATTCTGTCTGCCTCAACATTGGTCTTGAGTGCTGGGATTATAGGTCTGCACAAGCACACCTGCATCATCTCTCTGGTGCAAAAGGCCCATTAGTCAGGGAAACCTAATCACCTTCAGGAAACTTGGAATATTTTATACCTTGAATGACACATAAGCAAATGCCCTGAGACTGAGTGTTATTCTTGAAGCATTGTCAGGATAGACATCTTCCAGCACAGAGGCAGACTTACCTCCTAAGAGTTTCTGTTGGTAACTAACATAACAGGATGGAGGGAGCTGGAAGGAGCCCCTTGAAATCGACCCTCACTCTCCTTGTTCATACATGCTCTGCATTCTTTATCAAACCTTTAAGTCAACAAATCAAGCTACATTGAAACAAATGGCAAGACAAGACAACAGATAATTTTAATTTCCTGAGGTATCCATGTGGGAGAAGAACAGAGGGGTCCAGATGTTTTACTTACTCCATTGTCTTCCTAAAACTGCTTCAAGTTGCTATTAGAAATGGCACAGAGTCAGAAGTAAATGGAAACTCCTGCCCAGTGACAGCACCAGAGAATAATGCTATTCAGCTATACCTTAACAGGCAAACAAGCTGAGGCATTCTAAAAGGCGATAGGCAGCCACTCCTACATTAGAATCCAGAAGTGATCAAGTAGCTGTGTTGTTACACACCTGTAATCCTAATGCTCAGAAATCAGAGGCAAAAGGATCATGAGTTCTAGGCCATCCTTGATAGTAAGATAGTAAGACCCTATCTCAATAAAAAGTAGTCAGCACTCAATCAGAGAATTTCAAACTTTCACTTCCTCAGTTCACAACATGCTTCTGACATAGGAAGTATAGACTATTGTGTGGTCTTTATGAAAAACTGGAACTTAATACCACCCAAAGTCTTGCAGAGCTACGTGTCCAAACTCTATGAGATGCAATACCTAGTTATATCATTGATACACTTTTTCAAGAGCAGTAATGACAAGGAAATAAATCAGTGTCTGCTTCTGCTTGAAGATATGCAGAGGATATTCATTGCCACACAGCTCTTCAGAAGATACCAACTGCAAGATGCCGGGCAACATAGCTATACTTTTCAAAGTGGGATGTCCAGCTGGTGATCATATTTACATGTTGGTTCTGGATCATGAAGACTGTGGTAAACTGAAGATTCTTTCCGTAATAAACTTTTGGGTGATGCTGGTCCAGGAACATTTAGAAATCTGCTCTTACCATGACAAAGAAGAATACCTGGAAAGAGAGTGGAGTAAGGACATAACGAGTTCATGAAAAATTATGGCAAATTGGCACAGAAAATAGATACTGAATAACCATCTTGAGCAAGCAAATCCAAGCTACAAACTAGTAAGTTACACAAAAATTGATGGCAAGCACACATTTTTCATGAATGTAGATAATCCCTATTATTTACCAACTTACTTACCTTTAGATGGATAGAAGTATCAGTAAAACATTGCAAACAAGCTGATGCTAACTTGAATGTGTGTTAAACATGCCCGTAACAAGCCGGGCGGTGGTGGTGCACACCTTTAATCTCAGCACTTAGGAGGCTGGGCCAAGCAGATCTCTGTGAGTTCGAGGCCAGCCTGTTCTACAGAGTGAGATCCAGGACAGGCACCAAAACTACACAAGAAACCCTCTCTCAAAAATCAAAAACAGAAAAAAAAGCTCATAACATGCTCTGCCACTAAATAAGAGTTAGACTTCAGAAAATTCCATTGAGAAAGTATTCAATAGTTTTCTAATACAGTATGATGTTTATTTACTCATTGAGAATTTTATTCAAGCTGCACAAATCATTCGAGAATAGATCCAAACATAATTGACTGCAATGAAAACAAAATCTAATCAACAGTACATTAAACAGGTTCACTTCTTAAAAGTGTGCTCATTACATGTATTAACATAGACCATTTGATCAAAAAGAGATTAATGAAACTAGATAACACACCTTTTATTACTGCTGTAACAAAATAATCTTTATTATAGGCATGACAATTTCTTGCATAAAATTTATTTCTATAATTTAATGAAGGGTTTCTGAAAAGATACTTTTTTGCCATTTCAACTTTTAATTTTTTCTTCAGCCAGGCAATGTGGTTCATTATTATAGTTCCAATACTTAGGAGGCTGGGGCAGAGGGATTACAGTGAGTTTGAAGCCATCCTAGGGAGCATAATTAGACCCTCTCTGAAAATGTAAATAATTAAATCAATAAACATTTTTCCTGGTGATTAGTTTTTTTAATAATCAGTTCATTTCAGTCTAATCCTTTCTAGTAAAAAAAATGTTCAATGTGTTTAGGCAAAATACATAGAGTTTATAGAACCCCATCGATGTTTTAAAGGTATCTCTACTAAAAACATCAACTTTTAGTGACATAGAACACCAAGAGTGAAAATGTGTGGCTAGACTCAATTATACACCCATGTGGGTTAGATGAGTTTCCTTTTCATCTTGACTAGTTTTTAATGTAAACACTTGCATTCTGAAAGCCTCAGGCACTCCACAGAAATTTAGGGATAATCCTTAAATCTGTTGTCAGTTATTTAAAACTGGAAGGCAGCCGAGTATGGCAGAGCCCACCTGTAATCCCAGTACTGTGGATAGAGGCAGGAGGATCAGGCACTCAGGGAGAATCTCAGCTGCATAACAGGTTTCAGGCTACCCTGGGCTACAGAAGAATCTGCCACATATACAAAGTGCAAGGAAGGAATGAAAAACAGAAGGAAGGAAGAAAGGGCAGAGGAAGGATCTCCTATTTTTTACAGGAAGAGGGGAGGAAAAACCTTTAATATTCTTATACAGTATTAGAATAGTAAACCATATGATTTTATTTCACTATCTTTATTCAGAGAAATAAATTTCTGCAAAAGAGAAACTGCTAATATTAGAATGGAGAAAACTTTATTATCAAATCAGGTTATATTTAGTGAAGTAATTACTGTCCTTAGAACTGAGGAGAAGGTCGACCTCCTGCAGACAGGAAAAGAGTAATGTTCCTACTGCTATTCATCTATGGAGCAGCAACTAACAAACACCATGTATAAAACAGCTACTAAATGCGTAAACGTGACAGGCACAACATGAAATTAAACATTGAATGGTATTTTCCAATCTTTAGGAATTTATAAAATAATTGAATACTAAATCAGGACTAGTAAATGTTTCATGTATTGGAATCATAAATTAATTAGTGATAATGAGAAGAAGTAGAAGGAGCCCTCTAAATTAAACAATAATAAAGAAGAAAAATTAAATGTTATTTCTCACTAAGGTGTAATTACATCTTTATACTTTAATTGTCCTCAGTGGGCATAGGTTATTACCATAAGCCAGTTTTTAAAAATCCTTTATATTCCAGATAAGTATCAAGTTGAGTGAATATGGTACTGAGTAGGAATATAAGGTGGTTCAGAGATGTAGAATTTGGAAATATAACACAAATCAGTTCTTTCCTGTACCTAATAGTTCGTATAGAGTGAACCATAAATGCAGATTCTCTTCATCCTTGACCAAATAACTTTTTTGGTTTTGGTCAAGATAAAAAAATCATTCATTTTTGTCTTCCTCGTGTTTTTATTTCTGAGACAAGAAAGGTATCACTATGTAGTCCAAGGCAGCCTGGACCATAGCATCAAAATTTCAAGATTGGTGTTTGCTTGCTTTCTTTCTTTCTTTCTTTCTTTCTTTCTTTCTTTCTTTCTTTCTTTCTTTCTTTCTTTCTTTCTTTCTTTCTTCCTTTCTCTCTTTCTTTTCTTTCTTTCTTTCTCTCTCTCTCTCTTACTTTCCTTTTTTATCTCTTTTATGCACTGTAAAGAAAGTTAAAATAGTTAGAGTTGTGGCATTTTACCATTCAGTCCTCAAAGTGACATGTGAAAGACACACCAGCATCGCAGTGAAGCAATCTCAGCCATGAATTCACTTCCTGCTGTGTAGACTTTCAACCCAGTACACTCCACTTGATTCTCCTCTTTGTGTCTTTTGCTTCACATGCTGTATTGGTGTTGGCTTTTCCTGTCCCCACCTGTGAGATCAGAGCTACTTTGATACTGCCAGGTACCCAGTCACAGCTTATTACTTTGCATCAACCCAACCTTCTGGGTCTAGAGATTTGCAAAAAGCAGCTTCAGGACCTGTCTCTAGGGATCATCCTGACCTTTAGAAAGCCTGCCAGACTTAGACCACAAGGCAGAATGGAAAACCTTACCTTTACTTTAGAATATAACAACAGCTGTGTCTCCAGTAATCGAACTGAAGGAGGTTTTTTTAACCCGAATTCTGAAACAATTTCCTAAATCATGCGCACACGGTTGCTGAATCCTATTATTTAAATTATGAAACACAAGAGTCAAACACAGGAATTTTTATTGAACTTTGCTATTCTATTGATCTCCAGACTTCCAGTATTTTGTTGTGTGGTAATTTTTGACTAAATTGATGTACATATCTAGTCAATTGATACACACATTGCTTTGAGTGAATCACTTCAGAGCTGGTATGACAGTAAAGCAATTTGCACTTGCAAGTTGCTTGATTCAGTTTCTAGAGGAGGGTGTGCCTTGTCTGTGTCCAAGGAAACCTTCAAGTCTGTTCATGAAAGTGCAAACAGCAGAGGTGGATCAAAGCACTCCGAGTGTCAATCAACTGAAGAAATCAGAGCCATAAATGAACTTTTCTCATTAATTTATATTGTGCTTCTGAATTTCAAGGCTGTCATTTGAAGCCAGCTATAGTAACACCTTCTTGTAATCCCAGTATGGCAGAGGCTGAGGCAGGAGTGAGCTCCAGACAGCTAGAGCTGTGTAGCAAGACTGTCTCAAAATTAAGAAGACTCTAATTTGATAATGTCCTTAAAATATCTTTAAATCAGATGAATATGTCAAATATGATTAAGTTCAACTAGTTGATGTATTCAAAATCTTCAAATTACTTAATAGTTCATTTTTTTTTAAATTTCTCTTCTCTTAGCTTTTAAGTAATCAAAAAGCTTAAATAAGTAACTATTTTCTCTGGATCTAACTTAGCCTACAAGAAAAAAAGAACAGAGAAATTGGTAGTGAATATGGATTTTTCTAAAAGGTTTTTCAGTCTTTGACAGATCATATGGGGAGTTTCAGAAAGAATCCTGGTTCATGTTTGTGTTCAATCTGCCTTCTCTCTTTCTGTTTTGCAAATGATTTGGTCCGATGTGCTTTGTTTGTGTCTCTTGAAAGGCCACTTAATTTTCAAACACTTAAGAATTTTCCTTGGCTATGTCATTACTTAGAAATTTCTTTTAAGGATGAATAGGAGCATCCATTGTTTCCCAGTTACACTTTCATTTTATCGCTAGTTATGATTTTCACAAGAGCAGTAGATTTTGGCAATTGACTTTAATCTCAACTCTACTCCTGAGACTGACAAGAGATGTGGAGATTTTTAGGAGATGTGAAGACGGTCCTGGAGAAGTTTGTATCTAAAAATTGTCATCTCAGCACCATCTATATCTCCTTCAAGCTTCTGCTATGAAAATTGTTATGCATTATCATTAGAAGAGTTTGATAGAACACATAGATAGTATCATAATCTTCAAAACTAAACAGAAACCAAATCAAATGTGACACACCTAGAATCCCAGGGGTCTGATGGTAAGACAACAAGCTTCAGGTCAGTTTGGGCTACAAAGCAAGACCCACTCTCAAAAGAAAAGGGGAAAGCAGGACAGAAGACAAATAAACAGGAAACTTCGTAACTTAAGGAACTAAGTTCATGCCATGTCCTTTTCTTCCAAATATTTGTCACATTTCTTTATTCTAGTTAATTCTTCAAACATTTGGACTTAAATATGGAATGTGTATGCTTTAAAGCATATGAATTTGATGTACCTTGCTTTTGTAGTGAATACTACATTAAATAATAAACACACAATGATAGGAAAGGAGGAATTCATGAGAGTTTCTGGAATTTCTGTTCTGTGACTAGAAACCAGCAGTAGAGTTTTCAGAGCCAGCATTCATGCTACCTTCAAATTTTGAGAGGAACTTATAGTGTGTAGAGACTATATAAAAATATTTAATGAAGGAATGTATCTTAAGGACTTGATTATCTGTGAAATGTAATAGTTTTCAAATCATGAATTAACACGGATCCTATAAGTGAGTACTGGTGCTCAATGAACCATGAGTATTGGTTTTAAATATCAATGATGCTTGACTATGAGATAATTGTTTAAACACTCAGCACATCTATTCCAGCACCTAGGAGTCACCAAGACACAGTTTACAAGCATTACCGATATAAAACTTTTCTACTCTCCACTGTAAATAAGCCAACAGTTTCCCTTTAGGCTCAATGGGATAGTCTCACTGAGCTTATTGGCTTTTCTTATTCCACACTTTTCCTTTTTTTGATCTTAATCATGTCAATTTTTAAAGCACTGATATTATCCAACATATAGCAACCACACACAAAATTTCCAGTCTTTGTGTCATTTGTGTGAAGAAGTTCACTTAAGTATATTGCATATTTTCTAGAATATTCTTTCTGTAGATTTTGATGGTGATGTTTTCACTAGAAAATACACTAGTTCCTTAAAAGGCAAGTGCAAAGTATACTAGAGATGTAATTTATTCTAATCTTTGTGTGGCTACATTCTTTCTATATTTATTTTTGCCAATTTCCATTGTTGATGAATATTCAGTAACTTTCCATGTAGATATTCTAAAGCTTGTTCTTTGATATTTCAGTTTTCTTCACTGATTGATATTCTCCTATTGTCCTGTAAGGATTTGTTTTTCACTGGAGGTTTTAGTCCTGAACTCAGTCATTATTTGGTTACCATTTTTAGGGTCAAGTAAACAGACAAACCTCACTTCATTCTACATAAAAAATACATTAACTACCAAAAATTGATAAAATATATTTATAAATGTGGTATATTCTGTTTTCAAAAGTCACCATGGTGCATGTTACATTTAAAATGACTAAGCACTGTCCTGTCCTGTTCCACCTTCCTGTTTTTCATGTTTTAAGAGAATGGCTTGGGCTGGGGAGAACGTTCATGAGTAAAAAGCCTGCTTTGCAAACATGATAACCTGAGTTTGATCCTCAGAACCCAAGGACAAACCTTGGGCATAGTGGCACACACATAAAATCCCAGTGCTGAGGAAGAAAAGACAGGCAGATCCCAAGGGCCTATTGGGCAGCCAGTCTAACCTACACGATGAGTTCCAGTGAGAAAAGCTGCCTCAGAATGCAAGGTAGGCTACATCTTAAGGAAAGACAGATGAATGTGTACCTATATATATAGCTATACACAAACATACATGCACAAAGATTAGAAAACCAATTTGTAAGTTTGATCTCTCCAAATGTAATATAAACTGTTTATGTTAAATTATAATAATATAAAAACAATATTTAGGTTAAATTATATTGACAACTAACTTATATTAATCTGAAATCATTAATTCATTACATAGATTATTACATAGATTACACATCTATTGTTGTATCTGTAATACAAATAAAACAATTTTAGGATTTATAGTCCTATCATTGCACATTCTCTTTAGAGCATATTGTTAACTTTCGCATTTTATACAGCTGCTGATCTTACATAATGTTTTTAGGTATTCGCATTCAGACACTTCATTCCTTCAAATACTGTCAGGTTGAAATCGTTTCCCCTCCTCTCTGGTTCAACAGTTTTATGACCTTCTTTTAGGTAGTTATTATGTTCACATGTCAGTCATTTTTGTTTATAAGTATCAAATAAATGCGGAAATAGCACACACATATATCCTTTCCCACTTCTTGGCACAGCTGAAAATACTTGAATTTACTTCCAAGTGTTTGCATAGAGCTCATCTTTGAGTAGATTTCAGACATGTGCACTGTTTTCAGAGGACTTTAAATGACTAAGTGTATGGAGGAGTATTGGAAGTCATTTTTAGATACCTTGAAAATACTGTGCATGACCACAAACATTTTAATTTACTCACGATGACAAAACCTTCCGAAAGTCATATGCCTCTTAATAAAATTCATCCTTTTAAATATATACCTCTGTCTGGAGTGTCTTTTTTGTTTCTTTTGTTAATAGCAAGAAGTTTAGGTGTCCATATAAGAGTGGTTTTTCTTGACATGTTGGATCACATGAAAGTTTAGAAGTATTAACCTGACCCTTCAAAGGGAAAAGAAATAGCAGACTTAAGTATTGTGTTAGAAGGATAAGAAATCATCACCCTTTGGAGCCCAGGAGCTGTCCTGATGAGGTTGTTGAGTCTTATTCTGTGAAGAACATTCCAGTGTGTTGTACATGGTGAAGTAAAGGATTTCCCCATGTAAATAACCTGGAGTGACCATTGAGTGAATCATTCCACTTGGTTTTATCTCACCTTCAATACAGGATGTTTATAGCTAAATAGTGAAGACTTTGGTTTAGTCAGAGACAATTTCATGTACATTCAAGAAATCCCATTGAAAATTTTGACTCTTTCTTTGTCCTTGAGTTAATGTATTAACGTCTAACCCTCACTTTGCTTGTTTGGTGAAGGAAAATGTTCCTATTGCTTAAAGGTTAGCCTGAGGCCCAACACCTTTCTTACCAATGAAATTCTTATAGCCCAATCTGCCTAATAAGCATTTATTTGTTTTCCCACGACTATCACTATTTTTCCATTTTTTTTTCTGTTATTCACTAAAGGAGACTCTGTTTTGGAGATGTCTCATAAAAACAAGAAAAAAGTGAAGTGAATAAATTTTGGTCAGGAAGCAAAGCATTTGGAAGAGGGAAATGTAAAAGTCAGTATTGCCAGAGTAAAGCATTCCCTGGGGACATGCTCTCTCTTTGATACACAAGCTTCGGCAGGCTCTCATCTGTGGGAGACCTGTGGGCAGAGATGAACCAGGAAATGATTGGCCCTAAACTTCAAAAACAGGACAGCACAACAGTTGACACTTTCCACTATGTCATTCAACTGACCCTTGTGCTCTCTGTTTATCTTCCCGCAATTAATATCTCCAGTGTGGTTTTAATGAAAATAAAGTTGTGGGCAGTCCAAAGCTCTGGAAAGGATCAAATCAGATTTATATTATGTGGGCGAGCTACAAACACAAAGGAAATACTTTTTTTTCTTCTGTACAACTTACGTACTCGATTAAAAATATACATATCCTTTAGGAGAATGGAAAATTATTTTTGTTTTTGCAAAAGCATTTTAATTAAAATCTTCAGATGCCTACTTATTAAATTCATTAAAAGTATTAACTCATTGTAGATAATAATGCCTCAGTTGTCAAACACTTTCTGAAATCTCCAATCATTTAAAAATAGTTTCACTTCTCTTGAAGCCTCCGTTTTCCTTTCCTGAGTACTGTGATGGAAATCAAACATAACTGATATTTTTCTTAGAAAAATAAGCAGTTTTTTTAAGCCTTTAATTGTTTTGTGACTACCTGACTCTGGTAGTTAAAACAGATGTTTGCAGAAACGGAATTTTTAGCTCTCCAGACTGAATTCAAGGACAGAACATACATTAGGTAAAAAGATTACTGAATAGAAATTTCTTCATATCGAAGTATATTAAATATAGTAATTAATATTCATAGAAAAAATTAATAAAGTTTGGGACCATTGGGGAGCTTAATAGTGAGAAAAAACTAAGGTAGGAAACTGAGGCAGAGTTGAAATGAAACAAAGAAGAGAAAAATAAGATATGGAAGAAAGTCTAGCTCTTTTCACTTCATGATTAGAGCTGGATGTGAACATGTGATGATTGATGTAAATAAACTTAGTAGATCTTGGGACATAGTTTCTGAGCTTACAACACCACTAATTGCATAACATATTAGATACTGTATATGGTCTTGTGTTGACATAATTAACCAACATAAGTTAAAGGAAAAAAAGGTATGTTATTGGAGAACTCAACATTTAAGAAGTTGTTCATGGCTTAATCGGGTGATTATAAGAGAAAAGCAATAAACATTTTAAGAAAAAGTTGCTTCCATAGTTAGGTTGTATGTTTTGTTTTAAGTTATGATTACAAATAGAAACTGCATTTTAAAACTTTGTATTAACCTGTTTTATTTTATCTGTGGTCTCCCACATAAGATCAGTGAATATTTATTCATGATCCATAAATTCAGATTGAAATAGAGCAAAGACAAGGGCTTTGCCTTGTACATAATCGTGGGGGACTTCTTGATTTTGTTACAATGAAGATCAAATCAGTTGCAATGCTGAGTATTCCATAATTATTTATTCAATTCAGTTTCCATCAGGATTTTTCCAATGTGTCATCTTGGATGATATGGACACAGAATGCAGAGAATTTAAATAGTGGATAGGCAGGCAAAGACTATAATATACTTTGATGGCTTTTCATTGATGAATCAGATTGGTATAGGTCATTCATAGTAGAATTGTAAACATGAAGCAGTTAGGATTCTTAAAGACTCCTTTATACTAAAACCCAAATGCTATAGTCTCTGAAAATGAAGTTTGTACAGTCAATTGTTCAAGCCTATTGAATCCACTGATACTAGGCAGATGTTCAAAACAGTCCCCTTGAAAGGCAGTGGTGGCATAGGCATTTAATCCCAGAATGTGGGAGGCAGAGGCAGGCAGATCTCTGTGAGTTTCTGGCCAGCCTGGTCTACAGAGTGAGCTCTAGGACAGCCAAAGCTACACAGAGAAACCCTATCTCAAAAAGCAAAAACAAATAAAAAAAAAAGAAAAAGAAAAAAAGAATACAGTCACCTCAACTATAAACTATGTTCAAGTTTTCTTAAATGAAAAAATGAAGAAGTTTCCAATTCTAAATCCATTAACCCTCTTAATATCTTTAAAAAATAATCCCATTTGATTATTTAAAGTGAAGTCAATGTAGTATCCTGTCGGGTAATTATTCTCTGAGTGATGGTCCCAGCCCTTAGTGTTGTTGACAATGGCCTTGAAAACAGGATAAAGAACAGTTAGGGCCTTTATAATACAGTTGGGGCCGTACTTTTTAATAGCCCCGTTGGCCTGCAAATAATGATGGTGTGAAGTTTGTCATGAGAAGTCTGGGATTAATCAGACACACTAGGGTTACACATAGTTAGCTAATAACTGGCTGTGTTCCCGCTGTCCTTCCTACTGTGAGGTGTACAGCTGCAATGAATGTCATCGAGTCTGCTAAAATGATACAAAAGAGTTATTTCCACTTTGGAGGACCTAACACAAATAGAAGAAGTAAACGATGCTTCTGTACAGGCTAGCTGCCTTCTCCAAACAGCACTTTATATTCTGCCAATCTGCTCTCTTCCAATTCTCCACCAGTTTCAGTACTAGAATATATATTTTCATCAGCTGAATGTCCATAGAAAATTCATCAGTAGAACATACTCTGAGCCCTAGGCAGCATTCAAGAGAATATTTCATTTTCCAAGTAAGCAATGGGCATAATACTAAGAAAATTAAGTTTTCTTTGAAAAAACTATGGGCTATTGATACTATATGAATTATGAGAAATGCTTAGGGAAAATATCCTTCCATTTTTATTTATTTCTTCATATTTTCATAACATTAAAAAATGCTGATAAGCATTAATCAGGTATATTTAATCTATTTAAAAACAGAAGTCAATATAGTTTATATCTTGGACTGTTCTTACAGTGATTTTTCAGTGGAAGACTCAATGTCAGGTAAGTGTTTACCACTTCATTTTTAATTTCTCTGAACAATTGAAAACAAGTTTCAGTTGCTTTGTGGAAAAACAGTCACAGGAGGATTGAGATGACTTCTCATGACAACGAATAAGTAATTACATCTACTTTTTTCCTTCTTTGAATTAAATTGCTTTACAATTTCCAAAGGACTCTTTGGCAATTACTTGCTCAGTATAAAGAAGAAAATTTTGTGCAGCATTTGGAATTTTATCAATTCAATTCAAGGGTACTTCAACCATAAGGTCCCATGTTACATGGCTCATTGTAAATAATACACAAAGAAACATGATGGTTAGCTTTTTTTCCTCTGCTTTTGTTCAATAAAAATACTTACATAGGCAAGAAAAAATGGAATCTCTAATTTGAAAACAGCAAAACACATGATAAAAGCACTTTCATCTTTTTTCTTTGTCCATTTTGTTTTTCTAGTTTTGAAAATATAAACCAAACAAAACATAATAGTTGTTGAAACCAATTTAATTTTCTCTTTACCAAGAGTACATTTTAATTTATTCATCTCTCTGATATTTCTTTGAGTATACAAACCAACAATTTGACTCACCACAAATAAAACTGTATCTCTGCTAAATCTGTAAATATTTTGAGAGAAGAAAAGGAAATTCTACATTGGCAAGTGTGTGTTTCTTGGACAACACAACTGTGGTCATGGAAGCCAAACTCATTTTGCTGGTATGATTAATATTTCCGCATTTGTACCATAAATATATGTGTCAAATATCTCCAAATGTCCCATCAACAAAAGAAACCACACACAGTTTTAACACCGGATGATTTGCTGATTTATGATTCCTCATAATGTACACAGTTTTCGCATTGTTAGAATTACATAAGAGAAAAGAAAATTCTATTCAGTTAGGGCAGCGAGTTGAAAGGGAAACTCTGAAATTGCGGTCCCATTTGAGAAAACATTGGCTGGAGGTTAATGCTGCATATGATACTCACACTGCACTGCCAGGGGTACGGGATGTCCACAGTCCTCCTGAAGAGCAGTGTGCGTTGTTACATCAATTCCGAGGGCATCATTCTTAATTTGAAAACCGTGGGCAGAAACAGGGCCAGCAGCTAATTTTTCCCGTGTTAAGTTTAGAGACAGCCAGCGAAGTCTAGAGACATTCTCTTTGAGGAAGTATATTCTTTTTACTCAGCACTAATACATTAAACATCTTAGCTGATCAGCAGGGTGAGATTAAAGTTTCTTCTTTTGAATCACCAGATTGAAGTGTGTAAAGGAAAGAGCATGCTAGTTTGCTAAGCCGTTCTGCTACTAACATTTGAGAGCGTCATACTGATATGCCGCCTTAGCAGACAGCACTGTTGTAAGAAGCTTCTCGGCCATGTAAGTGGCTAGTGGCAACAGTGACAACCACAGTTGATTTTTATTCTCACCACTGAATCTGAGACAAATTTGCACTGTTTCTCCAAAGCTGGTTAACCTCTCGGTTCTCTTACAAGCACAGGACTTAGCTTCACTAAGGCTTATTCAACATGGCTTAGCTCTTGCCCTTCCCTGTATGGTGCACATGTATAATGCTTATGGAATTGGTGGGGGTCACTGGTTTGCCTTTAAGGAAAACTACTTCACTCCCCTTTATATGTAAACGGATGAGGGCAATAAGTCTCTGGGACTTTATATAATTATTTAGGGGCAAATGTGGGAGAGACATCCTTCATCTGGTTTCCATTAACTCATTCTTCTGCACCAAACATGAGAGACTTCGCTGTGAATTCTAATTCTATGCAGTATGTATCTTTAGATTGTAGAGAGGTTTTCATATGACAAGATTAGCCTCATGTGCCAGCTTAGAAAATACTTTCATATATCCCAGAATGTTAAGATAAGTATCATAGGCATTCTACGTTTTTTTTTTTCCATTTATTTCTTATGTATGTCTCCCCTGTGATTCGTGGTATTTTTCCTGTGCAAAATGCACATATGAGAATTTCAGAATGGTTGTCCAAGGTAAGAATATACTTTATAAGCAGAGAACAGCATTTTTAAAATAATCATTTTTTTGCTTCAATGCTAAGGGGTAATACTTTGTGATTATACACTTTGTGAAAATTTTGTTATTTGTAAATTAACCCCAAAACTAACATATGTGGAGAGATGGCATATCATGTTGTTTGTTAGAGGTAGACATTAAAGAACCATTTAGAACCGGCATCTCCACTGTTACACCATGTTCTGTCCTAATTATGACATCCTTTATATTTCTGTGTCTCTTGTCTCACTTTCAGGGCAACATGGGTGTGTAGATATGACAGGCTAGTGCTAGATCTTCTGTTGATTAGAATTTATATACTTTGATTCATATTCCACCCTATTTCTCAGAATACAGAATTGGAAGATGCTAGAGAAGCTATATAAATGTTTTTACAGTCCTTTCTGTTCCTAATAGAAATGCATACTGCTTGTTCATTGTACTCTATCAGCCATTTACAAACATATTCAGAAAAAAAGGAGAGTATCTGTAGCAATAAGACAGCTTACCTGCCAAGCTTGATATTTCTATAACCAAATCAATATTTCAGGAGCCTCCCACTATAAATCTGATGTGGATTTGAATTCCAGGGAATAATGGATGATCTAATTAGGAAACAAACAAAAAGGCAAAAAATAATTAGAGTGTTTATTCTTCCTTGATGATAAGAAATCCTTGACAAGACAGAATGTTGTCCCCAGCAAACCTCTCTCTATAGGTGTAATTGAGCTTAGAAGCTAAAGGTTTGTTTTCATTTTTAACTTTGGGAGTTAAATATATTGATTGCTTTGATGGACTTGTTAAATGGCTGCTTACTTGCCATATACTTCATTATTCCTTTGTGCCTGAAATGTGTGGCAATTTTCTGGCATGTAGGATATAGTCCCAAGCAAGCCTGGATATGGTAATAAAGTACTCAGCAGGGCACCTGTCATGTAATAAGACCTTCCAAGAGTCTGTGGACTGAACAATAAACAGTAAATTTCTGCTCTTTGTTACAGTTCTGCTTTGAGGAGTTGAGAGTTTGGGGAATCATTTACAATTTTAATGTGCTCTATTATATTAAAGCAGAGTCCATATGTCTCTTTCTATCTGTTTATCTCCATTTACTCACCTACTCACCTGCCTGCCTATCCATCCATCTACTCATCCATTCATCCATCTATCCAGTCACCCATTCAAACGCCCACCCATTCATCTATCACCAGTAAATTCACTCTTTCATTTGTCCACTGTCTGTTAATTTTGTATCCTTGCAAAATGTGGATGCTGTAATGATGAAATTAGAAGAGAAATAGGTCATGGTTTCAACTGGTCTAAACGACTAATGAAGATATTCTACGTAGAGCTTCCTCTTTCTGTCTTTCCTCATGCATATTTAGCATCTGTCTTTTATGCCATTGATTAGCATGCTTTGGGCTTCTCTTGGCCATAACAATTCACAATGAATCTAAAGCTCTGAGTAACACATTGACTTTTGCAGAAGAAATTTTTTTCCAGTTTTCCCCAGGTCTTGAGATACTTCTTGATACCAGCATCACATTCTAGAGAGCACTATCTGTGTGGATTGGTTTTATTTAAAACAGTATATATTTAAAATATTAATACTCAAATAAATAATTGTGCTTGTTAAAAGGCAGAAAAGCAACAAGATGTGTTTCAGATTTCAATTCTGGGTGAAGAGGGTGAGTTAAAACAGCTTAATAGGCGAAGCATAATTTTGGACGCTGAACACCTTAAGTTCAAATATCATTACATCACATACTATTGGTCTTACTTTGAAACAGATTTTAATTTTATGTTTCTGTTTCTATTTTTTTTTTTTTTGTAAAATGAGGATTTCCACGTGTCCTCTGTTATTTGCTGCAAAAATTGAAAGGGTATCATCCTTAAAGTTCTCATAATACAGTAAGTGGTAAATAGCTAATGACTAGTTGCTATGAAGATTGAATTAAAAGCTAATAATAGAAAATATAGAATTTAAAGACAAGTGTCTGCTTCAGTCTGGTATGTATCTGGTAAATATAAATATAACCTCAGAAAAGCAATGTGGATTGTTCCATAGATGCTATTTAAATCTAAGACTATAGCAGATAGGACCTGCCCAAGGGAACTAAACAAAGTTTAGTGCCAGGGACAGAAACTTGAGAAACAACAGAATTGAAGAAGGTGAAGGAATATCAAAATAATAATAATAATAATAATAATAATAATAATAATAATAATAAACTGTAAAAATGTAAGAGATATCTCTTTTTCTTAATCATCTCAAATAGTTTTTTGCTTTGCTTATTAAAAAATAAATGGTCATTTCAATTTAAGGAACTTCATATTTGATTTACAGTCATTGAGATCTTATCTGACCTTTGGTTTTTCTGTTTTTGATTCTCTTTTTTTAGGTGCTCATTTTTATGCCCATATATCTCAAGCTTAGTAATGTCTACTTGGTAATAACTGTAGTCTTGGTATTATGTAAATGTTTATATAGCTTTGAGGCTACAGTATGGAACCTGTTAATGTCACAAACAGCACTAATTTAAAAGAATGTAGAAAGAACTTAAGATAACAAAGTAAATACACATACCTTCACCATGTGAAGTTTTTAATTTGTAAAAATGTATCTGTAAACAGCTTAGTAAAGTTGGGACTCAATATGACTAGCAAAGAAATGTGACCAGAGTTCAAATCATTGACTTATTTTCTCATTATTATAGCTAAATAAAAATATTGCTAATAGTCTCACTGTGACCAAGTTGAATCCTAAGTAGCATTAAAAATTGGGTGTTCATGTTCCTCAAGTAGAGTTTACAGTTCACAAGTTCAAGTGGAGTTTACAGTGCACAAGTTCCAGAAAGCAAGCTGGGCTTAAATAAATCCCGTGATATAGATCCATGGTATGAAATTGAAAAACTTAGCAGGTTCAAATGATACCACCACAACCATCTTCAATTTTATGCTAAAATTGTCTACTTAGTCTACCTAAGGACTCCAGAGCTATACAGTATCTGAGGAAGACAATTGATGTCTAATTTAGGAGTTTATTAAAGACAGGAACTGCATAATAACCACACCCAATTTCCTTTCCCTCAAGTATAGTCACTTGTGACAGTAAACAAAACAAGAAGACAAAAAAAGTAAAGCAAAAAGCCAAACAGTATCTCTTGCCTCATAAAAAGCTCTTTAATTTTTCTCATCTACGATGTTACACTGTATTGTCTGGGCTATAGCAGTTTTTCTCTGCTCAGTTTCCAGATTAAACAGCTCTGAGAAAACTATATGATAGCTTTAAAAAACGGAATATGACTAAGGGATGGGACTTGCTCCCTTGCTCCGTGTTTCTAAACAGAAGTGAAGACAACATGGGGCAAACCGAGCTCTTGTAGTTGTGGTTTTTGCTGTGAGCCTTTCATCTCCGAGCTATTGCTCGCACCAGCCTGAAGACAGCATGGAGGAACCATCTCCATCTCAATTGCTCCTAAAATACTATAGCTTCAGCTTATTACCTCATATTACACCTGCTTCTAGAGATAGAGTTGAGATGGGAACTAAACTAAAGCACCTTATCAAAAGGAGTTCTCCAAGAAATGATGGGGTAAATCAAAGTTTTTTTATTTTTTAAACTTTCTTTTTTATTTATTCTTTGTGTCTTTCACATCATTCATCTCCATCCCATTCATTTTCTGGTCACTTTGTATCCACCCTCTGCCCTTGTAGTGCACCCTCAAAATAAAACAAAATAAAATTTAAGAGAAAAAAAGAAAGTGTCAGTCTAGTCATGGAAGCTGTAGTTGAAAGGACCAAGCAGATGCCATAACAGGCTGCTCAGTCTTCTCTCAGAGATCAGGCCTCAATTTTAGTTTCCTGCAACTTAAGCAAGCAGTTTCTGGGAGGGCTATTGACAGAGTCCTTGCAGTAGATCCCCTTCTGCATGTACTCTGACTGCTCTAGGTTCAGCCAGTTGTTTACTGTCTGGAACCCCTCACCAACTTAGAGCTACGTGCATGGTTCAATGTGAACATGTGAGGCCAGCTAGCCTCCATGGGAGCTCACTAGCATAAATCAATCCTGATAAACAACATCTGGGGGCTGCAAATGTTCTTCTGATAACCACTGTTGAAAAATTCCTCTGGACCCAAACCAGTGAATCCAAAGGTTACATATCCTCCCCCATTTCTATGACGCAAAGGCTTGTACCACTCTGCTTGCGGTGTTTTCCTTTAAAAACCCCTCGTTCTGAGAGCTCAGGGCCATCCTCCTCCACCCACTGAGTCAGAGTGTTGGACATCGACCAAGCCCAGGCTTACTTGTTATCAATAAACCCTTGTGTGTTTTGCATCAGATATCAGCTCTGTGGCGGTCTTGCTTGGGGGAGACATGGGCACAACATAGTGTGACACAGCGAGTTGTGTGGTAAACCCTTTTATCCATATATCTTTACTTGCAATTGTTCATTGCAAAGTTATTGGTCTGGGTCAAGTCCTCCGGTTTCTGCTACACTATGCATGCTGGGCCCTCATTGGAACTCCATTTGGTTATCCTGTTGTTATCTCATGTGCCGGAGATCCTGCAGCGTTGGGTCTACAGGACTGGTTCCTTTCATGTGCTTCAGCAGATCACAGATGGGGTGGATGTTGTGGTGGGCCAACTCATAACCCTGGTTCTGGTTCTAGATAGTTGCAGGGTTGGTCAGCCACCAGCTCTCCCTTGTCCTCACCACTTAGGGCGAGATCTTCTGCATTGCCCTGCCTAGTTCACCTCTTACAGCAATGAGCAAGGGTCAGGGCCTGTTCTCCCCTAAGAGTCTCTCCCATACCTACACATTCAGGATCAGCTCTACTGGGTTGCCCAGATATAGTGTGGGGAACTCTTTCCAGAGTGCTGCTGCTGATGAGGGGGCATGGACAGCTCTCTGGCTCTTATGACCTCTGGGTCAGGTCTCCCACATGCCTCAGATATTGATGGGCTGGGGTAAGGGTGGGAGGTGAGGGAGAGCATCTCTCCTCCCATGCTGCGACGTGGCAGATGAGTACTGGGGACAGCTCTCCCATGCTCACAGCTTTGGGGCTGGCTCACCCACATCTCCACCAACAGGGATGGCTCTATTGTGCTGCCCAGGCAAGGTTCAGGGCCTACTGTCTTCAGCACTGCAGCTGGTGGGGGACAGAGGCAGCTCTTCCTTTCCTAAGACCTCAGGGCCAACTCTCCCACCTGTCTTTGATTGGGTGGGGAGGGGCGTCTCTCTCTAGCTCATGCTGTCATATGACAGATGAGGGGCGGGAACAGGTCTCTTCCTATGCTCATAGTCTCAAGGCTAGCTCACCCTATGCCCTGTCAACAGTCAGTTCCACTGTGCTGCCAGGATGAGGTGCAAGGCTGCTTTCCCAAGTGTTGAGGCTGGTAAATTGCTCTGCTCCCTTGCCAGATGGAAGCTGTAGAGACCAGGGGGAGGGGGAGGGCATTTTTCCCTTGTTTTCACCACCATACTGGAGACGAGGGAGGCGGTACCTAAAAACTTATTTCTTAAGAAACAACACTCCTAACATTTTAGGAACAGTTGAAACAGCTTAATCACTCTTCAGGGGCCATGTAGAAATTGACTTATTTAAGGAATTCTTCAAGAGAGCATTAGTTTTAAAAGAATTGTTTTGAATAGGTACCATTCATGTGTTCAAGGGTTGATTCTTATTACAAATATTGAGGAAAATGAACTTTTTGTCTGCTTCCATTAATATTATATGAAAGAAAAAAACATTGGTTACTGGGTTTGTAGAATTTTCCACAGATGTTACTTTTCTCTGTACCAGGGTTTATGACTTCCTGAACAACAAAGCATTTGTTTTATAAAATATTACTCCAAAGACTTGATCTTAGAAGTGTTATATCAGCTAAATAATCAATTCATATTGTGTTGATTTAAGTTAGGATTACATGGTAATCTGATTATTATGGTCATTCATGTTCAAATTCTAGTGCTGTTGTTTCCTCCTGGATTCCTAGGCTATGAATGACAGGTTGGCATTCACAACAGTGTGTTTATTTAAAGGTAGGTGTTGGGTTTAACAATTCTCGCTCCTTTTGTTCGTGATGATGTTCTGTGGAGTTATATCAAGACATAAAACTGCACTGGACCTTGTTTCTTCAACACCAGTCATCCACAAACTCAAGTCATCATAAAAGTACCATGAGGTGAATTTTCTTTGGTTAAAAATATGAGTTATAAAACTATGGAAAGTAAAAAATGAGTCATGGCAACCTTTTGGCAAAAGCACAGATTATACAGAAATGGATGATTCATCTGTATTTTTCTTAAACTTTTACCTGGGTGAGAAAGGATGTTTTATTGGTTTGTGTATCTCCTTCTAGGATTATTAAGGTACTAGTTCATGAGTTTTTATTCAAAATACAGGACAGCAGCTGTAAAATAAAACAACAACAAAAGC
Organism: Peromyscus maniculatus bairdii; assembly: GCF_049852395.1. Classification (NCBI taxonomy): domain Eukaryota; kingdom Metazoa; phylum Chordata; class Mammalia; order Rodentia; family Cricetidae; genus Peromyscus; species Peromyscus maniculatus. The sequence goes on along the minus strand of NC_134856.1, from coordinate 84,878,924 downwards.
AATCCTCTACTGCATGTATTTATTTATTTGCTTGGTTGTATAGTCATTCATTTAGTTAGGTAACTAGTTTTCTTGAAACAGATCCTCCTTGTGAAGTCCAGACTGGTTTTGAACTTGTGTACTCCAGTCTCAGTGTGAGTACACTACCTCCAACATCTAAACCATCCACTGTAAATAGATTCAGAAAACTTCTACGTTTTCCCGCTTCAGCACAATTTCTATAGTGATAATAACCTTTATTTATCTCAAGGTTCTGATGAGAAATAGTAAGATGTCTTAATGATAAAGCTGGTTCTTAAAACAGTGCTTCTCTGTGATTTTACTTAAAAGTTGGAAAACTTGGAAAATTTGAGTCATTTTTATTATTTTACTCTATTTTGTGAAATGTTATGAAATATAGCCATAGCACAAGCACCATCCCGCATGTGTAGTGATTCATTAAGAGTATAAATACTGACAACTGATGTTGCTAAATCACTGGTTACAACTCTTAAATATTAAAAGATATTGACAATGTCTCTTAAGGCTTGCACAAAATTACATTGCCACCAAGGATACAGGGATGCAGATGTTTCAACCTCATCCTCTTCTGAAGTGGACAGCATCAGCTGTTTCAAACTTTAGTGATTTGATAAGTAAAAACTTATCTTTTTGCCTTAATTTCAACTTCTTCTATTAAGCATTATATTGAGCCATTTCATTTTTGGTTAACAACCATTTATATAACTTTTCCTATATATTTCATCCACTCAGAAGTTTTTGGCATTCTTCATGATCTCATGAATTCTCAAACTGATACTATGGTATGATATATATGTACTATTTCTATGTTTACTTTGTAAAATATTATCTGCAGTAGATAGTCCATACCATGCTCATGTCATCAGAATGATAAAGGGCATGCATGGAGTTGGAATAACAGTCTTTTTAACAAACAGACTATTATTAACTTACAGAGCTATGCTATCTCCATCTCTGGCCTATCAAGAAAATCATGTGGATTTACATTTTTAATTATTTTGCTCTGTTTAACGTATTCAGACATTCAGTTCAAAGGAAGGAGCACCAAATGTCAGGCACTGAGTTAGGTTCTATAGTTACAGCAACAAATCAATTCAGAATAAACAAACTGAATAGTGAATATCCATTTTTCTCTCAGTAAGCTTACCATATAGAGTCATTAAAATAATTTTACAAGTAAGAACTTAAACACTAGAGTGGTAAGTAGCACAAAAGAGAATCATAGGATCCTGTGTGCATGCATAAAAGGGGTCAACTCTCTGATCGTTAGAGTTTATCATAAACATTATCAAGATTCATAGTTTATTAAAAATAGCAAGACTGATGAAAGAGAGGGAAAATGTGCAAAAATATCACAGGAGTTTCTTTTAACATAACAAAATGACTACTTTTTTTTTTAATTCTTCTTTCATATGATAAATCCCAAGAGCAGTTTCCCTCCCTCCACTCCTCTTATCCTCCACTCCCCAGCCCCATAGCCCTCTCCCCTAGAAACACTGCTCCTCTGTTTACCTTTAGAAAAGATCAGCTTTCTAAGTGATCTCAACCAAACATGGCATAACAAGCTCCAATAAGACTAGGCACAATCCCTCATATCAAGGCTGGGCGAGGCAACTCAGTGGGAGAAAAAGGTTCCTAAAGGCAGGTAAAAGAGTCAGAGACACATGCTAGTTCAAAAAAAAAGAAAAAAGAAGGCCAGGCGGTGGTGGCACACGCCTTTAATCCCAGCACTCGGGAGGCAGAGCCAGGCGGATCTCTGTGAGTTCAAGGCCAGCCTGGGCTACCAAGTGAGTTCCAGGAAAGGAGCAAAGATACACAGAGAAACCCTGTCTCGAAAAACCAAAAAAAAAAAAAAAAAAAAAAAAAAAAGAAAAGAAAACTTCTAATAATGTAGAAAAATACATTTTCCCTTAAAACTTTATTTCTTTAGTAAATAGTTAAACATTGCTAAGAGAAGTTAGACTAGTGTAAAATAGCTAAAATGAACATTCTGCATGACTAAAAATTAATACACAACAAAGCTATTAAAATAAACTAAATTTGAGTAGAAAAGGACAAAACCAGACTCACCTCATTATAAAATAATTTAAAATTCTGAACAACGTCACATGTATTAAGTGTAGTTTAATGAGCTATAAGAAAGAAGAAATAACTTGATTATTTATAACAGCCAAGAAAATTATTTATGTTTTATTATCAATACTATTTTCACTAGGAGAAAATAAAATTCAATATAAATTATGTATATTTGTTATATACATATAGTGAGCAACATTCCTGATAATGTATTTTCTCACAAGCTCTGAGAAATAGCATGTCTATATTACACGTATTACAGTACTTCTTTATACACTTTGTTGTTTACTCATATGAAGAGAGCTTTAAGATAGAGAACAAAGAAAGAGATAATATGTAAACACTTCTAAATGTCTCATAACTGGACATTAAAGGTTGGAATAACAAAATGAAGATATTACTTTCATTTGTATCATCACCTGAAAGCATTTAAGATACAGGAAGCATAAAAAGGCCAGTGAGACAAGCAAGTTCGTGGTTCCTAAAGTACAGCATCTGATACTTTCCCTTAGATTTGTTTCATGGTTATATTGTCTTTCCTTAAAAAACAGTGTATTAACTTACTGAAATTTAAGAAACAAAAAGAATTTGAAAAATTCACAACTTTTTATTGAGAATCATTCTTTTGTTTTTTGTTTGTTTAAATCATGGAACTATTTTGTTAAGAATCATTGTGATAGATATAAAGACAATAGAAAAAGGGTATGGAGTGATGGGAAGAGGCTGACTACTCTAAAGACAGCATGAGAAAGTGGAATTTATAGTCAGGGAACAGGAGATGGGGTTGAAAATGTCTAAGAAGAAACACCCAAAAAAGAGGGTGACATTTATCACTTCCACCTAACAAGATTCTTAGGGAAGAAAGATAGGGACACAGGTATCTCATAGAGAAAGTGAGTGGATGAAAATTTGATCAAAAATGAAAGATGATCAAACACGGGACTGGGTGATACTCTTTCTAAGTGGAGAGTAGCAACATTCTTTGCTAACCCTGGATTCTGCCTGGAAGTGTATAGATGGTTCTTGAAGATGAGCTAAACATGGATAAGTAGACCATCTTGTTCCCCCTAATGTTCAGGGAAACAACAGACATCTTCTCTCCTTTGAACAGCACCAGACTCTTTTCTCTTGAGATGTTTTTTGTGTTTTTTCCTTTGTTTTGTTGTTGTGGCTGCTTTGTTTTGTTGTTGTTGTTGCTTTGTTTTTATACCAGGGAGTAGCAGTAGTGTGTGTTGGAACGTGGTTATAGGTTATAGAGAATGTTACTAGCTTTCAGGCAGTTGAGGGATTTCTATGAAAATCAAGAAAGCCAGGATGATCACTGAAGTGGGACAACCAGTTTGAGTCCAGAGGGAGACGAGGTGAACATTCTCCTTATGCTTGACAATGGCAGTGGGTATCCAGTAGATTGGTTGGCATGCAGTTTGAATGACTGAAACTAGGTCTGGAGCTGTGCTTGACTTTCAGGTTCTGGGAGGCAATCAAGAATAATGGCAAAAAATTAGGAGTCTTTGGGATTTCACTGACCAACAACTCAAAGGAAGATGTGCCTTGTCTGGTATTGGGTTCTTTTGTTAGATAGTCTATGGATCTTCTGGTGTCATTTTCAGGTAAAGTTGTATCTATCTATCTATCTATCTATCTATCTATCTATCTATCTATCTATCTATCATCTATCTATCTATACATATATATGCATTTTTATATTTTATATGTATTTAATATAAACAAAATATTTCTCTATGATCTTTTCAAACATCTTTATTTATCCTCTCTTTTTCTATATTACAATCCTTCTCCCTTTCCCAGTTAAATATTTCCAAATTTCCCCCCTTTCCTTCTTCCCAGCACTTACATCCCTAGGGAAGTACCTATTCACCCCATTTCCCTAAGTTACTAGGTTCTCCAACTACATTTCATATACTCATCTTCATTCCCATAGATAGTGCAGCTCTTCCCTCTTATCAACAAAGTTTGTCTTTGCAGCAGACAGGAGGTTGCCACAGCTGGTCAAAAGGCAGATAATAAGTGACCTTGGGTTCCAAACTTCAAATGTAATATCTACAACCCAAATCCTACACCTGAGTCTCAGGAAATGTCATCAGCATATATAGGCAGAAAGACTGTAGAAGTGAGAAGAGTGGTGTGGTGGTCTGAATGAAAATGGCCCCCATAGGCTCACAGGAAGTGACACTATTAGGTGGTGTGGCCTTGATGGAGTAGGTAAGGCCTTGTTGGAGGAAATGCACCAATGGGTGTTGGGTTTTAGGTTTCAAATGCTCAGACCCAGCCCACTGTCTCTTTCTTGCTAACTACAGTTCCAGATGTAGGACTCTTGGCTCCTCCAGCACATGCTTCCCACGGTGATGACAATGGACTAAACCTCTGAACCGTAAGCCGGCTGTAGATAAATGCTTCCCTTTGTAAGAGTTGCTGTGGTCACAGTGTCTCTACACTGCCATCAAAACCCTAACTAAGAGAAGTGGGATGACTAGGATGAGATAAAATCTAGACATGGCAGGGATCCTGCAGCCATGGACTCCCAACCTTAGGGACGCTTGCACAAGACCTGATAAGACAGTACCGGTTGATATGCTGAACTGGAAGGGATTAAATTTCACAAGCCACCACTTTTGGATAAGGGGCTACAGACAACCAATGTCTGCTGAAGGAAGGAGAACCAGTTTTCTCCAGGAATGAGCACCCTGACAGGTTTTTGAATTCTGAGTAGTGGTTAGCCCTAAGCACATGTACTTCTATACATTCAGGCAACATCAATTGGACTCAGTTAGGTATATATGTATAATATGTTTTATATGTTACATTTGTGTGTGCATACATATCCAACATTAATAATTAAAGTAGAAGAGGTCATGATTTGAGGGGGTTTGGGAGTACATGAGCAGAACTGGGAGAGAGAGGGATGTAAATAATGTGAATAAAATATACCCATGTACAAAACTATGAAAAGAATTAAAACTAACATAAAAAGTTATTCTAAAACTATCCTGTTTTCTACTTTTGTGGATTTATTGAAAATTTTTCATAATTCCACTCTAGATAATCCTATTATTTGCAAATACAATTTTATTTTAATGTGATGTTGTAATAAAATACATATGAATTCACCATAGATTAATACTGCAGAAACTTAAGCAATTAAAAGATTTAAAAGAATCAATTCCATGCTCTAAAGCAGTTTCCATTTTTCATTTCATTGTTTCACTAATACTTCCTAGGCATCTGTAACTTGCAGAAGATGTCTTATCTGAGTACCCAACACTGGAATCCTGACTCCTTAGCCCTTTAAACACTGTAGTATAACAAAGGACTTGATTATGTGGTCACTCAAGTCCTACTTAAGTCTACAGTAGTTGTCAGAGTTTTCAGGCACTTGACATTTAAAGCTCCTTTTAGGTCCCTTGAATTGTCCATGAACATATTATATATCTGAGTTATTTTATTATAATGTACTATGGGTTTGAAACAGAGATAAGAAGTTTGATTCTCAGCACCCACATGGCAGCAACCACATGATAGCTCCCAATTGGATATAACTCTAGTCTCAGGGGATCCAACATTGTTTTCTACCCTCGAAGGAACCAAGTAAACACGTGGCACACAAATATACATACAACAAAACACCAATACACATAAAAATAAAAATAAAATAAACCATTCTTCAAAGTGTTTAAAATTAGAAAAATAAATAATTGAAAGTTTTAAGCTTTAAAATATTTATGTATTTGAAAATATATTTTACAAATTTAATTGTGTCAAACTTTGAGTATTGCATTCAAACAAATTAATTTTGAAATTCATTTTAAATTGATTATGTAATTGATTTTCCCGCAGTATGAACTTTTTTTTATCATATTAAAATGTAATTTCTTTAAATTTTATTGGCCTGGGTGATTCACTTAAAATTTATTCTGAATCCTCCATAATGTAATTGCTCTTATGAAATTTGTTGAGCTAATTGCTGGGGGATGTCTTTCTGTCTGTTCATTATGAATATATATATGTTTTTCCCATTGGTTAATAAATAAGCTGCTTTGCCCTATAGCAAGATAGCTTAGAGGCAGGCTTAAAATCCAAGGAGAGGGACAGGAAAGACAAAGGTAGAGTCCAAGAAAACACCAGTCGCCACCAAAGGAGAAGCAAAATGCCAGGAGATCAGTAATGCTACCGCCACGTGGCAAAACACAGATCAATAGAAATGGGTTAATTCAAGATGAAAGAGCTAGCTAGCAAGAAGCTTGCCATGGCCATACAATTTACAAATAATATTAAGCCTCTGAGTGATTATTTTATAAGCAGCTATGTGACTGGAGAAACCTTCTAGCTACAGCTAATACTCAACAATTGGCAAAAATACGTCTAAGGGAAGGGAGAGAGCTGAGATATCAGAGAGCAATCTCTACTACTACCCACTGAACTTTGGACCTATGGTAGATCTTTATTCAGCAGTATTCAATTGTGGCAGCAGATAAGCAGGGCACACATTCTTAACCAACAGACTTCTGTATATTCCACAAACACAAACAAAAACATGTGAAAAGAATTTGAGCATCTTAAAACAGACTTTTAATTTAGCACTTTGACATGACTAATTTTCTGGAATACAAATTTGTGAATATTTGATCAGAAGAAGAAAATGCAATACAAGTGAAATGTGGACTGGGATATAGTTAGATCACAGTATGAGTTTGGGTTTTTCCATTTACTTGTTTTTGGTTTTTTTTTTTTTTTTTTTTTTTATAGATAAAATGCCAAATTTTACAGAAGATCTTAGACTCTCTAAGCTATAAGTCTTTTCCTTGTAAAATGAGATTGATATGATGTTAACTCCCTCCCCATACTGTTCTAAGAACTAAACTAGATAAAGCATACTAACTTCTTAGCAGTGAATAAATTGTGCGTGTAATTAAATCTTGAAGGTTTTTTAACTGGTTATTAAGAGTTATTTTCTCCCCCAAGGGATCTTTATTTTTATTATTATTAATTATGAAAACTTGGTCTTAGTTAGGCTTGTTCCCCACTAGCTCTTTTATTTTTATTTTTTTAAATTTAATGCCAAATGCTGTTTATTGAAGGAGGGAAAAGGTCTTAAATAAAGGCTTACAGCACAATGGGAGAACCCTGGAGGGCAGAAGTTCGTTACAATCTTTTACAATCTTGCATCTAAGCTGTTAACGCCCATTATGCAGGATACACAGACAAGGAACTTCCCTTAAGCATTCAGGAGGGTGGAACCCAGCAGAGAATTAGCATAAGGGGGATATCAATGTCAAGGTCAGCAAGCAAGGCAATGGTTACTCAAAACAGGGGCCAGGACCCTACAGGTCCCCCTTTTACTAAAAAATGAGCTTCTGACTTAGGTTGCGTGGTACATCAACAGGTCACCTTACCCGTCATGGAGATACCTGCCTAGGCCACAGAGGCACTCTGTCTTAGGTTGGTGAGTGCCCCCCCCAAGCATTACCCATCTATGAATACGCATTATCATACAGGCTCAATCAATCATGTGTGAGCTGCAGAGTTAACTGCTGCCAAAGATCTCAAAGTGGCACTGGGCTTGCAATCTGTGTGTTTGACACAGAAAAGACCAACAGAAGTCCTATCCCACCCATAGCCAGTAGGCTAAAGGCAAGTGAGCCATTCCATTCCTTAACGACCCTTACTGCAAATTGGAGTCCTTATAAGATGGTATCCCAAAAGCAACTGGAACTTGAGTTTATAAATTTATAATTTTCAAAACCAATTGAAATGTATATAACTATTGAATTAAATTTTATCATGCCCAATAGAATGAAAAATTAACTAACTGTGGTAGCTACTTTTATTGCCAGGGTCTCCACTGTGCTAGGTGTAGTAATCAATTATGAAATGGTAATCCCAGAAACAGTAGCAGCGTTTGCCACAATTGCTATAACAGCAACAATGGCAGCAGCAATGTCAAATTCTCTTCTGGATCGTGTGGACTTCCACTGGCGTGGATACAACTCCAGTAACACAAACTGCCAAGGCCCATTTTTCTTAATCCCAGCACGACTTAAGCTGGCAGCTCTGCAAAAGAACAATTAAGAACGATAAAGAAAAAAAAAACAAAAACGGCAGCTCATAAGAAGCATAACTAATGGTCTTATAATGGCTACATTCAGGCTCATAAATTTTAAAGTATCTTCAAAGGGGGGGCTAAATGAATTTCAGGAGGCCAATAAATGTTGCAGAGAGCCACTCCAGAAAAGTAGGTACTACACCAGCTTGAAAAGGATTGTGAAAATGAAAAGGCTTAGCTGGCATGCTACTGTTAACAAATCCCCAAGGGATTCTTAAAACTTCATAAGAGAGAAGATTTGGGGCAACATTTTTATTGATGCAATAGTCAGCTATTTTTACTTTTTAGAAATAATTTTATTTCATTATTTACCATTCCTAGATTTGTTTTTTGTCTTGGAACAGAAACAGCACAGACAATATCTTATCCTAAGTTCATGTTTCGCAGAACACTGAATTCATGCATCAGTCTTGAACATACCTCCATTCCATTTCCTTGCTTAATAAGCATAAGAAATCCTCAGGACATGAGGCTGAGAGAAGCTGAAGGGCAAGCTTTTTTAAAAAGCCAGTCTCTCAAAACATGTGCTTTTCTAAATGACAAAAGGTATCAAGAACATATTATGTGAACAACCATACACAATTCATTTATGAGAAACCATGGAGTAGAAGGATCACTGTTGTAGAATATTACTTTAAGATGTATCACATTTGTTTATATGGTGGAACATTTGTTTTAATGATGCAAAGATATGTTGCATTTGTTTATATTGCATTTGTTTAACTCTGTGAAGCTGTGTTACTGTGCCTGTCTAAAACATCTGATTGGTCTAATAAAGAGGTGAACAGCCAATAGTGAGGCAGAAGAAAGGATAGGCAGGGCTGGCAGGCAGAAAGAAAAAATAGAAGGAGAGATCTAGAAGAAGAGAAAAGAGCAAGAGAACAGGAAAGAAGGATGCTAGGGGCCAGCCAGCCAGCCAGCCATGGAGTAAGATTAAAAGTAAGATATACAGAAGTAAGAAAATGTAAAACCCCAGAGGCAAAAGGTAGACAGGATAATTTAAATTAAGAAAATCTGGCTAGAAACAAGCCAGGCTAAGGGGGGGGGGTGTTTATAATTAAGAATAAGTCTCTATGTGTGATTTATTTGGAAGCTGGATGGCAGGCCCCCCAAAAGAGAAAAAAACCAACAGACCACAGGGATAATTGTGGGAGCCTGTAGGGAGACCAGCTCCGACATGTTTCCACCTTTAGAAGGGTTCTTAGGTAGAGGAGAGAGGGATAAGAAAATATTAGATAGAAAGTGCTGTGGGATGGTCTATATGTCAAATTGTTCTGAATGGTCAATAAATAAAACACTGATTGGCCAGTGGCCAGGCAGGAAGTAGATGGGACAAGGAGAGAGGAGAATTCTGGGAAGTGGAAGGCTGAGGCGGACAGACACTGCCAGCCACCACCATGACTAGCCACATGTGAAGACGAAGACGCCGGTAAGCCACCAGCCATGTGGCAAGGTATAGATTTATGGAAATTTATTAATTTATGCTATAAGAACAGTTAGCAAGAAGCCTGCCATGGCCATACAGTTTGTATGCAATATAAGTCTCTGTGTTTACTTGGTTGGGTCTTATCGACTGTGGGACTGGCGGGTGACAAAGATTTGTTCTGACTGTGGGCAAGGCAGGAAAACTCTAGCTACAGAAAGAGAGACCTAGACAATAAGGAGAAAGACAGAAACACAGGATAGCTTCAGGAGGACCTGGGTCAATACCAAACAACCTTTTCATTTATTCAAAACGGTTTTTTATAATATGCCAAGGGGAGAGGCAAAAGACCCCCCCCCTTGCAAGATCAAAGCCCACTGTACAGCCCAGTGTATACCCTTCAAAAACACCTGGTAACTGTGGTTAAATCATCCAATTATGCAGCCCTGCTGGATAAAGCAAGCTCAAATTCTCTGACCCTGAGTAAATTCTCAATAGGAAGCTTCTGTGGGCTCCCACAGTATTGAGTGTGCATCTCGTATTTTTCAACTTACCATATACAATGCTCTACTTACATTTACAATGCAATGTAATACTGACTTTATTTCAATAGTGCTTTTGCTTTATTATGAAATCTTTAGTTATAAAAATTAACATGGAAACAAAAATTGCAAAAGGATAGTATTCAGGGTGAAAATGAGCTTGAACTCAGAAAATAGAGGTTCTAATTTCACTTCTTGAACAAACTACTTTTGTGAGTTTTCATTTAGTAAAGGGATTCTACCCCCATACTGTCTAACTGGTATCGTCAACACAGAAGAAACTTAACTGACTCTATAGCGTATGAATAACCAATTAGCCAAGTAGTTTACAGATTTAATGGTTAGACAAAGTCTCCCATTCCTCCATTTAATTTTTTCTACAAAGAGTCAATCCATTTTTCTTCTAGAAGTGTTTTATATATTGGATTGATTATCTGAATTTTACAGTATCCATGGAAGATACAATCTGATTTTCTATATTTTACAGATGCAGGAGAGCGAGCAGTTAAAGTAGCACAAAAATTTATTCAGGGGAAGGTTAAGAACTCAAAAGTAAGTTACACCTTAGAAGATAAAATGTGAGTAGAAAGTTGAAGATTTATCATTTTTTTCTTAAGATAAACAATACAACAATGACAATGAAGTGTGCTTTCTTTGGCTAATGCTTGATTAGGACAATTTACCTCTCTTGAGATTTAGGTTTTACATCTAAAAAGTAAAGAAATGGAGCTAAATAACTCATGAGCTTGCATCCATGTCTACCACTTTATAATTCATTGTTAAACCACAATTATGAATATTATAATATAAATATAATAGTATAATTTCTTAGGTAATGACGATAAATTTACATTAAATGTTTGAAATTCTTTTTAGCACTTATATTTGAAATAGATAACATATATATGTATGTGACAGTGTCATAGAGAAATACATTACTTTGTATGCTAACTTAAAAGTAAAGAACTCTCACTTACCACCAAGATCTGAGGCCCATTTAACATGATGTAAATCATGCCTTGTACTGTAAACCTATGCAAGCACATGGTGCTAGTGAGGTTACTTGTATCAGAGAACTATCAAGAACCACTTTACCAAACTAGTATAGTTCCTAACTGCATCATTCAAAATATCTATTGTTAGACCTAAAGACAAATGTAACTCTAACCTCCCATCACAGAAACTTGTTTTTTTTTTTTTTTACTTTTTTTTTTCAACTGAAGGACCATTACAGAAAACCACAACTGGCCAAAGTGCAGAGAAGAAGTGATCCTGGTGTCTCATGCCATAGCCAACACAACTACAACACACCTGCACTGAAGAAATTGGCAACATCACAGAAAGGGGTGTGGAAAGATTGTAAGAGTCAGAGAGGACCAAGAAGTCTGATGTGGGATTGTGTCTCCACCTAAAAATGACAGAGAAGCTACCCATATAATTTCACACAATGTGGCTCTCTAAATAAGACCAGATCAAAGGCAATACCAATAGCCAGGCTAATATGGAAGAGGAAAACTCATGGGCCCCACCTCTAGACAAAGAACTACCAGCAACTAAGGCATGTTGACAGAGGGGGATAAAGGGACAGGCCCACTAATTGTTAGTCTATTGCCAAGTGGTCAACCTTGAGCTCATGTGCATACAAATAACACTGAAAGAGCTGAGTAGGCTGATTATGTATATATTCACACACACACACACACACACACACACACACACACACACACACACACCTGCAAGAGACGGGGGGGAATAAAGAGAAAGGGAAAGAGAGAGAGATTATCAACAAAGAAAAAGACAATGATTTCAAGAGGGAGCCACAGGTATACAGGGAAGTCTAGGGGAAGAAAGGAAAAGAGGAAGAATTATATAATTCCATTTTAATTTAAAAATAAAAGAAGAATTTTTTTTTTAACTGTGACTCTAATACCCAGTCTTAGATTATAATTCTCCCATTTCATTCAAGACTAACGGAGATTATGTTGGAACTTCTGGAGACCATCATGGAAACCTTCCTAAGGCTATCTACCATTCAGTCATACAATGGACCCTTACCAGCTCTATCCTTCTCTGCCATAATCTGCAGTCACTGAAGCCATATTAGGGTTTGAAAGACATAAGACATTTCATTGAATATTGTGTTGTATAATATCTTATTTTTGAAATAGTTATTCATTCATACAGTAGCTCCAGGTTGTTTATTTTAATTTCTGTATTGTATCTAAGTGTGTCTTTCTGTTCTCCTGGTGGTAATACATGGTATTATCAAAGAGTGGAAATGCTGAGGTAACAGAATGTTGAATACTCATCGATAATTCAAGTTCTACATCATTCTCCATGGCTCAGGGATTATTACAAAAGACGAGGGGGTGGGGGAGGAAGAGTTAGAAGTTTAGAGAACAGAGTGATGTGATATACTGACTTCTGAGTATGACATGGCTGTTGCATTCACAGTGTGTGTGTGTGTGTGTGTGTGTGTGTGTGTGTGTGTGTGTGTGTGTGTGTGTGTGTGAAGACAGGTAAATTCTGGAAGGATCTTGAACATCCTGTTTTGTCATTTCCTGCCTGTTCCCCTTGATGATGGCATCCCAATGAGCCTGGATTTAGGCTGTCAGCTAACCAGCCCCAGAGATCCCTCTCTCAGCCCTCATTTAGGAGAAAGGCATCAGTCATGCCTGGCTCCTGGCTCCTTAATTCTAAGGCTGGAAATTCAAACTGACATCCACACATTTGTGCAGCAAGTGCTTTCAGTTACTGTTCTGAGTTGGGGGGAAGTATATCTTAGAGAAGTTTTAGTTTACTTTTCCCTGACAGCTAGGGATATTGAATAACTTTTAAAATACTTTTGGGCCATTGTTTTTAATCTGTAAATTCAGTTTATTTGACAAGTTTTGATTGTCAGTTTCATTTTCCTGGTATTTAAATTTTATGATTTTTTTTTGAGACAGGGTTTCTCTGTGTAGCTTTGCACCTTTTCTGGGACTCACTTGGTAGTCCAGGCTGGTCTCGAACTCACAGAGATCCACCTGGCTCTGCCTCCCAAGTGCTGGGATTAAAGGCATGTGCCACCACCGCCCAGCTAATTTTATGATTCTTAGTAAATTCTAGACATTAGCTCCTCATCAGAAGTGTAGCTGGTAAAGATATTCTCCCATTTTGTAGGCTGTCTGTTAACACTGCTGATCATTTCCTTTGCTGTATAAAATCTTTGCATTTTCATGTGGTCCAAATGCTCATATTGCAGTGAGTTCCTGTACTGCTAGTGTTCTATTTTAAAAGTTCTCCCCTACCCCAATATCTTGAAGGTTATCCCCTGTGTTTTCTTCTAAAAGCTCCAGGTTTCAAATTAAGGACTTTGATCCATTTTGAATTGATTTTGTACAAGGTGAAAGATAAGAATCTAATTTCATTCTTCAGCAGGTAGAAATCCAGCATTTCTGGTGCTGTTTGTTGAAAAGACTGTTTTTTTCTAAAGTACGTTTTTGCCTCCTTTGTCAAACTTTAAGTGGCAAAGCTTTGCCATCTTATTTCTCACCTCCCTATTCTACTCCATTGGTCTACCTGTCCATTTTATGCCCTATACCAGTTATCACCATCACTCTATAGTATAATTTGGTCAGGAAAACTACTCAGCTCTAAAGAAAATGAAGTTTAAACATTTTCTAGCAAATGCAGAGACTTAGAATGTACAATATAAGTGACATCACACAATCTCATAATGAAAAAAAACACATGTTCTCTCTTACATGAAGAATCTAGCTAATCATATATGTTTATTCCAAATAAATATACATATATGTAGAGTATAACATGAAGAAAAGATAACAAGAAAGGCTAAATACGAGGAGATGAGGAAGGGCTGAATGCAGGTAACAGACGTAACATGAAAGAAGATATAAAGCTATTTTTTTTCCTAATCCCAATTCTGTCATGATTTTGGGGGTTCTGGAAAAGTACATAAAATATGTTCAATAGTGAAAGTGAATCATTTAATACGATGTGTCATAGCTTCTATTCAGAATGCCTACTCAAACTGTATAGGAATAGTTCACTGATTTGTGTAGACCTTGGGGTCTGTTTAATTTTGGTGTGTGATGTCTTTATTTATTTGCAATTTTTTTTACAATATAAAGTTTATCAAATTAAAAAGAAATTCATTATTGTGTGTAATTAATAGATAATGAAAAATTAAAATAAAACAACAACACACACAAATAAAAAGGCAACAGATGCTGTGAGGTTGTGGAGAATGATAGATACATTGATGGTGAGAGAGCATATTTTTGTAGCCCTTACTGAAAATTACATGGAGAATTTTAACAAACTTAAAGGCTCTATGCCCAGAAATAGATGGCCAACACAAAATGAACTCAAGAGCACCTTTGGAGGGGAGAGACATATACATGCTACCAGGCCATCACAGCTTTCAGATGAGAGACCCACAACTTAACACACCTTTAGAATGAGGAACTGAGCAGGAGTATACAAAACCAGAGTTCACACACAACTTGTGGCTCAACTGGTGGCAACTGTGAAGGTCAGTAACTATGGGGACACCAGAATAGGTGCAGGGATCCAGAGCATTTATGATGTTACTTCTAAGAACTTGTCCAGATTTTTAGTCAATATAGAAGAAAAAATTCTCAGTGTTTCTGTTGTGGGGATTTGGGTAGTCACCATTTTGAAATATTCCAAAGAATCCTATTCTTCCTAACAAGTTCATCAGCCAGGTATGTATAATGGCTGTTTCACCAAAGCCTAACCTTCTGTGCTTTTATTAACTTCTGCCCCAACTGGAGTAAGGAAAATACCCAAGTGAAGAATCTGCTAACCTTCTATCTTCCACACCTGCTTGCTGCTTTGGGGGAAAGCAAATCGACTATTCTGGAAACCTCGAGCTGTCCCTGTCTTCCTAAAAGGGTATGGGAAGCTAAGAAACACTCTTGAAGAATACTGTGGAGTATCAGCATCAGACTCACTTAATGAGGGACCTACTCACAGTATTGTATATTACCTCCTTCTCTATATACCTCATGATAATATTACTAAGTGGATATTTATAACAGATGTTAGTATTCCATAATCAAACTGACCTTTCTGTTGAAAAAAGTTTATGAGGATGACTAAATTTAATATATATATAGTTTGAACATATTAATATCAAGATCAGAACTAATTATTGAGGGAATCTTGGAAGGTTCAAACCAAGAACTGCAAGCAAGACAATGATTAGTGGTAGGATAAAGGGTTTCATTGAAAAATATAGATAATATACAAGAATAACAACCAATTAAAGAGAAAAGATGGAAGTTCTAAGAAAGAATTCAAAATGATCAAGCCCATCAATATTGTAATAAGGAAAAAAATCCTTTGACAGATTAACTAGTAGACTAGACACAGCTGAGGAAATATCTGAGTTTGAGGATAGAACAATAGAGACTTCTAGCAATGCAATTTAGTGAGGAAAATGACTAAATAAAACACTATGCCATCTAAGAGCTGTGAGGTATAGCTGTGGTAGTAATGCAGCAACAAGACAAGAGCCAACGTACTGTTTAACAGGGTCTAAGAAGTCACCACGCTAGTGTGAGGCACTGAGTCAGAAAGAAAGAAATCAAAAGAAATGTCAAGCAAACAAGGAACAAAGACAAAACTCCTTGCCCCTCCGTGCCCTGCCCCTCTGTGTGCCACGAGACTTCAATCATTGATTTGTATTAGTTGCATTTGTGGCTGTGACACAGTTCGTGATAAAAGCAACCGAGGAGAGTAGTTGATTTTGACTCACAGAATTCCGTGCCCTGCCCCTCTGTGTGCCACGAGACTTCAATCATTGATTTGTATTAGTTGCATTTGTGGCTGTGACACAGTTCGTGATTAAAGCAACCGAGGAGAGTAGTTGATTTTGACTCACAGAATTCATTAAACCAGACACAAAACTTACTAAATGGTGGGCTCTAGTTTCAGCATTTCTAATATTTTTCTCATTTTTGTTACTCTTACCATCATTAAGGTAAAAATTTAAGAACCTCTAATCTAGGCTTTTAGTTCTGATTTGCGTTCTATTTTGAAATCCAGAATTTTCTTTTGAAAGAAATTCTCCATAGCCTATTTCTGTATTTGTTAAAAGAAATAGAGAGAGTTGGTGACCAGGGAAGAAGGGGGAAGAAAGATGAGAGAGACAGTGATGAGGCAGGGGTGGATAGGAGAGAAAGGGAAGGAGAGGGGAGAGACTATTTGCATTTCAACCATGTATGTTCTCTACAAGTCCTTAGTAGTGTGATAGCTCAATTCAAGGAATCAAACAGTGAATATTCAGAACTCTTGAGAATCGACACTTTGAGCTTGGTAACCTGAAATACGTTTCAGTGTTTGATATGGAAAACGTTGCACATGAAGGATTCCATGTTCTTCCTATCTGTTACCAGTACACCTATTGGACACATTTGCATTAATATAGATCTCAGAAAATATTACATCATCTGAAAGGTCCTAAGAAATAGCACATTTAGTAGGTTAGATATCTTGTTTCATGTAGAGAAGACACTTTTTACTGGGGTAAGAAGCAGAATTTAAGGATGTACAAGAACTCTGACTCTAGAGCCAGGCCGCATGTCTTTGCTCCTTTGCTTTGCCATTTGTTTTCAATGTGAAGATTATATGCTTATCTTGTGATTTATACCTCTTATTTGTAAGGCTTGCCTAGCTATGAAATATGTCACAGTCTTGTTTTGTATGTGAAATGGGTCAGTATGAAGTGCTTAGATTTGATACCTGGAACACTCACCTTTAGAGAACTCTGTTATGTTGTTTTAGTGATTTCCTAGAATTTATTTAAAAAAGAAAACTCTGACAATTCTCAAGGAAATAAAGAATTCCCTGACTCATTTTGAGCATCTTTGAAACTATTATATTATATTCTTAAAATGATTTTATTTTTATGTGTGTTATCAAAGCAGTTTTGGAGGTAGACTATGATTCTTATGGCAGGTTTTATTTTAAGAATACTGAAGTTACTTTTCTTTTCAGCATGACTTAGAATTTTGAAATCATCCTGTCACCAAGTTCTTCTATATGATTGATTAATATATTTCTACTAAAAAAGTAAATGCAGATATCATTTCAAGGCATTAGATAGAGAAACAAGTAAATAGAACCTGTATACTTATATCAGATTATTTTGAAAAAGATTCTTGATATAGTAATACAAAACAAGGAAATTTTGAAATCAACTGTTCATGACTTTTTCCTGTGAGCATACTCTAATCTCTAGCATAGGGAGCTTAAAAATCAAACAGAATACTGTAACCATTCAGGCTTAGAATCCAAAAGCCTGTATTTGGGATTTCCAGATCATTTTCAAATGGAAAAACCACAACTTGGCTAGATAAAGGAGATAAGTGGAGATTTCGCGAATAAAAATGTTTGCTGTACAAACATGAAGACCTGAGTTTGAGTGCTCAGCATACATGTAAAAATTTGGGTATCATTGCACATGCCTGTAACTCCACCATTGGGAAATGGACAAGGCAAACCCCCAGAGCTCTCTGGCCAGGCAGCCTACCAGAAACTGTGAGCTTCTTGTTCAGTGAGAGACCCTGCCTCAAGGCAATAAGGCTGAAAACCATAGAAGATACCGAATATTTTCCTCTGCCCTGCCATTGAATGTGCATGGACATGAATACCTTTATACCCAACAGGGTTTCGGCAGATACACAAACATGTCACAGCCCACATGTGGAGGTCAGAGGACAATTTGTCAGAGTTTGTTCTTTCTTTCTACCATCTGGGTTCAGGGGATCAAATTCATGTTGACAGGCTCAGTTGCAAGTGCCTTTAAAACCTACTTAGCCATCTGGCTGGCCTGAACATAATAGATTTAAAAAATATTCTGTAATAAGTTTCACAAAGTCAGTGCAATTCAAAATTACTAAGCATGAGGGAACACAAAAGATAAAACATATGGTCCAGGAAAAAGTTAGGACATCAAAAGACATCTACAGAAATTTAAGAATTAGGAGCTAGTGACAAAATGTTTGAATAAAAATGCATTTTATGAGTATAAAAGAAGAGATATGGTTAATATATGCAACAGAGAAAGTCAGAAGAGATGTAGAGACATAGAATAAAATGGAACTTCTAGAATTATATGAAGGTATACACAATATTAAAAAAATGTTTGTATAAAAATGCATTTTATGAGTATAAAAGAAGAGATATGGTTAATATATGCAACAGAGAAAGTCAGAAGAGATGTAGAGACATAGAATAAAATGGAACTTCTAGAATTATATGAAGGTATACACAATATTAAAAGTTCATTGGAGAACTCAACATTAGGTATATAATGAGAGGAAAAGAAATTGGGAAACACATTGAATGCAATTTACCCCCAAAGATGATATTAGCATAGAAATGAAATCATTCTAAACTGGTCATGGAAATGAAACATCAAAAATGACAGAGTAGCCGGGCGGTGGTGGCGCACACCTTTAATCCCAGCACTCAGGAGGCAGAGCCAGGCGGATCTCTGTGAGTTCGAGGCCAGCCTGGGCTACCAAGCGAGTTCCAGGAAAGGCGCAAAGCTACACAGAGAAACCCTGTCTCGAAAAACCAAAAAAAAAAAAAAAAAAAAAAAAAAATGACAGAGTAAGCTTAAATTTTAGTTTAATCCTGAGGTTATAAAGAAAAATTAAACTTATTGATTAAAGTTATAGCTAATGATCTAGCTTAAAGAAACTAGAAAAATTACATCATGGAAAGTAGATGAAGGCAAATAATAAAGCAATAAGATGTCAAAGAAATAAGAAATATAAACATTGGAAATAGGCCCTTTCTAAAAATTAGTAAAATTGGATTGTAAAAGTGAGGAGAACACAGTATCAGGAGTCATGTGGGGCATCATTACAGATCTTACAGACCATATGAAGATCTTATTGCCTATGATTTTAACAGTTAGTAAACAAACAACCTCCTTTAAAACACATTTTATCGCCGGGCGGTGGTGGCGCACGCCTTTAATCCCAGCACTCGGGAGGCAGAGCCAGGTGGATCTCTGTGAGTTCGAGGCCAGCCTGGACTACCAAGTGAGTCCCAGGAGAGGCGCAAAGCTACACAGAGGAACCCTGTCTCGAAAAACCAAAAAAAAAAAAAAAACACATTTTATCTAAATATATTAGGAATGCAAACTATGCACATTGATATCTTCATGTAACAAGTTGAATTTTTATTTATAAACCTTCTAAGATCAAGCTATCAGATTTACAATTTTATTTTGCCTATTAAGTTCTGTTAAATACTGAGCTAAGAAATATCATGTATTCTAAATACACATTCTAATACTATAGATCAGTAATTACTTCCTAACTCATATCATAGGCTTAGAAGGCTCGTTTTTCCAAACCTGAAAATTTAATATTGTTCATGAACATAGATGGAAAGGCACTTGGAAGAAAATAAAATCTTGAATCCAGCAATCTCTAAAGAGGAAAATACACCATGATCAGCATTTCGTATTCTGTGGACATAAGGTTCAACTCACATAA
This sequence comes from Peromyscus maniculatus bairdii, assembly GCF_049852395.1. Taxonomy (NCBI): domain Eukaryota; kingdom Metazoa; phylum Chordata; class Mammalia; order Rodentia; family Cricetidae; genus Peromyscus; species Peromyscus maniculatus. The sequence goes on along the minus strand of NC_134856.1, from coordinate 84,859,199 downwards.
ACAGAAGTTCTTGCTTGGTCATTTACTTTCAAAAGTTTTGCAGTATTGTGGGAAATATCTATTTTCATAAGATATATTTAAGATGAATGGCAGTTGATTGAATGAGTGCTGGTCTTTTAAATTTTTTCTCTATTTAGGCATCCAACTGCTTATGCAATATGGAAAATGTTCTCCATTCCCATGATTGACTGGAACTTGAGGAGCATCATTTTAATATTATGCAATGTATTTGTCTAACATCCTTAGGCATTTGTACCCAAACTATCTACCATGAGTTTGTTTTAGGTCACGTTGCCACATGAAAAACGTAGTGTACTCCACCAGCTATGCCAGGCTCAGAAGTCTCCAGTGGAAAAAAAAAAACCCACAAGCTCAGGCAGCTTTGTCACAGTCATGTAGGACTGCCTACCTAACACTGCCAAAGAAGCAGGTAATTGTGAAACCCAAAGCAACTGGAATCAGGGAAGGGGCTGAGCCAAGAGACAGCATCTGCCCAAAAGATTGCCCAATTCTGAGCTAAGGTAGGTGCTGACCTACTTTTCTCAGTAACATACAAGTGTGAAATAATGTCCCTAGTCTCCCTTTAAAGTAGACTCAGATACACAAGTTCCAAGTCATTGCACTATGGTACACCTTGAGGGTCTCACTTTAATGAACTTTCCTTATCTTGATACATAGTCACATTCTGAAATTCTTGGAGGACTTTGAAGTCTGCATTTAGTGGGAAGAGAGAAATCCTACTCATTATGAAAAATTTTCCCAGTAGAGCAAATGTCTTTGTCACATTTCCCAGCACTAAACTAGTTAGCGTTCATAGAACACAATGCTCCACTTAGGTCCTTTATGTCCTTCGTTACATAACACTGGTTTTATTTGTTTTTGTTTTCCTTTGAGGCAAAAATTCTTATATAACATAGGCTTGCCAGTAACTCCTGGCCTGCTCCCTCAGCATCCTGAACACTTGGATTGCAAATGTGTACCACTGTGGTCAATTAGTTATTCAATACTATAACTCTTGTATGTAATCATTTTAATTACCTGTATTTAATATTCATGCCCAAAATAAGTTTACAAACTCCATGAAGAAAATGTGTGTGTTTGACATTTGTAGTCTAAGAATTGTAGTTTATCATTAATATATTTATTGATATAAATACCTGAAAGAAAAGAAGCCTAGAAAAAAATAATTTTCCAAATTTGTCAATAGGCATTTCAAAAAGCCTGCTCTTCTTTTGAAGCAAAAATTTTACAGTGATGGAAAAATGGATAGTTGAAATGATCCTCTCAATTCTAAAACAGACTTTTAAGTCAGTAATTCATTTATCACTCCTCACCCCCACCACACACCCTCCCTATTCCCCAGCACCGAAGGGTCTTTACCAAAGAGTGGCATACAAGGGAGAAAATTGAAAAATTCATCATTTTCCAGCATGGTGAGACTCATTTATTCATTCAATACGCATTTATTGCTCTGCTGTGAGGGGCCAGGTATAGAACTTGGTGCAGGCAATGCCCTTGTTGAATAAGACATAGATATGCTATGGAAGAGTTAGTGAGTTTGGATTTTTACATCTCAAACACTTCAGTGTATATTATCATATGAATGAACTATACAACTTAACTTTCAGCCACAATTTTGGTCTAGTCTTTGATATTCTTCCTCTATCACCTGAAATAGTGCTTCTTTCACAGGCAGAAGAGGAGCAGAATGAAATAGAGAGTTCAGGGATTCCTTAGCCAATTTCTTTATTAAATTGCATTTGGAAATTTCTATTTAATTGGTCCCTCCAAGGCTTATGAACTGAAAACATTTATGGGCTCTTACACTGTGACAGACTAAAAAGTAGTCCACTTGATTGTTGAAAGGTGCCTACCAAAATAAATGAGTTTTACAAGTGATATCTCTATAAGGTCCCCTGGTACAGAAGGATTCCACAATTCAGGGACTTATACCCTATTTTGTTTAGGACACCCTGTTATAAGTGAATGGTATGATACACTCTGTTCCAATACTATGGCTGTTTCTAACAAGAAGTCAAAAGTTAGTCCACCCCGTAGTAAATTCTGTGAAGTGTGATACCTTGGCAGCCATTGATAGTTCTTTCTGAATTCAGCAGAAATCTAGAATGAAGTTCCTCTGACTCCAGATTATGGTTTAGGTAAAAATTACATATGCTAACTCATTATTACCTTCATGTTTGTTTGTTTCTTTGTTTGTTTTTGGCTCAAGACACATAACTTTTTACCTGAATACTAATTAATCAATTTTCCTCTTCATAGTTTTTTCTTAAATATTTGCATTTATCTACTTTCATGTTACTATTGAAACCTTTCCAGTTCTTTATGCTTCATGCTTGGTAACATCCCAAATCTTTACCAGGGACTACAAGGTAGCCTGTCTATCCCCATTACTTCCAAGGCACCCATTTTACAACTGTCCTCCTCCATGTTAAAACACCAGAGCAGAGTCCTTGATCACTAGACACACTCCCCATGTGTTCTTTTTCTACATACTCCTCACTCTTCTTCTAACTGTGCATAAGACTGACCCTTGAATATGTCAAATCTAGGCTCAAATAGAGTTACTATAGCAATCTCTGACATGCCATATCTCCCCTCCTTGGTTCTGTTTTTCTACACCATATTTTATTACATATTATGTACACTTATATACATTCATAACATACTTTGTCAATCCTAACCTACCTGTAGAGTGTATATATTAATCCCCTGTGCTTGGACTAGCGCTCCAAAGGAAGCTAGAACCATTGCATAAATACTTATTACAAGAATGGATGGACATCAAGGAGAAGCCAGTGAAGCAAAGCTCTGAATTATATCAGGTAACATTTGAAAAACACCCATTAATGGTACTTGGGACACTTAGCCAAAGGCACACCTTCTGCATTGACACTCAAGTCTTTTGAGTTTTAGTTTCAGCTAGTGGTAGATCAAAGAGGCATAAGTATAGATCAAATGGCTTTTAACATCAAAGTAATGATTTAGGAATAGAATAAAATTTTGTATGGGACATTTTAGGTAAGAAATGAGACTTAAAATTTATGCCTTCACTCAGTTACCAAACTTGAAAATATTTAAATATTTCTACCCTAGGAATTAAGATTCACACTGTGTCTCCTGGAAGTATAGTTTTGGCTGTTATTCCAGAATGCTGAAGGCCTCTGATGGCAGGAAGAGAAAGAGAGGATAAGGGAGAAGGGGAGGAGGTCTTTGGGGACATCTTCAAGACACATCCCTACTTCTGTAGACAGGGAATTTCACAAAGACATAGTCATTATTATAAAGCTTGTAAGCAATTGTATGTGGAGTTCACGATGACAGAGAATCCTTAGTGTCTTGCTGCATTAATACGTGGTTTGATCATTGGAGGTTTTTCTCAGCAACTTTGGCAGCTGTACTGATCTTTGAAATGGGTTGTGCACAATTAAAGATTCTGACTCATTGTACTATTTTTTATTTTCCTTGTAAAGTTGCTATTTCAATAGAACCTTACTACACTCTATCTCTGTTGACTCTTCTCTTCCATGACATAAACTGCATTCATGAACAGAACACACAAAACCTGCTCTTCCTTTTAACTAAGAGACCTACATACTTTGACCTAAGGTGGGTTCCCCTTCCCCTGTGATTCAGTAATTTTTATATGACTTCCTGAATACCATTATCAATCTCTTGCTTAGCACCGAAGTCCCACATATGACTCACAGAGTTGCATAATGTGATTTGTCTTTCATAGGGATAGCTAGATCATCTTTCACTCCTAAACACACCAAATATTACATTCATGCTTTCCTCATTTAGGACTCTAGAGTTGTAGAAATTAATAAGATATAAAATTATTTCTCTCATGACATTTATTTTACAGATTCCTTGATGTGACTTTGAATTATCACTCTTGAACTAGACTTTCTTACCCCATTTTCTAAAAGGGCTGGACTTCTTGCTTTATCTCAAATTGTTTTTTGGACAAAGTCCATATTAAAGAAATGAAAGATGAAGAGGAAGAATATATGAAATAAATGCAGTTGAATGTATCATTTAATTGTGAGAAATTTAACTAATCACGATGGGACCATGCCATCTATACACAAAATAAAATACAAACAAACTAAATAGATGAGACTGTGATTTTTGTGTTTTTGTCAGCTATCTTCACCCCATTTTATTTAGATTCAAATAACAGAATATGTCACAATTTAGAAATGGTTCAATAATAATGTAACCAGTGATTATTAAATAGGCTTGTGCTTCTGGAGCTGGCACTAAATGAGATCCTGCTATTGCTGTCTGTTAGTCCAGCATATAATGTGCACCATGTTCTTCTGCTGCTACACTAGGTCTGATGTGAGCCTGCTTAGCCTTAACTGTCATCATTGCTTTGAAAACCCATAGACATAAGTTCTGATTACCAGGGCTTAATAGAGAGGAGAGTAAACCAAGTGTAAAGGAGACTGTGTATTGAAATAGAAACCTGGAAAACTCTTGAAATGTTATTTAGTCTACCAACAGTCGCCATGTTTTTATTTGGGTTCTGTGGGAGTGAGTTTCTGTGTAGGAGCTTTGATTGTTTAACTGAAGGGAAATATATGTATTTTCTTTGGCCCATTTAAAAAAAAGCCATACAAAGGCATTCAGACTGATAGGGATAGACGGGAGAGTAGAACATTAAATGACTTTTATGTAGTCCTGAAGAGTTTTTTTTTTTTTACTTGATTTTCTCCGTATAGTAGTGGCAGTGAGTAATTGCTATTATTGCTTCTGATTTTTGAGAAACTTGTGAAAAATCTAAATGATGGCGATCAATTTTAGTTAAATATGAATATTTAAATGAATGCATGTTAAAAAGAAAACATGGATTCAAGGTGATGTTCTCAAAACATATTTTGGACATGTTTGTCTACAAAGGTCAAGGACAGAGGACTGGCCATTTAATGAGGGTAAGGATGCCCTTATCTCCTTCTGCTCATAAGATAGTGGCTAGCAACCTGTTTTAATAAGATGTCCAGACTTCATAATTGAAGAGAAATCACACATCCAACAATTCTTTGGTGGAATAAACCATGAGGATGGAAAAAAAAAGACACAAAACTGGGTGGGTATGGAAGGGATGTTTGATCACTGAAGAGTTAGAGGAAAAGGGGTGAATATAATCAAACGATGCTCAGAATTAAAGCATCTTTAAATAAGAGATAACTAGGGACATAATTCGAAGGTAATACTATTTTTTTAGTATGTGCTATGTTTTAGGTTCAACCTCTACTACCATTACCACCACTACCACCACAAAACATCAACAACACAGAACAAAAGGCAAAGTTGCTAAGATTTTTGGCATCCTTTCAGGGTATTCTGACTTCATTAGCACAGTAGGTGGCTCTACTGTCACCTCTCTTCTTGCCCCAGTCCTCTTGAGCCTTACTTCTTCCACATTGAACTTCTCCATGGTATCCACTTCAGCATGCCTGAGTGGGCTGTGCACCTATACACACTGGTGGGGAATTCAGTACATGCCTTCTCTTGCATTTGTCAGATAGCTAGGTTTCTCCTACTGTTATTTACACTCAAATTTGAAGTCACTTCTGTAAGATTACAAGCTAGGAGATACATCTTGTAGCTTCATATTTGATATCTGAAATGAATAAGTCTTGATTGAAGAGAAGCGGGACTGAAGGATAGAGCTGTGTTCTTTAGCTTTTATTCCTCAATACCTTTATTTATAGTCTTCATTAATCAATCCTGAATTATTAATTTACATAGCAATGTATAAGTAAAAATCTTCTAGTTTACCTCTATTGGTCTTCAAGAGGGCTGATCTCCAAAATATATAAAGAATTCAAGAAACTAGGCATCACAATACCTAACAATCCAATTAAGAAATGGGCTACAGAGCTAAACAGAAAATTCTCAACAGAAGAATCTGAAATGCCCAAAAGACATTTATGGAGCACAATCATGTTTATGTCTATGTCTCTATTTAAGTATGTGTGTATATAAATTCACATTCCTATTTGGTATTTTTCTTTTACTGTTGGCATCATTTCCTTTGACTTGTCTTTTAGTATGGCTTCTTTTTGCTTTTTCAGCCTCTGAAGATGTGTTTAAGTTATTTGTTACTTGTTTACCCTTTAGATCTTGGCTTTATGATTTGTAGATGGCATCTGGCCTGCAATTATCTCCATAACTGGGACCAGGACTTTCAAGAATATCACTACTCAACACCCCATGCATGGGAAGTGTTTCCAGTATGAATAGCAGAATAGATGTTCTACCCCACTCTGTGTGAACCACCAGTATGGAATGTTCTAAACCCTCTTTTCCTGACAACAAGGGCTTTCTTACAAGTTTAGCACCTTGATGAATACTCAGTGGACTCAATACTCTAGGGAGTGGAGGAATTCCTATGTGAGTCAAGCCTTGAGTGAGTATGTATTGTTGACATTCTATGGAAATATCAAAGACCACAATGCTTCAACCCCATGAGAGTGACTGACAAAACCTTCCCAGTTAATGCTCAGAAGAATGGCAAAGCCTTCCTAAGGGGTCCAAATGCAAAAGAATGACCACTGTGTACAAAAGCAAGCAAACAAACAAAACACCACAAAAAGCTAGCAACTATAGCTTTGTCCTCCCAAAAGGTTACAGTGTAAGACTGTTCCCTATAGAGACCTCTTACCATGATTAGCTACCCCCTCCCTTCTGTGCTATGCATAATGAAAGCCTTGAGGTTCCAGCTTGCCATTGCAATTGGTGCAACAATACCAGAGTGTGGACAACCTACCTGATACCAACTTTTCTGTATGTTTGTGTCTATGTCTTAATTCCCTCACTGGCCCTACTCAGGGTTCTAGGACCTACCTATCCTAGATGGAATACTATACCTTCTCTCTAGTCTTCTATTTCTGTGAAACTTTCTTTCCTTTGGTACTATGGTCTGAAAATCAGCCAGCTCCTTCTCATTGGACAAAGACCACTCTCACTTTAGCCTGGGGACTCTGCTTCACATTCTGACCCTAAGGCACAGCCTAAAAACTATTTGTTTTTACCTACCCATCCTTCCCATTCTTTTGTGCACAGTGGTCATTCAATTCATTAGCAATCTTATTCAGTTTTCTTAGCAATTGCTGCAGGAACTTCTCCCTTAATGAACCATTTATATAAAAATTCCAACTTCATCTTCTGCTTACAAAAAAAACTGATCAGAATTAAGCAAATATAGCTTTGTAAGATGTCCAAAATTAAGATTCTTGATTTTCCTATCCTTGCCTTAAAATGTTCTCTTTTGTCAATCATGTGATCTGAGATTAACTCTGGTATATATGTGACAGAGGAGGTTTTCATTCGCTCCTCTCTTTCCAGTCTATTTTCAAGTGATCTGAGATTAACTCTGGTATATATGTGACAGAGGAGGCTTTTCTTGGCTCTTCTCTTTCCAGTCTATTTTCAAGTTCTATTAATAAGACCAGCATCCATCTGCATCTCCAACCAGCCCAAGATCCTAACATCTCTCACTGAAATTTATAATTTCCTTTTACTTAGACTCATGGTCTATAAATTCTAGCTACATAAAAGAAACTTTTTGAGACTTGGTATCACTGTGTAACTCTAGTTGGCCTGGAAATTGCTATGTAGAACCAAGCTGGTCTTGAACTCACAGAGACCTACTTGTCTCTGCTTTACAAGTGCTGGGATTAAAGGTATGCATAGCCACACCCAGCACTGAAATAATTTTCAATAACAGATTAACTTCTTATGAGCCGATTATTATAGGCTCAATACCACCTCCAACTAGCAAGACTAAAGTAAGAAATAACGTTATTGACAGAATTTTAAAAGTTAAGAAGAAAACTTGTTTTTTCTTAAATTCAACTAAAGATGGTCTATGATGTTTAGTTTTTATTGTCAACTTGACAAAGTCATCTGGAAAGAGAGAAACTAAATTTAGGACTTGCCCATAATAGATTGGCCTGTGGCTATGTCTGTGAGCAATTATCTTGATTGATGATTGATGTAATAGGGTGCCATCCCAAAGTATGGTATATAGGAATGCTAGCTGATAATGACCAATGGGCCAGCAGAAAGCAAGTCAGTGCACACTGTTCCTTCATGGTTTCTTATTCAATTCTTACATGAGCTTCTGCCATGACTTCCCTCTATGATGGATTTGGGGCTTGAAGTAGCAGCCAAATCAACAACTCTTCAAGTTGCCTTTGATCATGTTGTTTGTTACATCAATAGAAGCAAATTGAAACATGCTTCTATTCTTTCTTTGTGTGTGTGTGTGTGTGTGTGTGTGTGTGTTATATGTGTATGTGGGACACCTGAGTTGCAGGTTCATACACCTGCATTTGTGTACACGTGCAAAGCAGGACGTTGGGTGTCTTTCTTCATAACTTTCTACCTTGATTCCTTGAGATAGGATATCTCACTGAACTGAAAAATCACCAATTCAGCTAGGCTAGCTAACCAGTCAGCTCATAGTATTGAATTATCTTAGCCCATTAATTTGGTGCTTAGACACAGGAGTAGCTTTGACTGCCTTTTTGCATGCATGCTAAACATTTAAACCCAGGTCTTCATCCTTGCTCAACAAAAGTGCTTACCCACTGAGACATTTCCCTAGTCCCTAGGCCTTTCCCTTAGTTCTAATAGTGTCAAACATTTCCAGTGCATAAATCCTTCACGGTAATCATTTGTCTTTGAGTAGCAATAACTTTTGTTGACTCCCAACTGAAATAAGATTTCTTTATAACCTGTACTAAGTATTGCTTCTTTCATTATTAAAGAAAAAAATTACAAAACATACCCAACTAAATAAATTGAACAACGCATATTTATACATCTTGAAATATTTTGGTTACATGAACAATGAATAAAAACATTATTTTATATTATTAATATATATCACATCCATTGTAGCATTCACTGCCTCGTATTTTTATTGTTTCTTTAAAGGCTACTATAATAAATTATTTTAAAAAGTTATTTTCACATATATTATGCAAAGCAAAATTATTGCCTTTGAAAAACTCTTATTGGATCATTTTCTCCACTAAATAATTTTACATAAGCGTCCTTTGTGCCAAGAAGTACATAGTTGAGCATATGAAACAAGTAAAATATATTGATACATTTCTGACAGAGATGGTTCAGATAGCTGAAAATATTTATGACAGACACGCACATTTAGAGCATAGAAACTCAATAGGAGGAGAAATGAGAATCAGAGGGCAAGCTCTGTTTTTCTTCCTCTTGCTTTGTGTGGGGTCATTTAATCATGGTTCTAATCATTGTAATCAAAAATGTACATGACATACCCAAAAGGTCTTCATTAATCCTTCTAGACCTAATATCAGATAATATGCCCAGAAAGCCCTTCGAGCTCCTTCCTGGGCTGAACAGTCACTGTGCTGTTTATCAAGGAGCTCTGTTAGCAAGCACACACTCGTGGCTTTATTAAATCTGTTCTTTAAGTATCATCTTTCTTTAGAATTCATCTTTTGTCCATGGCTGTCACCAGTGATGTGAAAACCTCCTGAAGGTGAAGATGACTCCTAGGAAGCACCTCCGACATATGGTAAGAGCTCTGGTTTGAACAAAGAAGGACCATGTTCCTCAAAGTTCCTGTCACTGACAATAGATGCATATGTGTTTCATCTGAATTTTCTTTTCTAGATCAGTCCTACATTTATTTTAATCTCATATATGCATAGAGCTTCTGTAAATACTCTAGGTCCCATACATTTCTCTTTCCCTTTCCCTTCACATTTCTCAGACAGCCCTTTTCTTTTTGTTTATTATTTTTGTTACATTTTTAATGATGAAAAGAGATAAATGCCTTTGCAACGCTTTTCTATAACATGTTAGACAAATATATGCCACACATTTAGACATATCTGTTTCCAGCATGGCTTTTTCAGACTGAGAAGACTTACAATTTCTCAATATTAGAATTAGGGAGACTCTTATGTTTCATGACAGTGGAGTTGGATGTGGCTTAAGCACCACTTACTGAACTAGCCACACTCAAAGGGACAACAGAATAAATTCTCTGTTAGTGAAAAAATCTAGAGCCTCATTTAGACATTGATATCAAATGAGCATTATAATATGAAACATTGCAGGTAGAAAAACTAAAATTTAAAATACTGGTATCAACATAAATTATTAACATAATGTAATAAGGATTCAGTTATGGAATTCATAAAAGCAAATATTTCTTTTCATTTAAAATGATTCATAACCCAACAGTTACTTAATGTCAGCATTGTAGTCCATATCTGTGATGTTGCAAAGTGATATGTCTGTACATAATTATAGAATTATAAAAAATAGTATACTGAAGAACATCACTAATTCCAGGTATAAATTCTTCCCAGGTCTGAATTTCTCCTCAGCATCCTTTCAAGCTTTCTCTTCTGGGGAGTTACATTGCCTTAAAGCAGCAATCTCCCAAACAACACTCAGTGATTAACTCAGGGATTTTAGTGGTAGTTGTGGGATGAGTATTGAGACAAGCATAAGGGTCATTAAAAGGAATTATCATGGGGTATAAATTCCAATTTAAAATTTTATAAGGCCAAATTTGACTGCCCTAGTATCCAAATAAAGTCATGGTATCTTTAAGTGGGAAAGAAACTAAGAAATTATCTGTTCAACCAAGAAAGCGAATAACCTGAGGCAAGTCCATCTGTTACTGTTTATTGTGCAGGCAGGATCCATGGCTGTGACTGGAACAGGTAATGTTTGCAGAAAAGCGAAAATAACCAGTAGTCATTAAGCACTTAGAGTTCAGAAATTAAACATTCCACAGCATGATGACAGTCAAAACATTGAGTGACATATTACAAACACCTAGCCATTTTCTTCATCTAAAAACTCTACTATTATGTAATATTGAAAAGGGAAAATATTGCCAGTTAGTAAATGGCATTTTTCAAGGGCATTTATCACTGGAAAGCACTCCTCGTGGCTCCGGTCATTATCAACTTTTTAAAATAAATAGTGGCTTGCAGTACTGACTTGGCACAATAGCACTGACAGAGCAACTGCAGTGTTTTGGATGTCTGGAGCCAGGGACAAGAGCAGAGAAAATGCAAGCAGCCACCCACCATGCCCATTGGACGCCATCCCTGGCTGACAAGCCATCTAAACATAGCCTTAATCTTGTAGATATGGTATATCCAAATTCACTAATGTAAGATTGCCAATTGTGTTTCAGGTCACCACCCTGAATATATATGCATTATCCTCACTACAAAAATGAAAATAATGTATTTGCTAATGGAGAATGGTAGGCATTTCATCAATGCTTTGATTGGATTATTAACATAAAAACTTTATATAGTCCTTTTTATCTCATTACAGTAACCTATCCTTAATATAGAACACACAGAAATATCACCTATCTCACATATACAGACAGACAGGTACACACACACACAGTGTGTGTGTATGTGTGTATACCCGTGTTGTAATATTTGAAAGATTTGCAAGAACTTGCATACTCATGGTCAGCAGTGCTACAATCTCCTCAGTGGTAATATCTATTCAGTTCAACAGAGATACATTTTACCAATGTGGAAAAAAAGATATTATTAAAGTTTCTCTTTGCAATATATTAAAGTTCACATTCTGTACCTTATATAAATGAACTAATTGATTATCTGTTTAAATAGATCAGTGTATTGATCATCTCAATGCTGTGACTGTGGGCTTCTCTTTGTAGCCTAAAGTTCTGTGCATTAGTCAAAAAGTTGTAGTCTCAATCACCTTTCTTCTAACAATAAAGAGTGAGTGAATTTCTACTTTCTATTTGTACGTTTTATCTCTGATTCTGATTTGACCATAGCTGCCTTTTAATACTATTGCTACTTAACTTTATTAGTTATATCATGGACTTTGAGTAACTTGGTGTTAGATGTTATTTACTTTACTTCAGTGCATCACTAGTATGATGTACTTCAAAAGAAAGATTTAGACTGGTGGCTTGGTGGTACTCCTTCCTACATAACCTTTATCTATACATTTATAATCTAAATCTTATTAGTATAAATTAACAAGATGATTCTTTTCAGTGAAAGATTTTATCTAAGTTCTTCTACTTCATACTAGCAGAAGTTTACCCTGAGTGTTGAGATTACAGGCATGAGCTACTATGCCTAGCCCACATTTACATTTTTGTTATTCTCCAAATATGTTTGTTTGTTTTGTTTGTTTGTTTGTTGGGTTGGTTGGTTGGTTTTAGAGATGGGGCCCACATAGTATAATCCTGGTTGGCTTTTGCTACGTAGACCACACTGTCCTTAAATTGCTGCAATCCATCCTCTGCCTCCTGAGAGGTAAGATTATGGACATAGATTATAAATGTATAGATATAGGTTATAGATGCACCACCATGCCATCACTCTAAATCTTTCTATTGAAGTGAATCAGGGGATGGAGAGATGGATCAGTTGTTAAGAGCACTTGGTGTTCTAGAGGACTTGAGTTCAGCATCTAGCACCCACATCAGAGGCAGTTTACAATGCCTGTGACTCTAGCTTCAGGGGATCTGACATCTTCTGGACTTGGTGAATGACCAGACACAAATGGTGCACATAAGACACACGCACTTACTCAATTAAAAAAAAAAGAAGTCCTAAAAATAACTGGAAAGAAATGGACTTAATTTGAGATTTAAGAAATGGAAACATTTTTTCAATATTTAATCTTCAAAAAATGGTTTAATCCTTTTAGATTGTCCTCTTCTTAGCCATAAATTGAGTATACTGGCATTAATTGTACATCTCATTGTATCCTTCTAACAGAATATGTTTTCATAAGGATCTTACTGTCTGAAAAGTCAAGTATTAAAAAAAATTTCTACTTTGTTACCATTTGAAATAAGCCATTCAATTTTCATAGTTCATGCCTAAGCCATCTTTCCAGTTACTTAATGGATATATTTTTTAAGATGTTTCTTTATTACCTTGTATAGAGTAAGCTCATACTAAGATGTTGTCATATGAAAACAAACATCATTTTGACTAACTTCCTAAGTAAAATGATCCTTCAGTGACTGAGAAAACAATTTACCACAGTTTACTCAGTTGTGAAGATGTGTTTTTATACAACTATTCTGCTGTAGATATTAATATAATCTTCAAGGTACTTTTTAATTCAGGCAACATGAGGAGGAAATTAAGGTAATTACCATGGTCTCACACTGAATAGTCTTTGGTTCTTCTGTTTTCAATTCAAATCACCAGAATGGGAAAACTTCTATCTAGATTGCAAGATACCTTCACCTCAAATGTACATGCCAAACATTGTGCACCTCAACCCTACACACACATGCAAACATTCTCTCTCTCTCTCTCTCTCTCTCTCTCTCTCTCTCTCTCTCTCTCTCTCTCTCTCTCTCTCTCTCTTCCCATGTGGATGCGGAATTTACCTTTCTCCTACATACACATTTGAAAGTCAATAAGTGGTATTTCAGTTCTTTGAAATGTGGCAGCTTATTCTACTTTTTTTTCATGTCCTATAAATGAATCCTATTAAATTGCTGAAATGGTATACAGTATTTACATGCATTTAAATTCACTATAAATATTTACAGAACTTCAAGGTGAATGCCAGTAATATAAGCTAAATATGTCTGACCACAGTTACCTTTCATGAGTAAATGGGTTTTACCAAATGACTTTTAAAAAATGTAATATTTGGAAACTCTCTTCAGAGGACAGCCAACAGTAACTGGGTAGTTGAAGGAAGCTATAGGTTTTAAATAGACTCTTTATTACCTATCCAAGCTTTATGCTTCCTGATGGTGTTCTTTAGTATGTATGAATTTTTCCTCAATGTGGAAAAAATGGATGCAAAAAGGTAACAGAACTACAAAAAAAGGAGGTGGGGACAACATGGGGTTATAGCGTTGAATATTCTATGAGGGAATTTGGAGGAGTGAGTCAAATAATATTTTTAACAGAAACTCTTGGGAAACTCAAAGAGTCCAATATTTTCTAGCAGGTTCTTTTGATTAACATATATCTTGGCAGTAACCCTTATGATGTTTAGAGCTTAGATCATACAGATGTCTACAAGTCATGGATACAGGACCAGTAAATAGTCCTTCCTTGTCAGATTAGTCTGTACTGGTATACCCAATATATCCAGGTTGTGTGTGTGTGTCTGTGTGTGTGTGTGTGTGTGTGTGTGTGTGTGTGTGTGTGTGTGTTTTAATTTTTTTCTTTTACAACATTGAGACTTATCATTGTTGCCATGCCCTTACTAACACTATTTTTAGGTAGGTATTTACAAAACATAATATGTGACCTACATAGAAGATGTGTAATTTGCAACTCCATATTTGTATTTTAATTCAGCTCCACATTCTAAATGAGAATCCAGAAGAATTATATGACCTCTTCATTAATCAGTTCTGCAAAGAAGCATGAAGACACACTTATACAGACTACTTTTTTTAAGTTTATGAGGATAAATTATGGTATTTGGCCTTTGGGAAAGAATCTATGCGAACAATCATTTATCAACAAGTTGTGAAAATGTAATGCCCAGTCCCTTAAGGATATGAGACTGTGTTTATCCTGACTGCAGAAGTTGTATATTTCAGTTACCTTTAAGCACTGACTAAATATGCCATCTGGGAGAAGTTACACTCAATATCTGGCCCAGAATTTCTTAATCCAAAATCTTAGATTTATATGCATGCCATCCTTAGGTCCTTCCTTCATTAATAGCAATTGCTGATAATGCTATAAGGAATTATAATTGAGTAACTAAGGGAATTTCTTTAATGGTAGATTTGTCTTTTATATCAAGATATGACCTAGGTATTTTGTAGGACAAGAAAGATTGTCACTTGTTTCCAGAATAAGACAAAAATGTACATTTCACATATATAATCAAAATTTATATAAGGAGTAACAGAAAACTGTGCTATAAGTAACACATTGTTGAAATCTCCATATGACAGACATTGTGCCAATGGCTCCACAGCATATGTTTAAGGTGTGTCAAGTTTACTGTTTTCAGTTAATATCTAGAATAAGTATGTAAACTGATGTGTTCATCTGCAGGTAAGCAAGAGTCTGTGCACGAGGTCAAGGTGAGAACTACTATGGAGGGCCAACTTTGTCACTAACTACTTCCTCATTTTGGACAAAGTATTTCCAAAACAATTTTTGAAATTCAATTTTAAAACATTTCTAATTGAATGGCCAAAGACAAACCGAAAGCAAACAACTCAGTGTAAATGGCCTGTACAAACATATATTTGGCCATCCTTTTTTCCCATCAGATGAACATTGCTCCTCATCAGTAGAAATGGTCAGTTTTCAAATAACATATGTAACTGAAACTAACACATTATGTATTGTTATCCCTTTTTATATCCAGAAATAACTTTGCATGCTTATAAAAAATTTATTTCATTGTTGCTGCTATTTTTGCTTCAAAAGATTCAAAGATTTGAAATGCAAATAGGCTGTTATCTGTTATATTCTGTATTTGTCTGATCATAAAAAATTAAGGAGTTAAAGGCCTGAAAAGAAATTTATTTATATCCTCATTTTATTTAGTGGATAAGGCATCATTTATACTGAAACACTGCTTTTCCCAAGATGGAAGGACTCCAGACTGAGCTGATCTCCCACAGTAGTTCTGACCTTGGCCTAATGGGCAGATTCTTACTTACTTATTGTGTTTGTGAATTATCCATGTAAACCAGGCTGGGATGAAGAATTAGTCATGTAGACAGCTAGGAGGAAAACATTTTATATAGATGGAATCTTAAAGAAGATTCTTGTAGCAACAGTTTGATTAGTATTATCAAGAAGATTTTCATAGATGAATTGAGTGAGAGAGAAGTTAGCTTAGAGATAGAAGGGATACAGCTCACAAAGGCCCTAGAGCTACTGCCACTTGAAGACACACCTCATATGAGAAAAATACCCAAGATAAAGACATTTGCATTCCATAAGAAAGTTAATTCTCAAGGCTCTGCATCAGATCTAAAGGTATAAGTTGTGATTGAGCTGTGAGTTATAACTATCTCTCATCTCTCTTCCCTTCCTTTTCCCAATAAAAGAAATTTTCAAAGAACCAAATCCTTGTCTTAGTGTGTGTGTGTGTGTGTGTGTGTGTGTGTGTGTGTGTGTTATTTACTTGTCAAAACCAGGTGTTCAACATGCTGCAGTTATCAACTGTACTTTTGACTGAGACTTTAATGTAAATCACATTGGTATGCATAAAATAAATTGATATATGATGCTGTCATGATAAAGTAATTAACCTTTTGACAATTATTAAAACAGTTTAAAACTCAAGTAGTTCAATTATTAAATGATAAAAATAGAATTAAGTTGTTACTCTAAAATATAACTTATTGTTTTTTGATTATTCACATAATTGTTTTTTATGAGAAACTTCAGAAGTACATATTAGCATAATAAAACTTATTTTCCTGAGTTTTCATCTTTTTTATTATTGATATGAGTAATTTTATCTGTATCATATATACATCTGTATTTATTTTCCTAAATTGCATTAGATCACATATGAAGACACTTGCACAGCTTTTCTTTTTTATACTTAGATTTTTTCAGTAACTCTTTATTAAATTTCAATATTATATGCTATCTCAGTGAATTATATTTGTGCAGTTAAATTTGATACTCAGATCTCACACATATAATTCAGTTGCATAAGAAATCTTACTATCTTTTATCACTAAATTAAGAAAAAGATTTGAGAAAGCAGACGAAAGGAAATTTTTAATAAATGCAATGAATAATGAGATAGCAGGTTGGCTGTCACTTGAAAATTGGGTATCAACTCCAGCTCTTCAGGGCAGGTACTCATATCCTATGAAGGTCAGAGATTCACTCGGACTTCCATTTTGTTCTACTGAGCATCCAGTCTGATTCCGGTCAGCTTTGTGCTAACTCTAATTTGCTCCTTTTCCTCCTGCTGCAAACTGTTCTTGGTAATTTCACTTCACTAACATGAAATATGTGAAAAACTGGATAGCTGAGAACTTATATTCAGAAGACATATGAAGACAGCTCGTTAATCGTTTCAGAGTAGTAACAGTTCAAGTTGGAAGATTTAGACAACTTCAGTAGTTCAGGCTTTGAATAATTAAAAACACTTAAGCAGGGAGTTTCTATATGACTAATGTGCTAGCTGCACACCATCCTCATTTAAACAGGTAACCAGGTTACATTGTTGCTTGGCAATATTCCATTACTAGTTTTATGTTGATTGAGGTTCATTTCTATTTTTGGTGTCTTTTTAGTTTTTAAATATATTATTGCTAAACAATTTAAGGAGCTTGGAAATATTCTTAAATGATGAAAAACAAAATTGAAAAAAGATTGCTGAGTTTTTGTTATTTTAACTAGTTCATAATTTATTATGTATACATATATAGTTATATTCAATATCTTAATTATAGACATGAATAATTTTAAACAACAAACTTGAACTTCTTTAGGTCTATGTGGCTTAATAACAATCTTTTGCTGGACATAATTTTGTTTTAGGCAGTAATCAGATTATGTTTTGAGAAACTAAAAGGGAATTCAGAATTTAACCAAAGGTGAATTTCCCCAAGTGAAGTTTTCTACAATAACACTCTTCAGTTGGTTTTGCATCTCATATATATCTTCAAAGTGCATTTCCTCCATTGCTGCTCTATAAGACAAAAACCAAATAAAGTCCTGGAGACAGTCATCTGAACTATGCCCCACTGAAGAAAGGAACCTTCAGCATAACAAAAATCTGAACTCATCGACAATAAATATTTTCTACATGAGCCATGATATTCTATTGCTGCCCAGCAATATGTATGTGTATTGGTGTATTTGGCTTCTGTATATGTGTGTTTTGCTACTAAAATAGAAAACTGTAGTCTCGAGGGAACATGATACCTTTTTAGCCATGACCAACTATATTGACAGCTATTCAAGTTTTACATTTATCACCTTGAGCTACAAAAGGAAACTTATTCCATTCTGGAAGATTCCTTCAATTCTTGTATATTTAAACATGTCAACACTGGAACTAGTCATTGTTTTTAAACTTAATTTTGATTCTGACTTTTGGGTACGAAAGGTTTCTTTTCTGTCATCTAATTATTTAGGTATTCAACACCCTTATTTATGAATTATGAATAACTGTTGGCTCACATAGATATTGTGATTAATAGAAGAAAATAAAGGACAAAACAAATGTTTCTCACTAGACAATGAATACCAAGGTTTTTTTTTTTATGTGCTTATGCTATAGGCACTAAGTAATTGTTTTCCTTGAGTGCGGGCTTTGAATTTAC
The DNA here is from genome assembly GCF_049852395.1 of Peromyscus maniculatus bairdii. NCBI lineage: Eukaryota > Metazoa > Chordata > Mammalia > Rodentia > Cricetidae > Peromyscus > Peromyscus maniculatus. Next base: position 84,840,847 of record NC_134856.1, on the reverse strand, counting down.
TAATATATTTATTTATTTTGTTGTCTTTAAGTCAAACAAATGAAAGTCGACCTGAAAAATATATATACTGTATATAGGATGCTTTGTTCTTCCTACAACATGCACTTTAAAAATGTGACATTATCTTTCATCAAAGTTCCCCAATGCTTTGCTTAGCTATTATGACTGACAGAAACTTGACCAGAGTAAGTGGAGTTAAGATCACCTCCACTGAGGGCAAGCAATGTCTGGTGGGTAAATATTTGCCTATCTATCCATCTTTTTGAATATGTATGTATGTATGTATGCATGTTTGTATATGTGTATGTATGTATATATGCATGTACATTATATGTGTGTGTGTGTCTATTTTTCTCTCTCTTTATCCATCCATCTGGGTGTGCTGTAAATTCTTACTTCCATATATAGGATGTATGTAAGAAGATAAGTCTTCCACCTTGTTATGGAAAAAACGACCTTCTTTTATAAATATTGTGAAATAAAATGACTCAGTATGACACCTTAAACAACAATAACAATAGGTGTTTACTGTATTACTGACTTTCATAAGATAAACAACATAAAAAATTAACTTAAATGTAAGTACTATGGAACTTATGTGTGCATTGCATTGTTATAAAAAAGCTTGGAAATTGTTGAAGTTAAAGGTTTTTATTAAATATTAATTATATTTGATAAGATGACTGATGAATTTCTTTGAGAATTCTAATTGTATGAGTTATGTAACAATACAAGTTCTCAATATGCATAAAATTATGTTACTGAGGAAATCGCTAAGATCTAGTTAATACATTTCACCTGTTTCTTTTGTTTAAATCCTTTCAAATTCACAGGAATGGGTTTATTTTCCTAATATATTAAATAATTAAAATTTTAAAAATATTCTATAAACAAATAAAGAATCTTTAAAGTAATAGAAAAAAATGATGTAAAACAGGACTTTGCTGTCCATGCAGACATTGCCTGGAAATTAGCATAGCATCATGCAAAGGGGAGAAATTCACACAGAGCTGTGTGAGAAAGGAAATCATAGGATATATGTTCTGAGTATTAGAGAGATTTTTCTAAGTAGTATTCAAAGTAACGTACATTTCAACACTTCTAGCATTTCTGAAACTCACAAGAAAATTAATTTTTTAGAATGTTTTTTTTCAAGAGTTCTGAAATTCTGGTATTTGAACAAACCTATCAAAAGCAAGAACCAAAGTTTCCTAGAATTAGATAGTTTAAATCTGAACACTGAACCATCACAGACTGAAAAGAAAAAAAAAAAACAAGAAAGAAAAAAATATATATATAATTTCATATTTTTGAAAAGGCCTCAATCCAGCATGAATGAAGATCAATTGATTTGAAAACAAGCTCACCAGATTCAAAGTAAATTATTTGCCGAGACTTCTGATCCACAAAGATACATTAAACCACCTGAATTAGGGTGCTCAGCCTAATCAACTTCCTTATCTTACCACACTCAATATCTACTGGTTTAACACCGACACCACACTGCCTCACTTGAAAATTCAATTTCAAAAACACAAGGATTTGCATAATGGAAAAATTAAAATCTTTTCTATGAATCAACAGGTTTGACTATTGTCAATTAAAAAATTTATGGGAACTCCTCATGCAATAGAAAGGGAAGGAGTGTGTGTGTGTGTGTGTGTGTGTGTGTGTGTGTGTGTGTGTGTGCATTCCTGTGCACACATAATTTATTATACCTTTGGAACAATGAATCAATTCCTTCCTACTTTACAGTAAATAACATAGTAATGTTAGGGTCACTTCAGTTGATTTTGAGCTGATTGATTGAATTTCAAATTGGCATCAGTCATTTTAGGTCTTTTTTTTTTTCTGCAACAAAACAAAACAAAACCCAGTGCCTATTTAGCCTACAGCTTTTCTTACCTACAGTAGGCTTTATCACCATGAGTAGTAATCTCTGACACAAGCCGGTCTTTGGGCTACTTCAATTCAAGACTGAATGATGAGTTTCCTTCCAAGTTGTTATGCCTTTGGGATTATTGATGCTGATTTGAAATAAAACCAAACACTTCATTATCAGCCTAGGTGACCCTAACATTACTACTTTATGCTAAAGTAGGGAGGCATTGATATATTAATGACTTTGTAGCTTCTAAAGTTTCTTTCTAAACATATTGGTTCAAGTTGAAGGCTTTATTTTGAAAATTGTTTCATTTATAGTCTTACTTTGTTTCTTCAATGCCAAGATTTTATTCATCCTTTCACTTTCTGTGGCTTGTATGCTAAAAATCACAAGGATTTTTCCAAAGTTCTAAATTTCTTTCATCCTTTAGGTTAATACTCTGCTTAGTAAATTTTAAGAATTTTTACATTTTCAAAATGGAGCCTTTAATAGGGGAAGTTCATGAAACCTATGTAATTGGCAGAGAACTTCCCTTTTGAGTTGAATTGCTTACTCCTCTGTAGTACAATGCTTTTGCAACTGTCTTGGAGTAAATTAATTTCTTTAGATTAATAAAAACTGGAATTATATTTTTCAATTTGAAATTCACTTAATATCAAAGTGACTATAATTAAATTTTTCTGCTGATCTGAAAATGGCAATAAATTATAAATAATGTATCAAAGAAAATTCATAAAGTACACCTGATAAGAACATTTCAAGTGTGGTCTACTTTCTTTTCTCACATTAAATGTGATTTTATAACACATAAAAGGCATGCGATTAGTGCCATCTAGTGCACTAATCTATCACACGAGTAATCTTATCAGTTCATCACATGCCTGGTTTTCAAAAGGCTTTCTTGTAAAGTCATACAATTTCTCAAGACCATTTAATTCAAGTTAATATTAAACAGCTGATTTAATTTTCATTAAACACTAACATATTTATATGTTACACTTCTTAAAGAGAGTTAAAATGTCAGATAGATCATTAGTTTTTTATTGTTTTAATTATTTGTGATTTTCATTGAACTCTCTGCAAGCTTAAATTACAGTTCACAGCTTTAGCCTATGGACACACCAGAAATAATTATTACCAGAAGTTATGTCTGCTGATTACATATATATATATATATATATATATATATATATATATATATATATATAATTTCGTTGTCATTGCTAAGTTCAATAGTTGCCTGTGTTAGGTCTGTGGCTATATCTAAAACATCAGTTTTCTGAATCAGAGATTTCCCTGTGTATACTAAAAATACCACCATTTCTGGTGCCACTGTAGAAGGTTTATTCACTTGGGAGCTATCAGGAGCTAATGTTACTACTTTTGGGGAAAAAAAAAACAAAACACAAATGATAAAATTCCATACACTGTACTAAGTTAGTCCTGTGTGCTCCCACACATCCTGACGATTTAATTCATTAAGATTTCTTTGGTACATTGAGTGCCTGAGAAAATTTTGAGTCAGAAAAAACGATGACTTGAAAAAAGCCAAGTTGATTAATAATAGTAACTCAGCCCACGGAGATCTCTCCCCAGGAAGGTTAGTCACAGAGAAAATTCTGTCTCAGCTTTCTTTCATCTGATAAGCTAGCCAACCTCGGGCAAACAGTACGCCTATAAATGAGTCGATGTTCCCTGGTGCCATGTTTCCTTTCTCAAGCCCCCACCCCTCACCGCCTCCCCAGTGTCTATGGCCTCTTTGACTGCTCTTCATCTTCTCTCCACTCTTTGATTTCCTTTCCTTCCAACCTTTAATAACATCAAACCAAAAGATGGAATAAAACTGAAAATAATATGTTCTCTGGCAAGGTGACTTGCTCTCTCTCAAATGTAGCATCAGACAAATTAAGTATCTGAACCACTACAATTACTTAGATCATTTCCAATGACCAAACATCCCTTGACTCAAACTATTCTTATTTATTTTTGGCTCTGTTGAGTGTTACTTTATTCTGGCATTCACTGTAAGCAATGGAATTACTAAACAGATAATCTTTAGCATTAAAGTAGTCACTTATTACTTTTCCCATGATGTAATAAGTAACTTTTTAGGTAGTAGAGAACAGTTAAAGATGGAATTTTCATTCTATCAAAGCTTATAAGAAGCTTAAAATTACCTTTAAAATTAAATAACTCAAAATGGCAGCAGGTGAAATGTAATATGGGACAGTTGGAATATGGCAATTTTAGAAAGGCTTATTGGGTGATGAGTAGTGTTGGGGCTAGGAGCACAGTGAAAGGCACATATCTGTGAAGTAGAGAGGCTAACAGGAGTAAGGATTCTGTCTTGTTCTAGGACAGATGCGAAGTTCGTGCATCATACAGCATGTAGTAACTAGCCAAACCACAAGCTACAACTGACTGAAATTTCAGAAAGTTGTTTCGTGGAAAATGAGTTATAGGAGGATAATGTTTGAACAGGAAGAATAACTAAGACTATTTTATGGATAAGAAAATGGAGGTAACAGTATTTGGGACAGATAAGTTTAGGAATCATTTATAGGAATCTTGAAATATTTATTACTACATCGTTCATCTATGATTCTACATACATACAAGTATACATTTGTGAATGAGCACATATATACATTCTGATAAAGCCACTGAGTGTTTTAGGAAAGCATATAATACAACGAAAATCTATAAATAATCACAGTGGATACAATGTAGCTTCCTGATAAAGACACATCAGCAGTTGACACTGTAACATTTGTAAACTATCACTCACTTTGACAGTAGGGCTCTGTTTCAAAAGGACAGAGGGACTCAGAGAACAATAGAGGGCTGAGGACACTGAGGTAACAAAAGGGCAACTCTGCTAGAAACTTCTACACAAGTTACCTTAGTAAAGGTCTGATGATAACAGTTCCACATACAAAAAAAAAAAAAAAAAAACCCAGAAAAAAATTAAGTTAAAGTCTCAAAAGGGTGCTAGCACCCAGACTCCATCTGAAGAAACAATGGTACCACATAAGGAATGCATATTCACAAGATGATAAAAACACAACTTATTGTCTAATAAGCTGAAAGATAATCAAGATGATCAAATACATAAAATAATGAAAATCAAAATCAGTAAATCTCAGAGGCATTTAGGAATTAAAAATAATATGAGCAAGGTTGAAATACAAAGAAAATAAGATTAAATGAGTTTAAAACTTAATATTTGAGAATAAATAAAAAGCAAAAAATTGAAATTAAAGACTGCAAAGAAATTTGAGAAAAACATGAAAAATATCTAGACAATTTAGACACAGCAGAAGTTCATAACTTCCTACAAAAAAGACTAAGACAGAATGCACATCAAAAGTTGTAACTGACAATAACTTTCTTTTGAAAATTCCCTTTGTGGGTATCACTTGAGAATAACAAAAAAAGCATGCTGTATACAAATTATTAATTTTTAATTAAAATTTTAATTTTTTCTTTACTTTCATTGTCTTACCTGATGAGTCTATTTATTATTGCTCACACATACATTTATTTATGGCTGAGAACTTGGATTGGATAACCTCTCCAGGGACGCTTGTCCTTGGAGCTTGGAGAAGACTAGTTCTGCCTCTCAGAGCAGCCATTAATTGCCAGTAGCTCTTTATATAAAAATGAGATCTTGTGAAATTTCCACATCCATGCCGGCATGTCAGCTGGTGGTGGTGTTCTTCAGGTCATCTTTAGGTAAGCATGTTGTTATGACTTTATGGGTACATCATCCCTATCATATCGAGAAGACATTATGGCCCAGATGATACTCTTGTGAGTTTGGAAACAAGTAGCTATGTGGTCTATGGAGGGAAAAAGGATAGATGTTTTCTTCTAAAAAGAAATTACTTAACAATCAACTAAAAATAGGGCAGCAGAATTAAGTTGGAGCACTCCACGTAACAGCTTCCTGCTAAAAGGAAAACAAACAAAAAATAGCGAAGACCTTCCATTGCAGAAGTTTATACTTTCACATATTTTACATAATCTTTCACACCTTTTCTCCCCACCCACACACATCCATCTCACACTTAGCACAAAGAGTTCCTGGGTAGCAAAGAGTTAATGTTTTTCATTTCTGTTTGTGTACATTTTGTGGTTTTATTATTTATTAGGTATAACTCATATCAAAAAGACACATTTTTTTTATCAGATTCCTTCCAATTTAACTAGAATAAGGCTGGCATGGTGACTCATTTCAGTGTTATTATTCCTTTCTCGTTCATAAAAACTGTGAACAAAATCATCTGCTGGAAGATGATGATTGACACTAGGGTGCCAAGTGAATGTACACCTTTCTATTCATTCTAGAGACAAGAAAACATCATGTAGTTCAATTTGACCTTGAACTCACAATATGCTGTGGTTAGCCTTGAGGTCCTGATCATCCTGCCAATACCTCCCTAGTGTTGAGATTATTGAAGTGTGCCACAATGTCTAGCTTCATGGTTTGCTTTCATGGTCTACGTAAAAAATAATTTAATTTAAAAAATGTTATTATTAATGGGAGAACATGAATCTAGTATATCTCTCCAATAGATGATTTTCCAAGTTTTGAGCACTTCAATCTCCTAACTTCCTTCCAAAGAATATTCTAAACATATCCATCTTAACAGATGCTTAGTCTCATTCATTCTCTGTGTCAAACCAATATTAGTGTTGGTCTGCTTAAAATCCCTTAAATTCGCCGGGCGGTGGTGTCGCACGCCTTTAATCCCAGCACTCGGGAGGGGAGGCAGAGGCAGGCGGATCTCTGTGAGTTCGAGGCCAGCCTGGACTACCAAGTGAGTCCCAGGAAAGGCACAAAGCTACACAGAAAAACCCTGTCTCCAAAAACCAAAAAAAAAAAAAAAAAAAAAAAATCCCTTAAATTCACTAAAGGTTAATAAACTATAGTGTTTAGGAATTTTTCCCAATACTGTTTTTAAAAGGCTGACTTGAAGGAGAAGATGAGCAGCATATATATTTAAATAACTTTGAGTGACTAAATTAAAAAATAGTTGTAATTGGAGTTGATGGATTGAGAAGTACAGGTGATGATGTTATCAGTCTTTGGAATAGTTATTTTGGGTATTAGTTCCACTCCTTGCAGATCTTTTCTTTTGAGTACTGGGTGTAAGGTATTTGTTAGGAATTGATAGGTAGAGGATGAAATATCTTAATCTGGAATTTATAAGTGTTGTGAAGTCAATAGGCCATGTACAATACGTACAAGGTTGAGTGAATCTGAAAAATATCTCTGAAGGTAGACCAGGAAGTAATCCTGCAAAGAGTTGTGAAAACAATCTTCTAAGCATGGAGGATTCTAGGAGTTAAGAGTTGGAACTGAGAAAGCAGACGATATGAGCTTAAGTGTATGAAGCAGGGGGAGCCTAATTCAAACAGAGCAATGGGCAGTCTGTGAAAAGCTTCAGAAGGTATGGGGTAAGTTGCTATTTACATCATTGAATGATTAATCTATTTAGTGCTGAGAACAGCTTGCAACAAAGCGAGATTGGAAGCGGACAATCAAATTGAAAGTCTCTTTAGTCATCTAGAAAAGACAATAATTGTGAAGTTACATTTGATAGTTATCACTGCAGTTGAGCGATCAAATGACAAAGCAGATGAGGGAAAGAGACATGCCTTAGACATTTTGCCATTTTCAGTTCTGAAAGCCTGGGAAGATGGAGGTACAATTTTTTAAAGTATAAAACATTATTAGAAAACTAATTTTTTTGCAGTAAAGAGGAAGACAAAAACTAAATATTTTCTTTGTAGGTTGTTCATTTTGAGGACTTGTGATAAAGCAAAAGATGGAGAAAATGGAGAAAAAAATAGGGGCTTAAGTCTGACTTGTCAAGGTCATGATGCCCTCTTGTCTCTAGATACCCAAGTCCTGTTAGACCACCTATTTCCTGGAGTAGACAGAATGACTTGCTTTCACGACAGTTTACAGCAATTATACAACAGCAGGAGTGGGATGAGTTACTTCTGAGACAAAGTCATAAAATCCTGACTCTCTCTTGCTTGTCTTTTCTTGCTCTCTGCCCTATATGTCTTTGTCAAGTTAGAAATTACACAGAGAGGACACATCACAGAGGTCTAAAGAACGTCCCTCAGCAGGTTGGTAGAAATTAAGTCCATTAGACACTGTGTGAATCTGTTGGTTGCATCTGAAGTACCAACCAACTGCTTACCTGCCACTTCATGAGAGAACAGGGACCTCAGCCTCACCTGGATTGTTAGCATGCAGAAACCAGCAATGATAAATTTCTCCTTTTCCTTTTTTAGCGCTTCTCTGAAACTGGTGAAAAATAGACAATATCCCCTACATGTAATGGAAACACAAGTAATACTGCTCCTTTTTAGTGTATTTTTATTTATTATTGGTGAATTTCTTAAATATACAATGTGTTTTGATCAAACCTACATCCTGGTCCATTCCTTCTAACTCCTCTCAGATCTCTCCCTATCCATCCCGCAACTTCATGTACTCTTTTTTTCTTTCAACTATTGAGCCCACTTGGTGCTACAAGTGTGAGAACAGATATTGAGTCATCCACTGGAGTGTGGGCAACCCCAATCTTCATAAGTCTTTGCCTATCCATATTGGAACTTTGATGGATTGACAGCCTACATGTCCATAAAGTGATGAATAAATATTGAGAATGCAGTACATTTACCCAATGGAAATTATTCACCTTTGAAGAAAGTTGAACCTATAAAATTTGCAGGTAAGCAGATGTAACTGGAAAAGTTTACACTAAGTGAAATGTCCTAGATCTGCTTTTTTTTTTTTTTTTTAAAAAAAAAAAAAAGCTCATAAAAGATGCTTTCTTTTTTCTATTGTACATTTTTGGCTTCTTTGTCAAAAATCAGGTGTTCATAGGTGTATGGATTAATGTCAGGGTCTTCAGTTTGATTCCATTGATTCACATGTCTGTTTTTATGCTAATATCAAGCTGTTTTGACTACTATAGCTCTATAGTAGAACTTGAAGTCAGGGATGGTGATGCCTCTGGAGGTTCCTTTATTGTACAGGATTGTTTGGCTACACTGGGTTCAATTCCCAAAACTCATACACAAAAAAGCTGTCAGTGGTAATGGAGGAATATATTTCCATTTATGGTGGCACACTGGAATTTTAGCCTATGGAAAGCTGAGAGAGATAGGTCTTTGGGGCTCCTGAGCTGGCCTGCCTCACCTGCATGGTAAAATCCAGACCAGTGAGAGACCCATGTCTCAATGAAACAAGGAATGACAACTATGGTTGTTCTTTAGTCTCCACACATGGATGCTTAAATATGTATTTGTACATACATGAACACATAAATACACAATCTACTTTATACCCCATTATTAGAGAGAGTCTATATACTAAACCGCAAACAAGAAATTAAGGCAAAACCTCAGAAATCCTAATAAATAAGCAATAGCTACCTTTTCAGATTAGAAGTTAATAATTTCTGAAATTTGCAGGGTCTAATTTAAGTTTAAGTCTTCTACGTTCTAACTCCAGAGAGCAGAGTAAATTATTTAAGATACAGTGGCTTAAAAGACTTTTAATGACTTCTAATTAAATCTTTGTTACTTCCTAAAGGGATATCACTTCTGTTTAATCTTGGTGTCCCACCTTCATACCCTAGCTCTTATTGGGCTACAGGTGTTAAGTCTTGGCCATTGTCTCCGTCTTCGTCAGTGTCCTCTTGCTTCAACGCTCATCTCTTTTTCTCTGACTTCTAATTCCTATCAATAACCTACTTTTGCTGCAACCCAATTTATGTAGGCTTACATTTATATTTACTGCCTCATTAAAGTTGAAGCCACCATTTCTGAATCTCCTTCCTTTTCCTCCCCTCTTTGTCATATAATGTGAGAAATTAGACACTAGACAGAAGAAATTTTTTAAAATATTGACTCTACCCACTGGAGAATAAAAAACTCAAGACATGTTGTAAATATGGAGAAGTAAATAGAAAAAAAATATGGTACCAAACACTGAATATTTTCTGCCACTGCCTTTTTAACTGGGCTTATGGGTAAGGCATCACTATAACAGAGGTTCAGCATCATTTTACTAAGACAGCATAATCCCCAACTATAGCCAATCACATTCAGAGTTGTGGAGCCCACTCTTAATAGATATATCTACAAAACACCCTCACACCTAAGGCTCTGGGAACACTGGTGGAAAATGAGCAGAGAGATTGTAAGAGCCAGAGGAACAGGGAGTTTACTGTAAGACTGTGCCTTCTAGGAATGTCAGAAGCTAGACCTATAATGTCTTACCAATGTGCCTAAGCAGGGATTGAACAAAGACAAAAATAGATATTCCAAGTGGATTGGGAAAACCAATTAGGCCTCAGGTCTACATAACTACAGGCACCTAAGGAATAATGAGCAGGAAAAATAGTCTTCCCTGAGGAAGAGCACAACAGCTGATTATCTAATCACTGCTACCCTGCTCTTTAGCTAACTATATCATGTGACTACAGAGTCTTCTAGTTGTTTGACAAAAAAAAAGTGTTCAAAAGAGTAGAGTGAGATTTTTTGGGTGGTGGTGGTAGTTAATAACTGTTAACACTGAATTATTTTTGGCCATCTTACAAAATTAAACCTAGGGACTTTTACAGAATATGTGTGATTTGCTATATATATATATATATATATATATATATATATATATATATATATATATCAAACTTAATCATCCGTGCTTTGATATAAGCTAGCAGCTATAGGACAAGCTTCATAAACAGTATTGGCAAGCACATTACAAAGACAATCATAATTTATGGCTAATTTATTGCTCTGTATTAGAAAAACAGGATGTGAAAAATCAAAAATTAGAATTAGAAGACTTTGTTGTTTAACCTCATATCTATTACAAATTCTTTTTTTCTTTTTCTTTCTTTTTTTTGTTTTTTCTTTGTTTGTTTGTTTGTTTGTTTTTTGAGATAGGGTTTCTCCGTGTAGTATTGGTGCCTGTCCTGGAACTTACTCTGTAGACCAGGCTGGCCTCAAACTCACAGAGATCTTCCTGGCTGTGCCTTCCCAGTGCTGGGATTAAAGGCGTGTGCCACCACTGCCTGGCACTAATTCTTATTACAAAGCAATATTCACTTTTTGTGATCTGCAACCTTCTCTGTTAAAGATGAAGATTGTCATGGATGGTGTCCAGCCTTCTTTGTATCCCTAATAGGCTATGGTCACTTCAGAAGAGCGTCTGGTGTTCTTTTCATTTACTCATAAATATTTGATATCTTCATGGAATTGCTGGGGGGAAATTTTCATACACCGACATTTTCATTCACAGTCCTATCAATATTATAAGTGCAAGAGAATGCCTAAAATCTCTGGTTTTTGCAAAACTGAGGCAAAATTTGATGTACGTTAAGAACAAAGTAAAATGATAGGATAATAGGCTTCAATGGAAGAAAAATGTAAATCAAATGTAGACTGATATAAGGAAATATATCCATTGTTTTATATTTTTGAGTTAAAACTTATCAGACTTCTGCATACATAAACAGATTTTTGAAACATTTACTTCTATAATAACATAAATAATTTTGTGAGTAAAAGAAGCTTAACTACCCTCCAAAAAACAATGAACAAGTGTAGAGAACAGAGCCCAACATATTTATGCATTAAACAATTTTCACTTTCCTTCCTTTCACAAATATTGAAGTCATTAACAGTTATTTTGAAAATCTCTTAAGGTCATAGAAATTCTACAATAATAATTTCAGAAAAGTCCCTTGTTTTACTAGCTAAAAAGACCTATTTTCCCCTCCAGTTTTAGTTACTCGGCTCTATTAAAACTATAAGTAGAAATTTGTTCCTGAAATTTTTACTTCCTGTAGGAAATTCATTAGAATTCTCATTCGGACCCAGAGAACATGGTGTGTGACTGATCTCATTCATACTGAAATCACAGAGGAAGTGAGGGGTGAACTCCCTCTGCCTGTTGGAGGAGGATGGCCACATTCTAAAATGTGAAAGTGACTTGTTATTGATTGTCATATCTCCACGACCTCAAGATGTGTGTCATTTAGTGAACTGAGAAGTGATTCATAATTCTTAGTTACTTGAAAAAAGAAAATGAATTCTTAGAAGTTGAAATTGAAGTATCAAGCATGGATTTAAGATGACTTACTACTCTCACTAAAAGCAAAATACAGTGGGAACAGTACATGATGCCAGAGATAAGAAGGTGACCGTTCATGACTGAAACCCCCAAATGCAAGCTTTGAATTTATTTCATGTTGGTCAGCAGAAGACTACAGTTATGCCTCCTTTTGAGTCTTCAAGTAAGAGGCGTCCTTGTTATTAGTTATTAGACATAGTTCATTAAAAATAAATCAGTTTAATTGGTGATTTACTTATGATTAAAGTGAGTTGTTCTATCAGAACTATTATAGAGTATATGATCTTACCAGCAAACTGGAACCAAATTTTCCAGAAATAGAGATAAATCAATATGAGTATCAACCTAAATGTTAATATCAATAACAACAGAAAACAATAAAAAATAATAAATATTTAATGCTTTGTACCAGGTATTATACTAAGGGATTAATCTGTACCCATTAATTTAGTCTTGATAATAACCTCACAATGTGGATTTTTTATTATCTTCATCAAAATTTTTTTCTGTCACACAAACTGTCATGTGGGGCTTTCCAGGGGATCTTTATTCTATCATCTTCTCCAGCTTTGGAAAGGGAAGGCAGAACTGAGCCCAGTTATATTTCTTAGTTTTTTTATTTTACCTTAGCTCCTTCTAGCATCTAATGATATTTTCTTACATATGGATGAAAATTTGATCTGAGCATGTCCCAACTGTCTTGCCTCTTTTTATTTATATCTAAGTTATGCAACAAATAATTTTATAAAATTGGAGTAAGTTTTGAGATTGTGAAAAAGTACTTGTTAACATCTCTGCCCTAGTCATAGTACTGCATATCATCCTTCTGTGGATTCTTTCCAATGAGGATAGTTAAGGAGCCGATTACACCTTAACTCTGGAAAGCCACCTAGCTACACTGATGATGATTTGTTTCATTTACTTAAAAATTTCACAGATTTAGGATAGCTTTCCTGTTACTTTGACCTCAGTGTTATGACTTATCAGATGCTTCCAGGACTATGCTTTGCAGTTTTCCTCCTCCAAAATGATATAATATTGCCTTCATAAGATATGAAGTTTTTAAGGTACAGCTGAGCCATGAAGACTCCTCATTTCACAGTGGCATATAAATAATGCTTAATGCATTATTGACTTCTCCTGTAATTCTTTATTCTGTTTACAGACACAGCCTCTCCTTTCTTTATAATATTCTAAAGGGCATTTTTTTTTTTAGCAAAAGCCAAAGACAGCTCTGACCAGAAGACGTCAAAACTGGGATAAATAACTGAGTTCTTTATAAACTACTCAGTCTTCACCACTGTTGTTAGAGTACTGCAAACAGGCTAAGTCGCACAAGATGGAGAACTTGAGTGAGCAAGGTGTAAATGATGATAGTTCTTTATCAAGGATATTTTGTCCTTAGTGATGGAAGTCTGTGTGCAGTTCACTTTTCCCTTTTAATTCAGTCTAGGACTCAGCCCATGGAATGGTACCATCCAAATATGGAGTGCTTTTCCCACCCCAATTAACCTCACCTATAGCATGCTTTGATGACATACCCAGAAGCATTGCTTCAGCTATTTTAGATCATGTCAATTATATAATTGCCTGTATCCTGCTCTACCACTGTCACGCTTTCTTTATTCTTCCCTTATTGACTGTGGACAGAATGTGACTAGTAGCTGCCTTTGAACACTTGCAGCCACAACTTCCCTGCCAGGATGGATGAGCCATTAAACTGTGAGCTGCAGGAGCTCTTTGTTCATTGTACAATTTATCATGTTTAAATTTAATTTTGAACAACCTTTATTTTTTGTTGTCTATGATTATCTCTCATCTAGAAAAGGTAACCAAAGCTTACTTACGAATACAAAAGAAGATTGTGTGCTTCTATTGTTGGGATTACTATTCTTGTTGTGTTGAATATAGTACTGGTCATGCTTTTGATTGTTCACGTGTGGGAGGCAGGATTTCTTTTTTTGGATATCAATGTCTAAACTATTTCACTTTCCCCTAAAATGCAAGGATTATGTCTTGCATGTAGTTTTACATAATCTTTCTCATATTCTAAAATTTTTGTCATATTTTCTCCCTCAGGACATGAAATATTCTTCAAGAAAATAATTGATCTTCAATATCAAATTGTTAGAAGTTCATGGAGATGTATGGATTTTGGATCTGGTTTATATATCTGTGTGATGTGTTTTATATATAATAGAATATTTTATATTGTTGCTCCATTTTCACTATAATATGTATATATTATTGCCAAGTTTCATAGCCTGTGTTTGTCCTCCACGTTAGAAGGAAAGAATCAACTCCTGCAAATTGTCCTCTGAACTCCACAGGTTTGTATGGCACAGGCATGTAGTCTCTCTCTCTCTCCTCTCTCTCTCTCTCTCTCTCTCTCTCTCTCTCTCTCTCTCTCTCTCTCTCTCTCTCTCTCTCTGTCTCTCTCTCTCTCTCTCTCACTGTCTGTGTGTGTGTGTGTGCATGCATGCATGTCTGTCTCTCTCTGTGTCTCTCTGTCTCTCTCTCTCTCACACACACACACTAGGTACTTGCTCAGCATTGTTCATTGTTGCTCTATACACAAAAGTTAGGAAATAGAAACAACCTAAATGTCCTCCAACAGATGAATATATAATTAAAATGTGGTACATATACAGGATGGAATATTATTCAGCTATATAGAAAAGTAATTTACAGATAATGGATATGTCTAGAAAAGGTTATATTGAGTGAAGTAACCCAAATCTAGAAAGAGAAATGTCCCATGTTCTCTCAGCCTATGCCCCTTAGCTCCACATCCTCAGATGTGAGTATACAACATTTAGTGGTGCAATCACAGAGACCAGGGGAGAATAACGAAAGTCTGACAGTGGTAGAGCAGGATACAGACAATGTGACGTGGAAAATGGAGCAGTGGGGAGGGGCTCCAACTGTGGAGGAGGAAGTGAGCTCAGTCAATAAAGAACGGAAAGGAGGGACAAGGTATGACTACACCAAGGTTATTTGAAAAAGCCTCTGTTTGCCTAAACTTATAAACAATACATATAAGGATATATATATATATATATATACATATATATATGGATATATATAAATAAATGTGTGTATACACAAATATAAAGAAGATTATATATTAATATATATTTATTTATATATA